>NW_024358722.1:12085189-12685189 GCF_014805655.1 Passer montanus | reverse complement strand
TCATTCTGGTCAAGCATCTTTTCCAGAAAGTGCTCATCAGCATTACACAAGAATGGAGATACTGAGAAAGTCTTTCTTGATCTACTTCCAACATTTCTGCAGGCTCACTCTGTCAGAATAATTCACAAAATCCATGCACACTGCATCCATTTAGTGGTACTAATTTAGTTAGCACCTAGTAACAGGTGGTACAGATAGGTGGCCTTTCCAACATGTCTCTCTGATATGTACACAGAGTGGAATACAGGCTAAATTCTGTACTTTCAACTGAGGAAAGAAGATACAATGAACATGAAGTCAGAGCTTAGGAAACCTTGTGTGCTATAAAAACAACCATAATACCTAATGTATACAGCCCCCTAAGGAGAAGTTATCAACTTATGCACACAATTACAACAAAACAGGCAAAGATAAACAAAAACCAGTCCCAATAGCTAGGTTCAGTCCAACAAGAAAAAGAAACCAAGAAATACAGACCTCAAGGGATGAGCCACAGGTTTTTGATGCACGTTACAAATGCATAAATTGACCATGCATCAGTAGCTCATGCACAAACCAGGGACTACATAAGGAACTATCAAAAGGCACAAGGGATTTGGCACAGCAAAAAGGAAACGAGCCGTTACAGTCTGCATTAGCCACTGTCACACTGCTGAATAATGCATCATCTTAAAAGTATTTGGTAAGGTGGTAACTAATCAGCATTATCAAAACAACCTAACAATTCTTCTGGTCTCTTAATTAGGCTTGCAAAAAAAATCCGTATGGTCCTCTGCTGTTTACAGACGGGTATTACCCTGGGATTCGGGAAGACATTATTTGCATGACTCAAAAATAAGCTTGGCTTCATTGCTGAATCTCTGTCTTGGCAAGGGATTTCAATTCTGAATTCTCAGGGAAGGAGAACAGTCGTGTGTGTCCCCAGCTTCCATTTCAAGTAACAGTTCAAAAGTATGAATTTCTACCCTTCTGTATTTTCAGTATCCACCAGACTGTTCAACTGAAAACACATCAACTTGTCCTTACCCCAGAACAGCAACCATGATTTCATTTTTGAAAAACAGGCCTCATCCTATTGAATGCTACCAAACATGTACCTTATCCTTTAGCTCAAATACATTTTGCATGACCTTACATGAATTGCTTAGATAAAAGCCTTTTTGTCTTCTACTTTTGTTATTTTAAAGTGCAGATGCATTTGAGTCATTTTCCCCTTTTGTTTCATATTCTTAAGATCCTCAGCTTCAAAGACAAAATGTCAGCATGCAGTCGATTTATGAGTGAATTCTTGAAGAGACACTGAAGAATTACCTTGTCAATCACCCCAAGGACTCTGAAGGTCTTCAGTTCCTCGGCAGGGCTCCTTAGGTTCCAAGAGGGCCTTGAACTTAGTGATCCTGGAGGCTAATGGAAGATATCAAAGATTATACATCAATCAGGGTGGTACTTGAAGGAAGACTGCCTGCTGAAGCAAATGCCAGGCCGAAGGAAACTAAATTTATCATAAATCAGAGAGACTGAAGATGAAAGGAGAAGTTTTCTGTTTGTCCTTAGCAGGGGGAAAAAAAACAACTTGCAAGTAAATAAAAGTCAAGATAACATTGAAAACAAAAATTTTAAAAAGAAAAAAGCAATGAATTTTTATATTTTCTATGCTTAATGGAACCCAGCAATTGATTACTTAGTTCTTACCACATAATAATAATCAATCAAAGCCTTACAGGTATTCTGGGTACAAAATAATTCAGAGATCACTGAGGAGGAGAAAGCAAATTAGAGGCTTTTTAAGTCTGAAGAACATAAAAAATAGAATTATAAATAGGGTTCTCTTGCTCTCTGGTGGGCTTTATGAAATCCTTTTAGTAATAGGTGCACAACAGAAATGATTCCTAAAGCTGCCTTAGAAAAAAGTAACTAGCTATGTATCATTAATCTAGAAATTAACACCACAGCAAGAAAATTGGCAGGTGCTAACTATTCAAGTAGTCAATATGCATATATTTTATATATACATAAATGTTTGTCCATACTATGTTTTGTAGTTTTTCAGAGCAAATTCAAAGCTTGAATGTCAGAGGGAGGGAACAACATTTCAATTGGAAGTATTTTGGAATAAAGATCAAAATTTTAAGCATCCCATATACCTCTGGCATATGAACAAATATTTTCAGCAGTTTCTAGTTGCCAACTGAGAGAATTTATTAGATCTTCCTCCAAAAATTCAACACGTAGCTTCAAATAGAACCACAGACCTGTATCTCTTCCTCACAAATAAGGCAACTTAATTTGCAGAGCTGCTGAATGCAAAACTCCTTTGAAGCATAACCTGGCCTCCCCAAGTAGATTTCTATCACCCAAAGGTGCAAAGGAAGAGGAAGGTCAGCATTCTGAGGCAATAATTAACAGCTGTGTCACAAAGGAAAATGGTTGGTAAACAAATATGCTGTGGATTAAATGCTTAAGTATCAGGACAAATCACAGAACTTTCCCTTGTGATGGGAAACTCCAAGATCCTGAACTAGGCAGAGCAATTCCTGCCACCCTTTTTTTCCCCCCCTCAGGCATCCTTACTGTGCTATCCTCCAAGGCCAAAGCAACTCCTCAAAGCCTTCCCCATTCACTCAACAACATTCTCTCCTTCCAAATTCCTTCCTAAAAAATCAGTACTTATTTAAGTACTGATTATCCACAAAATCCAAAAGAAAGGACCATAAATACATGTTCAAAAAGCTTGGAGAAAAGTGTGCTTTTCTGGGCTCAATGTTGGGAGTTTATTAGTGATCTTCATTTTTTTGTATGGATCTGATAATTGTTTTGTCATGTAAACCCTGCCAAGCAGGAATACCAACAGCAGTTAAGAGAAAACAGCCCAGATTCTACAATCTAAAACTAAAGGCTTTAACAGGAAGAAGAATAAAAAAAGAAAATTCTACAGGAACTTTTTTCTCCAAACCTAATTTCAGTTCCACATTCCAGTGAGCTGTTGAAAGTATTTTGAGAGTAGGCAATTTTTCTGTAATAATGAAAAACTTCCTTTGAAACAAAGAATTGTGCTAACACAGTTTATTCATGACAAGATTTCTAAAGCATTCTAAGGAAGACATTTAAAGGAAGATAACATTTCCTAATCCTCTAGACTACTATAAAAGATTTTCACTTCTATCTGCTTGCTGTTACATTTCATAACCATTCCTCAATAATCACGCTTTTAAAATTTGCTCTTATGAATAACATTTCAACCATGAATTAAGTTCATACATCCCTGCAGAAGTTAATAGTTGTCTAATAATGCTGTACAATCAGATTTCTGCAGATTTCCTGTCCAAAGAGCCAAAAAACCCCAGTATATATATTTTAGGTCCTTCTCTAAAATGGGACCAGTGGTGGCACATTTGGTAATAGCATGTGTACACACAGATTTTTATATGCGTGCTCTACAGTCACTTCTTACCTTAAAGGGATTTACAATCACATCCACAGCTCCCAGCAGGCTCTCCATTTTTATCAGTTTTGCTCTTTACAGTACTTTGGTTTTACTGTTTCAAAAGTCTAATAGAAGAGCCCAATGATGGGAAGGCATCACATTCTGTTGTGAAGCAGGCTGGAAACAAACTCTGAATTCCCAGAACAATTCCCAAAACTACAGCAATTATGCACTCTATGAAACAGCCTGCTTCTCTGAATAGAGTAAAAATCCAAGCTCAGCATCTAGGCAGCAAGAAGAAAAATAACTAAAAACCCTCACTCTCATCAAAAAACAGAGGAACAAAAAAAAGTACAGGAAGGGGGATAATAAAAATAAATAAAAAGCTTCATTTGCCTTTAGAAATGAGACAAATATTCTGAACAAACTGTAAGGCTACCTCTGCCTGCAGAAGGCCTTCAGCAGCCTGTCCAAATGCTCAGCGTGCTGCTCAGGTATCCCAGGATCTTCTCTGTTGTGGTCAGGCCCTCTCTATTTCCAGACTACACTCTGAGCTGCATAGCTAGATTTACCCAGGGTCAGGATAGGCATCACCAGATCCTCTCCCACCACCACCTTTTACCATATGTAGATTTCAAGTAGAAAAGGCTGATGCTGATTGGGATGCTCCTGCAAGGGCCCAGCAGCCTGTGGGTGCCTTTGCAAAGCTCTGATTTTGTAAGCTACACAAGGCATATGGCTATAGCCCTTGCCTCAGCTTTGGCATCACTGCCAGCAGGTAGAAGAGCAGAGGGAGACAGAGAACTCCAAAAGTCAAGTAAGAGAAAGGGCATTTCATGTTGATCTCATTTAAGACAAGACCACTATCCCTAGCCCAGTGACACAAACACCAGTTGATGGGAAATCATAGAATATCCTGAGTTGGAAGGGACCCACAAGGATCCAGCTCCTGGCCTCACACAGGGAAACCCCAAAAACCACACCATGTGTACATCTCAGGCTGGGGGCACCCCAGCATCTGTGGTGGGACTCCTTGCACCCTTTTCTTCCTGGGATGCAGTGAAACACGAGGAATGGTGGAGTCCTGGTTCTTCCTTGGTTGCTCAAAGCAATCCACGTGCTCAAGCAGTGATGCCCCTCGCACACTCTCAAAGCTTTCCCAGCACAACTGCTATTTTCCCTGGATTTCTCTCTAATTAAATATTTGATCTTTATTTTCCCCTCTTCATTCTTTCACCCAGAAAGCTCTGCTAATTTAACTGCTAATGCTGCCACCTTTGACATCAGTCACCACAGGTCCTCAGGATAAGAAAAGAGAACTTTCATGAATACCAATGCAGACCTGCACATCAAAATGCAATCTCCCCTTGCCATTCAGATATTTCACCAATATTTCAATAATGTCTACCTGTAGCATAGCCAGACCTTCACTTGCAGCAAGGAGATGCCTTGTTTTGATGCAGATACACTGGTATCTGCCTCAGGGGTGTGACAGTGCTTCCAGCTCTCCTGGTATGGCAAATATCCTGGCTTCTTCCTCTCTCTACACCAGGAGAAAACCAGGCTGGATTTCTGCCTGCATCTGAACCAGACAGAACTACAGTGTGCTTCAGGACACCCTCAGTGAGCACCAGCTGGGAAATGCACTTTTCCTGAAGCTGGGACACACCTTGGATGTGATCCTAGAAGCTGAGACTGAATCTCTTATTTTATGTTAAATTTATATCTCACAGAACTACAGCAGTGCATTTTCTTTATACTTCATGTAATTTTCATGCACATTTAATGAGAATTTTAGGAAGATATCTTACAGAAACCACAAAGACTGCTTCTTCTGTTCAGGCATCAGGCTTGCATATACCTCTTGTTACTAAATTGCTTTGAAAAATCAAAAATAATTGACATTTTAAAAGACAACAGCTTTCATAATGGTGCAAAAAGAAACAACTCTGAATATACAAAGTTAGGTGTAAGTAGAATCAGAACTAATTTCAAAGAGGGAATAAAAACGTGCTTTATAAAAACTGCCGAAGTTAAAATGGCCCCACAGCCTGTACAAGCAGCTGTGCTGGGCTTTGCCACTGACAGCCGTGCAAGCCTCCAGCCTCCTGATGGTCAGGCCAGTGTGATTCAGAGGCTGTTGCTGCAGCTCCTACTCAGGCTTGGAGGTGGCTCCCTGAGATGCTACTTATAAAGGGGCAGAGGAGAAAATGCAGCTTGAGAATCTGTAAAATGACCCAGTGCTGCTCTTACACAGCGCTCTGCAGCGCTTGTCCAAGAGATGGCCCTTGAGGCTGCCGTGCTGCACCAAAGGAAGAAGAAAAGGACAGCACTTGCTGCAGCTCAGTTTTCCAGAAGGTTCATGCGCCTGTTTAAAAGCTTCAGAAGCTGTCTCCACATCTCCTACTCTTATGGGTCACAGCAAGGCTTTTATGAATGTTTACAAGACACTCAGATGAGTTCCCAGCTCAAGGTCACAGCTGAGTCAGTTCCCTATGTTTCTTTTAAGCCCTCTACCCAAAACCTTTCTTTAACAATGCCAAGGATTCTCCAAACACCATCTTCTTGTGCTCCTCTCCTCACCACTTGAACTTGCAAGCAGCAGGAGTGGTTGCTAAGGATGCTATCCTTGAGAGCTACAATGCTGAAAAGTAACAAAGTAGCTGTTCTTCACTGGGTTTCCATGACATCACAGAAATTTTTTGCTCTTAAATACCAGACTTTTGCCTCTTTAGGGAAATCTAGTCTTGGAAAAGGCAAGGGCCTGGCATTTCCAGCTATGAAAGAATGGCTCACTTCCTCCTTGCCCGGGCCCCCAGAGAAAAGCCAGGCTCTGTGCTTTACCTTCACGTGGTGCTCAGATGGCAAAGGGTACATTTAGTGGGCACAGGCTTTTGAGACTGCTGCAGGTGGCCTGGCACATGGCTGGCATCCCAAGCCTTTGGGAGATCTGACAGGCTGAGAAGTGCAGGACAGCAATTAAACCTGCACTTCTGAGCTTGTCCCTTCCCTTGCTGGACAGTTCTCTGGCCAGGTGGAGGTAAAACTCCATGTGTAAGGAGGTAAAACTCCACGTGTAAGGAGGACAGGTTAGCTGAGTTCTGATGCCCATGCCTGCTCCTTTTAAGGGCACCACAGGAAACACAAAGCCTCTTACAGCAGACAGAGGTGACAAACCAGTTCTGCCCTGTGACACCAGGTTATGAACAAGAGCACTTGGCAATGCCCACGCCCACTTACTAGCCAGACCTCTTCCTCCAAGGTGCAAATGGTCTCAGCATCCCCACTGCCCATGGCATTCCCTGCACTGAATCATGCTTCCCGTAACAAAACTGCACTCCACCACTCCTAACAGGGGCCCAGGTACTGCACTAACCGTGCCC
Organism: Passer montanus; assembly: GCF_014805655.1. Lineage (NCBI taxonomy): Eukaryota > Metazoa > Chordata > Aves > Passeriformes > Passeridae > Passer > Passer montanus. The sequence goes on along the minus strand of NW_024358722.1, from coordinate 12,678,382 downwards.
ATCCTGCACTCAATGTCTGTAGGAGAAGGACACAAAATATCTGCAAATTGCCACTTGTATCTCCCAAGAATCACACTGGCTACAGATGGAGGTTCTTCCAGTGCACTTACCACTGTCCACGTGGGGTGGAGTAAGTCATGCAAACTCCAATATAAACTCTCTCAGAAAGTAAACATAATAAGCAGTAACTAAAGTGCAAGAATTCAGGCCTGCCCAGCAACCAACACATGGGAACAGTCACTTTCCTCATTTTCCTTAAGATATTAAGAAAAAGCACAGAGCATGCAAATTCTTTGTGGTCCCTACCACTATCCTCACAATAATTTTGGGAGTTAAGTCCTTCTCCCAGGTAACTTTCAGCTATGAACAGGAGACAAGCTGCTCTTCACCACAGTCATCATGACTCATAAGCAGCATCTGCCCTCAATATCAGCAAATTCCAAAGTTCTAAGATAAAAGTAAAATTTATGCATTATGAAGAGCAGCAAATAAAGGACATTAAAATACATGTAAAAACTTAGGGGAAAAAAAGGCTAAAGCATGGCTGGATGGCCTTTTTTTTTTTTGTACACAGCAGAATCAGCCAGGTGCAACACTTTGTACAAAACAAGATTTGCCATGATTTGTCAATTTTGAGTTTCAACACAGAAGGAGAATGGGTTTTTTTTCTACCTGCTTTTTTTTTCTGTCTTATCCCAATTAAATCTGCTCTTCTTTGGATCTGCAAAGAAGGCATGTGTCTTATTCAGTACAGCATGAAAGAGGAAATACTTTACCTCTCAAGCTCACACAGAAAAATGCAACCTATTTCTTCCTCCTTCCCAACCACAGTTAGTTTTTAAACTTATAAAAGGGCAAAAATAGGTTGTTCGTGGATTTTTTTGTCTTGTTCTTCAGTTTCCAAACACACTGAGGATTCCATTCAATATAGCTTCTTCCCCATTTTCAGGGGTGTTTGACCCAAAGAAAGAATACCTAGTAGGAGTTCATATCTGTCCAAAATACTAAATTGTTCAAAGTACAGTTCATAGCAACAGCAAGACTCCAAGCCTCACAAAATATATCCCATTTGGAACATCCTCAAAATTGTACTTGTGGGCTCTCAACATGAAAAAATGTACCCTTAAAAAATCAGTGTCTTTGCTTTTTAAATTTACTTATTAGACGGACAGCTTTTAGAAGGCTTCCAAATTTTGCAGCAGTTGTCTCCTTAAAGCATTTTTAGATCTGTGCAAAGTAAGAAGCAATAATCTTCTATCCCTTTTGTTATCCCTTGATATTAGAGTCAGGAAGTTTGTAGCTTTTATACCTACTGCAATAGGGCAGTCATTGACAATAACACAATTTAACATGACTGCAGTAAAAGTCTAAAGTAGAAACAGATAAATCCTAAAGGAACTGTCTAAGGTAGGGCAAGTTAGATATTTATCGAAGGTATCTCAGAACAAACTTTGTCTGTTGTACAAGCACAGATAAGGGTATTCTGCTCAAGAAAGTGGCAATTAGCACAGAAACTTCTCAAAAATCAAAAAGGAACTGATCCTACAAGTATATCCAAGAGAGACATTTGAAAGGATCAGGAAGGACCTTTGCTCTATTAAGCACTTGTTCTGTGGAAAATTAATCTGATCCCCTCTACCCGGTGCTTGACTCCCTTGTGCTGGGCTAAAGAAATCAACAGGTTTTTCACTCCCTACAGGACTGACCAGCATTCTCATGGAAAAGTCAAATGAAATGTTACTCTCTAGTGTGGTTTTTTCCTTTACCTTTAGATTCTTCAGCATGATGAAAAATGTCTACATGATCAACCATGAGCAGTAGGAAAGCATGTGAAAAGTAGTCCTGTATTAAACCCAGCACTTCTTGTAAAATTATGAAGAATCAGAATAAATGGCAACTTAATAGAAACACGACATCAAAAAAAGGCCTCAGGCCTCCCAAAAGAGAAATGCTAGACAGCTTTTGAACCTTAAGTTAGAATATGCTTTGCTACTTAATGATACCAAATCCTGAAAAAAATTAATTCAGAAAAAAAATAATTAAAGCCTACCATAGAAACAGATGCATCTTCAGAGGTTTTATGGTAGAGACTGGAAATTTTTTCAGCACGCATAAGGTATTCTGCTGTCTTTCTTTTCACTGCTTCTCGACGAGTTGGACTTGATTCACCTCAACGGAGAAAAAAAAGTTAGGTTTTCTATAAAGAGAGAGGTACTAAGTAACCAAAGCACATGACTACTTTGATTCAACCTTTTTGATTTCCTTTCAGTTACTCATAATCAAACCTAAAGATATGCATCTTCTAAAAATCCAGTACTATGATCTCAGAGTTCTACAAAAATAACAAATTAAGCCTTGCTATAGACTACAGTAAAAAAAAGCCTTTCCTAATATTTCTGTGATTTGGTGTATGTTCCTATGGTAACATAGATAAGAACTGAAACAAACCACTCATCCAAACCCTATATTTCAAAAAGCAACATCCATTAGGAAAGACAGAATAAGATGTTTACAACAAAACAACAAACTTTTTTTCCTCAAGTTTCCAGTATGGACTCTCCTAATTATACATGAAGTCTAGAAATGCTATTGAAAGCAAGAAGGCAACTCAGGAGAGACACTAAGAACTCTTGCTTGCAGATTTTCCATGCTTACATATTCCTTGCCTCTTGTCTTGGGATAACATGGGAAGAAAGCAATAAGCACTTGCACCAACTACTTCACTTTAGCCAGACACCTAAACAACCATTGTATTACTTCTGATCTACCCAAACTCTTGGTGAGAACAACATGGCACCACACAAACTCTGAATTCACTCTGAAGCTTTCCTTTTGGTTTAGGCATTCACATCCTGAGCGATCTATTGCTGTAACAGACTCAACCTGTGATGACAACACCCAACTCAGCAAAATAAGAGACTGCGAGACACAACTGTTATAACAGAGAAATGAGATTATTATGCTGAAAAAAAGACAGAAACAACTGTCCCAGAAAAAGACCGAAGGACAGCAGAGACTTGGTATGGCCTTGACAGTCTCTCCCAGCCCTAAGTGAGGCCATCCAGAACTTGCAGAAACGAAGCCTTGACTGTGACAGGCTCTGCACTGCCAGGTGCAAGCCAGCACCTCTCAAACCGATGCTCAAACAGGGCAAGGAACTGCAAGGATATCTGCCCGATAGCTACTCCACATGAAAGACAAGGCAAGGAACAGGAGAGGCAATAAATTAAACAGACAAATACACAAACCCCAACCAACGGCAGATAACAAACATTAACGAAGACTGGAGCTCGTAGACACTGATGACCGGGCCATGAAAGGAACCCGAGTGCAACCTTGAAGGAGTTCAACAAGAAACTTTGTAACTGATAAGAAAAAAACCCCAAGATTATTGTGGGTTATCAAGAATGAGTCTCATAAAAAAGGGCAAGCTTATTATGGAATTTCTGATAGAGAACTTACTGTGTGAATGCTTGCATTCAGAAATTACTGCGGGAGGTTTTCAGGGTGCAATTGTGGCAATGTATAAGACATTGTAAGATTTTCAAGGGTAGAATTCAAGGCAGGGGTCAAGGTGGATTGTTTTAAAATAGAGACTCCCATTCCTTTCATATCATGACTAAACACATAGAACCGTCACACCCAGACTCCATCAAAAGTAAGCAGAAGACACTTTGGGTACTCCAAGTTCTGGGATAAATGATCTCTTGTAAATTTTACTATCCACCTCACAGTAGGAGGAAAAAGTGGTTGTCCCCTCCTAGAACATAGACACATGACTGCTCTGCAAAAGACTTTGTTTGAGACGGAAAGAAATCAGTGCACTTTCAGCATACAATATTATGGATATTTATCAGTATCTCAGTAATTTCTCTCATTCTAGAGACCTAGGGAAATCTTGGTAAAATTCCCTTCCTAAGACTGCCAGTCTTATTCCAACCTAGGATAAAAAAAAAAGAAAAAACATCACTCAACTGTTTGAAGTTGAAGTCGGCATTATCAAAAGAGAGTAGATACACTGTATTTTTTTCAACAAGCCTGTGTTGCAATTTCCTAAAGCAGGACTAACTCTGGCTTTCATCTCTGCAGGTAGTGTGAAAGCACCACGAAACTTCCTCGTGCCGATGCAGCGGTGAGCACCCACGTTCTCCCAGACACACCAAGTGGCAGCTGCTCAGGGACAACAAGACATCTGCACAGCAACAATAAACTCTTCAGCCAGCATTTCCTTCAAGCAGGCTGCTAGAAAACTGCTAGGTTAGTGTCTAAGGCTATCATAAAAGTCAAGCTTATTGCTTAATTGTTAGTTATGTGTATTTAGTTTGGATGTTTCTTGCTTTTTTCCAATGCTTCAGTAATTTTACAGTAATTAACGCAAACCAGCCAGGATGTCCCCTTAGAGCTGTCTTTGTTCTCCCTACTTTCACAAGACATTAATTTCAGTTTTCCTTCTACTTCTCCTTCCCGAGTAATTTGTTAAATAACCTTTGCAAGCTGTTCCCCTCATTAAAGTCTTCAGCCATAAAAAAGGGTGTGAATTCAAAAAATAACATTTATTCAACAAGTTCTCACATTGTATTTGTAGATGAGATCATTAACAGTTCAGTCTCTGAATACTTTAACAGGTGGATGATTAAGAATTAGGTTTATGAAAATAGGATTTTGGCTTTTTTTTTGCATTAGTTTAACCAAGAAAATGTAAAAAACTACATCACAATACAAATTCCCATTTAAACAGCCAATATCTCACAAAAATCTGTAAATAAATACAGGATATAAATTTAATAAACAAATAAATGCTACTTTAAAAGCCTCAAACACAGAGAGTAACAATAAAGACCCCATTAAGCTAAAAATAATCTTTAGCATTTATGCCAAATTCGAGGTCATAGAACTGTTCACTTAAAACCAAATAAATCACTAAAACACAGTACTAGAACAAATCCTTATATCTGACAGATGTCAAAGCTGTGATTCAGACTACATGGGTTTTTTAAATGCAATGTTACATTTTGTCATTAAATATTTGTTTTAGTTATGCAAAATGTATTTTCAAAAGCATCAATTTTATTTTATAATAAATTAGAAATAATCATTTATTCCTAGTTAAGAACTTTTGATTTAAACATTGTGTGAGCATATTGAGCTCCTATTTCCACTCTGTGGTTAGCTCACAATAATCTAAAGAGGTATCTCTCTAATTACAATTTAAACTTAAAAGGCATTTTTCTTTAAATGCCAGCAAACAGGAAATGTTTAAACTGTGTCAAAGCCTTTGATGAATCTTTACAACTGCTCATAAAAGCTCATCCTGCTTAAAATAATATTGATTTTTCATTTATTTTCCTAGATACTAGAAGATTTATGTTTCATCTGATCAGGATCAAAGCTTCTCCCCTCTCCTGATCACTGGGATTAAATCAGCAGTGTCATTCTACACTTTTAAAAACTACATTGCTAAAGCAAGATATAAAAGTGCAGCAAGGCTGATCATAGGGACCTTAGAATAAAAACCCCTCAAGATTCCCCATTTCCCTCTCTCTCTGCTTTTGCTACAGAGCAGCTGTGCCTCACACAGATTCACATGAATGAAAATATTAAGGCGAGAAACCACCCACTTAGTTTATTTTCCATATGACTTTCCTGTAATTATTTTGTAAACTGTTCACACAACAATATATAAAAACATCTGCAAAAACAGGTAATTAATGTGTCAAGCCAAACTAATGCATTTTTTATGGTGTCCATGCTTCGTCAACTGTAATTATAACTCTTTTTAAGCAAATGATGATGTGTTTGTTGCAATGTGCAAGTGGTTATTTTAGATGCTCTGTTTACTATTACTGCAAACAGAATATAAAAACTCTACAGCTACTTTGTTGCACATGTAAGCCTTCATCCACACACACGAGCAGGCTGCTCCCTCATTTTCCAAAGGCTTTGCCTATTTCAAAGAAGTTAAAATATCCTAAAATGAAAATTTGCTTTGGAAAGGCTGACCAGGCCACCCACTGACCAAAGTAACAGTAAGCCAGGACATCAGGACAGCAGACAATGATTTAAAATTTGTTCTTTAATTTCTATTTCTAAAGACAGCTCAGCTACAATATATTTACAAACATAGATATTCCTAACAACATTCAAATGATTTTGAGGGTTTGATAGAGGAAAACCACAAATACTGGAATAATTGTGCCATTGAGTTCTTCTGTGACTTGTCTGATTGTTTGCCCATAGGGCACTGATTTGAATGAAAAACACAAAGAAGAAGCACCTCCACAATGTACAGCAGTGGCATCTGGAAAACCAGCAGTATTTTTGTCTTCTGCTCAGAGTCTTCACTCACACATCATAGCAGCTCAGAAGGGGACACACCTTGGTGAGATCAGCTAACTCAGTGCTGAAGTGCTGCTTATTCACACATCAAATCCTCTGTAATCCTATCATATGGGAAAGTTACCTATGCTTAGGTAGTAACAGCAAAAAGCTATTGAAAGGGGGCCATATGCAATAAACTTAGACAAATTTAAAAAATGGGTAAGTAAAGACCATGGACAAAAATCTGTCCTTTTCCCCCAAATAATCTGGGCTACTACAAAGAGAACACATCTCAGATGCATAGAAGTGCTGTCAAACTTGCCCTGATGTGTAACTATTCTCCTCTAAGGATCCAGGATGAAGTCATGGTGAAGATCTGTTTCTCTCTGGAATATAAATTAGCTCTAGCTGCCATTTGCTACTAACATATTAAAAAAACAACGCAAAATCATCAGTAAGTCATTATATGTAGCACCCACCCAGGAATTCTAGATATTTCTAGATATTCCTTCCTTTCTTTGTACCTGACCAGGACCAAATCATCCCCCTTAAGGTGTTAAAGGTTTTCCTCTGCAAGAGTTAATCTGTCAGGGCAACACAGGTGCACTCCCTACTTGAGTAGGGGGTTGGCCAGGACAGGAATATTTTCACAGAAAAAGTAAGGCCATGAAGTTAATATTGCCTGTCCCAATCCTCTGTGACCTGCTCTTCCTGCTTTTCTCTCAGACTTACTAAAAATATATGTGGGCTGCCTTCCTTTAAAGAAGATATCAGAAGAGATTTGCTCCAGGAAGAAACATCCTCTTGCAGAACAAGCTACAAGGAACTTGTGCCAGACTGCCTGTTGTGCCAGCCCCAAACTCCACGTTCTTAACAATTTAAACAGTAAAACTTTCTCTAAATACTGAAATCTTCAATGAAACATTTATAATTGCCAAATCTAACAGCTATAATACCATTTTTTATTTTTAAAAGTTTCTTTATCTTCTTCACAGTCTTCCTGCACATATCACCCAGCTGGATTGCTGAATTTTTCAAAGAATTGCTCTCTATAAAAATGCAAGGGAGTAAGCCTTAAAAGATTTATTTCTTCTCACAATGAAAAGAGGTTTAGCAGCACCTTCCTTATTAGTGGGTAGCCCAGCTGTTATTTTTGCCTAATTGGTTCAAGAGGACCTCTGTTCTTCTTAGGGCAAACACTTCTTACATCATGTGAAGCAGACTCCTTTGTCCATATTAGCCAAACAAAAGCTCAGGCACACCGTAAGTGACAATGCGACTCATAATCCAGCACGGGTTTGTGATGACTTTGGACACTGTTTTATAACCCCAAAATTTATTTCAGGAAGGGGAAAAGCTGCTGATTTTGGAACAAGTCTCCACCAACTTTCACAGGAGGGTGGGTAACCTTTAATTTTCAAACAATTACTTAAGTGAAATGTGGCAGGTGCTGGGGTAGACGGATACTGCAGCATCAAGGAAAGAGCTATAGATTTGAGCAGCAGGTGGGGGCTTGGAATTGTGAAATAAGACCACTACCTCATCAGCTCTAGTATGCTTTCCTTTATATTAACAGCAAGTTACTTTGAGGTGCTGATCAAATTCTGCAGCTGAAAAAAAACCCGTAAATATTAAATAATAAGACAAAGGTTAAGCCCATTATGATAAAACAGTTGAAGTGATCTTTTTTCCTCTTTTTTTTCTTGACATTTTGAGAGAGACAAAATTTGTTAAGATGCAAGACATTTATCAGAACCATTCTTTCTTGCTTTTGTGAAGATTCAGGACAGCACTGCACTCTATCAACCAAGAAGAAAAGCCACTTAAAAGTTAAACCTTTCACACCAAAGCACAAATTTGTGACAGTGAGTGAATTGTATCTATCTACAAATTCTTCTTCCAACTTTCCAGTGTGCTGGTAACTATTATGTCCATATGTTACATACATCATCCTCACTGCAAGTTGCCCGAGACCCTTAGAGATCTGTATTTCCTATGAAATTGCCAGTTCTGCATCCTGTAGAAAACCTATGGCTACACACCTGTCATGTAAATCTCTAGGTAAACATCTCTCTAGGGAAAAAAAATGTTGACACATTTACCAAAGTTAAGATTACACAGAAGAATGGTGTGGGTGAAATGTATTTGAGTGACCAGTAAAGAAGGAGTCAGTAACACTGAAGATAAGAAATGTAACTTGCCAGAAATATTAACCAATAAGCATCTGCTTCTAGATAAACTCTCATGTTAAATCCACAAGGTGGTGGTAGCTTTTCATGTGCATGTACCTGGAAAAAATAAAATGAATGGTCACAGCACCAAACATTTCACGGAGGAAAGTCTTAACTTCCCATCTATCTGCTGATACTTGTAGTCTTAACTGTAAGGTATTTCACCAAAATAAGAGTTAATATGATAAATATTCCTGAATATTCTTCTGTTGAACTACTTCAGAAGGCAATAAACCCTGTAAGTGTTTCAAGACAAAAGGACAAGCAGTGACATCCTAGCACAGAGGAGGGAAGAAAATGGTGACAGCAGCAGCAAGTCCTCCAACACAAGTACTATTGGAACAGGGGAAGAGCACTGACAGAGCAGGGAAAGATGTTATACAGGTCACCACCAGGAGAGAAAGGAAATTTCCAACTTCTCTGCACTTCTTGAGTAAAAGCACAAGTTCAAATTATAATTAGCATCCACAAACATCCCTCACTTCAGAGAAGAGGGAATCCAGGCACACAGACACCTTCCCCTTCAAGTAAGAACAGTTTACTGCAGGGGAAAAAAAAGAAAAAGGCAAATTAAAAACCCCAGTTATGAGATTCATAAATCCTGACAGTCTAATACTACTCATATTTATGTATTAAATGCAATTCATATGTACTTTTATATACTACTATGGGAAATGGTATTTTTCCCCGAGCAATCACAAGAATCTCTAAAACAGAAGAGCCAGCAGCAGGCCTTGTAGAGATCAAACCTATACTAGTCCTACACAACTCTGAAGCTAAGGAGGCTATTTTAAGATACTGGAAGAGTTAAGAGAGAAAGAGGACAGGAAAAGAGAAAAGGATAATGTGAAAAGAGAGAAGCTGTATATGCAAGAACTGTTTGGAAGAGAATCAGAGCACTGATTATCATGCAGCATCATACCTTTAAACCTATCTATGCAATTTTTCTATTCCAGCTAGTAATTTGCCTCAATTCACCTACAGTGCCTAAGGCATTGAATTCTGCAGCCAGAGACTTCAAATTTCTCACCTGCAGACAGCAGTGTCACTGTAACCTAATCAGTCTGCCCTGTCTACCCTGCATGCTGCAAGAACTGTGGCAGCCCTACTGGGTCTTCTGATGGGAGGCAGAAACCCCACACAGCTACAGTCAAAAAAAGATTCCTGCACTTTGCAGCTAAGTGTTGTGGCTAACAACAGCTGAGATAAAAGGCAGTGCAGGCTGGAAGAGATGTCTGTTAAAGAGGCCAGGCACAGGCAGCAACCTGGCAAGGAACTGCTATGAGGAAAGACTCAATCTTGGAAAGGTCAGAAGACCACCAAGTCAATGGAGCTAGCTGTGTCCCAAGAGGGAAGAAAAATGAGATTTTTAAGGCTCACCTGGTCACGTATTTATTAATTCTTTAACAGTCACATGCTAAGTAACCACATTCAGAGTCATCTCTGCATCACACCCTACACACTGGCTTGCAGGCATTACTACAATTCACTTTCACATGTATTGCAAGGCTCTAAGCTCTGCAGCATGTACTAAACCTCAGACCTTTATCAGCCTTCTGGTGCAGAGAAGTCTTGCACTTTAAATGGAACTTTGCCTTGAGTGTTCCTTTACATAGCCGAATCTGGCTGTATTTATACAGCAACCAGTTTCTGGCATTAACTATATACATTAACCATCCTTTACTGGCACACGCTGTATTTTACTGCTTTGCCACAATGAGGTGTCTAAACCCAGCACTTTCACACAGGGAATGACATCCCTCAGGGAAGTCCATCCAGCACCTACTGCACAGTGAAGGATCCTACAGCACTGATCAGCTCTGAAGCTCTGTATGGTTTGCAACGGGCTTCAAAGACAACACATTACAGTTTTGAACAGTTCCTAGTCCATACTAGCATGTGTTTCAGCATCACTGACAGCATGGTGAGATGTGACTTTTTTTTTAACCAACCACAGTATCTCCAACATCCATTCTTAATCCAGCTGCTTATCAACAGACAAGTCCTGTCACACACTTTTCTTCTGAAGCAGCAGCTGTGATTTCAAGGTTGTATGAAGCGCTAGGAGAGAGGGAGCACTTTGTATCATTGTTCAGAAAGCTCAGCCCAAACACGCTCTGCAGCAAACAGGTTGAGTGATAATACACCATAGGAACAGAAAAGCCTAAGATCAGGGCAGGAAGAATTACACTTCCATCAGTCATTCCATCACCAACCTTCCCTGTGGAGTTCAGCACAACTCTGAGGGTTTCCCTGCAGATACCAGCTCACAGCCTAATTCACCTTCTCAGAAAACAGGTCTGTTGTTTCCTTAAAGACATTGTCACAACCAGACACATCTGCTGGATAGCTCAGAAACTGTTAACACCAATGAGGAATACTACTCAGAGGCCTTCACAAGTGAAAGGAATTTAAAATAGCTACTGTGTGGTAACAGAAGTTGTCTTCACAAGTGCCATTCAACAAACAAGCAAAGGAAGCCAGAAATGCACTGGTGGAACGCCATGGCTGTTTCCCTTTTCATAAAGTACTGTCTTCTTGGCATTCTGTCAAGCATGCTCCTGTTTGCATCCCTGGCTCCATCACAAGTTCAAATCACAGCCCATCATAATCCCAGTAATTAGGCACAAGTTGGTTTGTTTTCAGTATATCCAAAAATATCATCTAGTTGTCCAAAGTATTCCCAGCATTTCATTGTATATGCATTTCTGGGTTAAAAGTCAGTCATTTTAGCAAGGTTCCAGTAATTTGTGTAATTTTTGTTCCAGCTCTGTTTACTGGATAAACATTAAAATAGCATGGAGCAGTGCAAAACTGACATTCACAGCCTGATTTCAAAGACACCAGCAGCTTATTCAGACTTGTAGATCCCTAACACAAAACAGAGATACCTGGAATACCAGCAGCTTGTGGCTGCTGACACTCCAGAGGCATCACATGCTTCATGCAACAAGGTTCATGCTGCCTAAACTAAATCAATATTCATTCTGCCCAGCCACAGCTGCTACACGTGTGAAATAAACATCCCAAAACACCGATGGAGTAAACGGGTCATCTCCCTTCTGATGTTAATGTACAACATGGACAGACCAGCAATGAACACATTTGGTTTCTAAAACACATGGAAGAGATCCTTTACTTTTCTACATGAATTAGGTTGGCCATGTTGTGCAACATTCTTGCTTCTTCACATGCCTGAAGTTATTGAAACACAGCAATAAGCAGCAGTGTTAACTCTGTTTATCACACACCTCAGACTGCCCAGGTCCATAATGGATACAACTGAAGAAAGGCTGCTGTTGTAAAAAGAAGAGCAGTTTATACAAATAAGACTCATTCTTTATTACAAAAAAACTCTCCATAATTTCAGTCTCATGATCTGCTTCTTCCTAACATAAACTATGCCCTATTCCAAAGTCAGGGAATGCACTGCTTTGCATAAAACAGAGTTAACTTCCAGCTAGAAGTTGGTGGCTTGCTATTGATTAGTGCATTTTTTTCCATCTCTAGGCCTGAAGCAATGCACTGACCTCAAAGTGCTCTGACATGCTAACAAAACAAAGGAACAGCTATAATTGTGAGCCAAAGTTTCTATCAGTTAGCATACTCTGTATGCTTACAAAGACAGAAAACCTTGAATTCTAGAAGGTTTCAGCTCCTAGAAAATTGTTGAACCATCCTACACAATCTTTACAGACTTGTCTTCCAAAAGCTTCCAAATCCTGCATGCAACAATGCCCAAAAAAGACAAGAGGAGCAGCAGAATTGGTACATATTCAGAAAAAAAAAGGAAATTATGGCAGCTACCCCGCCACTGCAAGCAAGGCAGCTCTGGCATACATGAAACAGGAAGGCACCAAAGGTGCAGTTCAAGGGCTACACTGTCAGTCCAAGATTTCATTCTTCTTCCCACTGACAAATGGTTAATATTAAAGAGAAGTACAGAGCAGAAGTAGGCCAGACATGTATAAGGAGCAGATACCCAGAGTCCAAAGCCTCCGAGCATGCAGCAGTCTTTCCCCAAGGGACACAAACTGGGTCTCTTGGCAGGACTGCAAATAGGACATGAAAGGATTTAGTACTAAATTCTGCAAGAGACCAGCAAAAGAAAATACATATGCACCTTGCCCAGAATAATTAACACCACTGTACATCTGAGAGCATGTGCACAGAGCTGAAAACAAAGTCAAGACGTCCATTTCTCAAATACACAACACCTGCCTCGCCCAACACTAGTGCCAGCAGCTCAGAGAGCTGGAAATCATCAGGAATATAACAGGCTCAAGTGTGCTCAAGTGCCTTTAGGGAAGCCACTACCTCACACTGACCAGCACAGGTGCATAAACCTGCAGCACTGAACTTTCTCATGCATGGTTTTGTCGAGGCAGCCATGAGCAGCAGATCTTGGGCTGAGGCTAAAGGAGCGACAGGTGCGCCCGACCCTTCAGAGCCACCGGGGGCACTGCACCTGAGCGAGCGCTCTGCCTCACACGCCGCGCCGGCAGCTCGGAGGGTGGGCGGCATTCCTTCCCCCATCTCCGTGCACTGATACAACCGCCCCTTTCCAAGCCTCGCGTGGCAATTTCTATTTCCTTGCCGCCACCTCGTGGCCAAAGTCTGCATTCCCGTGCCACTGCATTTTCCAGGGAAAAAGCCACCTGCGGCCCGTTCCAGAGGCCACGCGTTCTGCAGAGCCTGTGTACAGAGACAACGGCACCGCACACGTGTGCGGGGATCCATGAACAATGTGTTTCACTCTCAGCTGTTACAAAGGCTTATTTACACCGAATAGGTGCAAAATAACCAGTGGCAGACGAGCAGAAGTATTTTGTAATAATTGGACCATCCTTATCTTTGAAAGGAGTATGTTATTTTCTGTGTGAAATACATAACTAGGGGTGTTTAAATAACTGATCAGGTAGCTTTGTGGGTTTTTACTGCAATATACATTAAATGCTCACATATTTATGCTAAACACACTGCCTTCACAAAGCCATTAAAAAGTTTTGTTTGGGGGTTTTTTTTGCTTTTTTTACTGTCCTCATAGATCATGAGATAGCACATTTTTAGGAAGACATTTGGACCAGCCCCGCCATTATGAAGAGGGCAACAGTGTCTCTCTGCCAGCTTTCAGAAGCTTCAAGGAGAATGGGACAAAATGAGCTGGAGCTACCCAATTCTAGTGTGAATGCCCAGGAAAGAGTGAATTCTTCACAGCCATGCAGGGTAACACAGAGAAATGAAAAAATAGCTAACTGCTAGGAACCACCCTGTGTACAATTATCCCAAGGTATAAGACGCCACCTAAAATGCAACTCATTCCCATTACTCCCTCTTGATGCAATGTCAGGAACTGCAAAGAAAAAGGTGCTGGTGCTGGTTGCATGTCTCCTTATCCATCACGAACATTGACATGTACCACACAGGTAACCATCACTGAAAATTTATTAGTAACTCCCACTGCACTGAGTGGCATCAAGAAAATCAAGCAGAATACCACAATTTTCTGAGATTCCTTGAATTTCTTCCTAACCTGGAAAGCAGGGATAAATGGGTGATAGAAAAGGATTAACAGTTATCTGAGGCATCCAGAAGAGTGGCTAGTCAACAGCAAAAAAGAAGAAATCTTTGGAGGAAATTTTGGCAAATACAAGTAAGAAGTTCAACCTACTCTGGTTTAACAAGTTCTTGTGCATGAGTTGAGCAAGTTACCTACATGCAAAAAGTCTTTCACAACTTTAAAGCAAACATATTACCCTAAGGATTACCATGAATTCAAAGCCAACATGTTTAACCACCGCCACAACTCAAGTATACACAATAATTACCACAGCAAAACTGACATGCAATAGACTGACTTGTTTTTATGCCCTAACAGTTTGAAACTGTTTAATAAAGCAAGCTTTTGAAGTTGAAGTTTGAACTGGCAGTTCAAAACGGCATCATGGCAGCCTTGCATCATGGCTGGCAGATAGAAGTGTTTATGACAAAATAGGACTTCCTTCAGAAGATCACAACTGAATGGCCCACAGGTCTATGAAAAAGTGTACTTGCAAAGAAAGAATAGCTGGGCTCTCCAAAAGAAGACTGCCAGCATATTCAACACTAAGAATGAAAAACATTTTGACAACACAGGCAAGGAAAGGAAAGATGCTATTGAAAAGCCACAACAAGCAGCAAAGCAGCAACCCTACTGACATCACTGAGACTTGAAAAGAGGTGGATTTACTTTTGCCAAAAAGCACAAGACGCTTTAAGCAAAGGCTATGCACATATCTTGGCTCACACCTCTAGTTCTCATCAGTAACCTACCCATTATTTTTTGCCAGGCCCCATTAAATCAGCTCAGCAGGTAACTTCCATTGCTGGAACTGTTCAGAAGGTCTGGACCACTGCTGTGCACCCCAGTGGGATGCAGCAAAGGCTTCTTGCTTGTGTGTGTTTGGTACATTCATGTCTAAGTCCAGATCTGGAGCAGCAGAATGCACCTGTGCTGTACACTGTCAAACAAAGGCACAATTCTAATCTCCCTCATTTGATCTGTGTGGGACAGAAGCACAATACACAGACCCTGAATTCACTCCAGAAAAGAACAAATCTTTCCCCGTACTTTATAGCTTTAAGCCACTGTTGGACAAAACACAGATTACATGAGGTTATCACTTGAGATACTCAAGAGATAGAGAAAGGAAAAAATTTTCTCCCTTACTGACAAGGTACAAGGAGCAGAAATTTGCATATAGTTGCATCCAGTCTATTAACAACAGCTTTTGCAGATATAGATTGACAGACCAAAGTCTTTTGAAAAGGTTAAAAAAACCCTGTTCTCCTCTAGCGATGCAAGCATGTAAGTTTCTATGCATCCTTTAGTTAGAAAAGGAGAATAGTTTAATGGAAGAAGCAAGAGGCTGTGAGACAAGAGCAGTTCTAATCCTTTTGTGATTGGGAAGTTAACCTGAGTCTGCCTCCTCCCAAGCGTAAAATGGGGATAATTAATCCTCACTTAACCATGTAAATTAAATAATGTTTCAACAGTGCTGCAAGTGCCACATATTAATTAATGGCTAGGCAATAAAAAGGAAAGAGGCAAAAGTGGAGCACTTTGCTACTTACCTGCAAGTTGAAGGTTGTGCTGCAATTCTAACAGAAGAGATATTGGGCACTTGGAAGATGAGACCCTAAATTATCATTCAGTCTTAGAGAGAAAAGTTTCTCTCTCTCTCACATGCACACAGCTATCAAGTCCATGAAAGCCAAGCACATGTAACTCTGCATTTCAGATCACTTCTTTGCAACGCAGTAAGCTGATGTTAGCCATGGAAATGTCATAAACAAACACAACCAAGGAGAAGACAAACATCATGAGAAGATCCATACCTTGAACACCTTCCAGAAGCAGATCAACCCCCTTTCTATAAAAGCTTAAGGCAGTTTCATAATCTTCTTCCTCCTCCTTCTTCAAGGCCAGTTTTATTAACTCGCCTGCTTTCTCCAAGTAATCTTGTTTGCCTGACTTGGATTTTAAGCTTCCAGTAAACAAACCATGGCTTTCCTTTTCTCCTTCGGGTTTGCTCCACTCCTGCTCAGATGCCAGCGTGCTTTGGACTGGGGGATCAGAAGTAACACAAAGGCCAGCAGCTCTACTGGGAGAACTTTGGTTGGATGCCATTCCATCATCTACCTCGGCGAGAGAATCTACATCGACTGTCAGAGAGATCAGGTCACTGTCACTGGAGAAGCCTGAAAGTCAGAAAGGCATTCATTACTCTAGATTGCTCATATTCCATAGGAGCCTTCAAAATTCCTTATCCCCATCAAAGATTTAGCTCTTTTTCACTTACACAGTTTCCTCAGAATGCCCACAGAAACTCCCTGATTGCAATGCTGTCTCTAAAAAATTTTAGTACCTATAGAAACGTATTTTTAAAAATTAACTACAAACTCTCCGGACAGCTAGTCTTCATTTCAGTACTGGGAATGAAGAAACCAACAACTAACACCCAACTTAAACTGCCAAAGCAGCTCACCATTGGGCTCCAGAAATTACAAAACTAAACCTGTGTGATGCTATTATAAAAATCAACCAGCAGGAGCCAAATTACTGTTGCAAGAAATCGCAACATACTGTTTAAAATCAGTAAGACGAAGCATCCTGAAAACAGTAAATTAGGAGTTAGAATTAACACAGAGTTACTGTCAGCTTACGCATCATGCAGCACTCAGCTCACATGTAATACATATAATCTTCTTTCATTGCTAACACATGGTAAAATAAATTACTTAACACCTCTTTCATCACTCAAATCTGAGATAACACATTTTATTTTACATTTGCCATAAGTCACTACACCCTTACTGCAAGCTGACCTTCAGTAACTAAACCACAGGTACTTTTCATGGTTATTTGGGAATAAATGGCAACAAAGCTATTTTACATATATACCATTTCATTCTGTAAGGATTATCATCCACAAAAGGCATTCACTCAGTTATGGTTTTCTAATGATTTAATTTCCACAAATGTAATGGAGACAACTTCTAGATCTCACCTCCACATTCCGACTGACTTGTAAGTGTCACATCATCAAGCCCGCTTAAATCCTTTCGAACTGAAAAGAAGGACAAAAATGTTTCTGACACTCAGATTACAAGTTCCTTTGCCATCAGAATGCAAATACATGACCCTCCTGTAAGTATATAACATGAAACTGCTCTTTGATTGGCTATGAGATATACCCATTTGTTAACACACCTTTAAAAGTAGGTATTAGGTTTGCCATTTCTCACTGCTTCCAAGATTTAAAAACAAAACAAAAAAGGTCCATGCTTGGATGGGGGATTATTCAAACCTCACACTCCACCTCATTTCAACAACAGCAAGACTATAGTCCCCATCTCTCTCTGCTCTGATGATTTATGGATAAGGAAACTTAAAACAACAAAGTTTTCAAAGCTGGGACCTAGACACCAAGAGAAAAAAAAAAAAAAAGCCAGCTTTCAGTCTCAAAAACGTCATTCCAGAATAGTACTCTGCATGAGACATATGGAGCAAGCCACAAATTTGGCAGTGCCACCTGGATATCAAGTAGCAGTTTGTTTTATCACCTTGGCACACGTACCCACTGAGGCAATAAAAGAGGCAACAAGGTCAAGACATTTAGCTGTTTGCATGCACAGAGAAAGTAAATTCTGAGCTAAAACCTGGTGTCTGCTTTCTCCTATATTATTGTCAGAGTGATGAGTTTAACCACATTTCCAGGTAACATACCATACTTATTTTCAAAAAGTATGTGGCAGCAGCTAGAAGCTGCCTCAAAGGCAACTAAAACTTTCTTTTACATTTTGCAGCTGTAAAGTAATAGGAGTTTACAATTTATGGAAGAGGAGTAAGAAGGCACTGTAGAAATACTGTTTTTCTAAAAGCCAGTAGTTCCTTAACATGAGTGAGAGGAAAAAGACATGAAGGACAACCAAATACCAGCCACTCTTTGTCTGAAAAGCAAGGGACAGTGATACATATGACACTACGCTATACATATGACACTATGCTACTTGAGAAGAAGGGACAGGGTGCACAGAAGACAATACTCCTCATCTTCTCTTGGAAAGGGCATAAAGGGAAGGGTACAGGCAGAGAAGAAAACTGCCTGTGTAGCCCCCAATCCTGCAAGAAGGAAAACTCACAACAGAAAAGCTGGAGGAAGACAGAGGATTCATTAACTAGCATAATAATAATGGGCCATTCACCTGCTCAGTTTAGGGGCAGCAATATCAAATTTGGGGTGAGCATTTATTAAACACACATTTAGAGGTACAAGGTGGTAGAAGCAGATCTGATTGATGTACAAAGTGCAGAGAGAAAGCATGAATGGAAAAGCTGGGGGTTTTGGAAGGGTGTTCTGGCCACCCAGATGAGATGAATTAGAGCCCATCCACACAGCAGATTTCACACAGACTCAAGTTCCCCTCCCTACAGGCCAAACAAAACCACGTTGGCTCTTGTCTTGTAGCCAACTGGACCAAAAACTGTATGAACACAGCTAGCATGGCACAGAGCCTGAGCTAATAAACTTTTCTTTAGGTCAGGTTTAGAGCCTGGAGCTGGCACCACACAACAATAGTCATGGGGTTTCCAGTCAGTTTATGGGGTAGGAAGCATCTGAAGTGCACAGGATTATTTCTGGGAAGATAATGTGTACATGGTGAACCAGAAGGAGAGAAGAAAAAAGAGAATGAAAAAAAAAATTACTTCCTGATCAAGTTCTCTAAAGAATCTGCTAAGTTAATTGATATAGAAAGATTTATGATGAGGAAGTGGGACATTGAACATCATCCAGTGTACTCAGAGAAGAAGAGAGAATGACTCTTTGTCAGGAATATAAAATAAGAATAATGATGCTGAAATTGAACACAAATCTCTGTACTTGTCTCTGCTGTGTGCAATTTTACTAGGTAAACACCGTTTCCAAAAACTGGTGGAAAGCCTGGGTAACCTGGTATCTTGCAAAGCAGATTCCTACGAAAGCATGAACTGCCAAACTCCTTTTACAAGCAAGATAATTGCTTATTTTGGTATAAAAACATTTTTACCACAGTCAATTTGCATCTTCCACCATTAATGTGCACACCTTCTGCAAAATGAACTTTGTCTGGAAAGAACAGATAAAAGTGAGAAAACACAACCCACCCTGAAAAGCAAACAGCAGCACCTGTTAAGGGATGGATTTGCTACTTCTCAGTACAACAGCCTGAAGGAGCAGTGCCCACGTGGAGGCCCTTGCATGCTCACAGCAAGTGACAGAGGAACCAGCCATAGTTAATTGCCATCATCAGACTGGGAAAAAATCAGATGCAGGCAGGAGGCTGTGAGGACAGTCAGGGAGAGGACTCAAGGCCGAGTATTGCCACTGCCATCTAGAGGTTTTAAAGACAGATTTTTCCTTCTGTCCACAGCCTTCCACCCACCAAAATCTGCTTTCAAATATAAGACAATATGAAATGACAGACACATAGGTTTTTAGAAAATTTAACTCCACAAAATTCACATTCAGCATATCCAACTCCTGTGCTCATAGCTGTTCCAAGGATCCCGTAAAAGCCCTCCAGCCGATTCAGAAGGGTATCAAAGAGATTTTCTACTTTACAGCATTTTTTTCTTTTCAGTATTTTATCTGACATAAAGGAAGTGGTTTTCTTCTGCTAAAAATGAGGCCCTTGTGAATAATGAATAGAAACGTTCACATTAAGCACTTTTAGAAGCACTATTTTATAGGACATAGTGTAAAGTGAGTGCATTGTCAGAATCTGAAATCTTAACTTTCACAGAAATCATTAAAACTCTTTAAAACTAGTTAGTGCTATTTATCCTAACTGCCCTCTTCAACTAAACTACATATAAACATATATGTTTATATATAAACATACATGTTATATATAAACAGAAACCTATATGGGTTTATATATATAAACAACAACAACTTCTATACCTTTCCCTTCACAGAACAAAATATTGTGGGGACATTAGTTCATTAACATCATAGAAGGTACTTCAAAATAAAATGCAAAGCTCATTCCCATGTAGAATATATTGTAAGACTAAGCACAAAGTTACTGACACAGAGATCCCAGTGCCAAGTCATACAACCTCAAGAAAAAAAATTACCCAACCACCCTTAGAACACAAAACCAATTTTTTGTTATGCAAGGATTGTTTTATCAAAGCAAATTCTATGCCAGAAAGATCAGATCCCTTCTTAAATAAGCTTAAGACATGTTTGCATAATAATGTGGATTTATATACGAGTATTAATCAATTCCAAAGGAAAACTTAAGAGTTGAAGAAGAATTCCACAGAAATCACAAGGACCAAGCATTAACTCAGAAACACATAAATACCTAATATATTGCATGGTACACAGAAATGCTTAAATTAAAAGCCTAGAGGCAGGCAAGAAACTCTAGCACAGTATTTATTTGGGCTGACTGACCCTTCCTTACAGCTATACTATTATTTAGTGCAAGTACCACTAAAAGTGCCACTAAAATTACTCTATACATGGTATCCAAGTCAGTATGTACATCTTTAGAATAAAACTTCCAGAAGTGCAGACAGCTCTGCTGAGCCAAATTTCTCTCTTGCCAATCCCAGCTCAGCTTTTTTGCCATAACAAGCAAACAGAAACTGGAGGCCAGTGCTCCATGAAGAAATCTGTCACTTGCCATTTATGAGCTGCTTTAGAACAGATCATGCTATGAGGTTATGTGGGAAGAGAAAGCAAACCTTCAGAGCTGCAGTCAGACAGGTTGTCAGTCAGAGAGTCAGACAGAGGCTCAACAGGACCAATCAACTCAGAGCCATCATGCACCTCTCCACCCTGAAAAAAAAAGAGGCAAAGGAATTTCTCAGCTGCTGAGCTCTATGGAAATTCTCATTGTATAGAAGTGATAGTCAAAATGTTATTTCCTAATCAGTGCGTGCTCCATCAATTTAATGAATTGAATTAAACCATATAAGCCTGCAAAATTAAACAAGGACTTTCAGTTAAGCCATGTTTGGTTGCCACAGACTGAATAGATATCTAAATATTTAGCCTACTGCAGCTTCAGAATTTTGAACCACACAGAACTGTACACCCAAGCCTAAGAGGGAGACAATAATAATGCTCCTGATCTCTTGTGTCACATATAGTCTGTGCCCTTCAGTGGTGCTCCCAAGCACAGGACTGTCCATCAGACTAATGTCCCACTCATGACCCACTATCTTCAGTTCAGTCGTAGCTGAGACTTTACAAAGATACAAGGAGGACATTCCTCTCCAAGCCTGAAAGGAATAAAAGCTAAGAGAAGTAACCATAGCATTAGAAACCACCTAAATGTTTTTAGTCTTTTCTTAAATTTCTGCTTCACATCTCAGGTGCACACTTTCCATGCCACTTTAACAAAAAGTGCACCATTTTCAAAACCATATTACAAACAAGCATTGCTAATCTGTCTTGAACCAGCCCAGCACATTTTCACACAAGCCAGCTCATTCTTCTGGAGTTTATAACACACATATGCACAGAACACTCCCTTCAGATGGTTTTAAGAATTCATTGTTCAAGTCTCTCTCTCCACAGCCACAAAAGTCTGAAAAGGAACAAAACCATCCATGGGTAGAGCTAAAAGCACACAGGCTGAGCTGATGACAGACCAAACCTAAGGCTCTCTTACAGAAAAGCATGACACCACATCAGCTAACAAATGAGCCTAAATTATTGCATTTGCATAACCCCCCTTGAAGACATGTTTGTCCTAAAAAAACACTGGTTTCCCACTTTCATTCATTTCCCTGCAAAGACAGAAAAGGTCCATTGGGAGGCTAAAACTAACACTTTTATTAAGCAAAGGAAGGAAAGAGAGGTCTGAAAAACTACCCAAAACCACAGAAGCATTTCCAAAGAACTGAAAAAATGCAAATGCAAATAAACCAAAAAGTAAAATAGTCTAACTTGGTCTCCCAGTCACTTATTGACACCAAAGCTTAAAGAACATTATTTTAAGCATTTTAAAGAACACTGAAATAACTTCATCACAAAAACAAGTGAAGAATCTTAAGCTTTCATAAGATTTTAATTATGCATATACATATCATTTAAATATATTAAACACATTAATATGCTTAAGTCCCATCTCAGCCAGATCAACATTTCCTTAATTCCAGAGAGTTACTATCATGGGTACATGTAAATTTATGCTTATGAGTTTCCAGAATGTTAGACTAAGCTACTGAAATAAAGAGGTTTGAAGGAACTATTGAAAATAAACAGGAAGTAATAAAGAGGAAGTCCATATCAATGTACTGTCCTAAAATTTGTTATGGAGACTGGTTCTCACAGCACTGTACAAGCAACAGGTTAGACTAGTTACATGCTAAATTTGTTGCTGTGGACCTGGGTCCACAAAGATCAGAAGGAAACAGTGTAAACAGTCTTCACTCCTTTGATTGAAACTGTAAATGCCTACTGAAAATATAGGAACAGTGACAATATTTTTATTACTTCCCACCGGAATTTATCATCATAGGTTTTACTCATCATTCAACAAAAAAAATCTCAAATCCCTTCACCTGAAGTCCCCGTAAAACTTCCCACCTTGCAGAGGTGTGGCATGGGGGTTTTTTAAAGCCACATTTCCAGAGTGAATGGAAAACCCCCAGTCCCTTCACAAAGCATGTCAGACCAGCTCACTGCCATACCACGGTTTATAAAGTAAAGCAGAATCAGCACTACACTTCAGTCATGTTGGTAAGAAGCAAATACTTCTGCAAATACTAACCAACCTTAAAAAACTCTTCCAGCTGTTTGCTGTTATAGAGAGCAGGGATATTGGCAGAAAACTGCAAGAGATCTTCAGCACATTGCCTTCTTTCTTCAATCACAGTTTCATCAAATCGCCCTGGAACAGATTGACAGTTTTAGAAATAACGACACATTTATTTTGCAATAATAACTACAACAAAAGAAAACAAATGAGACAAAAGCAACCTTCTGGAGACAATGCCCTGAGTCTATGAAAGTCACTCCAACGCTTCAGGAGAACATAGCAAATCTTCAAACTTCCTATTCTCAGTTGTCCCTAGAGTCCCGTCTTCTGCAATCCGCTCGGATGATGAAAGCTGGCAGCTACGACAAGAATCCTTCGCCCTCTCATCGTAAGAATATGTGAGGCAACACTCTTGATTAGCCAAGAGACACTAACGGATGTCCAGTGTTATCTGACAATAAATGATACATGCACAATTTGACAATATGCCAGTCAGTGTCAGCCTTGATTATGGCCCAAATCCTGTAAGGAGCTGAGCAATCTTCACGTATTCTCAAGAACAACGCACAATATGAGCGGGTAGTAAACAAAGTATTGCTAAAAGCCCCCAAACAGATCTTCAGTTCCAAGGTGCCATTTATGGAGGAGACAAAGTGTAGGGGAGATGGTGAAGCCCTGCTACCAGACACTGAAGCTTTCCTCTGAAGTAACTCCATGCAGACAGGGTCTCATCTCCTTCTGGATTCAAGAGGTAAACAGAGCTGGAAGCAGCTCATTTACTAAAATGTATGATCATTCCTTTTTCTCTACCCAGCACCCAAAACATTCCAATTAGAAAAAACATACTTAAAAACAATCCCACAGTTCACCTGAAGAGATTTGCTTCTCAGGAGAAAACCCTTGGATTGCTACCTTAAATTCACATCCTTCACAATTTCACGCAACTTATTTTAGCTTTTTATATCAACATCACTTTGTTGTTGAAATAGTTACAAGTTTACAAAAGAAAAAGGGCAGAGGTTAACAGTAATAATTGGAGGAGAATAGAACAGATATTGCAACAGCTATACAGAGGGGAAAAAAAGGACTGGGAAGACAAGTTCAAGAAACAGTACTGCTATAACAGCATGACCGGAAAAATAAGAACCACCTGTGACAGCTCTGTGGCATTAACCTTTGAAGAGGACAAAAGAAACATTGAATACAAAAGCAAAATTCATTTATACTTAGAGCAAGCAAAAAAATAATCCCAGAAGAAAGTATCAAAGCAGGATTCTTTCCAGAAATTCTTCAAGTAAATAGCTCCTGCCCATGTGGTATCAGAAAAAAGAAAATAAAACTAAAAAGACACACACATACTCACAAGATCACAAACAAAGCTTTTGGGGCTTATTTTTCCCATGAAAGAAAAGAAAAGACATCATTGGGCTAATTTTCAGCTGGACTGGTTCCGTGCCTTGCTCACCCTGCCGTTTCAGCTGTACAAACAGGAGCAGCTGTACAAAAGAGTGAGCAACAAGCAGGCAGAAAGAAGGCAAAAGCAATGCTACCACGGTGAGTGGGAACATTGAAATCAGGCCCTATTAAACTGCTCACCAAACTTCCTAAGTCTTCAGAGCAACACTGGGGGTGCATTAGGGCTCTTGGCTCATTCCATGTAAAATTGGACGTCATGGAAAGAAAACAACTTCCCTCAGCAAAGCACAGCAGCATGGGCCAGCTAAATGAATCCACAAATTCACATGAACGCTGTTTCAATGCAGGAGAAAATTAATGGTGAAGAAGTAAACACCTAACAATACCAGAAACAGAAAACTTTTGCAAGAAAAAAATTCTGTAAGATATTTTTCCTCGTTTCTCAAGAATCTCTCCCTGTTCTATTTCATCAAACTCATTAAAAACTAATTTTGCTTATCCACATCTTCTAAGTTTCTCCACTGGGCACCAGACTGGACACAGGACCAGCCCTGCCAGGCTGACCGGTGTGCATTCCCTGATTCCCAGGCAGCTGCAAACCTCACAGGTATGAGCTGAGCCTGCCTGGCCCTCAGCAGCATGAAAACACACACTCTCTTCTTGCTCAGCTGCCATTTCACAGACTGTGCAGAATTATAATTACATTTGCAACCACCTGCATTCTCAAATTTAGCTGATATTAGCCACATCAGTAAGGGGTTCAACTTTCTAAAGGCACAATTACACAAGCCTTAGTTTCTTCGGATACTGAGCTAAAAAAAATAGAAATACGTTTGAACAGAGCTGTTGAAACATTAGTCACTGCTGCATTTTCCAGCCCATTAGCATCATGATAGCATTAGGAAAACTGCTTCTAGAACTAGAGGGCTTTAGGGGAAGGAAGAAAATGATTCAGTACTGGCTCAGTTCACAGACCTGCTGGCATCTTGCTGGCAGTTTAATTCCCAGGCAGTCCTGCCTACTCCTTCCTCCTTTTCCTTTTTTCGTACTTTCAAGCAATGTTGTATTGCTCAACACTTTCACTGTCACTCTTCTCAAGGAAATGCTCAAAGGTGCTTATGCAGCCAGCTGACTCTTCCAACATTTCTATCAGGATGTCATTCTGCATCTAAATCAACATTATTTCTGCTAGTCTTTACAATTCTCAGATATACATACACACACACTTCATCATAGGGATCACATCTTTCTGATGTTTTTAAGAAGTACGAACTACAACTTCAGCGTATAACACAGCTGTTACTCCTCCAGCAATGATCCAATCAAAATTTCCTATTTATATAAAAATCAAATGTAATTTCCTGTAAAAAGAATCCACAATTAATGTTGTGGAGCAGACCTGAAGAACTAAACACCCAGCAAAGTGTGTGTTCATGTTTCAGTTAGCTTCTCACAAGACTTCCTACTGCACAAGGCACCAAATTCATAAATAAGTTACTTCATTCAGTGTCTTCAAATGCAAAGAGCACCCTTATGTGAGCTTTTAGTGAAAATCATCTTTCTGACTCACTGCTAGCAAGTTATCAATACCTGGGGAGTTTTTGTTTCTTTTTTGGTGGATTGGGGGGGTGTAGTATTTTTTTATACTAGAGTACATTTCTGCAATTGCTAGATACAATACACGCAGATTTACCCATATTTTGGTAAAATGCCATGTATGGTTTGAATATGGAAACACAAGCGTACAACAACAACAAAAATGAAGTAGCTTGAAAGTACTGAAAAAATTACATTAATGCATCTTGGGATAGGACAGGAATCATGTCCCAGGTATAGGTATCGTAATTTTAGCAGCTGGATATGCTAGGACATTTTAGATTTCCATGATCAAGTTCACTGAGGTTTTTCCTATTAAAAAAAAGTAGGAAATGTTCAAGTGAAGTACAGAGAAAGTCAGATGATATCTTTTTCCCATCCGTAGCAATTTTTGTGCTTTGATACAAGCACCTCCACTACAACAATATAAAAATACACACACTTTGTGGCAAGTCCTTAGTTGCATGAAATATGGAAGCACAGCATGACACATTTGTTTTTAAATACATCTCAGTTCTCCACACCATCTCCTGAAACTCTGAATGCTGAACTGGAGATGCTCCTCAGCTTTAACACTTCGACTACAACTAAGTTCAACTGTCAGAACCACCAATGCCCATTTCACAAACTGCACCCTCTGCAAACAATAGGTACATTACATTATTTAAAGTACGGGTATCCAAAAAAAAAAAAAAAGCAAAAAAAACCCCCCACCAGTTGCCAACAATTCTACTCACAAGTTTAATTAGAAACTAGTCTAAAAGCTGCAACAATTGAAACATTGCCACAGGGAAGCAACACTGCAGAAACGGTCCATCAAAGCAGCATGGAAACAAAAGATCTTGAGAGAGATGGACCTTGCAGGTCATCACTAACAGAATGAGACTGAAAACGAGTTTTTCAAAAACTTGTTATCTACGAAGACTGTATTTTTCCTCCACTACAAAAAAAAACCTTAGGATTTTTATTTTCAATTAAAATAAATCATATGGCAGTTACTATGTGCAGAATTGCAATGGAAGGATACACAATGAAATTTTATGTTGAAAATACAAAAATAATTCTTAAATTGGAGAGTCATATAGGGCTGTTCCTTTCAGCTATGTACCAATCATTTAAAATTTGTTTTTACATTTTCTGTATTCTTGTGTGTGTCAGCGTTATTTAAATATAGGGGTGGGTTTTTTTGTTTAGTTTTATTTTCAAAGAGCTTTTTAATAAATAACTGCATTGAATGTTTCTGTGTATTTCCTTCTCTCACAATGTACATTTCAGTCACTTTTGTCCACTAAATACAATAGAAGGATGTTTTTCAGAAGGGATTTCACTCAATTCTTCCTTTGCTTACACAGCTAGTGTAAAAACAGTTAATTTGCATTTATAGCAATTTTAAATTGTTTAAGATATTAGACACTTATACTCTCTTCCACCCTGATTTTCTTTTACCCCTCTCTCTTCTCCCCTGCGAATAGCTATCATATCTTCTACCTGAAATTAAATTATGCTTTCCAAATACTAGCTTTGTAAATAATTTGTCCAGCGAGAACTCTATTCTATAAATCAGATTTAAAATAATCTCAGAATGAAACTAATACTACATGCTTATTGCCCACGCTCTGACATAGCACCAAAACCTACCCCACTTCCAATTTCACAAATAAACAAAAAAAAAATACATTAAACTTGGGTACAATTTGGCTGATGTGAAAAACAATTTAAACCAGGAATTTCACCTAGCTCTACACAGAGAACCACAAAATCTACATGAGAATACAGCTTCATAGATGCAGGCCAACAATGTGAAACATACTGGATGCTAAAACATACCAATCCAAGCCACACGGAAATTTTGGGAAAATAGCCTCTAGATGACTGCCCAAAACTTATAAAAAATGCCACACAAAGAAAACCTGCAAAAATTAGCACTAGATATGCATCAAAAAACACTAAACACTGTCTGGGTGCTAAAACGCACACAATACACCCAAACTATGCAAAAACATGATGGCAATAAACACAAAACCAGACACAACACATGGAAACTGCAAATACAGATAAAGCATGCACTAGAGGTGTGGTAAAAAAAATGCCAAACAAGCTCAACACTAAAAATTGTAAAAATATTGTAAAAATTAAAAAAAAAAAAAAAGGATGTGGCGGCAGGATGCAAAAGAAAAAAAGAAAGGCAAATCCATGCTGAAGTGTGCTGTATGTTTAAAAAAACACCAAAACATATTCAAAACACATGGCAATGGAAAGCAACACTGCAACAATGCCTGAGAAACAAAAGATTTTTTTTTCAAAGTTCAAGAAGCTTAACAAAAAAAGAGCACATTGGAAATTCATGCCAAAAGATGCCAAACATCCTGGACTCCAAAACTCCATTACACTGCAGTAATGCCAAATATACTGGGACAACACTGTAAGAACCAAAATCCACACCAAAAGACATACAGAAATCCCAGACCAGAAACAAGAGCATATGGCAGCGGCATTTTTAAAAATGCCAAACATCCTGGACACTAAACCCCATACAAGGTGCACAGAGAAACCATAAATACAAATGAGTGCTACTTAAAAAACAAAACAAAACAAAGAAAATAACCACCAAACTAAACCAACTTGTAAACACCATAAAAAGGATTTAATAAGTCCAAAATGCCTTAGGTTTTGAAAAGGATTTAATAAACCCAAAATACACCTCAGAAACTGAAAACCTCACAAAAAAGGATCTGGTGGACGCATGCCAAAAAAACCACCAAACATGTTCAAAGACTAAAAATCATTAAAATGCCCAATGGTAAATTGCACATGGTAAACTCATGCTAAAAAGGCCCAGCAAATATACTGGATACACAGGAAAAAATTCCACTGGATAACTCCTGAAATAACACACTGAAAAATCATACTGTGTATGTATGCAAAAAGAACCCACTAAAGAAATCCTGGACAGAAATAACATCTTAGCCATGCCCTAGGGACCAAAACCACACCTAAAAACAGTCCAAATCCACACTGGAAACCTTTAACCCCAAAAGCACATTAGAAACCAAAAAGTTCATGCAAAACCAAACCAAATGTGCCTGACAGATGCAAGTAAACAAATGTCAAACACTTGTTGGACACTTTCAAAATGCAACTTTAAAATTCTTAGGAAAAAGGTTTCAAAAGCAGGTGGTAAATGTACACCAAAAGCAACAATCAGCAACACTTCAGCAATGCCTCAGAAACACTCAGAGCATGCAGTATATGCATGCAAAAAAGATACTAAACATGCTGAACACACTAAAAAACTGTTGAAAAACACTTTAAAACGCAGTGGATATTATGTGATATATATGTACACCAAAAACATAGCTCCAGTTTGTGCTGAACATGAAGAACATACACTAAAAAAAGGCGATTTTATAAACACAACACTGCTAAAAAAAGTGTGGTATGTGGAATTCTATATAGTCACACCACCTCACTGGAAATCCACCTATAGCTCATTCATGAGGACATGAGGGTGAAGTTAAGACCTATAAGAGCTAATTCCTTTTTGTCACCTCTTTCTCTGGCAGATTGTTTTGGTGAAATATGTAAAACTGATCTCAAAAGCTTAGCTAGATAAAACTGACAATTGCAATCAAATTGCCGGGTTTTTTTTGTTCTTTAACAAACATTTAATAATTTAATTTAGCTCATCACTAAAAATCAAGACAGCTCACATATAAAATACTTTGTTTGCTGTTCAAGTGCTGTTCACTAAGCTAATATAGACTTTATGCTCCTGAAAACAGGGAATGTATGTTGTAAAGATACAGAACATATACATCAATAAATATCTCAGCTATTATGTCTAACGTGGAGGTGAGGACATAAACTCTTATACATTACAGAAATAAATAAAAGCATCAAGTTATGATTCCAGCTTGATGTACCTACAAGTTGAGTAGAAAAAGCACACGGAAATTTTTTCATACAGCTACAAAACAAGATGTATTTATAGATATTGAGTTATCAAAGAATTTCAGCAGGTCAGGAAGAAATTATGCTTACCAAACACTATTGCTTTGGCAAAAGGTGGAAAGAGCTCTGTGTGTCTGCATAGGTTTTTATGAATTTGCCACAGATCTTTGTGCAGTTTCTTAAAGTCACTGTATCTCTTCCAAACGATTATCTGAAGAAGAGAAACCAGAGAGAAGTATTAGTGAGGTTCATTGTTCATATTACATCACACCACTAATCCACTGGGTTAATCACGTCAGACCACTAACTCCAGCAAATTTGTTTAACAAAAATATATAGTCTGTACTGCTGTATGTAACAAGCATAAAAAAGGTCATTAACTGCCCCAACCCACATTGTAGCTAACTATACTACAGTGCATAGAGAAAAACTAAGTAAAAGCTGAAAGGAGGGCAAAGGCAGCACTGCTTCAGTCATTCAAATGAGATCCAGACCTACACAGGGTGCCAGCAAGAGAGGAAAAAATGCTGAACAGGAGTGCTGCACTATCCAACATTCAACAGCACACTGTGCCTGGTGCAGCTGCAGGTATGGGGAAGAGACACAACAGCAAAAGAGAAAACCAGGGAAAAGAAATCCCAGTACAAGCAAGGGATTTGTAGAGATATATTAAGTACCCAGGACTAGAAAACAGCTCCTAAATTGTGTACGTAAAGTGTGGATCAGATGTAAATGTTAGCCTCTATCTTAAATGGGTTTGTTTTTTTCTGCAATAACATAAAAAACCCCACTATGTTCCTTTTGTAATCTAGACAAAAAACTCCATCTTAGGAAGATAAAGATGTCATTGGTCAATTATAACAGCTACTCCTGATCCCTCCTTTGCAGAAAGCAGTCAGACTTTGCAGACTAGTCATCTCCCAGTCAGAAAGATATCATTGGTCAATTATACCAGCTACTCCTGATCCCTCCTTTGCAGAAAGTAGTCATCTCCCAGTCAGCTATCTACCTTATCCTTCTCCCATCCCATTCTTTCCATTCAAGAAAGGAGGAGAACCCAGTAGGAAAATCAAACCAATGAAAGAAGTAAATGATAAAATTTACACTTGACTGCTATTGGATTTGTTGTCAGGATGAAAATATATTAACAGAGGGGGTTTTTTTATATCCTGACCTCATTTTTGGTCAGATTCACTAAGCCATCACAATAAACCTCAATGCTAATGTAAAGTGATTAAAGTAGAACAGAAGGGAAAAAAACAAGGAGAGTGCATGCATTCAGCAGTTGATTCCACAGCTGCACCAGTCAAATGTCTCAATTAACACAACTAAGCTAACCACAACTTTAAATATTCCACATATTTTTGAATGATTTACCAGGTTGCCTTCTCATGAGCAATCATAATTGAAGAACTTGAATTTTGTTTTTCAAGCAAACCAGATTTAGAGCTAAGAAAAAGGTTTAGATTTAGAGCACTTTTTCAAGCAAACCAGATTTAGAGCTAAGAAAAAGGTTTAGATTTAGAGCACATGTGTGTTTTGTTTTTGTTTTGTTTTTTTTTAATACTGCAATCAGAGGCCTTCTAAGTTTCAGCAGATGCAAGTCCTACCTACAGGACAATGCAGATATAAGGTAAGAGGATGGTCAACAGCAGACATGCAAAGCTTTAGTGTGGCAACACACTAACCACCTTATTAATTTAGCTGTACTAGAACCAGCAGTCCTGCTTCTGACTCCTTCATTGGCACACATTTTCATTACTTAATTACAGCTGGTACTCCTCACACACAAGCGAGGAATCTCTAGAAGGCAAACTAGTCATTTTGCTATCAGAAATAATAATTTTTCAATGCTGTACTTTTATCTAATCCAATAACCAGAGAGTGCATGATTAGCACTTCTTGAGCAGTGTGCATATAGAACACAAAATTGCTTAAGATGGTGAATTCTTTAAACATTAAGTTACTGTATTGTCAGTACTTAGAAACATGAAAAGCTGCCAGAAAATAAGAGCATGAGATTTCATTCCACTAAAAAAGCATCATTTTTCACTGCTACAAGTGATCACTCAATAGTCAAGAGGAAAAAAATAAATATCCTTAAGTAACTTGAACAGCAAAAGCAGTCAAGGTTATCTTAAAACCTTGCAGAAGCTCATGGAAAACATGCCTCTGCATGCATGTGGTTCAGTAAAGTTAGCAAAGTTCCCACTCTAACCTCCTCATTAGAAATTATATTTGGAGGAAGGACACATTGTACTTTGAGGCCCAACGAAGCACAGCAAGCATATCATAAAACATATGTTAGACTTGTAATGCAATAAGGTGCTTGTCATGGAGAGAGCCAGTACATCTCTATTAACTCATGCAACTCATCTGTTCCACAATCAATAAGCCTTTCTCCTAAATGAAAAGGAAAAAAAGCCACAGGACTACCCTAGATGCAATTGCATTACACACCACATTGTCCCCAGAAGTGAGGACATTAAAGTCAGGTCCATTGGCCTTTCTGTATCTACTATCCCCACACAAAACTTCACATTGAATTCTTTAATTCTTTCGAGGGGGAAGCCCTTACAAGGTTCTTTTCCTTCCTGCCCCAACAACAGGTGGGATTACATTGAACTCTAACTGGCTGCAGTGGGAGAGGTGCTATAGTGAAGACTTGATTCCCAAAGGGCAGCCAAAAGATGTGACAGAAAACTGGCAAGTGGAGCTGAGGTCACAGCACACAGCCTTACAAGCAACTGAATGTATGTAAAGAATGTATTAACATCACAGCAGAGGCATTAAGAGACACCTGGAGGAGGAAGAGGCAGGCACAGCTCAGTTGGTCCTACATGGATGTGGGAAGCAGGCTGCATGAGACACATCCTAAAGCTATGAGATGGTTTTGTGCACAAAATTTCCCATTCAATTCCTCATTGAGCATTCTGGAAAACTGAGGTAAATTTATTTTCTCTGGGAGCAGGTTAAGGGTAAATTCTTTTTCTTCCAAAGGCTGCCCACAGTTCTTTTTTTTTTACTGTAAGAGGCCATGTAACAGAAAAGCTCTCAACATATGAGGGTTTCTGACTACAATTCCCCCTTATGTCAACTACTATTTAGGATATTCCTTGTAATAACCAACTATTTTCAGATAATGCTCATAACAGATTCACCCTGCATCTAACATGCAGAATAATTAATAAGGTACAATGCAGGGTGGAAAAGGGCAACTATTAAGAAGTTCATCTCATATTTATGTCCTCTTATTGTCTAGAGCATGTGAAACTCTGCATGGGTAACCTATAGCCACAAATCAAAGCAACAACTAAAAGATATGGTTTTGCCATTGTGTCAAAACTACTTAACACATACTCATGCAATACTCTAGCTGAAAGACACTTACAATATATTTTTCTGATGAATGGACTCATCAACAGCTCTTATAAAGTGCTTTTCCTCACAAATGAAGATAAAGGTAATGGCAGAATGTGCCCATGGATAGGTTCAATTCAGGAGTCTCCCTGGAAAAGGTGAACATCAAGCTACAAACTACAGTAATGCAGTTCTAAACTAGTTCCATATCATCTCTGATTCTAATAGGTTATTTTAATCTCCTAGAGATTAAAAAAAATCCAAAAAGCACAAATGCTCATGCCTCCCTGATTCTCAAGATTTCAAAGAAGGGCGCAGTAAAGGGGTGTTAGATGTCTTAGCCAATTCTCACCTCTGCCAAGCCACTAATCAATAACTCATGTTTGACCACACAGAGATGCAATGAGTTCAGTTGTGAGTTGTCCTTTCATCAACTGTGCAGGTTCTCCTCAGTTGCAAGTAAGAGAGACTGCACCAGAAACTGAACATATGCATGTGTTACACGATGCCTGAAAAGCCATAAGGTTGAGCTTTTGAGGGAAGATTTTGCAGGTACATAGCATAATAGTAACCATGTCAAGTCACTAGTCCAGAAAAAAAAATAAATGAAGGGGGGAAACAACAGATTTCTTAATTAAAAAGAAAAAAAATCCACAATGCACACACACACGGTGTATTTTTCTCTCTCAATAAATGACTCCTGTGACAGACTTTTGAGGTATTTAAGACGCAAAAGAATAGAGCAGCTCCTTGTTCATACACTCTTCAGAAGAGGCAAAGAATAAGCAATTTTAAAGTTTTGTCAAAGTGTATGACTGGAAAATACTAAAGGAGCCTCAGAGAGATAGGCATAAAAGATAGAGCAGCTCCTTGTTCATACACTCTTCAGAAGAGGCAAAGAATAAGCAATTTTAAAGTTTTTCAAAGTGTATGACTGGAAAACACTAAAGGAGCCTCAGAGAGATAGGAATAAAATACATGATTTGCAGTCTAATCTCTCTCAACAACTCCTAGACACCTTCATTCTCCCTCTTCACTAACAGGCAGTAATGGTGTAGACTTTTCAGTGAAGCATTGGTTAAAGAGGAAAAGACTACCTACAGCTGAGACCTAAGACTTGAATTGTGGACTGATCTCTAATTTTACCAGTAGGAGTTAACTAACCATCATTTTACCAATTCCAGCCCCAAGAAAAGAGCTTGTAAAGTTATCAAAGCAGTTTTGTCATCAAAAGGCACTTTACTCTCTAAGACTTTGTTTCAAGTCACCATTCATCACTAAGAGATGAAATGCATTACATTACACTAGCTACTGTTTTCAACTATGAAAGCTAAAGACAAATGGAAACACAAAAATTGTTGGCTCAATTACAAGGACAAAACACACAGAAACTGCTAAATTACATCAAAGATGCTTCAAAAGGCATAGTGTGATTCATAAAGACATTTGCACAAGTTTGAAATGTTACCTCCTGGACATCCTCTGGATTTTTTCTTGAAACAATCTGAAAGGCAAAACAAAAATGAAACCACGTAAGTCCTTGGATTTTCAGTTTGGAAGTTAAAGAGTAGTATACAATGATTTGTTGCTGAAAAGTCTGGAAAAAGGGAAACAGCTGCATGGTCCTGTGCACTCAGAAAGTTTTGATTTAGTTTTAGAGAAGTTGAATACCCAAAGACAACACAGTGAGGGATTTCAGCAGCAGTCAGTCGTGATCACACATAAAGACAGATGTACATTCTAGGCAGAATGGCACAAAAGGCATCTCTCAAAACAAAGCTACATTGAGCATACCTCCTATCATCTTTCCAGTCTCTTCCTGTTAATTCATATTAGGGGCACATTACTCCCAATAAGAAGAGCTCACTAAGGCTACTTGGCTTAATATAAGCTGCAAACAACCTCACTGAGAACGCGAGTACTTGTATTTAGTAAGACAGTATTTCCACTTTACTTACAATCACCAGAGCGCAGACACATCTGACTATCCTTGCGTATTTGTTTCTCCTTAAAAACTCTTGGCCTAATTAATTATAAATTACTTAGTCCAGGGGAAAATTGCAGTGAAAATCAGGCTTGGCTGCACACAATAAAGAAGCCAGTATTTCATCAAGATTTTTTTTTTCTTTAAATAAATATTGATGACAAAAGCCTTTGTAATCCAAGTTTTGTACTGGTCTATAAAGAGCAGTAAGAACATATCCCCAATAACACACAAACCAGACAGACACATCTTTAATTCATAACTGCAATTATCTTGTGCAAGTCAGTATATCCTTCATCCTAAGAGGACAAAATAATTAGTCTATTGTTAGCTAAAGCAAAATAGGGCATTCTTAATCCAACTGGGACTGTCCTCAGCGACACACCCCGGAATAATTGATGCCCTGAAGAGGTGATGCGTGTAAGGAAGCGCAGGGAGCCCACAGCACTTGCACCCCAGAGACTCACACACCGTCCCGCCGCTCCGCAAGCACCACGCAGCTGTTGCTCTGAGATGGAACCACCGAATCCACACTTTCCTCTTGCTAAGTGACAATAGCATACCTCATATCTCACAAAAACTCAGCTCTCTTCCTCACTTCCATTTTGCAAGAATCCTTGCCAAAACCTCCCAGATTTTGTACCATCAGTTTACTACAGCCCAGCCACCCATCTCTCTCACATTTTGGAGGAGACAAGATGGAAAAGAGAAGCATTTCCTTCTCTAGCAATCTCCCAAAAGACCTGACACATTTTCCTTCACAGCTCCATGTTCTCTCTCTCACCTTGCACACCAATGTCCTCTTCTTCCAGCGTAGTCTACATTGATAAAACCTTTCTCAACTTTTCCTCACTCCTGAGTAATCTAACATTTGGCAACTTTACCAAATGTTAACCTTGGTGGCTGCTGCTCTTTCATTCACTACCAGGCAGTTTAAAAGTACAATTTGGTGAAATAATCCTAACCTCCTTTTCTAATAGCTGGCGTACTTGATGCAAGGAGTCTGTAGAGCTGGGGGAAGAAAATACCACAGGCATGGCTACACATCACAGGGAACACCAAAGGGCAGAAACCAACTGCTTTGCTTTGCAGTTCACCTTTAGTTAAAGCCTTGCAACAGTTTTGGCAGCTAGGTAAGTTACCAGATGGGCAGAAGGAGACCCAGAGAGATGAGTAATTACCCAGCCAGTTAGTAAGAATCTGGAATAAAACCCAGAGGCCCTGTTTCACACTTGTTCTTATGTTACACCGCCTTCTATATCTCCCAGCCATGCCAACTTTAAGTCAGTATGTAATAATTTATGTGTTGTCCTACTTTGTTCTTCGTATCCTTTTCTGAAGGTCAGTCTCACAAGAGGTCTGCCCCTTCCGCCTAATCTATAGTCAACCTAGAGACTTGGCAAAGATGACCCAGCCCCCTAAATTTTCCATGTATTTTTTTTAATCCTTCCCCAAGGATCAATGCAGTCAGTTCCTTCTGCAAATCTGTAACACAAGCAACTACAACCTATTATCAAAAATATCATTAGGATACCCACCAATGAGCTAAGCAATGTGTAACTACTGCACCAGATCTCTGAAAACAGAGATCCTACAAGGATCCTCAACATTGACAAAAGTATTTCAGATTATCCCATTCTTCATCTGACCTGCAGATATCCAACATAACTCATTAGAATTTTAATTATCATTAATAATTGTAATCTTCCAAATTCTCTAAACTTTTATTAGTGCCCTATATTTTCAGGTATCGTTAAAGAACACTCCTCATATCATAACTTGCTAATATCTACCTGTTTCTTTGCATTTGGAAATGGGTATTAAAAAGCCAATATTCATTTAACCTTGTCTGCATTTACAATTATGCTACAGTTTACTAATAAATAAAATATATATTCTCTGCCATACAAACAAAACTTTTAAGAAAAAAGCTGCAATAATGATAGACCCTCTTAGCACCCAGAAGAGACTGCGTGGGTAGTTATGCCTTGGCCAGGACACACTAATGCAAGTGCTTTCTTATCCATGATTATTTATCTACATTACATTGAAACAGAAAGTTCCTTTAACTTCATTTCACAAAGGATTCACTCACATACTGCACCAAGGAGCCACAAATCTCCACTAACACATACTGACTAGCCTAGATCTCAGCCAGAATGATATTCAACACAACAGGAAGGCCCACCTCACTTTTTTTCCTGGCGGTCCCCCAAAGTTGCTGAGCCGATGCTCAGCAAATACAGCTGGAGTGCTGTGATATCAACCATGGAGCCAGATCACCACAGGAACAGGAGGGAGGAATGGGAGGAAAGAAAAAGAAAGGGTACTTGACAGGTACACTGAATCCTTTTTAAATCATTTTATTCAATTTCCCAAATCCTCACTTCAAGTACTACACAACAGATTACCAGACAGCCCTGCTGAAACAAAAGTTTATATTTCTGCACTTAGGAGTCCAAAGCATCCTTTACTGCAAAAAAAAAAAGAAAAAAATTTTCACTTTGGTGATTTTAGCTATCAAAACACTGTAAAAAACTAATGATCTCTGGCTAGGTCAGTTGAATTTGGACAGCTCACAGACTGATCAGCTCCTTGCTCTGTGCTAAATCCAAGCACACCACCTGATCCCGCACTTGCTTGGAAAGGCACCAGAGCACCCACAGTTTATGGGACAAGGAGAGAGAATGACACCCCCACCTTGATTTTGAACAATTTTACAGAAACCAAAACATCACAGAGAAATTTCACTGGCTTTAGCCAATAAGAACAAAGCACCAGAGCAAAATAAGCAGCAGAAGTCTTGGCTCATTCCTAAAAGTCTTTATTTCACTGACACAACTTTTCAGTACACACACACACACTTGGGCCGTCAAGAACAACTGCAGAAGATGTGATGGTACTGTTTTCCTCTCTGCATCTATTTCAGGAAAGGTTTTTTATATTGCACCATCATAGGAAAAAGCAACTCTTTTTTTTCCTCTTCAAAAATACTAAGTTGTATTGGACTAAAAAGAACATTTTAAACATATTTGTGTTTGGTGAACTTGGAGAGATATATAAATAAGTAGACGATAGATAGATGATTGCTAGATAGATGACCAAAAATATTTTTTTCATTTTTAATTTTACAAGTCATACAAACTGATCATAGGCTAACAATCCCTGACATTACAATCTGTATACATATACAGAATGTTGTAGTCTTTGAATTAAGAGAAGGGTGCTTATAAGCATACCTTGCTCTCACAGGCAGGATGTCTACAGCTGCAGTAGCTACAGGATCATGGGTCATTTAAAACTCTCTCTCTCTCTGTCACCTCTTCTGATGCTCTCAATATATCCCACCACACCTGTGAGCTAAACTGCCACTCCTCTGGAACCTATCGCCACATATTTACTTACTCGCCTCGTTTTTTTGGTTTAATAGGAAAGTGGAAAAGAAAGCAAGGAATTTCCCTGGGAGAACACACGGAGCTTTCATCAAAGCCAGCAGCAGAGCAGCTCCCCCAGCATCTGCAGCAGCCTCCCTGCTTCCCGTGCTAGGCCTGGGTGCCCCCGAGCGCTCTGCCCGGCCGGGCTGGCCCTGCTGGGCACGCTCAGGCTCCACGCGCGGCTCGGGCAGCTGGGCGCTGCCGGCGTGGGCGTGCGGAGCCGCTCGCTCCCGGCTCCTCCCCAGCGCGCCGCCGCGCCCGGGGCTGCCAGGAACGCCGGGCAATCCCACTGCAACCTACCCACCACATCTGGGGCGGAAGAACGGGGCAGAATGAGAAGGAGCTGTTTGTTTTTAAGCTGCTCTCGCACGCCCTGCAACGCACAGCAAGGAAATCGAGAGTTAATTGCAAAGCGTGTCCGAAGCCATTACAACGTTGCGAGGCTACAAGTTTGCAGGAGGCGACTGGCACTCGGCTCGGGAGGGGCCGCCGTGTTCCACCTACCCTCCCTCTCTCTCTCCCACCCGTGTCCCTCACAGGAGTATCCACGTCGCGGCCGGGGCCGCTGCTCCGCACGCAGCGTTGGCTTTACAGCCCGACCGCGGGGCAGGCCGGGCGCGGGGAGCCGCGGGGGCGAGGGGCTGGGCGGCGGCCGCCGACTCACCCGCGCCGTGACCTTGTAGACGGTGTGGCCGCGGGGGTGGCGGCGCGGCTCCGTCACGGTGTAGAAGCGGGCCAGGTCGGCGCCGCGCTCCCGCGGGCTCAGCATCCTGCCGCTGCCCCCGCCGCGCCGCCCGCCCGCCCGGCACCGGCGGAAGCGGCGCCCGGGAACGCCCCGCCCCGCCCGGGCGGCGCCGGAGGCCCGGCCCGGGGAGCCCCTCCCGGCCGCCGGGATGCTCGGTGCGCCGGTCCCCGGTTCGCTGTCTCTCCCCGAGGCTGGAGGTCCGCGCCGCAGGGACGAGGCCGGGGTGTCACGGCCCAGACGTGGCAGGCACAGCCCGGCGGCGGCGCGGCCCCGTTCCAGGTGCCCTGCGGGGGCACGGCCCTGGGGGATTGACACTCGGCGGGAACTGACCGCCGAGCCCCTCGCTCACACAGGCACCCGTGGCCTCTACAAATCCGTAACGAGCCCCTGGTACGCCGCTCCCAGCGTCTGCCGTGGGCTATTTTAGGCTGTGCTGCCCTAAATCCATAGGCCTGTAACGCAGAAATGACTCACGGATTTTAAAGAGGAATGCTACCAGAAAGGCAAGTTTGATGGTTATGGAATCACCATATTTTGTGTGTTGTGTCTCCTCCAGGTTCTTTAAGCTGCACCTGGACTTCTTCCTACGGACAGGCTCTCTGCGTGCACAGGTCTGCAGCACACTTTGGTGTTAGGAAACCCTCCAGGGTTTGAGGGGCATTGCTTCCCTTCTAAGAAGCATAGCATTGTGCCACAGGACCTTGTCCTTTTGTAAGATTACCTTCGATTTCTTGTCTGTAGTGGGGTCTGTATCAACGTAGATCTCACACCTCAGATCATATAAACTCGATTTTTTTTAATCACTGCGCATGCATTCATTTAATTGCAGATGTTTAAAAAACCAGCTTTTCCTTGCCAGGTTATTAATATCTTTGCTCTCATGCAGACTTTTGACATAAAGTATTTAACAATACTTAACTGTGTGTCTTTGTGAAAGATAAGAGTTTTTGTACTGAAGTTCATAGTAAGCACGTGCCTCTCCTTTGAGAAACATTTTCTTAAGGAAGAGGTAAGAAAGAGGATATAGGTTGTTAGTAGCTCACTTGTCACACTCCTTTATGTTCTGATGTCTTCTACATCTTGTGCTGGTACATAGAACTTCATGGAAGTTCTGTAAGTTACCAAAAGTTCGCACATTCAAGTACTTGGGGGAGCGGGTCAGTGAGTAACTGAAGAGACAAACACATCAGGCTTAGGAAATGCATGGAGCTGAAAACAGCAAGAGGCAGGGAGACTGTTCATTTGAAGTTTGCCCAGTCCCTGCACATTTCTAGGCATCTGCTGCTAATAACATCTAGAAAGCAGGAAACTGAGCTCAGTGGACCATTGATCTGAGCCACCGTGGCTGTTCTTATGTGCAGTGTAATCAATCAAAGCATCCCTCAGTGAGTCAGTAGCCTCCACTCACTAGGGAGTTTCAAAAGCTCAAATGACTCATAAAATAATTTGGCTTCTACTTCCAAATCAGAATTTGGAGATATCTAATGCTGCAGAATATCTTTTCACATGGTATAGCCAACACAAAGTAGTAATTAGATGGGAATAAAAAACCCACAATTAAGTGTTACTGGCTTATTAAGACTTTTCTAGGTCAAGGCAAGAAAATTTAGCAACACTGAGATGAGAAACAATTTGCATCATATCAATAGGTTAATCTTTTTCTTCTCTTTTGTCTGTTACACAACTTCCATACTTTTCAGCACATCTTTATTTTCATTAAAATCCAAAGCTTCCATGATTTCTTTTTTTCCAGCATCACTACTGAGATTACGACTATGTAAAAACCTTTGAAGTGACAGATCAATTTGGGTGTCCCTGTGCAGGTCAAAATACAGAAAATAACTGCATGTTGTGTGTAGATTCTGCTCCTAAAAAGAACAGCAGTTGTGGTTGCTATAGCTGTGGTTTACTGTCTTCTGTCCTAGAAATACATCTAAAAGATAAGAATACAAATGTTCAGAAAAGAACAAACCACCAAAACAAGATGGTCTTGAAAATGCAGTTGGGAGATCCTTTACTACACATGTGTTATGGGGTTAGTAGTTTCATTCTCATATGGTGAAGAAACTAACAGAAAATTGATGGGTATTTTTACCTTTCACCAGTAAGTTGTGTTCAAGAAAAGGAAAACCCAAAGTGGATCTGACACGTTGCCTAGCTAGCGTGCTCTTCACTGCATTATTTCAATTCCAGTCTTCCCTACCACTCCTGGGAAAACTTTAAATGTTATTTAAAGTCACTTTTATGACAGATATAAAAGGAATGCAGAGAAACAGTATTTTACTTGATTACAGTTCCTGCACAGCATCTGCACTATTCAGCACTATAATTTTTCATGTGCATTGTGGTACGTTTCCTTATAATAAACAGGGCCAGCATTTCCAGTGTCCTCAGAAGACCTCAAGGAAGCGTTCCAAGTGCTTATTCAAGCAACATCGGCAGAGGATTGTTGCTGCAGCTGGTAAGCAGCGGTGGGTCTGTCGGCGGGGGCTGCAGGGCAGGCAGGTCTCCCACCCATCTCTCAGGCCAGCTCTCCTCAGCAGAGCACCTTCAGCTGCATTTTAAAACCAGACAATGTTGAAATACTTGCTTGGGTGGGTGGGGTGTGGTTTTTTTTCTGCAAACACTAAGCATGGTGCTGCTGCCCTAGAAATGTACTATGGAATATACGGCAGCTCTTTCCCGGCCCCTCTGACCCTGCAGGAACACACTCTGATCCCAGGGAGGAGACCACTTATGGAAACTATCACAGAATACGCTGAGTTGGAAGGGATCCACAAGAATCATCAAAGTCCAGCTCCTGGCCCTGCACAGGACATCCTCGAGGGTCACACCTTGCCTGAGACTGTTGTCCAAATGCCTCTTGAATTCGGCCAGACTTGGTGCCGTGACCACTTTCCTGGGGAGCCTTCCAGTGCCCCACCACCCTCTGGGTGAAGGAACTACTGCAGAACCCAGCGTTACATCCATCTAAACGCTTCCAAGGCCCCAATCGCGCTGCCTACACGCAGCGGCCCCCGGCGGGCAGCGCGGGCAGGGGCCGTCACCCGCCCGGGACCGGCATGGCGGCCGGGCCGCGGCGTCGGCTGCCCGGGCTAAACATGGCCGCGGGCCCGGCCCTTGGACTACAAGTCCCAGGAGCGAGCGGGAGGGCGCGGCGCGGCCGCAGCCCGTGCGGGGAATGAGGCGGCGGCGGGGCGGCCGGAGCGCGGCGGCCGGAGCTGGCGCTGCCCTGGGCTGACCCCTTCGGGGGCCGCCGGGGCTGCGCGGCGCCGGTAGCGGGGCCCGGGCCCGCCCGGAGGTAAGCGGGGCTGGGGGCGCTGGTGGTAATGCCCGCCATTAGGCCGAGCAGGGCCGCGGTAAACAGAGCGCGGCGTGGGGCGTTCTGCTGCCGGGGGTGGGCGGCTGCGGGGTGTAGGGGGGAGCAGTTAATCAGTGCTTTTCTCACAGCATGTGCTTTAGTTTTGGTGGGGGTTTTTTTGGGTTTTGTTTTTTTTTGTGAAGTAGTGATGCTTTTTTTGCTCTATAGTAATGCTGTGGTGTTCCGGGGGGGTGTTTTGTTTTTGTGTGTGCTGGACCACATGTGGTGCGCTTTGGCGGAAAAGGGTTATTTCAGGACAGGCGGGTTTTGCTGCAGGTTGTATTAGCGATTAGAGGGTGTCCAAAGGAGGGCAGTGAAGATGGGGAAGATCCTTGAGGGGAACATATGTGAGGAGCGGCCGAGGTCATTTTGAGCCTGGAGGAGACGGAGACCTCATGGCAGTCTACAACTTCCTTATGAAGGGAGGAGGAGGGGCAGGCACGGATCCCTGCTCTGTGGTGCCAGAGACAGGACCCGAAGGAATGGCCTGAAGCCGTGTCAGGGCAGGTTTAGGCTGGGTATTGGAAAAAGGTTCCTCACCCGGAGGGTGGCTGGGCAGAAGCTGCAGCAGCCTCCGCAGGGAGCAGCGCCAGGCAGCCAGACAGAGTTCAGGGAGCCTGTGAAAAATGCTGTCGGGCACATGGTGTGACTCTTAGGGTGTCCTGTGCAGGACCAGGGCTTGGGCTCAACGATCCTTGTGGGTCTCTTCCAACTCAGCATGTTCTGTGATTCAGTGATTCTGTATTTCGGCTTATTTGCTTGGTTGAATGACAGCTGGGAGGTTCTCACTTCAGCACAACTTCAGGCATATCAAGCTTTGTTATCTTTTGCTTATAGGCTCAAAATATACTGAAAGTATTATTTAAATAGTGAGGAAGCTGAGATACTACTGTCACTAAGCCTTCCTTCCTGTGATTTTGTTGAGAGACAGATTTATTCTAAAGAAAAAAAAAAAAAGAAATCCAC
Organism: Passer montanus; assembly: GCF_014805655.1. Taxonomy (NCBI): domain Eukaryota; kingdom Metazoa; phylum Chordata; class Aves; order Passeriformes; family Passeridae; genus Passer; species Passer montanus. The sequence goes on along the minus strand of NW_024358722.1, from coordinate 12,634,716 downwards.
CTTTTTCATGGTTTTAGTTGCTGAGCTGTGTTTCCAGAGTTTGCTCTCCTGGAAAAGAAGTAAGAACACAGATTTAGTCTTACGCTGGTGCTAGTGATGCCTTGAGACTTAGTACCTTTATTTCCCTGTCGTGTTGGCATTGGGATTTGAGCCAAATCAGTGGCTTTCCAAACAAAGTTCTGATGGCTTGCAGGAAAGTGGTCTTCTCATTCCTTACAAATAAATAGCCTTATGATAAAGTTAATGCAGCATGCAAAAATGACCTTTTGTAAAGGTCATTCCTCTGAGCGCTTGAAAGATCTGACACTTGAATTCAACAAGGCAGAAAATAAATTTTAAATCCTTACTGAGACGGATAGGGTTTGGATGCTAAATGGCACTTGTAAATGTGGGCGGGGGGGAAAAGGATGCAAGATCAAAGATCACTTTGTAAAGTCCCATTTTGCATATCATTTAGATAAATGTTTAAATACCTTGTATATAAGTGTTTGAATATCTTGTGTGCATTAACCTGTAGAGAGAGTATCTTCTCTAAGTCCTGACCAGGATGACTTTGCCTCCACGGCTTTCAACAGGCAGATGTAGTTGTGTGCTAGTAATGAAACTTGTGCTTTTTTGGTAGATACTCCATGCTGCCCCGCCATGTGCAGAGGCTGGGCAGAGACTGGATCACCCACTGGAATGGCTCCCAGATACTGGCCTTGAACAGCCCAGTTTCCAGCTGTATGAGATGGGCCGGACACTATCCTCCCTGGGCCTCATTTCCACTCCCTATTTCAGCTGATTTTTCAGCAAACTGGAGATTCCCTCCATTTTTTGGACCTTGGAGACAATTTCAGAACTCTAATTGGCACCTTGATAACTACACACAAAGTTGTTGCTTTCACCTACCCAGCCCCAGTATGAAATCTGAGGGAGAAGAACCATTGACAAAGAAGAGACGACTCAGTGACCAGGATGATACTTCAGCTCCTGAACAACATACAAACTTGTGTAATCAGAAGGAAGTATCTTGCCTTTCTGTAGCACAGAATGAAGAAAAATGTGGCAGCAAGAAAGGTAAAAGATGCTCTTTGCTCATTTGCCATATTTATTTCTAATGCTAATATACCAAATGAGTTAGAGATGTGAGCAGTAGCACCTGCTCCTTTTGAGTTACTGTTTTTCTTGGCACCCCTCTCAGGAAAACATGTCTTTAAAATGATCCAGTTTTGTAATGCTGTTTAGTCTGCAAACTTGTATTTTGTGCTGTCAAACAGTCTACTGGAACTAGGTTTGCTGCACTTGGCAGTGGAACACAGTCAGTTGTGTAAGGGGTTGCCCAACCTGGGGAATCCTGAGCTTGTTTCAGACAAAACTCTCTCATGTCTCTGTCACCAGGTCATGTCTGTTAACTTGGTAGCTCTGAAAAGCAAAAAGATTTGGCTGACTTGCTGTAGGGCTGAGCTGGACTGGCAGTTGTATAGCTTCATTCCTTGTGCTCTGTCTGAGCTCATAAACCCTACTGGACCTGAACTGGTTTCTTTCCAGACCAGTTGTGTTATCTGTGACTTAGAAAACTGAGAAAGAATGCACTGAGTTTTAATGGTGCATGCTTCCAGTGTGCTTGTGTGATTTTGTTCTTACAGCTGTATTCTGCCACTGTCATGTTGGCAAGTTTTGTGTCAGATCACATCTGACAGAGCAAGCAGCGCGTGTGCTTATCCAGATAAATACAGGAAGAGGTGCAGAGTTGTCTACTGGGCTTAGTAATAAAATTCCATGAAACTTCAAAGTGTCTGTGTTAGCTTGTTACAGATACACTCTTGTACATAGCATTCAAATATTTTCCTGAGCCTTGTGTATACTTTACAGTTTTGTCTAGTGAGACAAATATAGGGACACAGTCAAAATTGTTGCCTTGCATAAATCACTTCCTTAGCAAAATAAACTGGAAATTGTATTATGACTAAAAAGGGCAATAGATGCTATCAGCATCCCAAAGGGATTTTTGGACACAAATACCCAGAAGGCTTAGAAACATCATATTCATCTTCAGGAGCCAAAGGAAGGGACTTTGCTTCATGCCTTAATTACTGAGTCCCTGCTTGCCTTTCATCAGATAGCTTTATCTGAGAGTGTGGTTGGCACTGTGGTCCTTCCCAGTCACCCTTGATAAGGTGATGCTAATTAAAGATACCTGCTGAGGAGCAATATGGCTTCTCTCCCACCACAGAAACAGAACTTAAAGCCTTGCTGTGTTCATTGCAAACATTGTAAAGTCCTCAATAATCTAAGTACAGCAATGAAAATCACTACCCAGATAGGACAGATGGTGAGAGCTATAGCTGCAGTCTGCTACTGGTTGTTAGCACAGATAACTGGACCTCAGCTTGCTCTCAGATGAGATCAGATATAAGGGGTGAAAAGCATCTCTGTGAGATTTAAGTGGAGAAATGCATTTCTTAAAAAGTAACTGGATGTCTAATGATGGGCAGATATGTTATAATGAATTTTCCTGCTAATAGTAAGTATGAAATTAAAAATGGCAGAAAGGTAAGGGGAGCCTTTTCAGAAGTTCTTGGTAATTCTGAGACTTAATTTCTTGATTTCTCAACTCACTGAGAAAAAATGGGTTCATTATTTGTCTTGGGACTCATAAGTTGCAGCTTATGGCTGAGTTTTACAGACTGTACAGGGGCTAGAGGTGACTGATGGATTCCTAACCCTTTGTTAGCCATGGATAGAGAGATCAACAAGGTGCCCATATGCTGCTCTAAGGAGTGGATCCCAGACTGACATACATCATCTCTGCTGAGGAGGCAGTGGCACAAGGCAGTGTAAGACTCCCAACAGACTGGATTTGGCTCACCAGTTAGGCAGCCCTTCTACAAGAGCAGGGGATGTAGTCTGATTGCAACACTCTCCTTAGAGTATGCCAGTTCCCTAGTTTCAAAGCAGTTGAAATCCAGGGCATATGATGGTTTTGTGCTGTTTGTTTTAAGGTCGGGGGGGTTGGTTTTTTTTTGTTTATTTGATTTTTATTTTTTTTTTACTGATGCATATCCATCTCAAAGCAGTTGAAATCCAGGGCATATGATGGTTTTGTGCTGTTTGTTTTAAAGTCGGGGGGTTTTTTTTGTTTATTTGATTATTTTTTTTTTTTTACTGATGCATATCCATCTAAACAGAGGGTTTGAATCACTGCTAATTGAATAAGCTTTTAGGATTATTTAAGAGATTTGAAAGACAAATAGTTGTCAGTAGAATGATTTCCAAGAGCAGTAAGAAGTCATTTGGTCTATAACATAACTTTTTTCTGCTTCATGTGCTTTTAACAGGAACCATCAAAAGACACTGGGAATATTTCTGTCAGCAGAGTAAAACAATGAAAATTGCTAAAAATAAAGGACCTGACCAAAGCAGTACAGGAAGTGAGGCAACATTTGATTTTACTGTCATGTCCTACAATATTCTCTCACAGAATTTGTTGGAGGACAACTCTCACCTGTACAAACACTGCAGGCAGCGACTGCTATTCTGGACATACAGATTTCCCAACATCCTACAAGAAATCAAAGAGCTGGATGCAGATGTGAGTAGAAAATGAGCATGTGGATATTTCTTAAGAACTGATAAACTGAAGTAGCAAATTCTGCTACTCTGTACTGGGATATGAAAAACACCTCTGTGGTTTTGGTTGGTTGTAGAGTTTATTGTTTGTTTTTGAGGACACATAAATTGTTTTAAGTCTTAACCAGGAAGTCAAGTCAGTAACATTTTGCTTCAGTTGTTGTTCAGACCAGCAAAAGTTCAGTGATAGAATCCATCATGTTTGAGTCAGGAAACAGTACTGAAAAAAAGTAGTTGTATTAGGGAAGCCACAGAAAAACAGCCTTGTACCATTTGAAAAATGCAGTTGTGTTAGTACATAGTCAGGAATCTGGAAATTAAATTCCCTTCAATCTCCTCCTTTCTTCCTAATAAATCTATACTTCCTGTATGCATATATCTTTACAGTGAGATACCTTGGATAGTTTTCTGACAGAAGCAGCTGCTCTCAGACCATGGTAGATGCAGGTGTCGTTTCCATAGAGAAATTTCTTGCTAAAGGACATAGATTTTTAAGTGTTTCATTGGTTGGAACTTTAAGTGAAGCAGAGATTTCAGAATGTTGCTTGAGATTTGACTGTCCCTTGAGACCTTGAATGAGCTAATGTCAGCTGGGCAAGTGGAATGTGTTGCTGCAGTTCAGGGGTAACTTGTTTCCCTTTGGGAGCTCAGTCCTTTATCCCAGGGGTGGCTGTAGGTTGTAGGTGGCTGCAGCGTGCTGCGTTGCTGCAGTTCAGGGGTAACTTGTTTCCCTTTGGGAGCTCAGCCCTTTATCCCAGGGGTGGCTGTAGAGCTGTGTTACTGCAGCGTGCTGGGGGAAGGCTCAGAGATGCTCACAGCTAGAGTTGGAGTCAATGATCCTTGTTGGGTCCATTCCAACTCAAAATATCCTGTGATTCTGTGAACTCTCTTAAATGAGTATTTTAAGTTTGATCTTTGGTTCAGGTTCTTATAATATGGAAGCCCTTTTTCCACTCTGTAGTGTGCCATTTGCCTCTTCATCCCTTCTCCCTGAGCCTTCCCCTGAGCTGCTGAGAATGTAGGAGCAGGTTACTGTTTTGATTAAATTGAATCTCACCTCTGAAAATGTCTGAAAAATGAGGAATTTGGGGCCTTCTTCATAATCTTAGGGAGTGCTTTCTGTAGAAGAGTGAATTCTTCTGTGGGATGATGGAATCAAAAACCTTCTGAGTTTGCTTTTTTTAATACCTATACAGATTGGCCATCAGAGATATGCTGTAGTAACATTTTGATGTACTTACTAATATATTTTAATTGTAAACTTTTGTCTTAGGTGCTCTGCTTACAGGAAGTCCAAGAAGACCACTATAGAACAGAGATCAAGTCAAGTTTGGAATCCCTGGGTATGATGAAATTCTCAGGACCAATACATTGTCTTCTCCCCTGCAGGGGTAACTTGTTACCCTGTTACCCCTCGAGAACTCAGTACCAATTTCCTTAAAAAAAACCCAAAAAACTCTTATAGATTATAGAATCAAGTGTTTTGCTATCACATGCAACAATGTTGTGTATCCTCTTTTATAAATTCATCAAGTGCTCTCTTGAAACCACCTTAATTTTTTTTACCAGTATTCTTGTTGGGAAGCTCTTCAAGGGGATGTTTTTTCTGCCTTGAAACCTTCCACGTATATATATATATAGCACTGAATGTTATCCATGGTCAGTATATATTCATTAGGGTTTTATACAAGTGCTGTCAGTCAGTCTAAATAGACCTGATTTTATGGAAGGGATGTGTTGCTGAGGATTGATTCCATGGTGGTTTAAACTGATCTAAATCTTTTATGCCATGCACCATCTTCCAGTCCCAGGGCCCCACTTCCATCCTGGCAGTGGTTCTTGTCTGATGCCAGGAGGACATGGTCAAGGAGCAGCCCTGGACTGATACTTTTTTCTTTTTTCATTGGTTGAGGTAGTCTAGCTCCTAGAATTCAGTGTTTGCAAAGAAGAGAGTAATGGTAGTACTGATTGAAATCCACTTGAAACATGAAACAACACTGGGAGACCAGGCTTGTGGGAGCGAGTGAGCTTATAACTACTGTACGGGAGGATGTGGAGCTTGCTTTAGCTCTTCCTTTCCCCTTCCCTAACTCCCAGGTGCATGTCCTGCCCCTCATCCTGGGCTAGTTCTGGCACTCACTAGTGAAATCCACCAGTCCAACAGAATGCTGTCCAGACTAATTTTATTTTTCTGGGTTAGTTTTCTGTTTGCTTACTGAGTTAGCACTAAGTGCCACAACAAGTGGCAGGAGCAGCATGGCCTGAATCTTGGAGAGGGGAATGGGAATCCCCTGTTCCAGCACTGGTGTGGGCTCAGATCAACTCACCCTACTTCACTAAAGCTGCACTTCATGAATTCATATGGTCTGGGCAGGGCAGAGAACATTTTAAAATGGCAAAAACTAGATACTGTTTCAAGATCTAAATTTTTTTCCTTACATAGATAAGGTCTTGTTTAAATCACCTCTGCATAAAATGAAGAAACTGGCAGATCACTATTTCTAGATGGACTTGTTTGAACTCCAGTGTTGTCATTTGATAAGTGTCTCTGTTTCCTTGGTGAAAGCTTGCCACTTGCTGCTCACTGGATAATTGCATAATTATGTAAATACATTTGAGACCTTTGTTCCATGAATAATTTTAGACATTGTGTAATGACCTAACATGATTAAGGCTTTTGATTGGTAATGCTTCACTGGTATTACTCCTAAGCCCTTCTTGCAGCATCCAGAAAAAGCTTCAATGCACTAGGCCACTTCTATGTGCCTTTAGGGGGGTTTCTTGTTGGTTTGGGTTTTTTTCCAGATGACAAGATAAGAACATGACTAGTATCTTAAGAGTATGTAGATGTTTACACATTGCATAAGGTATTGGACCACATTTCCTGTCCTGCCTCATCTCAGCTAAGATTAGACTTAGTCTCATTAATAAGTCTATGATCAGACTTCATACAGACTTTGGTGCTTCAGACTGGGGGTTGACTGTGGTGTGAGAAAAGCAGCATGAGATCTTTCTGATTTTTTTGTTTGTTTGTTTTAAAATCTCTATTTATACAATAGTATTTTATATTCTTAATTGCCTTTCTTGCAGGATATCACTGTGAGTATAAAATGAGGACAGGCAGAAAGCCTGATGGCTGTGCCATTTGCTTCAAAACTTCCAAATTTAGCCTGATTTCCTCAAACCCAGTGGAATTTTTTCGCCGTGATATCCCACTCTTGGACAGGGACAACGTTGGACTGGTGTTGCTGCTGCAGCCCAGATTTCACTGTAAAGCCAATACTGCCATCTGTATTGCCAATACACACCTGCTGTACAACCCAAGGAGAGGGGACATCAAACTGACCCAGCTTGCAATGCTCCTGGCAGAGATTGCCAGTGTTGCCCCTCAGAAGGATGGCTGTTTCTGCCCAATTATCATCTGTGGAGACTTCAATTCTGTTCCTGGCTCTCCATTGTACAGATTTATAAAGGAAGGAAAGTTAAATTACGAAGGACTTGCTATAGGGAAGGTAGGCTGTGCTTCTCACATCTCACCAAAAAAATGGTTAATGCTGATTAAAGAGAAGTATTTGGGTGGTGGTGTGATTGTTTCCATTGCAGTGCCTCTCTTAGTGCCCTGTCAGCAGCCTGCAAAGCAAAAGTTATTGCGGTTAAATAAGTTTGGATATATTAGCTGTGCCTCAGGGAATATTGTGTCCTCTCCCAGCATTCTGAAAGGAAAAACTCACCAACAATCATTCCTGAAATTTAGTGAATCCACAGAAGGATTGTATCACTGTGTTTGGATGATTTTATCACTGTGTTTAAGTGTTCCAAACTTTAAGTAGGATAAAATAACCACTTAATCAAAAACCTACTATGTTCTCTGTGGGAAGATGACTCTTACTGTAGATAAACTTGGTGGCTACAGTAATTGTAGAAGCAAAGCTGCAATTAGATGCTGAATCTCAACTGTTTCATGTTAAAAGATGTCTTGTTGTGAGCTCTTGTATGCAGCTGTTGGATGTGTCACATGCTATGTAACAGGAGTGACTGAACTACATAAAATGAGGAAGCATGAAAAAAAAATAGCCCTGCTGGGTGTTCTTTGCTAGTGGGGACTTGATTCATGCCCCCATTTGACTTGACTTGCTCTCAAAAGGATCAGGATCCTGCAGCTGAAGTGTGTGCTGGGTAGCTCTGTATGCTGAGCCAGTGCTCACATTGCTAAAAGTGTTCTTGGAAGTCTCTCAGTGTCACAAGAACCATCTGGTAAAACTGGGTACCTGCAAAGAACTTGTTACAGATAAACAGGGTGGATGTACATAACGGGTGTTATTTTTACAGGGATTTGACTCATTATAATTATTCCAAGGGGCTGGGCCTTTTTCCTTAAACTTTACAAAAAATGTTCACTTATTTCAGGTTTGTTTGGTGGGTTTTCTTTTTTTTTTTTTTTTTCTTTTTTTTTTTTTTTTTGATTTTTAATCAGATTTTTGTCTGTAAAAAAGCTTGTTGTCTTTCTCAGGTCTCTGGACAAGAACAGTTTCCAAGGGGACAAAGAATCTTATCTATTCCAATTTGGCCAAAAAAATTAGGTATTTCACAAAACTGTGTATATGAAATAAAACAGCAACAAAAGGAAGAAAATGCAGGTCAGTTTTTGAATTATTGAATTTTTGTGAGCATTTGAAAGTATTATTCAGCTAGTACTGAAAACCATACGTTCTGTTTTACTGGGGGAAATACAGTGAGTCTCATGCTTACAAAAATTTCTTGTTGGGCTCATTGGAGTGTAAAGTGATTTATTCACATAAACTTTGCAAATTTGAATCTTTATAAGATAATAGTTCCAAATTTCCCTTCAGGAATTGGTGTGCAATGTTTAAGCTCCTGTGTTTGCATCCTGAAAGCCAGCTGTGCTGTGATTGGGAGAGGGAGGGGCAGGAATGCAGCACATGGACATAGTGTGGACCTGCATTCTGCCTCTGTTTTTATCAATTACAGTGTTGGCACTTCATGGAACAGTTCTGAAAAGAAAGTGATTCCTTGCTGAGTATGGCTACATTTTTAATCCACTATTTTTTCCTTTGACAGAAAAAAACAGTTTTAAATTAATGGGACATCATATAAAAGAGTATTTAGAGGGGATGTTACTAATGGAAAAGAAGAATTGAATCCAGCTTGGTGAATTGTATCTTGCCTTTTGAAAAAAAAAGTGTACTTAAAGATACTTTTTTTTTTTAACTGTAGCTTTTCTGTAGCTCTTCAGCATTGGTCTCACTTATATTCTATTTTAAATATAAATTCAATTGATTTTTATTTTCCAGGAGAAAAATTGGAAGCAGAAAAACCAGACAACACTCAGGAGATTGTAATAGCATCTGAAAAGTATGTATTGGGGAAAAATATGGAAGCCCTTGGCTGGTTACGTGGGGGTTGGTTTTGGTTTTAGACCAAATTTATATGTGATTCCAGCTGTGGATACCTGATGATCACCCGACCCCATCTGCCCTTTTGGCAAAAACATCATTGTTCATTTAAACATGAAAAAGATGATCAGACAGCAAAAGACTAGACTAGAATAATGGAGTGTGTGTTCTTCCAGGAACTTGCAGATATTTTTCCAGAATGCAGGGCTGAGGTATCAGTGCTGTTTAGAGGGTACTTTCTGTCTGCTCATTAAAATAATGCTTCTGGCATTTTTTGTCACTTCTTGACATAAACAGAACATCAGCCTCTGTAGGGACATTGCAATAAACATGGGAACTTCAGTCCAGTTGCAAAAGCCATGTTCTTAAAAGTGGGAGAGGAATAAAATAAGCCAGTGTTGTCCAGCTGCTAAAGTATTGGCACTTCTCTTTTTATTTTTTTTGATACACTGGTTTATGGATGTATAAAATCCTATAATAGATGTGAAACTGGAAGGAAGTAGGGAACAGAACTAGAAAGGTCATAAAATCTTCCTTGTCTTGAGTTCTGTGGGAGTATTTAAGTTCTTTGAGTCTGAGAAATGTGAAGTATTATGGATTTGGCAATACAACTTTCACTCAGAAGGAGGAAGCCATGGCTAGAATGCTGAGGAGGAAGATGTAACTGCTTTTTGAAAGCAAGAATATATTAGCATTTGCCAATCTGGTAAAGGCATATAAAGTAAGGCATAGAAGAAGGAAATTGCCCTAAATGTATGAAAGGCATGGTAGGCTCCAAGTCAGCTATTTCTTACCAGAAAAAATAAGATCTTGGTATCACTGCAGATATTAGAATGCTTGGTGATTCTTGTGATGAAAAAGGTGTCATGGTATTTCTGAGAGAAGAAGTAAATAACAAACAGGAAGCCCTATGCTATGGTTTAAATCTATAGCATGCTGAATGTTTCTTGCAGGGCTTTTCCCCCTCATCTTAAAAGGGATGTCATGTAACAAAAGCAGAAATTACTACTTGTCTGTGTTATACCAACTGGCATGTTTGTCTCTGCTCTGAATCAGGCAAGGTAACATGCTGATTTTTTTTTGGTTTTTTTTTTTTTAATTGCTTGAATTTCAACTAGAACACATTGCAACCTAAGTTTAAAATGCAGGATGAGGCAAGTAGAGCTGAGGGATGGATGATTTGTAGAGATGATGGAAGCAAATGTCTGAGAGACAGGAGTGACACCTTTTTTTTGCTGAAAGGTGCAGTTTGGCAGTTTGCTTTCAAGATTGAAAAGACAGGTGAGACAAGATGGGCTGAACTGAAGAGGAACAGACAAATGATGGGGAGACAGAACATGGGACCCTGAGTGGAGGGAAGACATCAGCATAGCCTAACTTGGAACTTGATACCTCTAGCTTCAGCATAGCCTAACTTGGAACTTGATACCTCTAGCTTCAGGGGGGAAAAAAACTCCTAAAAATCTGAATTTCTCTTTATGCTGAAGGGTCTGGTTAGATGAGTTTGTGTTTGTTGCTTTCATATGAGCTGCTTTCATGGATATTTTTGCCTGCGTGTCAGGGAGAGATTGCTGAGTGAGGACATGTGAATGCTTACAGAATGTATATGGAGTTAAAAGCTATCTATAAGTAAAATGTCAGCTAAGCCAGTTCTCATCAGCAATTTTACTTGAAAATGCTGCCTGCATTTTGCCTTCAGAGTTTTAGACCTCTCACACAAAAGGATGTGGAATGGTTTGCAGGAGAGAAACACTGGTTTGCGTATCCAAATAATTCATTTTGTTTGTAAGCAGGAACTATTTGGTATTTCTTCACTGCTTATTCTTTCTTGGTAATGCAAGAAAATAAAATTCTTTTTTTTGATGTCTCTTTAGGTTGTCTTCAAAATTGCGGCACCATTTTAAATTGTCTTCAGTGTATTCTCATTACTTCCCTGAAACTGGGATACCAGAAGTGACAACTTGTCATTCCCGAAGTGCTGTCACTGTGGATTATATTTTCTATTCTGCAGCAAATGATGATACTGCTGACCAGCCAGGTAAGGAAACCAACTTTTAATTTTCATAAATGCTAAATAAGAATATTTGTTTGCTGTTTTAAGAGAAGTGTAGTGATGATTTCATCCATGTGAAGTTCCTCACAGGTTTGTGGTAGTGCTTTGAATGTCAGGTGTTACCTGAGAAACGTGGCTGGCCTTGTCTGCTCATCACAGCCGGACTTGTAGTGCCATACAGGGCAAACCTTTTCATCTGAGTGAGCATCTCTGTGGTTCCTGTCTCAGCATGGAGACAAGCTGGAGGTACAGGAAAGCAGCAGTGGAAGTAGCACCTGAGAAGTACTGCTGTCAGTAATGCAGGCCAGACCTACAGCAAGGCAGTATTCCCCATCATCTGATCAACACAATGGTGAACAGCAATTTGTGATGTGCATTAAAAGTGATAAACGAACCGTTTCCTGGCAGTTTAATTCTCAGCTTGTCTTGCAGTAATTTCTGCCAAGTAACAGACTCTTGGCCTTTGCTCTGAGCACGGTCACTGGCACTGGCCCAGCTGTCACTCTCTGGTTTGCAGTTGCAGCTAAAAGTCACCAGATGGTGCAAGAAAGTCGCGCTACCTCTGTGGGAATTTCGTGATGGGTATCATAGTGTTTCTCCAAGCTTTACTACTCTGGGATTCGCTCCATGGGTGCTTCTGAGCAGTTTGCTTTCCATGCCCTCGTGAGTTCTGTGTTTTATGCCATCAACAAACATCAGTGCAGTGCTAGCACATAAATGTCTCTGCAGAACTTGGAGCAAAGAAACCTGAATTCCATTCCTGCTCCCACTGTACAGTGCCACTGATTTTTATAAATTAACATTGTTTTTTCAGTATGTGGAATGAAAACACCACCTTCATCTCTTGTAACTTGAGACTAGATTGTTAAAATTCATTGAATCGATTCACAGAAGTCTTATTTGTCATAATGTGCACAGTAAATGCTACTTAATGTAAAATGCCAAATACAAAAGCTTTGACTGAAAAGCCACAATATAGGAAGTATTTAAATTACTTTGGAATGCCATGTGATTTAATGGAGTGCTGTGTAATTGCAAAGTGCATCTCTGCACAAAATTTAATCCTAATTCACCTATTTCTATATTTTTTGCACCATCATGATATATTTTTTGCATCATCAGCATCATCATTGCTTCAGCAGAGATGCAGCACTTTTTTTCTTTTTGCACTTGTTTTTCAATAGATTGTTCCTACATCAGAGTACAGAATGGAACCAAACTTGAATTTTCCAACTACTTTAAACTAGTACAGTTTTTTATTCATGAGCTCTTAGAAATTAAGATTTGGATTTTCAGTTTTCTAATGACCTGGCCTCTGTATTTAAAGCTGCCAATGTCTGTACAAGTGAATTTTAAATGTGGTCTAGGCTCACAGATTGCTTTTTTCCATTTAAAGGGTTTTATTTTAAAATATTCATGCTTTATTTTGTCATGTTTATCCAGATACTTGGTTTGGTATTCAGGATTTCCTGTAACCAGGGTTCAGTACCTACCCGAGTCCTGCAGGGCACAGTTTTGCTGAGTGTACTAAGTGACATTAACCACTGCATGCAGACCAAGCTCTCTGTGGCAACAAACTGCTCCTTTGTAGATATGCAGGTGCTGTCCCAAATGATAAATTTGTCTCAAGACCTGGTGGACATGTGCTCTAGAGCTGCCAAGAGATCTTTGCAGTAAAAAAGCTTTTCTTTAAAGCAGCAAACAGCTGCTGGGTTGTTGAAGGGCTGGAAAGCTGGCAAATGGCAAAGGATGAAGCTGTTGAACTCTCTGAGGAGTTCAGCAGTTGCTGGATAGTCCTTTAAAGTATCTCTTGGGAAGTCAGTACCAGGGTGAGCCAGGAAGTTCTGAATTTGCTGAGAACTTTCACACAGAAAGTGTTTCTGTCAAAAGTTACAGCTGCAGTTTGTGCTGGTCCTGAAAGCACTCAACTTGCCCAGGATCATCTCTGCCCTCTAAAAGCAGTAGGTAGGGTTGCTGAGTAGTTGTCCAACTTGAATACATAGCTCAGGAAATCTAAATTTTACACATCATGGAAGGATCTCAGTAGAATTTCTCCACCTGAGCTGAAAAAGCTGGTTGCTCTTTGATGATGGGCAAATCATGACTGACAAATCTAGTGGCCTTGAGGGGCAGGGCTACAGTAATTGTAGAACAGGGAAGAACAATTGAATATCTGCCTGGGCTTGTGCAATGCATTTGACATGGTCCGGCCCAGCAGCTGGAGAGATGGATTTGGTGGCTGCACCACTCCATGAATTGGCTGGAAACAAACAGTTGCCATCAATGCTTTAATGTCCAGGTGGAGACAAGTGACATTTCTCAGGGATCAGTTTTGGGACCAACGCTGCCCTATCCCTGCAAGTGTCCAAGGTCAGGCTGGATGGAGCTCTGAGCAACGTAGGCTATTGGAAAGTGTCACTTGCCCATGGCAAGTGGGTTGGAACTTCATGATCCCTAGGATCCCTTCCAACCCAATCCATTCTGTGTAATTGTGTAGTAATTGCAAGGCTTGAGTCATGTTCACTCTTGCATGAGCAGTGTGGTGTTTCATCAGGGGAAGGAGGTGGGGGTGGGTTTCTTAGGCAGTTATAGGATTAGGGAGCAGGAAATAATGGAGATCCCTTTCTTACGATGAAAGGGAACAGAAAGCTAGAATACCTTCATCCTTAGGAGCAAAAGTATGACCTGCCTGCTGGGGACCGGTGTGCTTAAGGATACAGAAATAAAATGTTATGTGACCAGTAACTCTAAAAAGATACATACCTTCACATGTGTCAGCTGTTGTCTAAAGTAATGGACTGGATTATATGAGGCTTTCTCAGGGGAGTTAAAATGAACAAATAAATGCATTTTCCTTTTTATTTCTATTTACCCCTCCACAAAACAGTGTCCTTCTGAATACTTTGAGCTCTACTGATGAACCTCTACTTTGAGTCGTAAAAGAATTTCTGAACTGTCGTATTGGTGATTTTGCATGGAACACGAACAGCTGTGCATTATTGCTGCCATACTGTTTTTCTACATCTATATGAAGGTGTAATATTTTACCCACACTGATAAACATTGCCTTTTGGTTTGTTTTTTTCTAACAGGAGCAGAGGATTCTTTTTGTGGAGGTCTGAAACTTCTTGGCAGGCTGGCACTTCTAACAGAGAAAGATCTTTGGACTGTTAATGGTCTTCCCAATGAAAAGAACTCTTCTGACCACCTGCCACTGCTAGCAGAGTTCAGGCTTATTGAACGGTAATATCCAAAGGACTTGTGGTGTAGGTAAAGTTCCCTTCACCTTTTCTCTCATGGGATGATTATTATTTTTTTAAAAGGTTCATTCAAGCACTGCTGGTCCGGTTTAAATAAGTGTTCCTGCATGCTGATTTATTAGTGTTGTGTAAAGTAGACTTTCTAAAGGGACTTCCTTTTTTTTAAAAAAAAAGTTTAATTTACTTTATGAAGTCTTTTAGGGAGAAAAAGGATTTTACATTAGCTTCCTCTTTGATAAAGGAAAACATCTGTGCCAGACTCCAATGGCATTATTTTTAATTAATACATTGTAAATGATTTTTATTGTAAATCACAGTAAAAAGGACTATTCTGAGAACTGTGTGTTTCTTCAAGCAAAGGGAATGTGTTTGTGTGCCTGCAGCATTTTATAATGAATTGAAAATAATGTTTTACTACAAAGGTGCTTTGTGGACACTTCCATCTTAATACTTCTGCAAAGGAATTTACTCAGTGTTGTCAGTGCAGAGGCTGCAAGATTGAACTTTCAAAGGAAGAAAGGCATATAGGCAAATACTTATTATTTATTTGCTGCTTAAAATTCTAAGGGCTTATATATAGGTAGCATTCACTGAAATCTTTTTTAAAATAAAGAAATCTTTTTTCTGAAATAAAGCTAAGCTTAATGAGCACACCACATCACAGGAAACTTTACTGATCTATGCAGGAGCGAAAAAAATAGCCCTTGACATCTTGAGGTTTCATACATATTGAACAACTGGTGACAGGGTGGGGTTTTTTTTCCATTTAGTTATTAAAAAGCCCAGGTTCTGTCTTAAAATGACAGATCCTGAGGTTATTAAATTATCATGGTTTTATATTTACTCTTATTATGCACTCATAAACATTCTGTATAAAATACAATTTACAAAGTAATTAAAAACCACCAGGCTGCCTGAATAGGAAATGTAGAGGGGCTGGAAACAAATCTTGTAACTTGATCAAACGACACATGGATGTGTGTGTTGAACCAACTTGGAAGTAACAGAATTGTCTTTCAGTGTAGTGCTGGAAAACCTGCACCCATTCAGACACATTTGTCTCCCAGAAGCACTTGTGGAATTTTCATCTGTGTTGCCTTTCCCAGACTGCAGACAACTGCCATTAAAGAAGCTCCTCAGTCCATTACAAAATATAAGCACCTGCCAAAACATTCAGCTTACATTGCTGCAAATTTGATTTTTGTCATAGTCGTAGGTAGTTGTAATTGAACACAGTAGTTGTAACTTTCTTCCACCTATTAACAGTGAGGTTGATGCTGAGGATGACAACCTGTTTGATCCTGGCTGCTGTCTGGTTTCAAGCATCTGAGTAATCTCACAGATGCCACCATACTTAGATACAGGCAGCAAATTTCTGAGTACACCCTCATTACAGCTAACCCTTTGTGGCAACCCTTGTTAAGAGCAAAAACAAAAAAAAAACAAAAACCTACATGAGTCATAAAAAAAACACTACCATGATACTTTTATTGAAGTTTCATGCTGTGCATATACAAGTGATGAGAAAAAGCCCAAAAAGTCATGCATGTTTTTCTATACTATTTGACCACTTTGCTGTCACTTGAACCACACTTAAGACAAATGCCATCATAAGCAAGTTTCAAGAGAATATTTTAGCAGAACTTTAAACAAGGACTAAAAGCAATTTGTCAACACACCTCTACAGCATTAAAAAGTTTCAGTATCAGTTAAGAGAAAATAAAGTGTGCTGGACAAGGATAGAAACTATATACAACCATTATTTGAGCTGAAGTAAACCATAGTTTCATAGAAAAAAGTTGCAACATACCAGATAACATTGTGCTATAAGATTCAGCTGATAAAAAGTTTTCCCACATAATTTTACCCATGAGAAGTCATTAAAAAAATTATTTAGGTCACAAGACACTGGGCAGCACAAAGTTTGAAACCAAAACTCTGTAGCTGATGTCAAATTACACAAGAATTTCTACCAAAAGAGTATTTCCCTCTCTTCAGCTTCACTCCTTTATCAAAAAAATCCTTACTGTGAACACAGGAGTGGAAAAGTTTAGAGAAGGAGGGATGGGAAAGGCCCTCCTGTTACTGATATGGTAAACTTGGATAAAGAGGGGTCACACTTTCAAAAAGTTTTCTTTCTAGAGCTTCTGAAGTCTTAATTAGTAGAAAGCCTTTCATTGGCTGTAGAAAGTTGCTGGGTCTTGGCTTTTTCTTCCTGTCCTAGGCAAGTGAAATTCAGTTTTTTTGAGCAATGAGGTCTGTGAACAAGCAGTTTGTTCCTTCTATATTCATTCATTTTCTGGCTGATGGAAATGTTCTAGGAGCTTGAATCATTCCATTTGAATAAGCATTATTGTCAGTCTGTAACAGCATCCATCTTCATCGAGATCCCAAAAAAGTAAGTGCCCAGGAGGGGAGGTACACCAGGCCCATGGCAGCATCATCGATGAGCACAGCACAAAGGGTAGAGGTTGGACATGTACAATAATCCAGTTTATATTTAGGCACCTAGTGAAATATTTCCAGGAATGCAGCACTCAAATGCTTCCAGAGAACTTCACTAAGTCGAATGGTGGACCCCAGTGAGTCTTACCACATCACTTAAGAACACTGCTGTCCATCACAGGTCCTTAGCCAAGTCTTACAACAAAACAACTGAGCAGGGAGGAAGCAGACAAGCTTGATTTTCATCTATTTCAGTCACACTTCCTTATTCAAGTCTGACTAAGCAGTAGTTACTACAACACATGCAGGAAAACTCCCTGCACAGCACAGCAGAAGGTTTAAATTCAGCCTGCCATGCCTGATTTAATATAAGGTTTCAAGTCATCACCATCAGAGACTGCTCAGCCTTTCAAAGACAAGATTCAAATATGCACATAAATGTGGAGAGACAAGCACATGGACTCAGGTTAGCAATTCCCACAGTTTTTCCATTATTTCAGGTACTACATATATGAGAAAAAAGCTGACTTGTCTCTACAAAACAGCAATCTCGGTGGTTTGTGCTTCAGCGGTGTAGTTCAGAAAGACTAAAAGCTTGTGACAAAAGTACAAAAAAAATTATGAAAGTTTAAAAATTCATTATTCATCAATTATCATCATTTAAAAAACCCCAGACCTCGTATCTTGCCTAACAAGATGTCAGTGTTAAGAACACAGTTGCAGATTACTATTACTTAACATCTTTTGGCGACATGCAAAAAACAATAATACAGGTGGCAGTAAAACATCCAGTGCTGTTTTAATACTCCCAGTAATGCTGGGAAACAGTACAAATCGGTTAGAAAACAATAATACTGACAGTTTTGCATATCTATTAAGTCTAGTGAGGTAATGTTGATACTTTAAAAACTTATGCCACTTCTTCACTGCTTGCTTTTATTGCTGAATTAAAGGTTAATAGTGAATATGATTTTTTTTAATTGCACTGCACCCCAGCATATCTTAATACTAAGAATATGATTTGTTAGTTACTCCAATGCAACCACCCAGCACAAGGCCAATTTCAATTAACACTTGTACAGGGAAATTATATTTGAAGAAACTCACACCACTGAAGTCACCTGCTACATGATGGGAGAGAAAAAAAATCTCATATCCCGGCAAATCTAATTTTAGGTTCTCTTCACTGATGCCTTTTCTATAAATTGAAATAAATACTGCCACCAAAAAAAATTACCCCCTATTTTCTAGGTCAAACTTTTATTGTGAGAGTACATAAGTTAAAAAACAGTCCCATTCCTTTTTCCTTCCAAGGGAGTGCAGGTAAAGTGCAGCGGCGGCGGCGGGGAGCCCTGTGGAGCCCGTGGCACGGCTGAGTCAGATGCGGAGCTGGTAGCCCACCTCGTTGAGTGTAGCCAGGTCTCCTTTCTTGTCCAGCACCGCCGGCCTGCGCACAGGGGAGGGAAGAGGGCGCTGCGATCCCGTGCAGGTGTGGAGAGCACGGCAGCCACACCGGGAAAAGCTCGCCTCACAGGAGGGTGGATAGAGCTAATGTCATCTGAAACACAGTCCTGGTAAATCTGCTACAGGAACTACTGTGATAGAGCTATCTGTGTGTCGGCTCTGAGGCCACCAGTGAAGGATAAGCTGAGCTGTGCTGGGATCCGGGATGTGAGCCTGAAGCACCCCCTCCTCCTGACACGAGGGAGGGCCTAAATGAGTAACTACGACCAGACACACCCCACCTGTCATCGACCCCGGAGCAGGACTCCAGCTTTCAGAACAAAGCCAAAACAGCTGAGAGCAAACAGGCAGGGCCTCTGACATGGCCACTGCGTGTTGGCTCTCCCCCAGCCTGCCCCCTCCTCCTGACTGGGTCTGTGTGAAGGGCTGGAGACCACCAAACAGGGTGGACTCCCTTCAGCCTCCTGCCATTCGACATTCTGGTACCGTTCACCTGAGCAATCACACACACATGGATGCTGTTAGGCCATTTAAGTATTCCAACAGCCTGAACCAAAGGAAACCTTGAGTTATCATTCTCTTTTTAGCAAGCAATTGAAAAGCTCCTGCAACAAAGTTGTCAAACCAAAACTAGCCAGCTGATTTATAGTCTGGAAGTGTCTAATCTGAGAATTTATTGCAGGCTCTTGGCTGCTTTCACACTAAGCCGTCTGTTTGCTTTTCTAAAGACAGACATTGTTTAAAGCACACATTTCTCTAGTACTCCATAGCACGTCTGCTTCCCTGCAGAAACACAGCTAAAGCCCCAGCAGTACAATGGGAGGCTGATCATGGCTCCAGTGCTTTCAGCTGCTCAGCCCTGGTTTCCAGCTCTGTGTGCTGACTCTTTGCTCACTCTGCAGCAGATGTGACCCCTGAGTTTGCACAGCCAGGCTGGCGCTTATCTCCCCGCTGCAGGCTGCCAGCCCATTCCCACTGGAGCAGCTCAGGGCAGGCAGCAGGCCCCAGAGAGGCAGCAGTGCCACAGGCAGGCTGGAAAGCAGGCAAAGCCCAGCCCTGCCTGTGGCACACTGCTGGGGCACACACCAGGGAAGAGCTGTACTGCTGCAGCCCCAAGAACTGAGAATGTATAGCTCACACATACTGTGTGCAACAGAGCCTCTGAAATATTTTTTAATTCCTCAGTTCAATAAGGATTTTTTTTACTTTTTTCTTTTTAAGAGCAGAACTGCTAACACCAGATCCCTCCTGAGAATCTGCACAGCATTTGGGGCATCTAATGCTCTTCTGCCTAGTGGCACATTGAATGACACCTGTTGCTTTGCCATTTATCTAAGCACCTCTCATAATAACCTCACCATCCTCACTGTGGTACTACCCTGCACCATGCTTCTTGTTTGTCTCAGTTTAAATAATTCACAGAAGTGAAGGAGTCTTCACTGGTCCCTCTCACTTGCAGCAAGGGATCACACTTAAAAGAAATCACTGTAAGGTAATTTGCGTTTTTCCACATTATTCCTTCCAAGCAGATGGGATTTGGCTAACCAGTAAACAAGCTACAAGCTGCATCCCTCAGAGCTTGTGTAGGAGTCAGAGACCAGCAAGAGATGCACTGTATGAAATTTCCAGTGTCCTTCCTTTCCCCTTCTCTCCAATTTAGGGATCCTCTTCACATCTTTTTCTCCCTTTAATTAAGGTCACAATATAGTTTTAATTAAAGCATGCCTGGATGGTAGTACCTTCTCTGATTATCCAGGAGAGATGGGGAGTCACTGTACACCCATGACGACATGCCTATTTCCACCCATCCACAACTGTCTGTAGTTTTTAGCTACAAATAGACTGTCCTCCATAAGTTTCAGGAAAAGACAAGACTTGGACCAGAGGCACCACAGATCCCATTCTCCTTGGCTGGCAAATGGCCTTATGCCAAACATCCCTCTGAGGCCAGGGGCCTCTGCTTTACTGGCCCATCAGATCACACCTCCTGTCCAAAGTACCCTGACCACAAGCAGGTGAGCAAGCTGTGCCCAGATGCTGGGCACGCAGGATTCATGAGCTGTCTGCACTGGAGCTGCCTGATTTTACACATCCTAATGTAATCCTGCCCCCTTGCACATCCTGATAAATCTGACTAGCAGAATTTCCCTTTCAGCAGCTACACTGGGCAGGAAGCACACAAGGCCAGTGTTGCCACACCACTCACAAAGCATGAATGTTAAGACTCAATGTGAAATTGAAAAGAAATACATCTGGTGAGCTGACGTTTAGGAGCAGAGATTCTCCCAAGCCCCTCCAGCTCCAAGAACTCCTAGTGAGGATGAAACACTTCACTGCCTGTTCCAATACAGGTCTGCAATTTACTGCACCCTTCTGCTTTGGGACTCCAGAGGATGGGCAAGTGGACACAGTAAAGCTTCAGACTCTCCAGCGAGACTGACACCACCCTATCTATATCCTCTATATTCATGCAGGATCACACCAGCTGTGGGCTGAGAGCACAGGGACTGCTGCACAGCTCAGTTAACAAGCTGCAATTTGACTACACACCAGCCTCCTAGGCAGGCATGCATTGGGTATTGCATTGCCACCTGTCCTGCAATGTGCCCCACCTGCCTTGCAGCTGCATTTCCAGGCTGAAAGGCTATTGTGGGCTTGCTGGCAGCCACCACTAACATTTACCTAATAAAGTTGAAGGGGCAAGGATGAGAAATTAAATGTTTGTGGCTGTGAAATCCTCCTCCATCCTTAAGCACAGTTTCAGCCTTTGTCCTTCAGAAACAATCCAGCCAAGATACTCTAGTTCACAGTCCATATCCTTCAGTGGGAGATTTCTCCCAGCAGGCCCATATAATTTTACTGTTGACAAAATCCAGGCTGTAATAACAGCTTGTCATCAGCAGGTGAAGCCTTTCAAATGAATGTGTTATTCTGCCCCTGCCAGCTCACACTGGAGCAAAATACTTCTCTCCCCCTCCCCAGCAAGCTCAAGAAAGCTGTAATTACAGCACGTGAGTAAGAGATTCACAAAGAAACAAAACAGTGTTGATAAGCACAGCCATTCTTTAGCTTGGATTCCAGCCTAAAGCCTAGCAAACCTGACTCCTTCCTATTCTGTATGTAACACAAAGGCCTCTCACTCCATCAGGTTCTCAGAGATCTATCAATATGGAGAAGAGACTACCCCATTTCTCCTCTTGTATTTTTCGCCTTATATCAACCTCTGCACGTGCTGGGATGTGTCATTCAGCTCATCCCTGACCTGGGGATGCCATTCCCCCTTCAGGGCTCACAGCTCATCACACTGTGTCTGAGTCCTACATCTTCTATCAGGGTGACCCAGGGTTTATTTTAGTTACATATAATTTGCTCTTGATACAGAGCAACAGAACAGAACCACTGAGCAGGTAACAGGTGCTGAAGCCACTGCAAGAGACACTTCCTGTCTTTCTGTCCTGGAAAAACAAAGCTGCCAAGGAGCACATCAACTTGAGAGTCTCCAAGCCCAGTGACACTCATTCCTCTCCAGAAATATTTCATCCACTCCAGCAACTGCAGAAATACTATCAGAAACTCAAAAATGAAACTGTTCCTCAAAGAGAATCTAGGAGGTGAAGAAGCCTGAAGCAGCTGAGCCCATTACAACTATAATTATCTATGCACTAAACAAGATAGTACAGCTTCGTGGATTGAGTGTGAATGAACATATAAAAATAAAAGCTTGCTGTGAAATAATCTGCTGCTAACGTATCTTGAAGTTATCTTTAGAAGGTTAGTCTAATGTCTTTGTTAGCTGCTTTAAAATAAATAAATAAGTGCTGAGACAGTAGTCTGGGAGCCTATTTAAAAAGCAATGACCATAAATATGTGACTAATCTGGGTTACATATAGGCTTTCACAGTTGTCAGCTTCCTGGCATGGAGCACTACAGCTAGAACCCAGCTCTTCCACATCTAAGGTAGGGGAGTCTGAATTGCCAGTGGCTGTAAAAGGTCTGTGGATCTGGAAGCACAGTTTTGTCCATTTAGAGGTATTGCATCCATCCCTCCCCACACAGCTGAAGAACAACTCTTAGCTATGACACACATGGAAAGCAGCCTGGGTTTTTTCTGAGCTGATTAAAATCAAAGAATACAATTCAAGTGATGTTGTCACTTTGGAAAGACAAGTTTACTCTTCCCCTGTCTGTACACTGCACAGTGCAGGGACCCTGCACGAAGGGGCCATCAGGCAGCAGGGAGCACAGCAATGCCAGGACATCAGCAGTGCCAGCAGCTTCTGGAGCCTCTCTGGCAACAAAGGCACCTGGTGCCGCTTTCCTGTACGTGCCAGTGAGCACGGGAAGTTTTGTACAGCAAAGTAACATCAGCAGCCTCCCCTTGTGCCCCAGCAGGGCTGGTGGCAGGAATACTCACGATTTATCTCTCCTGCAGGCCCGTCTCTGAGGGCTACCTTGCCTCCGGCGAGGGGACAGCGACTTACCCCGGGGTCTCTCCTTCATTGGAGAATGGGCACTTGAGGGTTTCAGAATCTGTGAGAGATGGGGGAGGGAAGGAAGTGGCCTTCAATAAAGGCAATGATTCACTGCAAATAAAAATTTAAAATAAAGGGCCTCATACAGTAGCAGGGAGGCACACAAAGAGCCTTCAGTCCCTTGGGGCTTATTCAAACCTTGCCCAGGTTAAGAGGAACTCAAAGCTGTTATCATGTGATAGCTGTTCAGGGGCCCCCTGCAAGAATTAGTTGGTGTCACCAGTTCAGTTCCCAGCTGAATACTGTCTCATCCACAGCTTTCTTCAGAGCTGCCAACAGCAATAGATAAGAAAAATGGCTTTGAGCCTCAGCTGAAAGAAACTCAAGCAGCCACATCACCCTCTCCAGCTTTTCTCTCAACAAACAGAGGTGAGCAACTCTTAGGCTGGCAGCTGAACTCTGACAGTGAGGCTTTTCAGTAGGTCTCCAACTTGCCCCCATCCTCCAGGCTCTCCAACATCAGAGGGCCATCAGCATTACACTCACACTCTGGACTGCTTTTAAGACCTGATCCTCCAAACTCAACCCACTCACAAAGAAGGCCTCTGAAATCTGTAGTAACTCAAGGGAAAGATCAGATGCAGGGCCCTCAGTCTAGAAGGGTTCAGGAGTGTGGTCCTGACCCTGAGGCACTCACCAGGACAACACCCAGTGTCACAGCTCAGTGCTGTGGTCCCTCTATCAAAAACAAGTACAAAATTCAGTAAGTCATCCACCCATGTGAACTCCTTCAACTCGAGCCTGCTTCAGCTATTTGCTCTCTGGATAGTATTAAAAGCGCATGAATAGAGAAGAAGATAAAAACCCAAACTTAATTACATCAGTAATCAAGGCCATATGCTTAAGGTGATAGCACGGTACAAGGTGGCCCTCAAAACTCCTTGGCAGGGCAGGAGAGATGGCAGCAGAACATAGGGGCTACGATGCCACTGGCAAGGCTCACCCCAAGGTCAGGGCAAGGCAGCAGGTGCCTCAGCCAAAAAGGCACATGGCTGCTACGTAGGAGCCGTCCTTTAGCAGGGAAGGGGGTGAGAACCCAGAATAACTTGGACACCATGCCACATACCTCTGCACAAGAGCCAGACCCATACTTAGCAACACACCTGCTCTGCTCTCACTGCTGGCAGCCAGCTGGACAGGCACCAAATCTGCTTCCACCGTGACCACAAACAGCTCCTCACCCATGCCAGGCTCAGAGGCACGGTCAGGAACACCCCTCATCTCCAAGGGCAGCCAAACCCTCCAGGCCCCTGGCAGCCTGCCTTCAGTCCAACCAGCCAGCAGGGAAGTCTCTCAGGGAGTCACTTTACTCGCCTTTCCCACATAACCTATTCTGTGATTTAGCTGAGGGTAGTAGACAGCAGTCCCCTGGCATGTCCTGAAAGGAGAGGCAGCCACTGACACAGACGTCCCATGGCACCTCCTGCAGCTCAGGTGGAAAGCACAGACCCCCCCTACCTGCAACTGGGCCACTCTTCCCAGCAGTTCCAGCCCAGCCATGCTGATTCTTCCCAATCACCTTCTTCTGGAGTCACTGAGGAAAGCAAACTGGGCAACAGCTCCCTGATAGCCAAGAACAAGTATGGGTTCAAGTGTTTCCCAGGCTAAAGGGGAAATCCTTCAACTAAATAGCTGTAAGGGCTTGAAAGCACACCAAAAATCCTGGGAAGCAGCACCAAGAGAGATGCAAGCACCCTCCCAGCACACCTGATACCTGCATGATCTCAGGCTGACACACAGCGAGATCCATCTCTGCAGGATGGGACAAGGCACAGGTGCCTCCTGAGCCCAACACCCAGGTGCACAGACCTACCTTCATCCTCATATCCCTGGCAAACTTCTCCAGCTCCTTTCTGACTTCTGTGCGCATCATTTTGGACACGTTGAGGACCAGCTGTTTCCACTCGATGGGCTGGAAGCTGTGCGGTTCGTGCGGGACGTACAACCCAATTTTGACTTTTTTGACTGAATGCAAGTACTTTTTATAGGAGTCTTCAAATTCGAAGATGAGGTCACTCAGAGTTCGGTAAGTGAGAGGTTTGTCCATCAGGTCCGATCGCCTGCTCATGCCCAGCGAGCCGTAGCGGCCGTTGCAGTAAATCCCAAGCACCACGTGATGAAAATAGTTCCCTGAGAAGTGGGTTTTAAAGCTGATGGGGAATCGTTCCACGGAGGGCTGCCCGTTTGTTAGGTAGCTGGGGTGCACTGCATCAAGGCAACAACGGTGCTGGGAAAGCAGCAGATACAACCACACCTGTGAGACATCTTCAGCAGGTTTGGGGTTTTTAACTGCCAGGGCAAAGGGCTTTCCTGTAAACACAAGCTTATTCTTGTTGTGCCCAGATACAGCCAGTGCTGCCAAAGCCCATTTCACTGCTTGGGAAATAAGATGCAATGGTTCAGATGGGGAAGGGCATGACTCTTAAGCACACTTAGGGAAAAGATAAAAAACCACAGCACTGTTCAGGTCAGCACACCCAAAGGGAGACTACCCTCCCTAGATCTGTGGAAGCTCCCCATTTGATACCTACATCAAACTCCCACGCTTCCAAAGGGAAAACCGTCTACCTCCCTTTCTTGAGGGTTTGATACAACTTAGTTCACTGAGCCTCATTTGCTCATGTCTTCAAATAGTACCAAGAAATTTGCATTTATTCCTCGCCAACATGACAGTCTGCCTTTCCTTCTGTAAACTGGTCTTCGACATTGCCACTCCTCATATAGAGTGTTTTAGCATGTTACCCTTGAAACACATTGCTGAGAGGACCCAAAGGAAAGGTCCAATAATTAATTAGATAAGCACAGAGGCATGGTGAGAAACAATGCTCTTAAAAAGAAAACGCTGTCCCTGGAATCACTGACTGGCCATTTCAAAGGCACCACGTGCAGAGGCCAGGACCAAGCTCTGTGCCAGTGCAGTGTGTGATCTCAGTGGGGAGCTACGTGCAGCTCACCTCCTAGGGAGGCTGCTGGCCCGTGCCAGGGAAAGGACAGGCTGAGAATCCCTCACACAAGCAGCTCTGCGTCAGCACCTACGTTGCATGCAGCTCCCTGCTGCTAATCCTGGGACAGCTGAAACTCACCCTGGCTCCACGTGCTGGCACCTGGCCCCTGGGACAGCAGGTGCCCTGCCCTCTGCAGCTGAGGCCCCCACCCACGCCTGGGGAATGGAGGAGGGATGACCAGAAAAGGCTGTAGCAAAGCTCTCCAGCCTGGGATTACTCCAGCCAGAGGCACCTGCTGTAACCTTGGAGCCATCCTTTGAGTCAGCTGGTCATGGTGCTGCCACTACAAAATACACCAGCCCAAAAGGCAGCACTGCCAGGATAGTGTCGGGGCATCCTGACAGATGGATGAGTGGGCTCAGTTCCCACTGAAGCTGCAGGAACCTGCTTTGTCCAGGATTCTGCTCTGGGGATCTCCAATATCCCCTCTTCTCCCTACCTCATGCCCAAAAAGGAGGTATTTAACAGCAGTGCAACAAGAGGCACCACAGAGCTGAGATATCCTGGGATGTTATTGTGACCAGCCTTCCTCCCCTGCCTCCATAGCATAGCTGCCAGACAGCTGCTGGGAAACTGAGAGCACAAAAAAGCTTTTGTATCAAGACTGTAAAACACAATTTGGGCTCCGTTCTGGCTCTGCCCAGCTTGACATGCCACCACCTCACCACCAGTGTGACTCCCTGGGATGATGACCCCTGCCTGCACCCCACATTTCACTTCTTTGTTCCATAAGGTTGCATGAAAAGCATCCAGTGGCTCTCATCTGTCTCTAAACCATTTTCTCAGGGGGATACTTCACCCAGTGTTTGTTGAATAAGAGATTCGTGAACTGCCCAGAATCTGAAGTCAAGAGCAAGGAGTTTCACCAACAAACAAAAAAAAAAAAAAAAACCACCACAGGAAAGAAAAACACATTGACACAGAACTTTCAGAACAGCCACAGGGAAGATTTTCAGTTCCACGTCAAACTTGTTTAGCTGTATTCAGTGCTAGATGTCATCAGCTTTAGCAGCCTGGAGAAAATGTGTTAGAGGGTAAAGGAACAGACAACACTGTGGGCTCAGCTCACGCTGCACTCCACTGGCTGTATGACCATGAGTGTGGAAGACTGTGCACAGCAGAGCACAGACCTCCCTATCACCCAGCCAAGGCCACAGGCACCCACCTCCTGCCCCACTGCCATCAAACGCAGACACCCTGCAGTGACTGTCAAAGCCTGCCCCAACGTCACCTATGCAGAACAGAACCAGCTCTATTTGCCTTAGATGGTCTCACTGGATCACTGCTGCTTAGGACTAGCTTCTCCAAGAAAAATACCCTCACCCCACCATCAGTAGATGACTTATAATTAAAGATTATAAATACACTGCAAGGGCAGAATGGGGCCCAGCGCCATTATGTCAACTGGAAAACTCAGCACACACTCACCTCATTTAAAAGGTCACCTTGCTTTGGGCCTTAAAAGATGCATCCTGTGTACATCAAAGTCGTGTTACAATAATTTGTGTCCTACAGACCGATTCCTGCAAAAGCCCATTGTATTTATCATTCTGTGTAGCTGAAAAAGCACTATCTTTTATTAACACCTGTGAAGCTTTCAAACATCACCACTATTTTTCCCCCTCATTATGAAAGGGTTTTCACTCTGCTCCCCAAGCGCCTTTCTGTTAAGTCCATACAAAGCTTTGGTGGCCACCCGCCACACATACACACTTCTGCCACAAGGGCTCACAGAAGTTGCAATTTAATCTCATTAAATACTTAGTAGGAGTAAAAGAATCTTTTGAGGGCAGAAATTACCCACCATCAAATAACCCAGCAACAACTGCTGTGGAAATTAACCTTTAGGTACAGGTTGCTTCTGCTGAGGGACTGGTTAATGAGAGTCCCACCCGAGATGAAATACACAGCAAATGGGCTGGAAAGGCACGTCAGATCTTCCCCTCTGTCCATGCATCATTATTATAGCTTTCCTTTCTGCTCTGCCCAAGGAGACTGTATTGTGGCAAACAAAAGGCAAGCACATAGCAATGCTGCAGCTGTAATCACACTTCTGAGCTGGGACTGTAACTGCAGGATGGAGAGTCAGGGAGTGAATTACATGTCACAATAGAGAAGCAGTGCAGAGGGCAAAAGCAGCTGCAGCAAAGCTCAGTGGCCTCCTAATCCTGGGTCTCTTGACAAGCAAGATGATGGAGCCAGGCTCTTCTCAGTGGTGCCAACCAACAGGAGAAGAGGCAGCAGAGCAGAAACTGAAGCACAAGAAACTCACAGGCCAGGCACAAGAGAGTCCTAGCAAATTGGTAACATCAGCCCAGAGTCCAGTCACTAGAGGGATTCTGCAGGGCTTCATCCTCAGCCCAAGTCTCTTCAACATCTTCATTATAACACAGACACAGAACTCAAAGGAAGTCTGGGGAGAGCACCAAACTGAGAAGAGCTGTTGACTTTCTCAAGGGCAGACAGGTGCTGCAGAGCGACCTCAACAAATTGGAGAGATGGGGAACCACCAACCAACCACACAGGGTTTAACAAGAGCAAGTGCTGGAATCCATACCTGAAAAGGGGGAGTACTTCGTATCTTAAGAGCCCAGCAAGGGTGTTTGGCTGAAGTCTGGTCAAGATGAGCACAAAAAACTACAGGATGTCTGGTTCTCCCCTCTCCTGCCACTCCCATGGGCTGGGGTCATAAGCAAGTGCCACTGGGCAGCAGCGAGCTGGAGGGATGGCAGCAGGCTGGGGAGCAAGGAAGCAGTTCTATCTCTTAGCAACACTGAAGCTGCTAGCACAGAGCAGCATGTGAAGCAGGAGAAAAATAAATCTCAAAACCATCAATAAGGCTTCAGTAAAACCAGAAGAGCTGGTTTTCCAAGCAACTGCTCAGAGGGCCCCCAACCAGCAGCAATAAACACTTAGAGAGGTTTCCAGCAGGAGTCAAATAGCGTTTCCCATGGGCTTGGGATTGCTTACTGTGAGGCAGAGTGCTACTGAGCCCAC
Source organism: Passer montanus (assembly GCF_014805655.1). Classification (NCBI taxonomy): domain Eukaryota; kingdom Metazoa; phylum Chordata; class Aves; order Passeriformes; family Passeridae; genus Passer; species Passer montanus. The sequence goes on along the minus strand of NW_024358722.1, from coordinate 12,605,933 downwards.
AGCTGGATGCTGTCTACACAGAGGGCCCAGAGTTCCCCCTGGCAGCTCCAGACTCCATGTAGGAAAGGCTCAAGCAACTGGTTCAGCTTCCCAAAGTGGGACTGCCAGGGTGACATCCCTTAGACTGAGAAACCTACTCTCCAGTGCCTGGCTATGGTGAGAGGTGGGACTGTCATGGTCTAATCTTTAGATAATGTAAGCAATTAAAAGCACTCTCTCAGTTCTTCTCAGCCATCACAGGGGCTGTAGACATTCAGCACCATCTTCATTTCCCATATTTCAGTTAGCAAGTAGTCAAGCTGCAGACAAGCATGCAGGAGGCAAAGAGGAGCACTACACAGACATCAATGTCCTGCAATGACTGCAAGAAACTCTCCCCCTTACTGAAAACCCTCACTTCCAGCCCATGGATGTACCCACTGGCCTGGAGGAGACAGATGCACCCAGGTCTCCAGTGGTGATAAATATCATCCATGGACAGCATCCACAGAAGGAACAGTGCAGTACTGAATAACTTCTCACTCCTGAGACACTTTTGCTCTTCTCTTCTTATTTAGTGATATTGTTGGCCAGGGGCTCTAATACCCTGTGTGGGTGCAAGCATTACCTCACATGAACTGGGAGAAGGTTTCTGAAGGCAACAGGAGTGACTTATGTGATTTATGCTCAGCCAATGCAGACGGACTCCGCAAGACTCCCCGAGGAGGGCTGCAGTGTGCAGTTTCCCTCTCCCCCTTGGATATTTTTCTCTCCACATTTTAATAAAATGAATGCAGTGCAGATAAAATTCCCTTGGCACTTTCTGGTTTACTATTCCTTTTCATGAGCTCAAATCAATTGGATCTTTGCTCAGAAAGAGTGGGCTGAACGCATCATTACTCAGCTGATTTACAACTGAACTGAGAAATGCCCTGGGGAAGACAGCAGGAGGAATGCTTCTGGTTAGGCACTGACAAGCAGATCATGTAAGCAGAGAGATATGAAGCCAGTTCAGACAGCTACACAGAGAAAAAGAGCTGTGCAGACTGCTGCAAAATAATACTGGAAGATCTGCTTGAGCTTTCGGTCATCTCGGAGCAGCTGATCCTTGGTGTGTGCAGACAGGATAGCTCAGTACTGTACCTCACTGCCCTATAAAAACGCTCCAAGATCAAGTGCATAGGAAATTATGCCAAACTTAATTCTGCACCAAGAGGGATTATAGAAGCATTTTATAAGAAGTCACACAGTAAAAGGCAATTGCAGAAGCCAGCGAGCAGCTCAATTAAAGTGACATCTCGCTAAGCCGTTCTGCGCGAGCCGGCCTTTGAAGGAAGGCTCGCACCAGGGGCCGCCAGAGTGGGCTGTGCTTTTTCAGTATCCAAGCAACACTCAAGGCCTGCCAGCACACAAATTACAGCAGTACCTTATTTCCAGATACATGGAATGGAACCAGAGGTTAACACACACACAGGGCTGCTCAGCTCAGGCCGGTGTGAAGGCACTGGCTGGGAACTCAGGAGAGGGTAAACACATCTTCACTGGAAAGCACCTGACCTTGGAATGCTGCTGGCCTCACCATGTCTGCATCCAGAGGGCAATGCTGAAGATCAAAATCTCATGGCTCCCAAAAAAAAAAGGCAAACTTCCTAACATGCCATGTTAAAGATGCCTCCCAAAACCCCTCATGCTGCACATGCATCACAGCACTGCAAGGTTCCCTATTGGCACAGCCTCCATACAAGCCACTTCCCAGACACAAATTCAGGTGGCCCACCCACTCACCACTGCTACACTCTTTGTGTAACCACACCTCAAGCAAAATACCTGGGGCTCATAGTACATGAATCCTGTAAACCTCAATGCATCTGTTCCTGGACCACCAGCCAGCAGACAGTCCCTGCTCTCAGAGAGAGACTTCCAAGACTAGATGCAGAAGTCCTAGAAAGACAAGCCTGTCCCATACAGTCCCCTGGCTAAAACTTCTCATTAAAAAAAAAAACAAACAAGGTTTGCCCTAAGTTTAGGGTTTTTTAATTAGCATCTAGAGACAGAAAAATCCATACACATCTTAACTCTGAAGAAACTTCAAATGACAACAAATAGTATAATAGCTTTCAACTATTTTGCTTCCTTCACTTCTCAAAAAAAAAAAAAATCCAAACCAAAACCACCAAACTGAACCCACAAGTCAGGTTTGAGGCATGCAAAAAACCCAGCAACACTTTCAGGTTATCACGGTTATCTGTAGGCCACTAATCAGCCTTTGCTCCTGTGATATGTAGAATAATCAGTTCACTGCTAGAAATAAACATTGCAGGCCACACTGACACTGCAGAGGGGCAACAACTCCACCTGGGGATTATTTCCCCCATTCCAATAGTTTACAGCACAACCCTTACACAAGGGCAAGCATAACAGATCCACTGACATCACTTCAAGGGAAATCAGTTAAGATACTTTTTGGGCTTCAGGAAAGCTTTCAATACTGTTACTCCCAGTGTTCTCCTGGACAAAATATCCAGCATACAGCTAGAGAAATACATAACACAATGGGTAAGCAACAGGCTCACAGGTCAGACACAAAGGGTTACAGCAAATGAGTTTACACCAGGCTGGCAACCACTCACTAGTGGGGTTCCACAGGGCTGAATTTTAAGGCCAGTTCAAGATCTTCACAAACTACTTGGATGCAGGACTCAAAGGTATGCTTAGTAAGTTTACTGATGACACAAAATTGGGAAGAGCTGCTGACTCTCTCAAGGGCAGAGAGGCCCTGCTGGAAAGCCAGGTGATCTCCAACCTACGAAGTTTAACGAGGGCACTGTCAGATTCTGCATCTGGGACAGGGCACACCCGGTTGTGTGGAGAGACTGGGGAATGAGAGGCTGGAGAACAGCACCACACAGAGGGAACATGAGTCAGCAGTGCCCTGGCAGCCAGGAGGGCCAACCATGTCCTGGGGGGCATCAGGCACAGCATTGCCAGCCGGGCAAGGGAGGAGACTGTCCCACTCTGCTCTGCACTAGGGCAGCCTCACTTCCAGTGCTGGGAGCAGTTCTGGGTGCCACAATATAAAAAAGGATATCAATCTATTAGAGAGCATCCCAGAGAGGGCAATGAAGATGGTTCTTGAGGGGAAGCCATACAAGGAGTGGCTGAGGTCACCTGGATTGTTCAGCTTGGAGGGGACTGAGGGGAGACCTCCTTGCAGTTACAACTTCCTCCTGAGGGGAAGAGGAGGGGCAGGCACTGATCCCTGCTCTGTGGTGTCAGTGACAGGACCCAAGGGAATGGCCTGAAGCTGTGTCAGGGCAGACTTAGGTTGGATATTAGGGAAGGGTTCTTCACCCAGAAGGTTGGGTACTGAAACAGGCTCCCTAGGGAAGCAGTCACAGCACCAGGCAGCCTGACAGAGTTCAAAAGGCATCTGGACAACACAGGGCCTGAACTTCCGTGGTTTTTGTGGGTGTCTTCCACTCAGGATATTCTATGATTTCTCCTTCTGGAAGGGCTTTGAGTCTCTTATTGACTCAAGCCCCCAGGACCCCAATCCCTCCAGCTCACGCAGAGTCTGTCAGCATTCCCAGGGGAAGCCCTGTCAGCCAGAGCGACCTCTCAGACTCCAATCCGAGGCATATCCCTGGCACACATTGCTCAGCCCATCCCCTTCCCACCCCTCAGCAGCCATGGATTCTCACAGGCACTACCTGCCAGGCTCTGCCAGCTCCCTCTCCCACGGGAGGGGGCAGCAGCAGCCAGCAAAACGCTGCAGAGACATCCCAGGAGATGGTTTGCTTCGGGGCTTATTTTTAGTTGGGATTTGTTTTAAGTGAAACTTGATCATTTCTGACAAGATGTGTCTGACAACCTGTTCCTGCAGCCCTGCCTTGCCCTCCTCCAGTGTTTTATGATGGTGAAGGTTCATTTATTAGTGACAGCACCAGAGGGAGGAGAAGCAAGTCAGTGTTTAAATGACTGAAGACTGAGTAGGAAGCAAGCATTATGTTAAGGGGAGGCTCAAATGTTTGACTGTAAAACACATTTCTGCACAAAGCACAGCTGTGGGTTCAGAGACAAAAGCTAATACGACTTGGCCACGTAAACATCACACAAACACAGAACAGATGTTACCAAGCTCCAACAACAACCAACACAGAAACGTTAACAAAGAAAACAAGGATTGTGTAGACAGGTACTTATCTGGGCACTTTGGGTCAGATCCTGGCATTATGCAGAATACCAGGGCAGGAGGCAAAGTCTGCATAGCCAAATCACAGCATCCCAACTCCCACCTACAATCCCAGGCAACTCAGCAACTGGTGATGAATACCAGGGCAGCTCCCCAAGCTGCTGGCACTCACCTTTGGCTGCGACCGTCTCAAACACCATCTGTGAGGGGCAATGTATTCAACAGCACTGCAGTGGAAAAAGCCACAGGCACGTGAAAGGATACATCCCCAGGATAACTGCTTCAAGGCATTTGATAGGTAAGGACTCCCTGGTCATTTCTTTTGCTGTCTCCATTAACCTAGAACAGAAACAAAACAGTTTTCAGTCCTTCCAGCTGGAGCAATTGACGGGAATCAAAAGGTCCTCTCATACACCAAGAGCCAGGCAACTCCAGTTCTTATCTCAGCAAGAGCTGGGGAACTTGATTCTCCCCTTCAGTGACTTGCTGGAGTCCTGTTATCTTCTGGAGGATGACTGGGGGGAAAAAAAAGAAAGAGGAAAAAAATATATTGAAGGTGAATGGAAGGAATGCAGTCCTCTCTGCATCTTACAGCAACTCCCTGAGCATCACCTCAGACTGTAACACAAAGCCCTGCTGAACTGCACGAGCTGGCAATCATGGAAATGCCAGAGCAGGACTGAGTTTAGCTTATTTTCAAAATAACCCTGGCTCTCCTCTGCAGGAAAGACAAACAAAGCAGAAGATAAAAGATGGTTACATGGCCCCCCTAAAAGCTACAAATGCCTCCATAATCCCATAGCTACAGCTGCAGACCAGAATTTATTGCCTTTTTATCAAAGCCTGCTCTGCAGAAAGCTCTACCAACATAGACACTTCACATCCCTGCAAACTGAGTTATTGTCTTGCTGCTGCTCCACATCTCCTGTGGACAGGGAAAGTGGCAAAATCCACACAATTTCCAGCAGGAGTGCAGGAAACTACACATGCTCAGGATTTTGCAAGTTTCCAAAATTTAGCTACAATCTAGACACTCTCTCTGGAGTACAATTATTTGACAGGGACAGCACGGAGACAAGCAACCTCAGGTCAGCTGAGAAAGCTGTTGTGCCAGATTGACACTGCACTATTAACCTAATAGGTAACCTACCCCCTTCCACAAATAGATCCTGGAAATCTGGACAGTTTGGAAAAAAAAAAAAAAACAAAAACAAAAACAAACTGGAAGCAGCCTAAAAAAGGCCAGAAGAGTCACATCCAATGCCACACCAAAAAAATACCCCCCCAAAAAATCGCAGCTGAAAACTAAGCCAAAGGATAACTTTTATTTTGCAGTCTTCTCTACCCACATCCTTTCTCTGGGAAGAGCTTTGTAAACAGATCCCTACTCTAAGGAAATACAAGATTAAATGGCAAAAACATTTGTATTAGAGAAGATTATGAAAATATGTGTCTGAAACCATCAGTCTGTTTTCCCCACTTTCTGATTCACCCACCTCATGCATTTTAAACCTTGTGTTGAATGCAAGTGACAACAGAACTTCCACTGCTATTGCAGCCTGTCACAGCCATTTCGTGTCCCATTTATCCAAGTTAGAAATTATCTTTTCATTTGTAAACAACCACCCCTTACACTCTAGAAGACTAATTAGAGTTCGCCTGCCTCCTCCACACTTACAATCAGGCACAGAACCCCAGAGAACTGCTGGAAGCACAGAGCAGCCCCGGGGAGGGCACACAAAGGGGCTCCTTCATTGCCTACAGAGGCTCCCACTGGTCACAGCAGTGGCCGCTGCACAGCCCCATCTCTGTCTCAGAAGTGTTATGTGCAGATGAGGCATGGGAGGTATCCATAAACAAGATAATCCACTGGATTTCCTATCTTCTAACTACAGGGGAGTTAAAGAAAAAAAAACCACAAAATAAACCAGCTGATTATGAATGTGCAGCATGAGGAAAAATGTTGAGTTGTAAAACCATCTATCTGCAAGCCATTTGGTGTGACCTACTCATGGTTAACACAGTGTGAGGGGCAGGGCCAGCATCTCCTCCCCAGGCACACACAGCAGCCTGCACCTGGATCCAGGAATCACTGGGACCTGGCAGCTCAGAGGTACCAAATGAGCAGGACAGTGAGGAGGCTCTGTGTGAGGGGAGCATCGCCCAGGAGGCACCAAAGCAGCATCCACCTGCATTTCTGGGGCAGGCTGTGGCCTCACACACATCCAGCCTGGAACCCTGGGGAATACCCTGCAAACAGTTTGCTTTCTCTCTGCATTTCCAGCACGGACCGCAGGGTTTATGTGCATGACCCAGTTCAAGAGCCACTGAGAGTTTTTCTTCCACTTTTAACAAGCTTGAGTCAAAGCATGGCCTTAAACCCTGTGTTTGTATTGGAAGCAGAGCCCCTGGAGGATCCCCAAGCCACTGCTCTGCTCAAGGTAGCACAAGCCAAATCTAAATCACTCCTCACAGATTATTTTTCAGTCTGCTTTCAACTGGCTTCTCAAAAGCCTGGGAACCCACCAGCTAATCTATCCTATACTTAACCTTGCATCTTAATGTTTAAACTAAATCCTTCCCTTTTTGCAAATTAAATCAGGAGCTATTTCTGCTCTCCACAGTGGGCATGGAGACCTTTCATCATCTCTCCTCTTGCTGCAGACCATTTGTATATGCAAAAGACTGTAATCTACCCTCTCCTCTGTAAAAATGAGGAAGCAGACACCAATTTTTATTTAATTCCTCCCTCACTCCCCCTGAGATTATGATTTTAGGACGTTTGTTTTTTTCAATTTTGGAATCCCTTCAACCAACTCACTTCTCACAGTCCTTTGGCTAAGCCCACAACAGTACAAACAGACCAATTTCCTTCTGAATCCATCTTTCAGTGCATATTTGCAACCAAGCCAGCATGCTGCTGGCTTTTCCCTGTTGGCCCACACTGAATGGGGTTCTGGTGGCTTTTTGTAGGTTTTGTTGGTGTTTTTGGTGGGGTTTTTTTGTGGGTTGGTTAGGAGGGTTTTTTTTTTTGTTAGGGGTGGGGATTTTTTGGCTGGGCTTTTTTGGAAAATTTTGTTTGGTTTATTTTTTTAAGCTTCTTCTTTGCAAAACTAGCCTTTTGCTCTCTACAGCTGGCTACTCCCAAACTCTCCTACCTACACATTTGCCCTCACTAAATTATCTCCTGTTTGTTCCAGCTCAAGAGATCACTCTGAATATCCCAATCCCACTTTTCAAAGCCTTGTCACCTTGTCCAGCCTGGACTGCGAATCACCCATCAGCACACAATTAGTCTTACCAATACCATTAAGGAAAAACTGAGCTGGGACAGACTCTGCACACCTCAACTGACAAGCTCTGCTAGGCAAGAGTGGTAAAGTGCCACTTTCTACGTGCTGCTTTTCACCAAGTTGGGTCCTTACATTAAAGAGTCTTATTTAGACTCAAGGTCCCTGCCTTATCTGCAGAGATAAGATGTGGCCTTATCAAAAGCCGCACTAAAACAAGGAGTTATTACATCCACACCTTCTCCCTTGATGACAAAAGCTCTTACATGCTCATAGAAGGAAATTCTCAGAAACAAATTGTCCCCAACAATATTAATATTATATTAATGTTGCCTTTCCCTTCCCTTGAACTGTGGATAAACTCAAAGTTCCTAGACTTATCTTTTCCCTTATTCTTTTTAAAGGCTGCTATCTTTGCCTTCCTCAGCACCCAACCCTCCCCATGTTCTCTAGCACAAATATTTATGTCTGAAGGCTGCTTGTCAGTTCTCTAAGGGATCTGTGACAAATGACCTATGGCAAATGACAGAGCATTCAGCTCATCTGAGAACTGCTCACTGCAGGTGCTCTTTGATTTGTCCTTTCCCTCTTTTCCCTCATTCCTAAATTCTCATCACACTGTCTCAGATGTTAATAGTGACCAGAAAGTTTGCAGTAAAACTTGTGAAAGGAGATTTAAGGAAGGCAGAAAATAATTAAAAAACAGCATCAAGCATTTCAATTCCCTGCCTTAGCAGGGTTTGCTTCTGGGATTTTCTTTAAATCTTGACAGTCATCTGAAAAGAGCCTACACATATAGCTATTCTTTACAGTCTTATATCAGACAGCCGGGAATTAGCCCACAGTCACCCTCTCCCCACACTCCAGTGAGCACTGGGGGCAGCCCATCTCTTCCAGGAGAGACTGCTACAGTCAAGGACAAGAACCCTGCAGCTCCCCTGTTTGTGGCATTTACACCACTCTGATGTCTGCCAGGCAGATCTCTATTCCAGACTACAGTGAACACTTCTGCCTCTAACAAATGTAGCCAACAGGAACAGGCTGCTTGTTCCTCCCTCAAAACCTAGTTCTTGGCAGATAGTGATACTTCCTTGATAATTGATTCAAATTTCTTTCAGTGTTTTCAGGAGCCAAGCAGTACTATCTCCCTTGCTTCCTGCAGTAACAGAGGCCCTGAAAGGAGTTCACTTTGCCTCTTTTCTGTTTAAAATGGCAGTGTCTAAAGACAGCTCATAGGAACATTAATTCCTTTTGCTTCCAGATTTTTCACTTGGGGCAACCAATTTCATATACAGGTTAGAAAAATCTTAAAACCATTCAGCATGTCCAAAACTGGAGGATCTCACCAGCTGGCACTGATCACACTGGAGCTCCTTCAGGGATGATCATGCTTAGGTGAGGCTCCCCATTACCTTCACCAGAAAGACTCCTACAAGTCTGAATACATTTTTTAATAGTGAGATCCCATCCAGCACATTTTTCCACAAAATTCTCCTTGCACAGACCCATGTATTTGTATGAGATCTATAAAATCTCCCTCTCCCAGGTTTTCCTAAGGCTCCTGCCAGTTTCATTCATGATGATGAAGCCAAGAGAGAAGCAAAAGGCACCAGCAGGAGCAAAAGGACATAAACCAGCAGAGCAGATACGGATCTTGTGAATCTTCTCAAAAACAGTGTTTCAACAGCAAAATCATTTCCACCACATGCTGAACACCACACCATATTTGTAACGTTCCCCCTTTGTGCGACAGAGAAGCAGATGTTCAAATGCCTTCCGCAGTCTATTGTCTGGAAATGCTATGAGCCCATTTTTCTTTACAGCCCCATCAGTGCTCCTTAATAACATGGTGTGTGGAAACAGTATTATTTCCTGTCTCCCCTTCCCTGTTATTTGGTTGCATCGTTGCCACATGACAGCTCCTATCGTGCTCCTCTACTGCAACTGATCACACATTATATCTGCTGCCACTGAATTTCTCTCCCTCCTCACAGAGCAGCTTCTGGGCTCCCATTTCTCAAAGACCACAGAATCTACCCAAACATCAGTTTCTGCTTCAGTTCAGTAGGTCCCCCTGTTCAGCTGGCACTTAACCAGAGAGAACAGCACAATACTGCACCTCCCCAGATCCTCTGTGGAGGACAAAGAGATTTGTTTCTCATCGTGCCTCATGCCTGCATCCTAGAACAGAAGCTTCCAGAGGGCTTGTCTCTCCTTGTAAACCCAGTGGTAACAGCTTGTTGACATTGAATTCACAGTTACAGATTTTACTGGATATCCAGACATACACTTTTTTCCTAAAGCTCTAACATGATCTAAGCCTGGAAGTTTTAAAAATAATTATTATGTCAGTCAAAAGTACCAATTTTGATCAGACTGGCTGTACCAACAAAAGTCTAATATAGGTTTAGCCAGCATAATCCTGCATGGGAAAAGGAAAACCAGTCCTCCTGGTGTCAGAAACATTCATATCACATGCATACACAAATGGATCAGCAGAGGTGAACTTCACAGGGTGCCCTTTACCTATTTAGTACAAAAAGGTACATCGTGAAGCCTGTGAAGGGCACTGTCCCAGGATACCTGTATTAGCAAAGCACTCCTACAGTGGATGCAGCTACACCCATACATTTGGATTTTATGCAAATACAGCCAGCTCAGGAGAGGTGAGACCAGGCACATTTTCAGACACAGTTTGCCAGTACAACAAGAACAGCACACCAAGTTTACAGGTTCACAGCTCTGCCACCCTGACTCGCACAGCAACACCAACAGAAATTGAGCATTTCTAAAAGTGCTATCTGTAGTCTAGGCAAATCCACGTGGTGTCTGGCACTCCAAAAGTTAAGTTGATAATAAGAGTGACTTTTACTTAAAGAGATTGTAAATACTGAATTATAGCAAGACTATATTCCTTAAAGCTCTGATAGATAATTTATGCTCTTCTTCCTATTCTCAGCCACACATTTTTATTTTCTCATACATCATACTGATGCTGGCAGTAAATCTCTACAATATCTAGTCCTCCCTCCATAATAGAAAACCCCATTAATATGCCCCAGCTGCTTCAGGACACTTTGACATGAATTTATGAATATTCAATTTCCATCTAGTACTCAGCTTCTTTGTGTCCAGCCACTGCTGTCTTGAGGAGAGGCTGCCAAAGATCTCGTAATACATTCATTAGCTTTGAGCCCTCACACTATGAAATCAGCAATATGTTTAGTGTCAATAAAGCTGGGAACAGCCTCATTTTTCAAGAGCTTGTGGCAACTGGAGGCCTTCAGCATCTTGCCCAATCAACTTGCAAATGCTGTGTTGCACACCACAGAAATTGCTCAGAGCAGCTCCTGTCACCTCAGCACAAGACACCTGTCATTGCCATGCTGGGAGCAGATTTTTTGCAAAGTAGAACACACCTCCCAGGAAAAAAATAAACAAACTTGGAGGTGTAGGTGATTTTTCAGCTTTGATGAAAACTGGCCAGATGAAGGAAAGGGAAGCTTTCGTGCATACCTCAACGTTACAGGGGAATCAATGCATTAATCACACAAAATCACCGAAGCTGGGGTTGGAAGGGACCTTCAGAGACCATCTGCTAAAGCTACTCTCCTCCTAAAGCAGTTTCATTTAGAGCAGGTTGCACAGGTAGGTTTTGAATATCTCCACAGAAGGAGACTCCATAACTTCTATGGGCAGCCTGTTCAAGTGCTCTATCAGCCTCAAACATTTTTTTCCTCATACTTAAATGGAACTTCCAGCTTCTTGCTCCTTGTCCTGTCACTGGGGACCACTGAAAACAGTCTGGTCCCATCCTCCTGACTTGGCCAGATAAGTTTTAAAATATCTGAACTCTAAACCAGAAACCATAAGTTTCATAAAAACAACTGGAATTTTGGTTTCATAAAAATGGCAGGAACTTCAGACAGCCTTGCACGCATTCTCCTTCTCAAAATTGGAGAAACCAAGACCAGGCAAGTGTTGAGCCCTGCAACAGAACAGCAGGATCCAGGCAGCAACATGTGCCCCTGACAGCTCCACTCCTCCCAGCACTCCCATTTACTCAACCTAGGGGCAAAGCAGCACAGGTCTTAGGACTTTACACTGAGTCCAGCATACACCATGTTCAGGCAACTGTGCCTGGAATGCTGGCAGCCCCTGAGGGCTTGGACCAAGTCCTGCCACCCCATTCCAAGAAGTTCCAAGCAGCAAGAAGGAGAGGAGTCAGACACTCACCCCCAAGCAAACATTAAGGCAGATAAACAGAGGAAACTTGGGAGATGATTCAAAGCCACAGGCACGCCTCCAGCTGTGAGCACTGTATCTGTTCCCTTCCAGGAAAGAGCACCATCCTCCTAAGCCAGGCTTTTATCCAGCCCAGGAAGACAACGACCTTTTAAGTGGTAAGCGCTGAGCATAATTCATTTTCATCCTTCACTTCCTTTGAAAAAAGTAATGGGACAAATTTAAAAATGAGTGAGCAGCTTGAAAATTGGTTTAAGCTTCTGTAAACCCATCTATCATTCAAGGCACAAGATTTGTTTTAAACTAGTTCCACCAGAGCAGTGAACATTAGATAAAGGAGGTGAGAAAGACTGCTGTCAGCAAGATGAAAACCTGAAGCACAAAGCTGAGATGGGAACTGGAATTTTAGAGTGAGGGACCATTAGTTTATTGACAGAGAACTGGGAAGAGCTAGAGACAGACCAGCCTATGGGAGTAATTATATTCTGCTTATCTTAATTTCACCCTAAAATAAAAGTATAATACTGTTAACACCCTTCCTGCCTTAACTTGCTAATTTATTAGGTTCTGTTAAAGAGCTGTCCTAAGTATGATGCAGTTCTAACAAGCAAGAGACCCCAGCTCTCTGCTGCCAGCCTCCCTAGGCACTTGCACTGTACAACTCATCACAAACCCGCACAAGCCCACCACATGGATGGAACAGCAAGGCAGAAGCACAGACACAACTTAAAAAGTCAATTGTGAGCCTCCAGGGAAAACTACTGTGCCCAGGATGTCCAAACTTCTGCTGCATTTCGCACAGCTAATCACTTCCTACCACCTGCAAAGAGCATTTCAGCACAACCAGAATATCAGGACTTACTCAGTTTTCAGAAAAACAGTCCAGCCCTCCCAACCCAACACCAATAAGCAGAGAGTTTTCCCACCCCTGTGCACGCAGCTCTGGCCTGAAGCCGAGCAGCTCCCACGCAGCTGCTGAGCAAGAACAGCCCTTCCACTCATTGGTCTCGATGGTCCTTTTGCCACCCAGCAGCAAGCTGGGACACTCCTCGCAAAGGCAGCAACAGAGGCAGTTTTGGCCCTGCCAGAGGAGCTGTGGCACAGAGGCTGTGGCACAGCCCTCCCACGCCATGGTGCTGCAGCACTTGGATGCCGGGTGATCAGGAACAAGGGCACTAGACCAATTCCAATGACACTTACCCACTCAGAGGTCTGGTTTTTCTGATCTCGAAGAACTGTGTTCCCGTGTGATTGTATCTGTATTTTGTCTGTTAAGGGAAAGTAACTTGAACAGTCAAGCAATAAAATATCACTGCTGAAAAGGTGAATTTCAGTTCTGAGTTCCTGTTGAAACACAAAACAGGCAGTAAAAGCCATTGACTCTCAAATATGAAACACATGGCATGTAAAATAAAAACTTCTCACTTGTCTTTTTATATGACTTATTAACAGTGGTAGGTGCAGAATCATGTATTAAGGTTGACCATCTAAAATGATGCTCAAATTCAGCATTTGAAGGTTATAAATTCTCTTTCCCATTAGGTTCCACTCACTGCTAGGTTGCAAGTTTGGAAAAAAGTCTTCTACATGGGCAAGAGAAAGCTTTCATAGCCTACTCAAACCAATCAACATAATCTATGCTCTGAAAAAACTTATTTCCTTTAGAAGTCTTTTAACTCCATCAGCCTCATGGCTCACCTGTGACCTGTCAACCAAAACCATTGCAGGTGCATCCCTTCACACTTAGAAAATATAAACCATTCTCTAAAAAATGCAATGCTCTTGAAATGAAAACAACCAGCAAGTCAAGGTCATTAGCTAACACTAATTGTAGAAAAGTTCATCACAAACAATGCCAGCAGATAGTCAACCAAATCTCAGCACCACTTTCCTAGAAGCACAGGCTGCCACACAGCAGCATCAATAGAAGCAGCCTCTTCCCCGCTCCTTGAGCATTTCTGTTCAAGCAGCAACACAATAAATCAGAGCAGGAAAATAATCTGTTCACTAAAAACAAAACAACAAACCCAATTAAGTTTTGTAAAAAAAAAAAAAATCACACTGCCCTTATTTTTGATAGGTTACTTTTCCAGTTGAATCTCTTTCCTAACCTAGCACCTAAATTCTATTCCCATCACAATGCTCATGCCAGTAAAACTGGTGATACCAAGGCAGACACCAGGGCACAAGCAGGTCACCCCATGGAAGAGTTGAGTTTCTTGCATGGCATAAATAGCACAGCTGCTGGATGTATAACCACAGCCTAAATAAAAACTCCAGCTCTCACCAGGATGCTCTGAACTGACTTCAATTAGAGTTCAGAGTTCTCCACAAACAAGGCTTTACTTCCCCCTCCTGCCTTCAAAACAAATTCATGAGGCCCTTTCAGGGTGCTCTGCACAAAGCATACATCCTCCTGCAGCCCTCAAAGGAAGCCCAGACACTGCTCCCCAGCCCACTTTGAAGCTTTTCTGAACACAGATCCAAGCCCTGTGCCTAAGGCCTGCTCCTGCTACATACCAGAATGCAGGATTTCAAAACCACTATGGGAGGAGGTGGGGGATAATGTAATTTTTGGAGCTCTGTATGACATGGTATCCTCTCTGGCACAATCCCAGCAAGGCAGAAGCCTCTTGTCCTGGCCAAGTGGCTGCCATAAAGAAGAGAAATGCACTGTTCCCCTGCAGAGCAGGCAGGCCCCAGCCCCCTGCCCACGGCAGCTGCTGCAGCTCCGGGCCCGGCTGCGCCTTGATCCCAACCACGACTCCCCGCGCCTGCTATTTCTGGATGTTCTTCCAGCTGCCTCCTTATTATATCCTTCTTAATCCTTACCAGCACGTTACACTCATTCCTCATCCCCCCAGTTTCCCCACACACACAAGAAGAAAGAGTTCAAGAAAAAAGGGAAACAGAAGAGCAGCATCTGGGCCAGTAACCTTCTCTGAAATTATGTGTCAGCAATGCAAAGTCGGGAATTGGGCATGGGGCTAGACAGATGTGTAGATCCCTGATGAATCTCCCAAGCAAGGTGGAACATCTGGAAGGGAGATGCCTTTGGTCAGCTCCTGTGTCACAGCAAGCCTGCCCACCTTGGGGTCAGGACAGCTGCTTGTGCCCCTCACCCCAGTGCCAAGCACTGCCCGCAGGCTGAGCACATGGGCAATCCTCAGGGAACCCACAGGGGCTGCCAAGGCAGAGGGAGAAAGGGCTTGCCACAACACTGGCTCTCTCTTGGTTGCTTTATAACAAGATGCCATATTATTTCTCCAGGCAACATGACCCAATCATAATATCCTCATACATCAACTTCAAAATAAGCACTTCTGTTCCCACCAATGTCACTTCAGTTAAATTTTTCAGTATAATTTAACGTTAATTACATCTCCCAGAGGACTGCTATGACAAGCTCAGTGCTGCTGATGCTATCACATATCCCTGGAGGCGTCCCTTTACCCCCAAATGATCCCAAGCCTCGCAACCAGCTAAAGCTTCAGTAAAGCTCTGTTAATTCACACCAGGCACAAGTCAGCCTTCTTTCCAGAGACCACACGCTGGAGAAGGATACTGCAGCATCTTCATGTAGGTCTGTATTGCCTGGAGCCATTCTGGGATTGACATGGAGAGCTTGTAGTTTGGCACTGGCGGGACTGAGGGCTGGACACAAGGAAAAAGATAAAGAGGTTAGACAGCCACGGCTCCCCGCAGAGCAGATAAGTGATTTACTGAGCAGCGGCATGTGCTCAGTGCAACACAACGCAGCAGCACAGATGGCTTAAGACCCACGTGAACTCAAGCATCAGGCAAAGTCATCCTGCTGACCAAGGGGGCTGCCCCAGCAGCGGAGCCAGCCCTTCCCTGCACAGAGACTGTGGCAGGCTGATCACCAGAGCAGCCAGCATCCCTCAAACACCACCTATGCAGGCAGGCAGTCCAGCACAGAAAGCTTAATGCTTTCCATCCCCCTCCCCAGCACAGGGCAGTTTGGATGAGCAGAGTCCCAGTACTGACTCTGCTGTTCTCCTTCCCCAGAAAGCCATTTCAAGTCTAATTTCTGGCCTCCTTTACCACAAGAGAAAGATAAAAGGAGACAAGGATCCTAGGCTGCATAATTTCCCATCTGCCATATGTCTGTAACACACTTGCTGGGGAGGGAGAGCACAGGACGTAGAACACACCTGGGACCCAAATATTTAATGACATTAAGACACTTAAAGATATAGACTGGCAACATAATGGGATTCTTCCAAAATCTCGTAAGACATCTGCTTGTGCCTAAGCATTTTAAGAAGGCAGGCCCTCAATCCACACTTAATCCCCACACTTATTTGGCTCCTGAGCCTGCAGCCATGCAGGAAAGCAGCACAGCTTTGTCCCAAGTCCACTTATATTGTATTTGTGGGGTGTCCTGACGTTGGAAGAAATGATGAATCTGACTCTGTGTTTTCAGAAGGCTGATTTATTATTTTATTATATTATATAAAAGAATACTAAGCTATACTATACTAAGGAATACAGAAAGGATACTTCCAGAATGCTAAAAAGATAATAATGAAACTCCTGATTCTCTCCAAAGTCCCAGCGTATCTTGGCACTGGTTGGCCAATAAGTCAAAGCAATTCACATCAGAAACCCAGTGAAATAACCACCTGTTGGTAAACAATCTCCAAACACATTTCAAAGGAGCAAAAGACAGGAGAAGCAAATCAATTATTGGTTTCCTTTTTTTCTGAGGCTTCACAGTTTCCCAAAAGAAAAATCCTGGACAAAGGGATTTTTCAGAAAATATGAATGTGACACACTTATTTCAGGGGTGAGACTGCAAAATATGGGGTCAGCAGATATTAAAGTGAGCAGCATGGCTAAAAAGAAGTTAGCACAATTCTCACACAGTGGAGGAAGCAGTTTACTTGAATATTAATGCAGATTCAAATTCAGGAACCAGCAATTTGGGCAGCTGTGACAAGGTGCAAAGAAAAGCATCTGTGGGACCATATTGCCATAACCATAGTTTAAAGCTCATAAAGTGACATATCACTGTCATTAATAACTCTAAGTCAGCAATTATTGATAAGAGCAGCCAGTTTACATGGTATGAGGCCACCTCTGTCACAAAGACTTTCCTCTCCAGCTCCCAACTCTGTTAAGATTGTGTTTTTGCTTTCAGAGAATGAGCACTGGTAATCCCAAGGCAACGAAACCCAGAATTTACTACATGCAGCAAGTTACTACAGTGTAAATACACCTTGGAGAAGTATTTAAAACCAGAAAAACACCAAACCAGAGACTCCTACACTACTGGCACACAGAAATATACTGTAAGTGGCAAGCAGATGGCAAGGCTTCCAGCTCGCCCCCGCCATCCCAGTGCTACACGGGCAGGCGCCAGCACAACTGCACACTTGGGCTTTTTCCTCTCACCAGTGGGAGTTAAGAGCAAGACTCATTAGCACTTCTTAATCACAGTTTTCCTAAGCTCTTCATTAGAGGCATTTTTTTTGGTTCCACAGGTTCCATTCTCACCCAGCCCCTTTGGGCTGGATGAATTATTCACCTGTCCCTTCCAGCACGAAGGCACATCTGGACTCAACACACCAGATAAGGCTCAAGCTCCAAAAGCAGCAAGGAGCTGACAAAGGGAATTATGGAAGGGCTGTCACACCTTCCTGGGGTGGCCATTTCTGCTCCAATACACTCAGTCCTCTGCTTCAAAGATACAGAAGTTCTAGGTGCATGTATTGCACTTACATAACACACCGAGGCAATGGGAGCCCCAGCCAGCAAGGGGCCTGGCTGCTGCAGAGGTGGGGATTTCATCCTTTTCCCAGCCCTCACCCTGCTGTGGCACCCAGAACAGCATCCCATGAGGACAGCACCAGTGTGAACAGACACAGCCCCTCCTGAAACCCACAGTGGCCACCCTCACCAGAGGGGATAGGTTCAGACTCCAAATGAGGTGCCCCCAATCTCCAAGGTAGGTGATCACATTATCCAAGGAGGATGATCGTGTCAGATAGCAGATCATAGCCTAGAAAAGAGAACCAGGGTTTTCCCACTGGCTAGAACATTCAGTTACCTCAGCAGGCCTGCTGAGCCAGGAGGCTCAAGTCCCTCCAGATCTCAGGCAAGAAGGGAGAAGCATCCATAAGCCTGAGCCTATGGAGGGCAGGGCAGCACTGCTCTCCTCTCTCCAGTGCAGGGCAGGCAGTACACACACCATGCTGCCACCCATGCCAGGCAGTGGGGAGCCACACGCCACTCCCACTCCTCCCAAACATTCTCCCCTCCCTGATTCCTGCCCCAGATGCAGGAGGATTGATCCTGGACATCCACCCAGCATGGAGCAGAAGCCAGGGCTGCACAATACAAGTGCAGGAAAGCACAGCTTTGCTGTGATTGAGGATGCAGCCCTCCAGTTCCTGGTATGCATCCACAGCAGCAAGGACAGGCAAGAAGTCATGGATGGCAAGAGGAAATGCAGACACAGCACTACAGACCATGAATTTGTAAAGCAAGTCAAATTCAGAGACAAGTCAGATGAAAAGCCTTGACCTTCTATCAGTCTTTCCAAAGAATAGCAGCTCCAGACAGGAGAGCTACTGCAGTGCAAGACCACGTGGCAGAGCTGGAGACTCATCCCACGGCTGGAAATGCTGTAGTCTCACTTCACCACTGACATCCTGTGTGAAACTCATTTTGGCCGATTCCACTGTCTCAGCGACCAGAAAGTCATTTCCTACCAGCTCCCCAAGCACACTGTTACTCAGCACAGATGAAGCTGACAGGCGAGAGTCCTCAAAGCTGCTGAGAGGTTTAATTTATTACAATCTCCAAGTATCTTCAAGATCACACAACAGGTAAAGGATTGCACAGCCCTTCCAAACAGTGAGCCTGCACAATCCACAGAGCTCAAGCCAACAGTCAGAGGTGGGGACCCCACAGGTTCCAAGCTCCCCAAGCACACTGTTACTCAGCACAGATGAAGCTGACAGGCGAGAGTCCTCAAAGCTGCTGAGAGGTTTAATTTATTACAATCTCCAAGTATCTTCAAGATCACACAACAAGTAAAGCATTGCACAGCCCTTCCAAACAGTGAGCTTGCACTGTTCACAGAGCTCAAGCCAACAGAGGCAGGGTTCCAGAAGTGCCCTTGCAGACAAGCCAGCTTTTTGTAAGGACCCTGCCTCCCAGGAGAGACTCAGCTCTGCACCTCTGCAGTTTGCATTTGTTCCAGTAAGGGCAACCTCACAGACACAGTCAGAAGCTACTTACCACCCTGCGTGTATGATTGCTGAGACTAATGCCAAGATGATTAGAGCAATCAAGTGGAGCTTCTTGGGGAGGGGATGAAAACTCTCTCCCATCACTAGGGATTAAGAACAGATCAGATGCAGAAATGGAGCAGTTGCACACGCCACTCACTCGGCCTGAACCAACTATCAAAGCAAGCAGATTACAAGTCTTCTCACAGGCACAAGTTTCCCTCATCACTCCCAAACAGCAGTACCTGGTCTTTTGCAGGGTGACACATACCCAGCAGCACAAGCCAATTAAGATAATTTGTACCAGCATTTAAGGAACAAGTCTCCACTTACATTCCTACTCTGACCCAGAAATTACCATCACGACTTTGGTAATCCACTACCACTTTGTGGCAAAAAAACCCTGCTCCTAACCTTCAGTGGTGAAGTGAGATTTGCTCACCTGAGCTGTGCTGGCCCTAATAAGAACCAGCTAGTCCTCAAACTACTCTCTGACCCCAAAAGTCCCACACTTAGCCAGCAAGAGCTACTTAGTCACAGAGGGCACCAGGTCCTCCAGCCCCTGAAGAAACTAATCACTGTAACAGGGATTTTGCTTCTGGGGAGTACAACTCCTACAGCACTGGGCACTGATTATCAACATCAAATGATTTGGGCAGGCAGATTTCAAAACATTTTTATTCTGCCCAGCTTCTGCATGTGCCACAGCGAGTGAGCCCAGAGCTGTGGCACTGAGGAAGAAGCCATGGGCAATGCTCTCTGGGACATTCCCACAGGAATACAGGGCGCAGACTAGCACACTGGAGCCATTGGCATGTCTCTCACCAGATGCTTTGTCAGTCACCACGCGTATCACCAGTAAAAGTTACATGCTCTGGAGCTGGGAAGTAAAGGATGAAAGTCAAGTCTAGCGCATGCTTTGCCATCTCAACACCAAATGGGCTTGCAGGCCATCTAGACTGGCATAAGCTGGTCAGGCTGCTGAAACAAGAAGTTCTGCCCAGTCCCTGCCCCTTCATTTCCACCTCAAGTGCTTACAAGATGAACCACACCAAGAAACCACAAACTCAGCATAACCTGATTATTCTTTCGTTAGATATGCTCCCCCATCCAAACAAAGGCTGGTTCCAGCACAAGGAGAGCAGAGTGAGAGAGATGGTCCCTTTTGCACCTGCACTGGACTGAACATTGCAGAAGAGAGAAGAAAGGCCTTTTCAGCCTGCAGCTTATTTGACAAGCACCTTCCCAATACAGCCCTACACAATAAGATTTCAACTGCGCACAAAATTTCCTTTCTACTCCACGAAAAGAACAGGCATATGGTTCATGTCAGTATCACTGACAGCTTGGCCCATGACAGCAGCAGCCCGACCATCTCAGCCCAGCACGCAGAGGGGAATGAACCAAGCCAGACTTCAGCGGTCAGCTCACATTAATGCTGCTTGATGTGAGGAGGGAATCAAGCTCAAAGTCTGCCAAAGCAGAGAGTGTTAAAGACATTGTGATCAGTAATACAGCACAGTGTCAAGACGCCTTGCAACAACAGCAGAGCTCAACATTTTATTTGCTGTCTGGAGGAAAAATACTTGGGTGAGGCAGAGCTATTTGGGGCTTGTACTGAAGAACGTACCAGACAAAAGCATTTGGAATCTTTCCACACGCTGGAAAATAAATGTCTGAGTTTTAAATCCCTTGTTACATTTGAGAAGCAACATTGTGTTTAAGGAAACCCTACTGTTCCAAAAGCAAAAGAAAAACCTGCTTTAAATTGCACAAAATGCTTCACTCAGTCCCCGAAGGTTTCTTTTAACTTTTGTTTTCTGGGGTTTTTTTCTCCCCAAGCAAAAAGGAGTGATTTTTTTCCCTGCTTGTTCCCCAGGACACCCACTGCAGCCCCTGAGCACCCCGTACCCCGTTCTGAGCGCTTTCGCAGAGCAGACGCAGAAACGCATCCTTCTCCCCAGTGCCCCGAGAGCATCCTCCGGGCCGCGGTGTCACACCCTCGCACCCGGCCCCGGAGCCTCCCCGGCCGCTCGGCGCGCACAGAGGGCGGCAGCCGCCGGTCCCCGGCTCGGTGTCACCCGCTCCTCCGCACGAGGGGACACACGGCGGCTTCGCCTTACCCGAGCCAGGCGGGCGGCGCTCCGGATGGCCGCCGCCACGGCACCGCCGTCGGGGTGCACCCGCTCCACGTGGCCCCACATGCGCTCCCAGGTCTGCCCGTCCATGGGGAAGCCGCTCTTGTTCACCAGGAAGAGCGAGCCGCCGTCCCGCTGCTGCTCCTGCTCCTCCTCCTCCGAGCCCCCGCCGCTGCCGGGCGGGGCGGGCCGCCACTGGCCGAGACGCCGCCGAGGGGCGCCCCCTGCCGGACAGCGCGGGACTCCACAAGCGG
This sequence comes from Passer montanus, assembly GCF_014805655.1. Classification (NCBI taxonomy): domain Eukaryota; kingdom Metazoa; phylum Chordata; class Aves; order Passeriformes; family Passeridae; genus Passer; species Passer montanus. The sequence continues at coordinate 12,584,576 of NW_024358722.1, read as the reverse complement.
GCGGCGCAGTCGGAGCGCTGTGGCCCGCAGCCGGACCAGCCCGGCCCAACCGGGCCGAGCCCAGCCAAACCCAGCCGGACCGAACCCAGCCGGGCCGAGCCCAGCCCGGCCCAGCCGAACCCAGCCGGGCCGAGCCCAGCCCGGCCCCTCCGAACCGAGGCGATCCCCTCAAACCGAACCCAGCCCAGGCCAGCCCGAGCCCAGCTGTGTGTCCCATTCCCACTGCGGGATGGACGCCGGAGGATGGAGTCCTCCTCGGAGAGAGCCGGGCTGTCCCGTTCTTCCCAGCCGAGCTGGAAGATGCCCTGCTAAGCGCTCAGCGGTACGGTGGTGGCAGTGAGATCCCGAAGGCAAAGGGCTGCCGAGAGAGGCACCAGAGAGGCGCGGGCAGAGACCTCCCTGGCGGTGCTGCCCGCTCCAGCGCCACTGTGCCCTGATGGCCAGGGCCACGCTCGGACGGGAATTTTCAGCTCTTCATGTGAAGCACAACAGTGTCAGTGCAATGCTTCTCCCAGACCTACGAGTGACCCCCACCAGCTACAAATAGTCTGGAAAACATCACTCCCATCCTCTGACCATGCGCTCAGATACTGCTGCCGTTCTGATCTCCCCTGCTCCCAGACAGGAATAATAAATTTCTGCGGTGCCTTAATCAGCTTCCCGAAGGCTCTCAGGAGCCAGGAGTGTATGATGAGTTGCTAATCACTCTCCACAGGAGCCGACGTCTCTGTGAGTCCTACCAGTAATCCTCCCTGCTGTCCCCTGGCCACATGGTATGCCAGAATCTCATCAGGGGGTTTAACAGAAGGGAGGACAGAGAAAAGCTGTTCCATCAGCTAAAGCAAATCAAGGGCTTCAGCTTACATGGCTTGCCCAGTGTCAGCTTTCAACCCAAGAGACTTTGGTGTAGGAACCTCCCCGAGCTGAATGTGGGGACCCTGTGTGTAAATGGCAACATAATCTGGGGGAAAGGGGTAAAGGTCAGAGTGGATTTAGAGCTGCTGTGAAGTCTTCACCCTTTCCACTATGTCCTGCATTTCCCTAATCATCAAGCAAACACTGCAGTTGGAGGGAAAATGTGCATCCATGCTGGGCAGAGATGATACACACACACCCACACACACACCCTGCTGGGTTTGGAAGCAGGATCCCAGGGGAAGCACAGTCTCTCCTTCTGCAGCGCAGATTATGCTGAACATCAGCAGATGTGAGAGCACCAAGAAGAGTTCCCAATGGGAGATGATGAAGCACAGAGACCCAGGGAGGCTGCAGATGACTGCGGACACAGAGGAGAGGGCTCTTAAGGAGCCAAGGGAGGCTCAGACAAGACAGTGCAAGGAAAAGAAGGCCAAGGAAGTCTGTGAGTTCACTGGAGCAGAGCCAGGGGGAGGCCTGAAAATCATTCAGACCTGGATCTTAGAGCTAATGGAACAGTGCAGGTGGTGGCATCCATGTGAGCAGCCGAGGGGCACACTGCATGTGACAGAGCCTGGAGTGCTGGGATTACACAGCAGAGTGTCATCCTCAAGGATCCTGACACACAAGCTGGCAGTCACATGTATCCCCATGTATACTATGGTGCCTGTTGGAACAGGCAACCATGTTGAGGCTGTCACAGCCTTGTTCAGTGCTGCTTCACTGCCCAGACCAGAGAGGAACCTTCAGACTGTGTTTTCCTACACCCACCCACTTCTTAGCCACCCTGGAAGGGCGAAGATTAGAGTGATGCTATGTACTTTGCAATTCAAAGCCTCCTGCATCCACCATGTCAGGGTGTGCTCCATGCCAGAGGGAAGGACTCTCACTGGCCAGACAGGTAAGGGGCATGGCAAGGTTTAGACACCACAGCTCAGTTCGTAGCAGTCTGCAGCATTCAGTCCACTTGCATTAGTTATGAACAGACATTGAAGACGAGTAAAAGCAGGATGGGATATGCATCATGCCCCCAGTATCTCATGGCTTTCACCTCACGGGGCTACCTAATTTTGATACTGTGACTCTCGGCAGAGCTGCCTTCCTCTGTGCTGTTTTCAGGTCTTCCTCTCACACCAGGTTCCTGCCCAGCCTCTGTCCCAGTGTGCCAGACCTGTTTGACTTTGAAATTCAGCCACTTTGTATGGCTGTACCTTTCTAAAGCTAGCTCTGAACAGCACCTCCATCTACAGTCTTACTCCTAGTGCAGAGCTCATTGCTACCACAGCTGCTTTCTGGGTCAAAGGAACTAATTTGATCATAGAATCATCATGTAAGAGGGTTTTAACCTTCATTATTTCCAATTGCAGACTCATTTAAATGCAGCATTCAAAAGGCCCTGCAGTGCAATTACACAACCAAGTGCAGGAAACTTAATAGCTCTTAATTTGCACCATGGCAGCAAGGTGATATCAGCATTGGCACTTTTTCCAAGCAGACTTTTTCTCCAAAGTGCCACCCCCACAAGGAGTTCCACTATCCTCTTCCTCTGAGAGCATTCTCAGCAATGAATTCAGCCCAGCCACACAGCAAACCCTCACTGCCCTGTGATACTGAGCAGAGGAAGTTCATTCATGTATTTATTTGGACTTGTCTGGGAAAACACTTCCTCTATTACCCATTGTTTCCAAACAGCCCTTCTTGTGCAAGGAGCCAGAAGGGGAAGGCTTTCCTGGGCAGCAGCTCCAGCCTGACCTGGCCTCAGAAGAGGGAGCTGCACCCAGGCTGGGGAAGGACGACTGGTGTCATTTGCTTCTCATGGCTGGCGGGGTCTCACGCTCCTGCTTTGCTGCATGGAAATTCAGTGGTTTTCTGCTCTGCAGATCTTTTGCCAGCACAGCTGCAGCCTTTTCTAAGACCTTTGTAATGCCTTGTCCAGACTCTGCTATCAACAATCCTTGTTACATGAAAATACACTGTGAACAGGAATGCCACTCTGTGCTACCAGGGCCACAAGGGGGGCCACAAACCCAGAAGTGAAACAAGACCAGCAGCAGCCCTGCAGCAAAAGATGGGCTGGTCAGCAGATTGCCACTGTCCCTGCCTTGCCTGGCCAGCCCTGGCTCTGCAACCTTGGACCCCTCCAAGCCAGGCCATGTGGCAATTTTCCGGGTCCACAGCAGCACCCTTCTCAGAGCCACAGCCACACCACAAAGCTGGCCCTGGTGCATTTGCTTTGATGCCTCCGCAGGCAGGCAGGGGGGAGCTGCTCCAGCAGCCCGGGCAGCAGGGGCAGGAGACACGTTTTGTTCCAACTCTCCTAGGAACAGAAGAAGTTTTCTTTTGTGTAAGAAGGGAGTGTTCAAATCTGCTGCCATCCTAGGCAGTGCTGGGAAGCAAAAGCTTGTTTATCTTTTCCTCCTTCCTTCCATCAGATGGTAACAGGACAGATCTGGACCTGGCTTGTTTCCCAGGTCAGTAAAAGTGGGCACCAACTCTGTACCAGTATTAGTTACTGGTGGAGCAGGAAACGTGCCCAGTACCTCCAGCTGGCAACACTCAGCGCAAAAGCTGGAGCCAGGATACCTGCCCAGTGAGAGGAAAGCTGATGCCTTTACAAACAATTTCATGGGTGAAGGTGTGGGTGTTAACATCTTTGAAAAGGGCCTTAATGTCTCTACTGACTGCGGACAGCAGGTTCCTCAAAGAGCCCAGGCAGCTCTGCTCCTGAAACAAACAAGTGGGGGTCTGCACAAGCCTCAGCTTCTGAACTTTGGGGTAAAATAGTAGGTTCAAGGGGGAATATGTGGTAGGCATTTAGGGAAGGCTGTACCTGCCTAGTGCCACAGACAATGGGGAAAGGCAGGGGCCAAGGTGAGGCCGGGAATTTAGGATAAAAGGAGGCTGCGCCCTCCAAAACCACAGGAGAGAAAAGTTTGCGGGCTTGTGCTCCAGTGGACTTCCTCCTTTTATGCGAGTCAAGTTGCAGGATTCCTCTGTCTCCTTTTTGGACATAAACCTCTGGCTTTTGTGGATTTTTCTGACACCAGCTTGGGCACACTATTCTGCTAAAGTCAGGCCAAGTGACCTTAATGGCTTTTTCTGCATTTAGCAGCCAGCAGAGCGGCTGCAGTCCAAAATGGTTAATCCTACAGGGATGCTTCAGCTTTGCAGAGGGCAGCAGAAAAACACAGGTCAAGAAAGTTTGCCTGCTTTAAGTAAATTGCATTATTGCAATGCAAATATTGGCCTATTTCCTTAAAAGACCATAGTGACCTCATTTGATCCTTTGAAAGGAATATAAAATTTGTTTGTTTGGGGCTTTTTTCCTAAATTTAGCATTATGCTGGAGTGGGATTTTTTTAGTGATGAAATGAAAGGTCAAACTGTGGTAAGGATGTAACCATGGCAATATGGGAATGGCTGTTGGTACAAGTTTGCAGGAGCGATTTGCATAATCAATAAGAATAACTTTCTGTACTCATAGAATTTCCCTGTAATCACTAGGAAAATAAATATCTAAAGCAGACTTAAAAAAAAGAAAAAAGCAAGTTATAAAAGAAATGCCTGAGAGTGTGCTTCCTTGGAGCTTTCCCCAAGGTAGCCCTTTCTGAGAACTCTTAACACACAGTTTATTTTGCAATGGTCTAGCAGAAAAAGCCGCCATCAGCTGCTTTGGCTGCACCAATGAAGAACTTCAGCAGCATGTTTTGATTTCTACCTGAGCAAGTCCAGGATCTCCTGCAATAATTCTACTGCAACAAAACATTACAGTGTTTATTTTAGATGGGGCTAGATGGACTCCAGTTGTTATCAGATAGTCCAACAGGCAAGATTTCCTTGCATTAAAAAAGATTTTTAAAAGCATTAAAAAAAATCAAAGTGTCATGAAAAGCCTATAAATCAGACCTTCCCCAAAACTGGTTTGCAGATTTTCACTTTCCACTCCCAGCTGCAGGTCAGCATGTCCTAGTAAGATGACTGACCCTTTGCTGACAGTGAAATAACCTTTTCCATGCTTCCTACAGTCACCTCGCTCTGGTCTACAACTGATGGCATCAGATAGAGGTGAAGCTGTTGTTCCTGAGTGGTACAACATTAGCATCCCAATTAGCCTGCCTTGCTCCTGTCTTGTTCCAAAGTATCAGTCTCAAACATTGCAGTAGCTTGGGAAAATAATTACATCAATACTGTTTGCTGTGAAGGTCTTACTCAACACCATATCACATGATTTGTTCTCTGCAACAAGCTCTGCTTACCAAAAAAGAAAACACTAATGTAACCTTCCATGAATATTGGCAATTTTTTTTTTACTAATTACTTCCGTAACGTTTTGTCAGAGCTTTTTTTTCCCTTTTTTTTTTCCAGGGGAACTGCATAATAAAAATACAGGTAGTGGCTGAAAAAAGCTGCTACTTAGAAATGAGATTTCTTTTCTGCAATCGTCAGCTCCCACAGGCCTTGTCACAAAGGAGCTGCCAGTGGTGGCACCAGAGGTGAGAGTCAGGACTTGCCTCCACTGCCAAGTAAACACCTGAGTCATCCCTGCCTTCGTGGAGAGAGGAATGTACTGCAATAAACCCCTGCCTGCTTGAGGTTAGAAGTACAATTGTTGTTGCTGACCAGAAATAAATTAAGCAGTCTAGTTCTGCTACTGGATAACCTCTGTCCTCTAGGAATAGTATGATGCTGGTTAGGAAACACTGACCAAATGTTTATGTATTAAAGTTCCTCAAATGCATTTTCTTTCCAGGAAGAAAGAAAAGTAAACTGGAAAAGTTATTAGGCCTAGCAATAGAATGTGTCACAAGCCCAAACACCAAAAGCCTTTGAATTGAGATGCTGTGTGAAAACTGCAAAGAGAAATGTGTGATTTACTGTTCTCAATGCCATGGTGCTACAAGGTGTCATGACTACACTGATGATTTCATCAAACAATTTTTGATCTGAAGCATCACTTCAAGCATCCCTGGGAGACAGTGCTCTGCAGATTAAGAGTCCCCCTTTCCAGAGAATGATTGAAGAGTAATCAAAATGCTCCACAAGTACCTGAAGGTGACAGTAAAATTCAAATACCACAGTCATTTTAAAAATAAAGCTCTTAAAGGAAATACAGTAATCTGGAGCAAAATTACTTTTTTTTCAGCCTTCTTCATTATTTGCCATGACATGAATGATAGTAATCTGCAGAGCAAACTGAAGCCTACAGAGCACCTTCTGGCTTTAGAATCAACCCAGGAATGCTGTGTAATCACACAAGCTGTGGACTTCAAGGAGACTCCCTAATGTTCTCAGTGCACACAGACATTTCAACCCTCATGAGATTCCCGCATTCTGAGCAGATTAAGTAAGTCAGAGAAAAATCACACTGACCATGGAGCATTCTGTCCCACAAAAGCTGGGGGACCTCTGTATCTCCCCTGGTGACAGTCTGGTTTGGACAATTTCATCAAGCTTCTGAGGCCTTCTCTACCCTTTTGAAGCTTCAGTGGGGCAGTGACAAGATGACAAATCACGGTATTTCTAGGCTTTAGGCAGTAGCCTCTAAGTGAATTTCAGGCTTTTAAGCATTAGGGCCCAAAGAAAATTCAGTTGTTCATTGGGAGCAGAAGATAACACAAATTCAAGTTCCCTGGAGGCAGTTAATGATCTCTGGGTGAGTCATTCTCACTCCTGTGGGACAGTGCCTCTTCATTCCACACAGGATGTACATTCTGTCTAATGCCTACAGGGTTGTTCAGAACTAGCTGATGAATTATTCTGAGAAAATCAAGTTGCCTTCTGATATTTAGTGGAGAAAACGCCATGCACAACCTTGGAAGCTGCACTGTTATATTGTAACTTCTTTTTCTCTTGGCAGCAAGCTGGACAATTTGATTTCTAAAAGAATAACTGACTCTGCAGTCATCTGCACTCCTGCTATTACCTTAACCAAACTAGTGATCAACATCTGAAAAACCTTAGGTCTGCCCCATTCTGAAAAAAGAAAGTGGGAACTCTCTGGTTCAGCCTAATGCAGGCTAGAAAAACTTCTGAAGCCTTCAATACTTCCCCAGGATTTTCCATTTGCATGGAGTTTGTAGCTTTTGTAGTCTTGTGTCTGTTTCTGGAAACTGAGGTAACACAAGGCCACAATACTGACAATGCCCTTTAGATAGTATTTACTGCCTTTTTAATGGTCTAAGCACTGTTACAAGCAGAAGCAGTTTACTGAGGAAGCACTGAAAATTAGCATCCTAGAGGCTGAATTTTGATCCCTGATATCAAGCAGATATTAGCTCCTTACTCACAAATACACAATTACTCACAAGTCAGTAATTATGCCTAACCATTGCCAATACTTAGCCTTTGTGACATATCTGCTGAAGTCCTTTCTACAAAGTTCAGGATATTATTGTTTTGTTTTCTGAAAAGTTGTTGTTTAATAAAGCTGTAAATATTGATTTAGAACACGGTCAGATAGGGTTAGCTCATTGTGAAGCACAGACAGAAGGAAATCCAGCAGACTACTAAGAAACCTTTCCAGCCCAGGAAGCAGCTGGACTGTTAGGCATCTGCCTATTTTATCCATGCACAAACCACATCACTTTCTGGAAGGGGTAATAATTGTTAGCTTTGGATCACAAAGCCTCCTCCCAGCTACAGAAATTATTATCTGACTAACCATAGCTGGGATGGCTTCACATTTCCCATTTACCTGATGAGGTTTCTAGTGTTTTCTTGGAAGGATCGAGCATCTAACCACATAAAAAAAAGAAATAAAACGACCAACCCCAAAACACCAATGCCGAAGAAACTTTAGACAATAATAACTTTCTGGGATCGTTCCTTCCTAGCTGTGGGAATGTTTAAATTACAGTGCTAACTGGGAATATTGCCTGCAGCTTTCATAGAGGTACCATATGAGGAACAGGATCTTGTGGTCCTGGTCGTAAAATGAAGAACCCACCTAAAAGTTCAACCCAGTGTTGAACTGCATATCAGTGTTGCTTTATGACACAAGGCTTGTGTTTTCTGTGCTCTGCACCAGGTGCAACCTCCTTCTGTGAAGCATCTCCTACACCAAAACAGCTGAGAGAGAATCCCAGCTTTGTGGAGAAGTGAGATTAAAAAAAAATGAAACATTTTCTTACCACGATTCTACATACTTTGAAGCAGGTTCCTCAAATTTGCCTGGCTCACACCTGGGCTAAATGCCTGAGGGTAGGTGACAGAACCCTTGCAGAGTGTTCACAAGGGTTCTGCTGTGCTCCCACTGAAGACAACTCTGATTTTAGTTATAACTGGATGTAATGTCTCACTTCTATCCTGCCTCAGAAGTTATCCTACCCTCTCTCCCCAGATAATCTCTAGGCGATGAAGATCTTTATTGAAATAATATCTGCACTACCTTCAAGGAGCTGCCTTTGTATCACTCTGCTTTAGGGGTTAACTTGCCCTTTTATTTCCTATAGACCTTTTCCAAAGCAGAGGAGAAATCTCTGTGCTAGAGCACTACAACTTGACTACCAATGGTAGTATTTTAATTCCATGCCCCAAGAAAATGTCTCTGGATGCCAATACTCTTGTGTAAAATAAATTTCTATACCCTGCATGCATGCACTCTGCATATACATGTATGTTCATTAATGATACAGTAAGTCATACACTTACATATTCTCCTACATTAAAAGGCAGGTTCTAAGGAAAAAAAAATAGCGGCTTTTAGATTAGCAGCTGTCAAAAATATTACTCTTGGCTCCAATCAATTTAGGCATTATGCACTTTATTAGTAACATAGAATGGTAAGGAATGATGCCATCCACATATACACATACATACAGTATTGCAATCAGAGAATATTCATTAGGAACTTTTAATTTTCTCTTGGAATAAAAAATTGGACACTAACAAAACCAAAATATTACAGCAAAACACATTTGTCATCTTCATGAGTAGAACAAAGGCATGAGCAGTATATAACATGGGTCTTATACAGAAATACATTTCTCTTAGGAAATTTTTTGCTTAATTCATTCTAGTTCCTGCATTAAAATCACTTTTCCCTCTTCACAGAATTCAGACCAAATGGTGGGGCTGGGGGCAATCACATATTATTGTGTACAATGACAGCTTGTGCTCCATGAAACATCAATAGCCTGTAACACTTGAGAAGGTACATACATGTATTGAAAGACAAAAACTGTAAAGGTCACACACTCCCATTCACACAGAAAAACTAGTGAGTTCACAAAATGGAAAAGGAAAGCAATAAATGTTTACAGCTTAACCCAATTTCACTTGGTTGTAGATGCACAAGGGAGTACAAATAGTTCTCAAAAACCCATTGTTTCATTAGGCAACATGGGCTGGCAGCTCTGAAACACACTCCACTGATTGTCTCTGAAACAACATACTGCCTTGAACAAAAGAGATGACCAGGAGGCTGAAGTTAGAAAAGCCCAATTGATGTCTTAGGTTTTAGCTTTCATATCTTCCTGTACTGTATTAGTTCTGTACTGCATTAGTATATAACTCTGAAGTTAATATAAAGTGTTAGCAAATTCTCTTCACAGTTTAGTTTGACAAAACAATCCTTTTCCAGCCTGAAAACCAGGGACACCATTGCAGCTTTGGGCCCAAAAGGTATAAACAACAGATAACTGAGGAGAGCAATCTGGGAGGATGGGACTTCATAACCTGAAGCTGTAATTAGACAATTAAGCCCAAAATGTAAATGGACCAAAACTTATAAAAGTGTGAAAACATGTGACCCGTAGTCCATCTTGGGTGTAGCCATGGCGGGGCTCTTGTACGACCCAAGGTCTATCCTTTGAAGGCCTTTTTAACAAATACATACTTTATTCCTTTAACACTGTCTAGCCTCTGTTGTAGGTAGCGTCTCAAGACATCCCTATTAATCTGAAATTATTTATATGTATTCTTGCTACTTCCTCCTTTGTTCTTTCTTCCTCGCAAACCATGGGCATTTAGCAACAGAAAGAGATCTTACTAAAGACAAACACCCACCTACAAATACTTGTTCTGAGGGACTTACTTACCAGCAATTCTGGACTCCATCCTACAGGTCTGGTATTTTCACACCCAGCCAGTACAAATGAGGGGTTTAAGGCTGTGGCAGGAATCCTAAATAAAAAATGTGTCAATGTTCTCTGAGTCTCTTCCACTGAAATGACCAAAAGTTTACTGTGGCTGGGAAGAACCACACAGGTAAGAACTAATATTAACGCTTATCTCCGAATTTTGTAGCTGCAAGTTATCAACTGCACAACCTGCTGGGCTCCTGGGAACTTGGGGGCAGTTCCCTTGTTTATGCTCCCCACTGTGTGTGTTCTCTCGCATCCTCCAGAGCTCTCCTGAAGCAGGTGGGAAAAAAGCAAATTGAAAAGAAAAAGCTGATGCATGGGACTGGGATGCCTGTTCTCGCTTGGTTTCTTACACCATCCTCTCCTAGTTGATGTGCAATTCAATTCATGATACAATTACTTTTTTTAAGCAGCTAGAATTTTTCGTCCTCAACTCTACTCTTGCTGGGGGGCTGAGCCAGGAACTGAAGGCTAAGAGTCAGAAACCCTATGTGCAATTCCAAATGCATGTGGAATTTCCAGGCTAAGAAGGTTGCATGGAGAACTCATAGCAACCTTCCAGTAGAGGGAAGAGGACTACAGGGAAGTGGGAGGGACTCTTTGTCAGGAATTGTAGTGATAGGACAAGAGGGAATGGATACAAAGTGAAAGAGAGGGAATTTAATTTAGATATCAGCAATAAATTTTTTACTGTGAGGATGGTAAGCACTGGAACAGGTTGCCCAGGCAGGTTGTGGACACCCCAACCCTGGCAGTGTCCAGGGCCAGGTTGGATAGAGCCTTGAGCAACCTGGTCTAGTGGGACGTGTCCCTCTCATGGCAGGTGGGTTGGGACCAGATAAACTTTAAGGTCCCTTCCAACCTCTTAACATGCTATGATTTTATGTTTGATTGAGTCGATGTTTTCTGCTAAAACCCAAAAATTAAAAATTAAAAGCAAAATCCACAAGGCCTCAATTACTCCAAATTTATTTCTGCCATGAGCTAGAACCTCAATTTCTTGACAGATGATAAGACTATTGCATTAAAAAAATACTGATTTGCTCTTTATTGGCTTTTTATTCTGCTGCTGAGCCTTTCATTTAAATACTTCATCACTGCCTGAAAATAGCTCATAGGTTTCCAACTTTCAAGTTCCTTTTAGAAGGGGAATATTAAATTCAGGATGTAATTAAGCCTTCATTATTAGGAATATTTTCTTTTCAGGGACCCAGCAGGGTTTCCAGCAAGCCAAAATCTTGTTTCAACTTTTTCAGAAGGTAGCCAAGTAATTTGGCAGAAGATAAACACAAGGAGCCAGAACCAGAATATTTTTTCAATAATCAGCTGAACATAACTAGAGAAACTGGAAACTAGCAGTAAAGAAAGGAATTGAAATATAAATTTTAAGAATGGAACAAAAATACTCAAGTCTTTTCTTTTGAGCAGTTTATACTGAACAGGTCAGCAAACATCCTGGATACTGCCAAAGACTTTCCACTGGGGAATTTGAAAACAATTCCCCAAAAGTACAAAAATATTATCTTGTTAAGATTTTGCAACACCAAAAGTCAAAGCAACCGTGCATGGGCCATGAACATAAATATTTTCTGTATCTGTATCTTGATGAAAAACATATATATATTTTGGCACATCATTATCATTTTTTCAAAGGAAAAAGCCATCCACATATGTCACAAGGCAGAAACTTTCATTCTTCTGAGTCAGGCTGAAAACCCGCACACCCCTTGATGGGGCAGCTTCAATGTAAAGGACTGACATATAGAAAGCATCTCTACTTTCACTCCTATACCCTTGCCTGCCATTTGAATAGCCAAGAGTGACTTTTCCTATATTCAGCTGCTTGAGCAGTAGACTCTTCTGTAGTTCACCCCCTCAGGAGTAGCAAGGCTTGGCCATTTTCTCCCTAGCACTGGACCTAGCAAAGAGACATGAACCCTTTTTGGCAAGGCAAGTGTTCCAAGTTTATTCTTTGTTTATTCTGATAGGTCTTTCCCTGTCTAAAGCATTTATTACACAAAATGTTTAAATCAAGATCATCATTTAAATCAAGATCATCACATTTAGAGGCTAAGCTTACAAAGATAAGTTTTCAGGGCCCTTTTTGTACAAAGGGATTTTCCGAGTCTACAGCAAAACAAGAAAAAAGAAAAGCTTTTAATTATATTTATTGTACTTAGAGATTATCTTGGAGTTTGTTGTTATTTAACCCCAGCCATCCACCAAGCCCCAGGCAGCCACTTGCTCACTCCTTTCCCCACCAGTGGGATTGAGGACAGAATCAGAAGGGTAAAAACTGGAAAACTCATGGGATGAGATAAAGGCAGCTTAATGGGGAAAGCAGAAGCCACACACACAAGCAAAGAAAAACAAGGAATTAATTTACTGCTTCCCATGGGCAGTCAGGTGCTCAGCCATCCCCACCAATTGCAATGGCTTCTTGGGAAGAAAACACCATTAGTCCAAACATCCCCCCTTGCTCCTTCTGCCCCCCACTGTATACACTGAACATGATGTCACACGGTCTGGAATATCCCTTTGGTCAGTTGGGGTCACCTGTCCTGGCTGTGTCTCCTCCCAACATCCCATGCACTCCCAGCTTCCTCGCCTTTTCTGACGTATGAAAAGCAGAAAAGGCCTTGGCTCTGTGTGAGCCCTGCTCAGCAAGGATAAAACATCTCTGTGTTATCAACCCTGTGTTCAGCACAAATCCAAAACACAGCCCCATGCCAGCCACTGTGAAGAAAATTAACTAGCCCAGCTGAAAACAGCACAGAGTTAAATAATTCCCCACCCCCAACTGCAACAAGCTGTGGAAAACTTCAAGTAGGATTCCACCTTCTGGATGGCACTGCATCGGTGGGAACTCAAAGACACAGTACCATTGATAGCACTGAACTTGCAGGCTCAGTTTGCCGAGCTAAAAATGAAATGTTCCCAAGAAGTCCACTAACCCAGGCCTGACTTTCCCAGCAATAGTATTATTGTAGTGCTATCAGTTCTGTGGGTAAAGGAGAAAATTTTCAAAAACACTGCACTGAAAAACCCCCATCCCAAATCCAATAAATGAAGTAACTGAATTACTGTTAATAATGTCTGCTCATTCAGCAGCTAAGATGGTATAAAAGAAAATATTTGATCAGAAAAAGTGAAAATATCATTATTTTCTTTTCAGTCATCCTTATAGCTTTTAACAAACTGCAAAATCAATGATTTAAGTTACACAAGCACAGGAATTTCACATGAGACAAGTGATACAATTCATAAAAAGGACAGAACACGTTTTCTGATACTCCACAAATATTCAGAGGTTTAACACACAAAATGGAATTTCTTCAGCAGCACTGATTAAACTCAAGATGAGGCAGGGATCTTCTTTACAAAGTAAAGGCACTGGCTCTTTGTAAACACATACTCCTCTCTCTTTAACTGAGAAAGCACTCAAAATATTCCATGAAGGAAACTTGTGTGGTAGTGTTCCATTGCTTATAAATATTTCATAACAGAGATATCAAAGGCCTTTGTCCTCCTTTTTACTGTATTTAATAAGAAATGTTTTTTTCTCCAATTTATCTACTGAGAAACTTGTTAAATCTCCCCAGAAATGCTACAATGAAGCTATAGCAAGAACAGTGTTTTCTCTTATCTGCCTTCTGATACCTATAAAGAAGTTTCAAGGCAAAAGAAATGTCAGATGCCAGTATGAAACACACACGTCATCTCTTGTTTTCAGTATTGTGCTATCAGTTTTCCAGAAGGAATCATTGGCTTATATTCAAATACAGATACATTTAAAATAAAAAATGAACTCGTGAACATCCTCCTGATGTACATTTCCCTACTCTTTGACTTTCAAATGCACCAGCAAGACTGAACAAGAAAAGATTAGATACTTCTGATCATGACAACTGTACTTCAAGATTCCTGATTTTTTTCAAGTATGCATCCTGAATGCACGTCTCCCTACGGTGGAGAGTGTTCACACAGCTCTTTACTAATGAAACTGCAAGACTTGAAAATGTTAAAATAAATATTCCATACAAAGGTGAATTGTTTGCATCTTGAGCAAAACGAACTGAGCATCTTCATAGCTTCCAGTACACAAATACCACCAATATCAACAAACACATTTCACTACTCATACACACAAATCCAGTGATTACACTAGCTCATATCATTCCATATCTAACCAAACTTGTGCATTTCTGTGTCACCATCCTTCAGCCTCATAAATCTGACTGAATCTTTAATGTAGTGCTTTCAGGTTCTACAGGACTGTCAACTGGTACCTGAAGAAGGAGAAAAAAGTAAAAACACAACAGGAATTAAGCTGTTATTCAACAGAATTTTTCTCAAACTCAGTATTCTTGGGTAATTATTAGGTTAGGCTTCAACAGTACAAGTAGTTAATTAGCCCAATTAAGCAAATTATATAAAATCCTATTTTCCCTTCTTTTTGTAATAAAACAGACCAAACATAGTTTAGTTTCTTAGCATAACTCTAAAGTACATATTTATGGCATATAAATATGTCACATAAAGATTAACTTCCAATTTTTTTTTCTCTTTTACATTTAACCACAGTAGAATCTTGATCAAGATTCAGTATCAAAGTGATATTGAACATTATTAACCCAGGAGGGTCTCAATCATGCATGGCAACATCAGGGCAAGGACTGCAGCTTTTCTTACATCGTGGCTAATAGCAATGAAGCTTTGTGATAACCTAGGCTAGTTAACGAGGTGATAATGGAAAGAAGATAAATCATGCACGCCGAAAGCCCGGCTGGGAAACCCACAGGATGCCACACTGAGCACACGCAGCTGCGAACAGGTTTCAGGCCCAAGTTAGCTCAGACCACACCAGCCTGGAAGTTTCTGAACCTCATAGAGACACTAACAGTGTGCAGTCGGTCACAGATGATCAAAAGCTGGTGGGCATGCACCTACACAAAAATAAGACACCTACACAAAAATAAGACACCTACACAAAAATAAACATGACAGAGGATCTTGCGATGTGTGACTCCTAAAAGCTGTCTCATATCTTGATCCGAATAATCAAAAACCACAGCACTGAAAAAATTTTCAACTGAGAGCTTTATTTCTCCTAGTAACTGTAGTAGTTTGGGAAAGCTGCTAAAACATGGAGCCTTGTGATCATCCGAAAATGCTATGCTCACTCTGCCTTTAAATTGAGAGTGCCAGCAGAAGAACAAACCCAGCTCTTTATGCAGGACTGCATAGAAACTCCAGCCTGGCTTCTGTTTATCAGACACTGACTTCATTTGAAGGGACTGCAGGCATTTTAAATAAAATACATAGTCTATAGGAAGGCCTCATAGCCCAATAAACAAAAAGGCTTCACAATTTACAATGCTACCCTGCTATTATGAGAAAGCAAGATTCAAGCAATAAAAAATATTATTAGCCATTTAAAATTCAAATACTCAAAAATTTAAAAATAAAAAAAATTCTGAGAGCAGAAGTTTTTTCAGTTTTTTTCATGGGAGTTAAGAAGAAAAACTGATTTGTGAGGGCAGCATCCCATGTGGCTGTTGTTCAAAACCAGCACGGAATCAGTCATAAGATTTTGTCAAGTACTCTTTTGCAGCTGATATTGTTATGCCAGCAGAAGTCAAGCATTCAAGCAGGTAATACAATCACGGTAAAAGAGTCACCACTTACAGCTTTGACGTCCAAGTTCATAATCCCTGAATTCACATTGTGTCTTCGCAAATCTGATTTTATTAAGGCTGAGAAAAGAAGGAAAAAACAAAGCTGGTTCACACCTTTGCAGTGACATGCACTTTAAGGGAAATGTTTGCAGGCTGCAAGCACACAGAAGATGCTTTCAGCACGTTTTCAAAATACCTGTATTCACTCTTTGCAATTTGAACTCACTGACAATTCGAACTTGCTCCTCACAAAGCACACAAAGCAGGAATTGACAATAAAATCTTTTAAATTGCAAGCACTCAAAGAAAAGCTTCATAGTTCAGCACTTTCAGCACATTTGTGAGTCGCCATGTATAAACACTGGCACAGCTCCAGAGTGCATTGGCAATTTCCTGCATTTGGAAAACTGCAAACTGCCTCCATTTGTGCATTTATTTCTATTTCTCACCCCACTCTGGAGATGGACAGCTGTCTCAAATTCAAGACATGTCTCAAGAAATGGGGGTCTGATGGCTGTCAATATATTAGCAACATCATCCCAAAAGCACCTACATTTTTACATGAAAGAGAAGCCATTACTTGCACTTGTAATTACCTGTTAAAATAATGCCCACAAAAATCCAAGCACAAAGAAAGATGTTTCCTGCACGAGGACTGTAGTCTGTTGTGAGCTTTCCTTGAACAAGTGTAAAGATAATTCCAAATATCTGTAAACAAACAAGTTACTTCATCAGGACCACAGAAAAGAGTCATCATTCTACCTTTAAAAGTTCCAGGTCACATCTTATAGAAATAAAATTTTAGAAAACCAGGACTATAGCACCAAAACCGAGACTTAGCTAAGTCTAAGAAAGCCTTCCTAGACTTGAGCATCGTGGCATTCCTGAACATTACTTCACTTGAAGAAATAAAATGCTGTAACCTGTGCTGATGCATTAAGGAGACCTGAGGAAGTGCCTTCAGACTCTGGATATGTAATTTCCACAGCAAATTCAAACCCAAGTGGAAGATAGCCAGTCATGAAGAATCTGTTGAAGAGGAGAGTAAGAGGATGACAGGTGTGGTCTTCATCTGTTACTACAGCCAAAAAAACCTAACATACACGCATGGTATTATGAATTAGCTGGTATTCTGAATTGTCCTGTGTTCATGACTTAACAGAACTCAATAATTCCAAATAATAGTGACTGCTTCATTCCCTCAGTGTGATCCAAGAATTTTAGCCACACATCTTTCTCTTTAGGACAAAGGTGTTAAAGCATGTTTGTCTTATTTCCCATAACTACCATACACATGAAACAACCTTTTCAAAGGAGTCTGCAAGCCACTCCATACTTGAAGCCAATTACTTTCATATGAAAGCCATACACAAATATCATCATTTGATCAATGTCCATGCTGGAGGACAAAAAAACCATGAGTAGGGAGTGGGGCTGTACACTTGAACACCTGCTGGAAGCTGCAATGGAAGAAGCTGAGGGGACCAATGAACAATGGGAAGAGAAGACGCTTAATGCAGGGGAGGATGGTTGATTGGTTTTTAAACTGAAACTCTCATGACTTTTCTGGTTTTATCTTGACTTCTGTGTCTGAATACAGCAACACTCCTTCAGCACCTCTTGAGGCTTTTAGATTGGATATCTATGAGCACAGCAAACAAAGCAACCAGCATGTTGCTTGGGCTATCAAAGTATAGATTAATGAAAATGCAGAGAAGCCAGTTTTCCTAGATCTGCTCAGTTAAACTAATCACCTACACACTGGTCAAGAGAAAGCTTCAACTTCACTGCAGACAGCGTTTTGAATTGGAACCAAACAAACTGACCTCATAGAGACCTCTCTTAGGTCCATAAAATGATAAATGAGATTTACTGAAAAGTGAGTTACTTTAGCTTTATTCTGATGTAACAGAAGCTGAAACCCTATCTGTACTCTGAGCTAAAGGCATAGGCTGAGACCATGGTGACAGAATACACAGTAGAATTACCTAGGTAAAACATTTAAATATGTTTCAGAACAGAACTGCAGTAAGTCTTGTAGTGCTCTTTAATTGCTCACCCAAGCACTCCTCCGGTCACGAACACTACTATAAGGTATCCGAGGTCCAGGGTGAAGGTAAATACCAGCAGCCCAATGAAAGAGAGAATGTAAACAATCAAAGTAGTTTGCCTGCAACCCAACAACAACAAAAAATTAACATTGCTCATAGAAGGCCACAGCACATTGCTGAAGCATGGAAGGATAACATGAACATTACATTCTAAAGCTATAAAATTTGCTTAATGTAATTCTGCCTCAAACTTAGCATGCAGTGAGCACATATCCATTACTGAACCCTTCATTGTCTTGGTTATCTGGCTGCTTCACTCAAGGACACTTATCCAAACAGAGAGTTTGGACACTTATCCAAACTCTCAAAGAATGGACAATCACAGCACATTCTACTACCTTAAGACTATTTTAGTTCTCTGCTATTCTGTACCTCTTGGCCATTCTGCAGTGCTGCCCATTACACAATACATCAACACAGGAGCAGCTGAGTCCAACACTATTAGCAATAAATGTCAGCCTACCAAGAGGTAAGTCAAACAAATCTCATTACAGTGTTCTATTTATTTTGAATCTGGAAGAAGGGATGTCTTCCAAATTCTTAAAGCACATATTTGTAAGCCAAAACACATGCAGAAACAAAGCCAATCGACAGCATTAACATCCATTAGGCTTGTAGAGGCACATAATGTACTAAGAGTCAGAGGGGAGAACTATTCCATCACAAACAGTGCTACAGGGCAGCGCTCACTCCTGGGGGCACCACTCCATGGATGATGGACCCAGGAGCTCCTACCCCAGAAGAGAGCTCTGCTCCATGGTCATCCCCTGAATTAAAGCAAATATTACACTTACTAATAGGATCAGGAGTAGCACAAAAAAAAATCAAGAATCCATCAGCTGGTCATTTTACAAAACAATGCAGGGCAGGCTTTGAGACTTTATGCTTTCCTAGGAGAAGAAGCCCACTGGGCCACCTGGCCACTGTATATAGGACCTACAGTGCTTTTCTTACACTCCTGAAGAGACAGGAGTAGATGACAAACCCCTTTCCATTCTGCTCCCTCATTTCTTTTGGCCAATAACCAGAAAGAGTCTCAAGGTTTGCTGTAGCCACAGAAACTTCTCTCCATCAAGATCACTAAAAGGTCAGGGACCAACTGCATTTCACCAGCAGTTCATTTCAGCCCTTATGTTGGAGCATTTTCCTAATGCAATTGCACCACTCTCCTACCCCTAACCCCACACATGCCTACCCACACTTACTTGTATGTTTTAGTGTAATCCAGCCACAAACCACAAATAATCGAACCCACCATTCCTGCCACCACCAGTGTCAAGCCAATTCTCCCAGCGTTCACTTCTTCTCCCTTTCAACAAATATTTATATGGTGCTCATTAATAATTGCTTCCATTCAGAGTCAAGTTCAGACCTCTTGGCAGTCATAAGTGCAAACAAACATTCCTATGACTCCCACAGCTGTATGGCACAAGAAACTGTACAGAGGTACAAAAGAAACCAAATGGCTGAGCACACATAGCACCTACAAAATAAATATCACCTCTGCAAATGTACAGTGGGAAAGGGAAATATAAGAGCCAAGAAACTTACCTCATAATGAGTTACTATCATCTGGTTTAATAACGTGGAGACAGAATAAAATGCCCCAGTCATAATACCTGCAGTACCAAGAAAAAAGCTTCAGTTATTCCAGGTGCAACCATGCTGATTTTTTACCCTGAAGAATTCATCTTCTGCCATGTAAGACTCACAACACAAAACCTTTTATGTGCCAGGTAAAATCTCTTCACTGGACCTATAAGTGATATTTTGCATCCTTACGGATTTTCCAGTACTGGCTCCTGAGTAAGTAAAAGCTTGATACTCCCTCTCCCATAAAAAAAAACAAACCACAATTAAAATTCTATGTGCTTCCGGCCTGCATTTGAACCTTTCTGCCAGACTACAAGCAGATAGCACCACTTACCATAACTGATTAGCAGAAGTATAAATGGAATATTTTTGAACAAGTTAATAATGGACTGCTTGTAGGAGTAATCCTCAGGAGGTTTCGTTTGCAGGACTGCTTGAGAGTGACTGGGAGGGTATTTGGGCTTTTCTTCAAACACTGGGGAAAAAGAAGATGGAACAATTTTTGCTTCATCTCTACCAAACTAATGTGCTTTTTTTTTTTTTTTTTTTTTGGAAGTGTTTCAGCTTGATGAATTTCAGGAGAGTGACTTGTAGTTTTAACAACTCCACGAGAAAAAAATTCAACATTTTCTCATGGAAGAAGTGAGTCACATCCACAAAGTATGTGTTATCTGGTCACATCTGATTACTACCAAAATATGGTCAAAGACAGACTTCATCTGCAATACTCAGGACCTTTGTATATAAATTGTAAGATTAACAGAGTGAATTCACATTATATCATAAGTCCCTGCAGCAAAGAAACTAAGAGAACTAAATAATCTGAAAGAAATCACCCCATGTGAAGCACGACATAGAGGGAAATGGCTGTTGCTTAACCGGGCACAACTAATAAGTGAACACAAACTGGAGAAATTGTAACCTCCACTACTTTGAGCAGTCAGCTGCTTTAAAAGTGAGGCATTGTAAACACCCCCTGTGGCCAGCATGTAAATTCCAGTAATTTAAACACTTACCAACTCCTGCTAAGAAGAACAAAAGCGTGGACACTATCGCTGTCCCATAGAACATGATGCTGATGTTATGTGCCATAAGATCAATATCATTCGGTGTATTTGGGACCAGAACAGGCGGCAACAAAAAGCCAATTGCAGTACCAAGCTGTAAAGCAAGGAAAAGAAAACCAAAAGTCATTTCCCTCTGAACATACAAATTAACAGAAGTGAAAAGCCTTACCAGGTAGAATTCAGAATTGTTGTCATAACAAGCATTAATAAAACTTTAGTATCACACTTCTGAGCCACTTGCTCTCAATGTTGTTTTACAACCAGATCTTCCATAATGCAGGTGTACCCTTTTCACTTCTCAATTGAACTACAATACCACACTTAGTGTATACATTTACACTACACATAGTACTTATACTAGGATCTTCATACTTATGCAAGAATCTTTCACAGGAAGTGAAAGTACCATGCACGAACATAAATTTGTATCAGTCATCCTCCAAGTGAAGCACTACAGATGACAGAAGATTCCAGCTACTCTTGTAGAAATGTTCTTCATTTGATGTCATGCTCCTGCCACTACAGTACCAAAGCCTGACTGCAAGGTTTACTGAAGAACAGACAGAGCAGGGAAAAGGAATATCCTTATTAAGACCAAACTCAACAATTATTGCTAAGGAAATAAATAAAAATCACAGAATGAAGAAGTAGTGGGTTTGTGTGTGGAGTGAATTCCAATGTAATAACTGATTTTGCATTAAAGAGACATAAAATGGGGACTGAAATTTTGGGTATATATATATGTAAAGCATTTTAAAACATGAAGGAACAAGTCCTGGGCTATTCTTCAATTTCTGTCTTCTGTTCCCCCAAAACTAAATGGCATTTTAAAGTGTTGAAACATTTATTTTAGGTAAAATTAAATGAAAAAAGAGCAGCAAAGACTGTTACAGTAACAAGTCCAACAATCAGAAAGCACGCACATTAGAGGTGTGCCGCTGCACTTACAAAACACCCTTTGTGCATAGCCTGATGAGGGGTTGCTACATTTTTTCCCGCAGGCCATCATATTGACACAGTATCCAGTGGTCACAGGAAGAGTTTGTCTTCTTTTATCCTCACTCTTCAGTACATGAACCCCAGAAACATGAACTGAGCACACAATTACTTTTTTCTTTAGGTTTATTTTTGACTCCCCCAACAGGAGCCAGGGCAGTGCCCACAATGTTCCAACAAAGTCAAGTGATATCATGTTCCATCATTCACAGCTAGAGAGGTTAAGGCCAGAAGAAAGTGTTCCAGTGAGTTTGGTGTGCCTCATTTAAGATGCTAAATACTTGTGGAGATCTGGCACTCCTAACAACCCTTGACAGGTGCATCGCTGCATTCCCAGTGATCTGTGTTCCAGCTGAGAACTATCAGCATTCCAAAGAAGTGAGATCTAAATTTTGATAACTGCTCTCTTCCTCCCCTGCCTGCTGTCCCGGCCTTGCTCACTGTAGCTCTGAAGTTTCACACAGTCTGAAGCTGTGTGATAAGCAATCTGATAAGCAACTGAATGACCAACAGCTGGCTGGGTTATAGCAACCTGCTCTATTACACAGTTCATGTTGTGCAATTATCAGTGCAGTGAGTGGGTTATAGCGACTTGTTCTCTTACACAGTTCACACTGTGCAATTATCAGTGCAGTGAGTGGGTTATAGCGACTTGTTCTCTTACACAGTTCATGTTGTGCCATTACCCAGTGCAGTGAGTGGGTTATAGCGACTTGTTCTCTTACACAGTTCATGTTGTGCCATTACCCAGTGCAGTGAGTGGGTTATAGCGACTTGTTCTCTTACACAGTTCACACTGTGCAATTATCAGTGCAGTGAGACCCAGCGGGAATGCCTGTGCAGAAGGGAACTGCAGTGGGATACACAGACATTACCTCTAACTTCCAAGTGCATAACTTCCTGCTACTCTTTCAATCTAGCTTTTCAGAGTTTTTAGGGGTCTTTTTAAGGAAATAAAATGCAAGAATAGAGAAATTCTGTTGTTCTATTCACACAGTACCAGCAAGCACTTCAGCAGGCACACTGAGATCAGTCCTAGCTTCTGGAGGGGAATACACTCCAGAAATATCCACAGCTTATTTTGTTCACATCCTGATACTGTTTCCCTTGTCCATCCTTCTCGTGGTTCCCATCCACACAATCCCTGCTCTGCCGCTCGTCCTGCACCACTTCAACCCCACATCTCAGCATCCAAGTGAAGCATCAGTTTCAGGCTCCAAGCTGGATACTTGACACTCTACTGCAGAACTGAGAACCCGGTAACTCCTTGCTACTGGGAGGACTGGTGCCTGTCAGGAAGAGTGGAAATTTAGTTGCCAAAGAAACCTTTAACCTCATACCAGGATACAGATCCAAAATTTTTGCCTCACTGCTGAAACAACCAACATATTTTGAAATCTTCAGTTCAAAAGAGATGGTTAACTTGTAAACTGCAAACCTTCAATGCAAAAAAAAAAAAAAAAAAACATTCTGGAGGACCTACAAACAGCCAGGTATCAGATAATGAGGAGTCAGCTAGGTTTAGGTACACCCTAACTGTAAATATGTAAAATGAATGTCACTGCTGTCATAATCCAAAGTGCACAAACATAAAATCATTAGACTCACATGATAAAAAACAAATCCCCCATTATCTTAACCAAACCCTACCTATGACCTCAGCCTGCATCAGTGATGCTGATTTGAATCTTTGCAAATTTTTGCCACAGGACAAGAAGAAAAAAAAAAAAGCTGGGACAGTGGCAGGAGGTGAGAATTAGGCTGTAGGAGGAAAAAGTATCATACCTGCACCTGTGCTTTCAGATGCACCTGTTCCAGCTCTCTGAAACTGGCCAGGACCAGGGAGCTTGAGGAAATCCGTGACTCAGTTATCAGCTCCCAACAGTGATGTGAACTATCACAGCGTTACACAAAACTTCAGGAGTCACCAGGGTATTGACTACTGGCACCTGGCAATTAGAGGCCATATTTTAAAGAGCAGAAACCGATATATGTTGTCGCTGGGGCTCTTCATGAAAGTTCACGTAGTTCATACCCCTCCAGCCGGGGATGGATCCAGTCAAATGAATCCAAGCGCCAAAATGCAAGAGAAGGAGGAAGTGGAGCAGGACCACTTCTGTAAAGGTTCTCGACTGAGGTACTGCCGGCAGCTGCCGGCAATGTGCGAGCCGCCCGCCACACGCTGCCACATGGCCCGGCTCGCACCGCCTCGCCGGCCGGGCAGCCCCGCTCACTCTCCCGGCCACTTTCTCCCAGGACCACATCCTGGAGAAAGCCTTCTCCCACTTAAGCACCACGTTTTTAACTCGATGCCGAGCTCCACGGAAGCCCCCTTCTCCGCAGCCCCCCTCGCTCCCCTGCGGCCCTACCTGGTTGCCCAGCACAGCCACGGCGCAGGCGGTGGAGACCTCGGTGGGGCCGAACCAGACGGAGGCGATGCGGGAGGGCAGCCCCAGGATGAAGACCTGGGCCACGGCGCACACGGCCTGGGCGGCCAGGGTGAGCGGGTAGCGCTGGGGGGCCAGGCTGCCGCACTTGAGCCAGGCGCCCACCGCGTTGAGCCCCGCGCCCAGCAGCGCCGTGAGGCGCAGCCCGCGGGCATCCAGCAGCCAGGTGGCCGGCAGGATCAGCGGCACGTAGGCCACCATGTACACCATGGACAGCCAGTCGATCTGCGTGAAGGAGACGCCGTAGAAGCCGGCGAAGACGTTGCTGAGGATGCTGTACTGGATCCACTGGAAGGCGTTCACCAGCGAGTAGCAGCTGAAAACGGCCAGCACCGCCAGCCGCCGCCGCGACAGCCGCGTCTCCAGCCGCGCCTCCGGCCGCCCGCCGCCCGCCGGCAGCATCGCCTCCCCCCCCCCCCCCCCCCCCCCCGCCCCGGGGCCGGCCCGGCACCGAGCCCGGCGGGAGGAGCGGGAGGCGGCCCCGAGGGCGGGCGGGGCCGGCCCGGCAGCGCTGCTGCGGCCGCGGGGGGCTCGGTGGGCAGGGACTGCAGTCCGGGCTGCTGGAAGTGTTGGGAGTGCGTGTGTGTGTGGATATACAGAGATAGAGGTGATAGAGATGATAGAGATATAGATAAGGATAGAGATAGTTGTTTTGTTCACACCTCTTCTCCCGTTTTCTTTGTCCATCTTTCTCGTGGTTCCTTATCTGCACAATCCCTGCACTCCTGCTCCTGTCCTGCTCCGCTTTAATCCCCACATCCCAACATCTGAGTGGTCTATGTGCACACACATGAGGCTCACATTTTAAACGGAACTTACAAAGGCTGTGTGACTTTTGCTGGCTGCGGGAGAATGTCTGGGCGATAGTAATGATGTAAATAATGCCCACAACATCTCCAAGGAAGGAGCAGCGTCACTTCCTTCCTGTAACCCTTTTGGCGGCTGGTGTGCCCGGCCCAGGCAAGGCTGGGTGGGCACAGACTGGTGCTTTGTGGCTCATCCCTCAGCCCTCTTCCTGGCCACAGGCAGGGCACCTCGGCTGCGGCACCATCTGTGCCAGGGACACATAGGCCACATCGCTTCCAGCACATCCTGGGAAAATCCAGCGCCTTCCCCTGCCGTATTATGATTTGTCTCTTTACAGTGGTGCTGCAGAGACTTGTACTGCAGTGATAAGAGATGGATGGGCAGAGACAGAGGCCCAAACTGCAGCAGAAGGTGGCCACTACACAGCATTATCAGGGCGTGTGCATCCACCCCAGTCCTTCATTGCCTCCAGAGCCGCAGGCAAAACATTCCTTGTTTCCGCTCAACCTCTGAAATTTGATTTGACACATACCCCAGAAAACTGGCTGTCTGGCTCATGTGCAGAGGGGGATAGATATCACTTCAGTAAGCAATCTTCCTCCAAACCCTGCCTGGATCATGTCTGCACAGGAGCAGTGTCTGGCAGCCCCTGTCACTGTTTGCAATTCTGCTGCTGCAGGCAGTGTCCCCTAATAAAGAGACAGATTATTCTCCAAAGTGTAACAAGAAAATACAGAAATATTTAAGTTTGCTAACAATGTTAATAGTTTTTTACTGTTTTCTGTGGGAAATCGTTTGGAACATGTTCAGCAAATAACACACTGCACATTGTTCATGGGTATGTCAGAGCCTAATCAGATCTGTCTGGGCTGTGGATACACTCAGCCACCAGTCTTAAGTACCCTCACTAATTAGGAGCTGGTATTTTACTCAAGACCAGTTGACCTATGTAAGCCACAGCTCCTGATCTTATTTACAGTATGGATAATAATATGGACACATGCTTCAAACTATTAATTTGGCTATGTTTGCTTTCCCTGAGCACTTAGCTGAGCAACAGTAGTGATGATTGCAGGCACCATGGAATTTGAGAGACTACTGCAAGTAGTCCTGAATTTGCAGATAACAGTTGTGTGCAAGAAATCTGCTGTTTAAAATTAAAGTTACCTATGTCAGATTCAGGCCCTTCTTGCCTCTCTCGTTCATGCCAAAAAAGAAAGCCTGATTTATTTTTAGTTTTCCTCTGTAAGATCAGATGCTTGGTAAATTTATCTCCATTTCTCTATCTGACTTGTTCTAAGTACTGTAGCAATGGATCTTTTTTTTAAAAACAGGACCTCAAGAGGAAGAAGTATAGTGGGAACTGAAACAAACATTATCAAGGCAACAGAACAACTGGCTTTGACTTTAGGAATGTATATCCATATTACACACTGTGTGCTGAAAACACAGCTGAGACTGTGCCAGTGCTTGCAGCAGTGGCCCTTCATGATCTCTGGCACAGGCCCTTCATGATCTTTGGCATCAGGGAAAGGGCTGTGGAATGTATATCCATATTACACACTGTGTGCTGAAAACACAGCTGAGACTGTGCCAGTGCTTGCAGCAGTGGCCCTTCATGATCTCTGGCACAGGCTGTGGGTTGGCTTTAGCTCAGGGAAAGGGCTGTCACACTTTGGCTGGTGGAATAGATGCATTAGCATCCTAAATTATTCTTGTTCTTTTGCAATAAGGTACAAACACTGATCTACATCTGGCTTCATTTAACATTTTTTCCCTTCGAAATCTGGATGATCTCAAAGTCCATCCAAAGACAGCATTTACTCCTTAAAACCAGATGAAAACAGGTTCTGTTGGCCTATTCTTCCTTTCCCTGCTGTTGCACCCTCGCCTGCTTCCAGCTGCTGCCAGCTGCTAACCTCAGAGAACGGCCCAAACTCATCCCGTGCTGAGCATGGCTGGCACAGCTCGGGTTTCACCGCCGCCGTGCCCACAGAGCATCATCTGTCCCTCCTCTCCACCCAATGGCCGGCACACGCCGCGTCATGTGCTTCCTGCACGGAAGCAGTAACGAGACACCCGGGGGCTGCCGAGAAAAGGGAAGAGGCCGCGGATGCACCGAGCTCCGAGAAGGAGACTTCCTCCAGAAAGGAGCAAGTTTATTTACAGCAGATGGACACAGAGGCAAATCCATCTTTGCCACGCTGCGCTGGTCTCAGTGACATCAAACCCGTTTGATTTTGGTGGGTTTGCATTTATCTCCAGAAGCACCTTCCTAAAAATGAAAGGACAAGGCAAACTAAATTTACAACATGATGGCAAAGCTTTGATATTTATTTATCCTGCTGTTTCATAGGTTTCACGAGCATTACTTCTGATTTATAGCCATTTGTTCAAAAAGCAGGGCCAAGGACAAAGTTGCCCAGCAAGGGAAAATTACCCAAGGAGAAACATCCATTGTAGCAGTTCACTTTAAATGTGAGTCCCTGGATTTCTACATTTCATGGACAATTTATAAAGCTAAAAACAGAACACTGATATCAAGGTTTACAGCACAGTTTGGGTTAAAATTTTTATCTGTTTTTAATTTACTCTCTAAATGAAAAATTAGCTCTCCTGAATACTCCTATTGGTGATAGAGCCAGAAATTTCTCATGTATACCCAAGCATTTACAAAGTTATTTTCCTGAATGCTCTGAAAAGGCCAAAATACCTCTTACGTATCAACATTCACTGGGAAGCGATACAAATTTACTCCACAAAAATTATTTTCTTGTATCCAAATTCCAGAAGTCAGGCAGCGACCTAACACATTTTTGGGCTGGAGAAGGTTAAAAAGCAATTAGAAATGCCAAATCCTTACTTGCAGTAGTGTTTTTTTCCTTCTGTTAGCATATGTACCATTGAAAGAAGAGTGTATCTTCACAATTATTTTGAAACAAAAAATTCACCTTGCAGCTACTGCATGTTTGCACAAAAAAATAGCTCAGAAGGAGCCTTTTTAATTTAATCCAAGGCATTTCACAAAATACAGGAAACTCAGGTGTAGGGTGTTACTTTCAGGGCTAGCTTTTGAACACCCCTAGTCATATAAATTCCTAGTTATGTCCTCCTTCCAAACCTCAAAAAACGTAGAAATTTTATGTACATCAGACACACAGTGAAGCCTTCCAGATCTTCTGGTTTTGCTGTTTCAAACCATGTATCTCAGTCTGCAAGAAAAACAAACAAACAAAAAAAACCCAAACAAACAAACAAAAACCCACCCAAAACCAAACCAAACCAAAACACCACAAAACCCCCCACAAAATCAACAAACTTTATTTTACAATGCATTTGTATCTTGGTTATGATTGTCAATGCAAAAGCTGATCTCTCCATGCAGAGAAAACCTACATGACAGGAGTGCACCAGGTCCTTGTCTCCCAGATGAGTTGTTTAAAAAAGAAAACCACAGCAGCTCAAGAAAGGGATTTCAGAACAAAAGATCTGAAGTTCCAACTGAGCTAAAATGAACTATTTTAGCTGGATATTAAACAAACCTCAATAAGTTGGACTTGCAATAAAGTAGCTGGAGAGTCACACGCCTAAATATCTAGGTGGAAAGCTCAGAGAGAATACAGGGGAAAATATAAACATCCTTTTCCTCCTATGCAGTCCTTATTGCAGCTGCATTTGCCCAGTCTGCCCACAAGATAAAGCCAGAACCCTCAACTGAATAAAAAACTTTTGCAACCCAGGGCACTTGCCTGAAAATCTAACCCCAGGAGGTTGCCTGCCCAGGCCAGTTTGGGAATGTGACAGTTGCATGTTTGCCAATGACCTGGGTTCAATTTTTGATGTACTGACAAGAATATATATAAATACAGAGAAAAGTTCTGAATTTTAAAATATGGGTAATTAACTTCTCTACTGTAAACAACAGAAATTTTTGTTCCTGAGTGTCTTGATCCATACAAAAGATGCAGAAATATACATCTGGTACTTCTGCTTGGGTGCCATCTGCTTTTATTTTTGTAACTAGCTATCAAGTTCATATATATAATGGAAATTTTCCCCTGAGTTTCCTAGCAAAGGAAGCAGAGGAAAAACGACTGACACAAAACAAATTTTTAATACAAAAAACCAATCATGTCAACAAATATAGTTGCAAAATTTATTGGGTTCTTATTCTCAAAGATTAACAGGCTCTTCATATATTACAAAAAATGTAGCTTTCATTTGAATCCTTTATGCACAGTAAGAAAAGAGAAAGCCCACCAAAAAAACAAACAAAACTGATAAAATGCATAACCTGTAGAAGGGTTGTCTTAGATGAACATTCTCTTTTTGATCAGCACTTGTTCACTGCAAGGTTATTAAATTTGGGGAAAGGCTTGGAGGCATTTTCAGTGTTACATCACAGATTCCCTCCACTGGTACACCAGCACAGCAATGTGCTCTCAGGCAGTCCTGATGTCTTGGGTTCATTTCCTTGCTGAAAAGATAACCAAAAACTGACAAGTGACACCAGCCTGGACCATCAGAGGGCTGTGGAACAGGAGGGATTGGAGAAGCTGTGCAGATGCAGCCAGATGCATCTGTGTGTGTGTTCCCTCACAGCCCGAGGAACTGCTGGGCTGCAGTTCATCCCACCCCAAACAGCACACCTGGGAGATGTGGCAGGATTCCACAAACACACTCCACTTAGCAACTCAACTTACGAGAATTCAGTAATGTGGGAGTTTTCTCTGTTGGCTGCAGCAGGACCACAAGTGACTAAGCCAGGGGTAGCCTTCTGGATGTCCACTGTGAGCTCCTGCTCCCTGCCCATCTGCATAGGAATGGTGAACAATCAGCTGGTGAAACCACTTTTCAGAGCAACAACAACAAAATCTTCACTTCTAGGATGTCTCAGAGTTACAAAAAAAAGCATTATGGTCTTGAAAACACATGGTGTAGCTCTCCTTCACTACACTTTACCTGCCTGGTTCATGCACACAGATCCTTTGAAAATTAAATGGAAGGGACATGTGATTTTGGAGCCACTAAGAGCCTGGCATGAAAATGTGTTTTAGAGACAGATTGCTCACCCAGGCTTGAGAAACATTGCTACTTTTACTGTTGAGGAAAACCAAATATTTAGTAATAGCTTGAAGTTCCCAATTTGTCTCTGAAGAGTTATCAGCAGGAAGAGAGCCTTTAAAGGCCTACATGCATTAGATGGGGAAGATGCTGGCTGACCTCAGCTTAACTAAAAATCAGCAGGATTTTTTTTTTCTTTGTTTAGACTGAGTAACAATAAAAGATTTCTGCCCAGGACCCTGGCTGTGAGAGTACATTATGGCAAATGCATTGACATTCCAGCAGCGTTAATCATTCTAACAGGAAGTTAGACAGACAGACACCAGGGACTCTCCTTGTGGCAGCTCCTGTGTTGGGAAAGCACTCCAGGAGCTCCCCAAAGACCCTTTTGAACAGTAGTCTTTTGCATCACTGCTACAAGATATAAACTATTTCAGATTAGCTGCAAACCCATAATCTTTCACAGAAAATTCCCTCTCTTTTATTGTCAGGGGAGACAAACTTAGTGCCCATATCAACCAATGGACAGTGGGCAGCTCCTGTGCCAGGACTACCCCAAAGCATGTAGTGACAATATCTGCTTCATCCAGATGTTTAGAGACCTTGGCCTTCTGCTCCCACCTCCAGCCTGCACACTGTCCAGCTCAGCACCACGCCCAGCTCCTGGTGGCACCACAGGGAATGGAGGGTACTCGGCACCTCCAGCAGTCACCCAGCTCCTGACATCCCTGAGGTGTCCAAAAATACATTCATCAGTGGGTTTCACTGGAGCAGCAGTCAGATGGAATCAGCCCAACAACTGTAGTGTCCACCTAAAAATCGTTTATCTGTCTTGTGAGTACCCTGTGGCTCTTAAATATAGGATGACAGAATTTATTTTGGAAAAGACCTTTAAGATGATCAAGTCCCACTGTTAACCCAGCACAGCCCAAGTCCACTACTAAACCAAGTCCCTTAGTGCAACATCTACCTGTCTTTTAAATACCTCCAGCAATGGTGACTCCAGCACTTCTCTGAGCTGCCTGTTCCAGCACTCAAAAACCCTTTCAGTGAAGAAGTTTTTCTTAATATCCAATCTAAACCTCCCCTGGTGTAACTTGAGGCCATTTATTCTTATCTGCACCAGTGCAGCCGGGGCTATAAACATGAGAGAATGGCCCATGGGAAGTAGTCTCACTACAGCAATCCATACAGCAACATGCAAAATACATCCCAGCTCTGCCAGAATGGCATTCAGACTGTTTAAGCCTTTGGAGATAATCCTACAATTCCAATGAACTGCAAACACAGGGTGAACAGAGTATTTGTGTCCCTTAAGACCTCAGACGGTACCAACAGTTCATAGCTTTTAGAAACCTTAGGAGGGGAATGAAGTGGAAATAACTTGGGTCCTGGGAATAACTGTGCTTTGAGTGCTCTCTCCTCTCTGCTGGCTGTGCAGCAACCTCGGGAGCTGTGCACAGGACAAAGGTAATGTTGGATGCCGGAAGGCAGACTCAGAGGCTGAGAGGCACAGGGCAGTTTCACGTGCTGGTGAAAGACCATCACAGCCATGAGCTGCCTGGCAGCTTCAGAGTACCATGCTCAGAGCCATCCTGCCTAAGTGAAGGGACAGGGGCAGCTCCGATTGCCTCCCTTTACCCAGGCAGATTTGGCAGTCTTGGTGACTCTCCTGCCAGCTCAACTACTCCCAGGATAAATGTCAGTCCTGGAAGCAAAAGGCCTTGTTCCCCTTCCTCAGACCAGAGGGAGGTGATAGAACAGCCGGAGCCTGGGACAAGAACAGAGCTGGGTGATGTTGGGATGGACAGGGGTGAAGATGGAGCTCCCACTGCTCCCTGACAAGGAGTATTCCTCAGACCAGAGGGAGGTGATAGAACAGCCGGAGCCTGGGACAAGAACAGAGCTGGGTGATGTTGGGATGGACATGATGTTTGGATGATGTGGTGAAGGTGGAGCTCCCACTGCTCCCTGACAAGGGGTGGGCTTGGCAGAGGCTGTATTTTTTGAGGAACTGAAGATACCTAGATGTTTGGGAAATGTTATTTATTTACAAACACCAAACTGTTTCACTGAGAATGTCATACTGAGCTTTCCCTTTAGAAGTGTGGAAATGTTTGTTTTTATCTGGGGAATACTGAAAAATAAATGTGTCTCTAGTTTCAAGATGGACAGGGTTTTTTCAAAACAACAGCCTGTAGGAGGCTTAGCTTCAAACTGCTATGTGACTTCTCTTTCTTATTGTTGGGTTTTTTTGTTGTTGTTGTTTGTTTGTTTTCCAAAATAAAAAAAATCCCAGTGGCTCATTATCACTCCAAAGGGAAACATGGGCATTGATATGTTTCATGGCAGCCACAGCCAATTTTTTTTGTTGTTGTTGTTGTTGTTTGTTTGTTTGTTTTCCAAAAGAAAAAAACCCCCAGTGTCTCATTATCACTCCAAAGGGAAACATGGGCATTGATATGTTTCATGGCAGCCACAGCCAATTCCTCATCTCTGCTAGTATTACTTTTCCTTTTACACTGATTCAGATACTGGTAAATGATATTTGGAAGAGAGGGCAAAAGGCAAAGGCTCATGCAATCCAATTACAACCCTGCTGAAATAACTTCCAGGAACTCTGCAAGGATTAACTTGATCAAGCCTTGTAATGGCAAGAGGAGAAAAAATAATAGCAAGAAAATAATAATAATAAATGAATAAAAGAAAAATAATAATCAGCTTGTACCTTTTCTAGGATGACAGACTGTGTCCTAGCAAAGTTATGGAGCAGCAGAAATAACTTCCAGGACCTCTGCAAGGATTAACTTGATCAAGCCTTGTAATGGCAAGAGGGGAAAAATAACAGCAAGAAAATAATAATAAAAGAATAAAATAAAAATAATAATCAGCTTGTACTTTTTTTCTAGGATGACAGATTGTGTCCCATTGTGACACAATCTGTCATCCTAGAAAAAAAGTACAAGCTGATTATTATTTTTATTGTGTCCTGAACATCCACAGTGTACACATGAAAGCCAGGGAGCTGGGATCAGGCTGCAGAATTGAGCAACCCAAACCCTGTGTATCAAATTTTCTCACAGCAGGATGAGAATGCTCCAAGACTTTAAGCAGTACTAGAGGCACTGAAAAATGCAGAGTTTGGATTTGTTAACCCTGCCCTCCATATGGTGAAATGGCTGCTGAGATTCCCTCTACCCACTGGTAGGTAGACAAGGACCACCAAATTAACTTACCAGTCACCAGAGGACTGGCAATGGGCACATTTTTCATTTAGCATCTTCCTGGTCCAAAATGGGACTTGCAAATGCAAGAAAAGTCTCTTGCAATTGCTCAGCTGCCTCTCTTCCAGGTCCATGGCACTTTTTTCTGTCCTATTGTCTGCTGTCACATTTTATTTTAAGATATTGGTTTTTAATGAGTGGAAAGGATGTCTTTTTCCCCATTAGATGAATATAATTTGGCATATACATATCTGCTTAAAATAGTCCACAGGAAGAAAAAATACCTTACAAAACCATACTTTCTTCCATAATTAAAAAACATCCACTGTACTGGGTAATGCTGTGGCAGTGGCTGTTTTGCTTCACTACCTTCACTACTCTTCCCCCACAGTTACAGTGCACTCCTTGGTCTTTGCTTCACTAATTTTCAGGTGTATTTTGGGATTCCCTATGTTACTGGGTCTGTACTAACCAGCACCCCTGAGCCTCTGAGATGAAGAACCATAAAAAGAAGTCTCCTTTGGGAGAATCTTGAGGAAAGGACTAGGAAGTCTGCCACATCCTCATCAGAGGCACAGCTGGAAAAGAACAGTTTTCTAGTTCGTTTTTGGCAGACACCATGCTCCTAGATGTAAGTGCTCACAAGTATGGTTATCTTTTAATCTTAAACCACTGAACACTTAGATAACCTTCAAAACAATCACTAGTGTTCTTTAGAAGATGCCTGTGGAGCTGTGGTGCAGGAAACAGGTGTTGAGCCTAGTTAAAGTCCCATGTACAAAGGAGACACTCTGAAAGGTTCTGACTCCTACAGGCAGGTCCAGTTGTTTTGTTGTGCCAGCTGCTGCACAAGGGCTCTCTGCTGCTCCTCACATTGCTGAGGCATGGACACAATCCATGGAGGGAAGTCCAACCCAATCCACACAAAAAGTCATCTACAACTTCATGAAATGTGATGAACTTCAAAATGGGGGGATTTAATGCCTTTTCTGGCTTCATTTTCTCAGGAAAGTGGCAGAAGCTTTTATCAGAGAAGAAACAGAGCAAAAGACAGCACCCTTCAAAAGACAACAAACCTTGAAATATAGTAACGTTTAACCAATAAAAATCAAGAAAATGTGATAACAGCTGCGAAAACACTCCTGGCACAGATTAAAGTAGCTTCCCTACAAGGTCTTCATTGCAGGAAGCCAGCATTTTAGACATCTATCGATATGCTCCCCTTGTGGGATTTTGCAATTTTCATTTTACTCCTGCATGAATGTTTAGCCAAGAAAATGAAGTTTTGGGATTTAATCTTAACTCATTTCATATCTATCCATGCAGAGGAATGTAAGCAGTCAGAGGTTACAATGAGCTAGCTTCAGACAGTTTCCACATAGCCAAATCAAGCACTCTGTGGTTCTGCAGAAATCAGAGCACATTACCTCACCAATGGCCATCAGCTTTATCTTTGTGTTTCTTGAAGAGCAGGACAGAATCCACGGCCTGTAATAAACCAGCTGAGCCATGGCAAACAAAGCCACAATACAAAACTCTATTATGGTACAACTTGAAAAACAAACCACGAAAATGACTGCCCAGGACAGAGGCTACTAGTCTACTGTATTGCTCACAGCTTCTAAATAACCTAATTACTCAGTCCTCTGAGAACAAAATTAAAAGATAGATTCAAAGGGAGTTGGAGGGATGTTAGTTCAGGTAACTCTGCTAGTGAGCAAAGAAAGGCCCCATTCTTCATCATTTGGCTGAATTGAGCCTCATCTTTTAAGTGCTGAGAAACCTTTTAAAAGGTCTCTGGCAGCTGGTCCCAAGTTCTTTCCAGAGGAAAGGCAGTTGTCAATGCCAGGGTTGAACCACCCTTCCAGTCCAGTCCCACAAATCATTTAGCATCTTCCTGGTCCTTGGCTGGTCTTTCCAGCCAAGCCCTTCATCATTTTGGGCTATTGTGCTGGTTTGGGCTGGGGTTAACTTCCCTCAAAGTGCCTGGTACAGGGCTGTGTTTTGGATTTGCTTTCTGCACCGAACTGTAAATAAATCAAACACCTTGACTCTGTGGGTAGATTTGCCTCTTGCACACTGGGTGAAATGAAGTGTAAGAAACCATTTTGGAATAACAACAGCAGCCTACATGTTCTGGTCAAGAAATGCCATCTTTGGATAAATGTCACACACGTGGATTGTCAGTGGATGTGCTGCACTCACCAGGAGCACAGGAGGGATTGCTCTGGACAGTGCTGACATCTGCTTGTGCACATTATACACCACATTAGACCACTGCACGTGCACCCACCATTGCTTCGACTCAGCAGAGAGGTCCCTACAGAGCTGAGTTTCCACCCTGACTTTTCCAGGCAGGAATAATGACCCCTAGAGAAACAGGAAGTTATCTGGTGATGTTGTGATTGGAACTCCCCACATGGTGCTCCATTTACTTGTTCCCACAGCCATCCATTTGTTTGCTTCCTCACCCTTTGTTGTGTGTCCAGAAACGATCTGAGCACAAAAACACTCTCTCTATATGGTTATAACAATAAAGCCAGTGCCAAGCAGTACTTCAAAGCTGCCCTCTCCGGGCAGTGCACTTCACAAAGACAGACCTTCCTGCTAGATAACCCCAGGTCCACTTCACAGGTTCACCAGTGCTCATAGACTGCGCAGACTTAGGAGGCTCCAAGCAACAGGTCCAATTCCACCCAGGAAATGCAGTATCCCATGCACACACATTTCTATGGAATTCACTTAACATGGTCATGCTGACCCTTAGTCCACATCCACAATTCAGAGGCTTTTTACAATGGTCAACAAAATCTGGCAAAGAGACAAACGTCTCGGAGGTACAAAGTCCCTAGAAAGTTTGTGGGAGTTTGTGTGTCACTCTGTTCCCTCTCAAGGCCACCAAGAGGAGTCACACATCCAGCTGCTGAGTCTGATGCCAGCAGCTATCCAAGTATGATCTACCCACACTAGTCTTGCCTAAATGACAATACAACAGGCTCGGAGAGGCACCATGGAAGAGAGATGGGGAATTACAGGGAGATTACAGGGACACAAAAGAAAGCCAAGGTGCTGTGACAGGCAGAGCCCAGAAGGTACATGGAGGAGCTGCTTGTACCATGACAGAGATCAGGGAGAAACACTGGGAGCTGGAAATGCAGCACTGGGATTGCTGGGCTGTAATGGGAGCATCACAGGATATGGGTATGAGATTGGGATCACTGTGGTGAGGAGATCATAAATCCCTGGGGAAAAAAAGCATTATTGGTTGTGCTGCTTGTGAAACATCTATCAATGTTGCATCATGTATTTTAAGGTGTGATTGGGCACCAACAAGGAACCCAGCACCCATTTGCACTCTTGGGTGACAAAGCATACAGCCCTGGCACAGGCAAAAGAGCAGATGCAAAGTCCATATGGGAACACTAAAAAAATTAAACCCAGTGTCCACACTCTGCCACAGAAATACAAAATACATATGGGCACCTCACTGGTCTGTGGCGCTGCCCATCTGCTCTGCTCCGAATGGGATGAACCCCACCACACACATGATGGAGTCAGCATGCCTTTGGGGGGCTGAGGAGGCAGGGACATGTCAGCTGCTGTTCTCTGGCAGCCAGGGTGGCCCTGGGACAGAAAGTGCAGGCAGCCATGGGGACCTGGCAGCAGATGGAGAGGAGAGAGGACAATGGCCACAGGGAGGGCTCTGCTGCTGCTCAGCACCACGGGCTCGGAGAGAGGGACTGAGCAGGGTGGGGAGCACAAAGAGCTGTCCCTGCACTGCAGGCAGGCTTTAACAGCCAGCCCAGGCACAGACCAAGCATGTCTGCCTGGTGATATCTGGGGCAGCAGGGCCTCAATCACACTGCCCATACTGTCACTTTTCCATGTCTCACCCTCTGCACTTCCAGAACAGGGGCATGTGGCTCTGCTTCCCCACGTGTTGCTGCTGCTTCATGGTCATTCAGGCAGCTGTACTCACCCTTGTACGGGCAGCTGAAGGTTTGCTCAGCCTCAACACAGCCAGGGCTCTGCCGTGGCAGGCTGGGCTCATCTGAACCACTGCCCACAAACACCACACGGCCGCCTCACCTGCCCTGGTGAGGATGAGGTAATAAGCCTTGTACCTGCAGGGTACAAGGCTTATTACCTCACCCAGACACTGCAGACAAAATCTGTATGTATTGATTCTGCCACTTTGGTAGGACATCAGATACGCTCCTCCAGACTCCTTGTCCACAGTGCTATGCCTCAGAGGCACTCCAGTGCCTCACCACTTCTGCTTCCTCAAGGGAATCCCGCCCATTTTCATCAGCAGACCTCAGCAGGATAGAGGCACTGATCTCCTGTGCTTGCACCAAGCAGCATCTCTCTGAGCACAGCACCAAGCATTTGGGGAGATGGGCATCAGCTCCTGCCCCAGGGGTCATCAGGACCTTGATTCTCGCTGTGGTTTCTCCTTGTTTTGCCATTTACAGTAGCTCAAAGGGCACAAAAATCCACCAGCTCCTGGAGGAGGCACTTGGCACTCACTGCATGGTGGGGCCACCACCCAGTGCACTCAGGGTTTACATGCCTATGTCCCAAGAGATTCACACTGACAGAAAAGTCAACCCCAGCAGGGAAAATGAACAGATGGATAACCACCCGCTGAAGAGGAAAATGTTGAGACAACTGGGTGCTATAGTAATTCATATCCTTTCTTTGATCTCAGCAGTGTCTTTGTACTGCATATAGAAAGCAAAGGGGAGAACAATAAAGCTTTATGCTAAGCCAGTGACTTTCTCAAATTCACTTTCCTGCTCCGTAATGGGAACAGAGGATTGAACCCCAGCCTGCATTAATGAAAAAACAAACAAAAGCAGAACTTCATAAGTGATGAAAGTTACATTTCCAGCCATTTATTTATTTGCTTTTGCCTCTTAAGAGCCTATCTATGCATTGCATAGGAGTCTGTTGGAAGCACCTCCACTAAAAGTCTTTAGTCAATTTAGTCTGAATTCTTATCACGATAAATAGCAGGAATAAGCAGCATTTTATCAACTTGGCCTCATTACCATCTCCTCACTTGTTCCCATGTCAAATCCTGGAAAAACTCAGAGCACTTTGTCCCAAAGTTCAGGAGATTCAGGCCCTGTTAATCCATGGCTAAAAACAAATTTCAGAAGAAAGGCCCTGGGAGCCCTCCAAAGACTATTTCAGTGAGCACAGATAGAGCTCTTTCTTGGTTTTTTATCACTCCATGTATATCCTGCAAGCTAAAACAACATGGGGAGTCCTGCAAAGTGCAACCAGATCCGCTGCTTGTAGCATCCCAAGGAAAGCTGATGGCTGAGGGCATGATGGAAATTGAGACTTACCACTTTCCACACTGCTGCAGACAATCTGTGCCATTCCCCTCTCTGAGACGGAGGTCACTGGCCTGTGTGTGACCTCCAAGATTGATGGCATGGCTGAAAAGAAAACTTGGGTCACCAGTAACTTTCCCAAAAACTACAGTTGCACCATCTCCTTCCTCCAATACATCCTTGGCCTGTGTTACCTAGGGGAAGGCATGGTTTATCCAGGCCTGAGAGGCTTGCAACAGGGTTCAGGACACACACTGCTGCTGCTAAGGCCAACCTCTCTGGGGATGCAGGGCTTCACAGTGTACAGCTCCCCCCCAGCCAGCCTGCCTTCCCCAACCTCTCCAGGCCAGGTGTCACTGTGGGAATACAGGCAGAAATCCAAGCCTTCTGTTAAATACCCCTTCTGAGGTAAAGTTAAGGATCAGCAACAGCTTCCAGCTCAGAAACTATACTTCCTCCTCCCTGCACAGCAGTACCATCAGCCTGCCTTCCCCAACCTCTCCAGGCCAGGTGTCACTGTGGGAATACAGGCAGAAATCCAAGCCTTCTGTTAAATACCCCTTTTGAGGTAAAGTTACAGAATGACTGCTAAGGATCAGCAATGGCTTCCAGCTCAGAAACTACACTTCCACCTCCCTGCACAGCAGTACCACGAGTCCTCAGTGAGCACCTTAAAAAGTTTCCTGTGCAGTGCAACAACTTTATTTCCAGCGCCTGCTGCCCACCCCCAGCACTGACTGCCGGACTGAGGCACAACTTGCACAGCCAAACCAGCGGCACTGGGAAAAGAGTGCTGCTTCTGACTCTTGTTATGTGTCAGGGATGCCAAGGCAGGGTGGGAGTGACACTGCGTTTTCCTTTTCTGGAACTCCAGGTCACCTACTCCATGACTTAGCTGCGGCGCCGCAGGTCTGAGGAGAGGACAAAGCTGGTTTGTTTTGCCATGGGCCCCTGCCAGGCTCACCCTGCCCATCGCTGTTGCAATGCCAGCTCTCCCTGGCCCAGGGGAAGCAACTCCGTGCCTCCTTCACCAGCCTCAGCCACACTCCTGCACCACCCAAAGCAGCTCCAGGCCTGCTGCTGCAGGGCCCAGGGACATGGGCTGTCCCAGAGCTCCATGGCCCCAGGGGGGCTGCCCACCCTCAGCAGCGCCCTGCCCACACAGGAGCTCAAAGATGGGAGTGTGTTTAAGGTTTCTGCAACAGCAAAAGGGTTTCAAACACTCAGGAATCATCCTACTGCAAGGATAAGGCTGAACCAGAGCAATACCACCCCCGCGCAGAGACAGGGATTTTGAGGAGACTATTTAATATTCCCCCTTCTTGCAAAACCTGTGTTTTCATCCAATGCTAAGGATTCCATAGAGAAAAATAATTAGCTCAAAACTTTGCAAACAGTTGGACATTGCCTGACTTCTTACCTTGAGCACCTCCTCACATAACTGCACTTCCAAGCAATACTGGGAGACTTCCCAACACATAGGCAGCAGGAAGCCCACGTAAGGCTGCCTGCTATCTACCACATGTTTAGCATCTCCAGTGGCATGATTACTCATTAAGTGGCTCACGCTAATGTTCTGACTATTGCACACCTGTTCCCTAGCACCATCTGCAGGCAAACTCCGTCCTTCACCCCTTCAGTGGAAAAGGTGCCTGCAGATCCAGGATAAGGAACAGCTCTCCACTGGATCACACGCTCAGCAGAGATCCAGGTGTTTGCTGCTCTAAATACACATTGTAGTAGAGACAAATTGTGCAAGTTTAGTTGTTTGCTGCAGGCTGAAAACTGTTTAGGAACACATGTTTAAACTTAATAAGCTACTTCTAGTCAAAAGGAAGAACAGCTGTTCTGATAAAGGCAGCCAAAAAAAAACCCCTGTCAATGTGATTTTAAGAAACTGAGGAAGATGAGGTGGAGGAAAACAAAATTTTAGGAGACAGCATCACTTACACTGCAAGCTTTGGCCCCTTCTCCCCCCATGAAATGGTCATGAATTAAGTTAATGCTTGTGTATTTTCTTCACTGACCTGGTAAAACTCCCCATAGTGAGAGAAAACCTCCACTTTCTTAGTGGCCCTCAGAACAGCTGAGTGCCATGCAAAACCCACCTCACTCAATTGCTGGTTTATAATCAACGAAGTTTTGATCAGTATTTCACAAACCCACATGCACCCAGGTGCTGTGAGGGAGCACCAGATTCAGCTTTAGGACACTGGACAACTGAAGCCACAGAGACCACTTCCAAGATATCACAAAATTGAGTTTGTCTCCCTGTCACATCCCGTGTCTCCTGATACTGAGCAGTCAGAAGAGTGAGTCCTTGAACTAACTCCAAACCCAGGCTTTTTGCTTTTAACACAATTCAAAAAGTAAAGCATTTTAAAAATCCATCTTAAAGTAGCCAAGGAAGAGGAGCAGAAGGGCTATAATTCTTCCAACTGTATTCTGAAAAGATGTTGCCTCTGCACCCTTCAGAGTCCGGTCAGCACAGAATACAGAGAATGTCCATCCAGCTGGGTTCTTTTAATGGCTCAGAAAGGGATGTGTAATCTGCCAGTTGTAACAGGAGCTTTCTTATCATGACTGGGTCCACAACTTGTGACTTTCAGTCAGCAGAAACAACAAATGAAGGGGACATCAAGCACTGTACAGTAGCCATCTCCCACACTAGGAGCAGCTGGCAAGCAGTCTGAGAAACTAAACTGACAATTTTATGGTGCTCTTCTCTACGAACTATTTGTTCAGAGACAGGAGAGATGCACAGGAACAATGTGTCTTTATCACATTCAAGAGACTATTAGGGTGCACACCAAAGGCCTTTGAGAAATTCCCTATTTTCATCCTACCCAGCTATATAACACTCCTTGCTTCTTGAACTTCCTACTGCAAAACTCCACTTTAACACAAGATGTACATTGGTTTTATTAATTACACCATAAATAATACTTTCTGCAACATAATATATTTCAGCTTCTGATCTATATCCGAATAAAGTGCTTAAGTTTAGGGAATACTTTTAGTGCATTCTGTGTAGTCACTTCTATAACTTCTCCAACTGGAATTCCTTTAATTTTGGCAATGTATTCAGCAGCAATGTAAATATTTTTGGGTTCATTTCTCACCTGAAAAACAAACAAAACCAACCAAATTACAGACCCCTAGAGATCACAAGTGTTTCAGATTCAGAACTTTCTGACACAGCTTCAGTGACATTGTGGCACATGCGGCAGAAAAATTACATGATTCCTCTTGGAGTAAGTCCCCTTGGTAGCCTCTTTCCTCTCTTGTAACCACATTCTGTGCCAGTAGCTGACCTCCACAAGGTGTGGGTTCGGATACAAATACACAGAAGTCCCTCCCTACCATCATTTACCTGTTTTTCAGGCCCCAGAGCAGGAGAGTCAGTTTCCAAGCACATATTTTCCAGTGGCAGCTGTTTCACAAGCTTCTGCTTCTTGAAGAAAAGAAGACAGCCATTAAATGCTTTATGCACTTAAAACTGTGGGGGAAAAAACATGAAGGGAAGATATTCCCTACATTTAGAGGCAACACCAAAAGACTTTGGTGCCATTGTTTCCATTTTATCAACAATTTCTGTATGGAAGCAACAACACCGGGAGCTACTCAAGAAGTCCCTTCAAATTAGGGTTCTCCTGTTTTCTAAATATGCAAAGCACTATTATCTCAAAGCTGAATTCATTGTTATTTATTAAATCACAGGTATGGTATATTGCAGTTATACAGTTGCCAGTGCAATTCTCATTTGCTGTTTTCTGTGCATATAATATTTGTGTACCTTTTCCTCCTCTATGCTTTACCTCTCAACCCCAGTTTGTTTTCCTTCCTAAGTACCTAACCTCATCCCCATTTATATCCACCCCTCATGCTCCCTCCACTTGAATCAAACTTTTTACTGTCTTACATTTCCTGAGCTTATCACAGAAAGCAGTCCTATCACAAAAACTACTCCTTCTCTACATATCATGTCCTTACTGTAAAACAGTACAGTGACAGAATGTTCTGAAGAAGAGTTCACCAGAAACCACAATAAAACAAACCCCTTGTTTCTCAGGAATAGCTGAGCTGTTTCAGCCAGAATTCCCCCTCCAAAGTCCAGCTAAGACAAAAGCCCCAGGCAAAAATTCAGCCAAAGTAAAAATGCGCAATGCATGGAGAAGGAGCAGACCCCAGCTGGAACCAGGACAAAACAATACCTGTTCACTCCTTATAATGGAAGGAGGGATGGAGAAGTAGTATCCAGCTCTCACCCCTTCCATGGCTACAGACGGCTTCCCATCAAAGGCATGGAGCAACACCTTGGTAGCACCTTGGAGAAACAAAGCAAACCACATCATCAGCAGGGTTACAGCAGGGCTGCCATGTCAGCTTCCAGTGCGACCTTGGAATTAAAACAGAATTAACACAGAAACTCTGCACTTCTGCTCCTGAGCTAGCACACACAAACTGATGTGAGGACACGGCACAACTGGAGAAATCCTGTTGGCAAAAGCCATGGCAGAGGAAATGAATTAAAAAAGCATACCTTGTTCCTTCAGGAGATTAATGGTTGGTCTTCCAGCTGAGCGGGAATGAACATTTCTGCACAGCAAGGAGAGGCCCAGCATTAGGAAATTTAGGCAAATACCTTTTCTTTTTGCACATACAAACAAACTAACAGTATCTTGGGATGAAAAGAATTAATCTGCATTACAACTTTTATCAAGAAAAAAACCCAGGGATGCATATATTAATCCTTTCAGCTACGGTGAAGATATAGGAACAACATGGCATGGACAGGGGACATAACATGTCTGTACAGAAGTGCAAACATAAGGAAAATTCTAAAACTAAATCTCAAACTGGAGACTGACTGGACACTTATGCCAGTTTAATCCATCTAAGAAAAGTTCTGTGGGCACTCAATAACCATAAATCCTGGGAAGCATTTCGACATGTTAGTGAGACCTGGCAAATCCTCCTCCTGGTATAAACAAAACCTACAATGGCAAATCCAGTCTCCTTGCCAGCTCAATCTGCTTGATCAAAACCTGTCTTTGTCCTTCCTTCTGTTCATCAGTGCTGGCAAATCTGGGAGTGAAATCTAGTCCAACCTACAATATAAGAAGACAAGGGAAAGGTTTTACAGATCTAACACTTAACAAAACCAAAATTAGACATACAAAGACATACCATGCTTCAAAACTGCAAAGAATTTCAAATTATGTGTACTAGAGACTGCAATTAAAATGAGCTCAGCTGCAGCTTAACTCAAAAAAAGAATGCATTCTCAGCCATAAGCTTTTTAACAATGAAAGCATTTGTGGGCAGACAGCTACTAACAAGGGTATTTAACATTGTAGTCTGTAACTGGTTTTCTGGGGGTTTATATTCTATTGAATATTATGTCAGATTAAGTCTCAAACATGGATCTCCAGTATAAGTAAAATTTCTGACCTGAACCTATAGCTTTAGTCCAATCTCTAGCAAAAATGACCCATTAATTTTACACTTTTTTGATCTAAACATGTTCAGGCAAAATTTAAAGTTTGTCAAAGCAGTCCCATTCACAGTTAGATGAAGAGAAGTTCTCCATACACAGTACAACATGGCAAATTTAGCTACAAAGTTCTGCCAAAACCCGCTTTATATATATATATCATAACCTTATTCTAAATACTCCTGAGCTAACTTTTCACAGTAGCAGCAGAGGTAATTAAAACAAGGCCCCAAAATAACTTGGTAACATTAAATAGCTGCAGACAGCTCCCTGAGATTTTCAGGACAAGGCCACAAACAGTCGCCTTCCAGTTCCCATGTTAACAAAGGAACATCTGCACATATTGTTTGCTGTAAGCAAAGCACACTTGGGATTTTTAAAACCATTTCACTGCAGCAATACAGCCAGATGACTCCAGAGAACAATTCTGCTTTAAGGGCTGATAGGGACAAATGGAGAGAGCCTGGGATTTGGTCCACTGGGTCTCCTTGCATTACAGAGGGCAGAAAAACCACTGGGCAGACCTGAAGGTAAATCAGGCAGACCGGAGCATCCTGTCATCTGTCCTGAAAAGTCCCAGCAGTATTTTAGAGGCCGCGTTTTACCTTCAAAGTAACACTGCGCTGCTCCTCTGGAGAAACCTCTTGAACGGG
The DNA here is from genome assembly GCF_014805655.1 of Passer montanus. Classification (NCBI taxonomy): domain Eukaryota; kingdom Metazoa; phylum Chordata; class Aves; order Passeriformes; family Passeridae; genus Passer; species Passer montanus. The sequence continues at coordinate 12,540,096 of NW_024358722.1, read as the reverse complement.
GTGAACTCCCAGGCATGGCAAGACAAACCCTGGGAATCTAGGCACGGAATAGATAGCGAGAGTGTGAAAGGCCACAGAGAGCCGAAGTTTAACGCCAAGAGCCCACAGAGAGCGCAGGTTTAAAGACAAGAAGGGCCGGCCTGACCGAGGGGCGCAGCGCATCCCCCGGCATTCCCAAGGCGCGGAGCCGTGCCGGGACACGGCCGGGCTCCGGGCTCCGCCGGCCTCGCACCTCTCAGACAGCTCCACGACGCTCCGGAACTCGCCCGCCTGCTCCGACACCACCACCAGCGCCGACACGGCCGCCTACGGCACACAGAGAGCCCCGGCCCGCTGAGACCGGCGGGGCCGCGGGCAGAGGGTCCCCTCAGGCGGCCCCCGCCTCACCTGCTCCGCCGCCCGCACCACGGCCGCCACGTCCTGCAAGAGACAAACACCGCCTCAGCGCCGGGCCGCGCCCGGGGCTCCCCCGCCCGCCGCGCCTCACCGGCTGGAAGCAGGGCGCGCCCAGGTGGCAGTGACAGTCCACCGGCCCCGCCATGCCGCGCCCGGCGGGAAGGCGCCGGGCGGCCGCGGGTTCCGCTTCCGGGCCGGCACTTTCCCCGCGTTCCGGGCGGGAAATGGCGGCGCTGCCGGAGCCGGGGCCGGAGCTGGAGCCGGAGCCGAGGCGGGCGCGGCGCAGCGGGAGCCCTGGGTGCGCTGCTGCTGGCAGCGCGGGCTGAGCGCGGTGCTGGAGCTGTGCGCGCCCTTCGTGCGGGCCCTGGCGCAGGGACAGCCCGGCGCGGCCGCCGCCGAGGCCGACGCGCTCTGGGTGAGCGGGAGCGGGAGCGTCCTGGGCCGGCACAGGGCCCGGCTGGCAGCGCTCGGCACCCGGGCTGAGGGGGCGGCTTGCCCCGGGCTGGCTCCCGGGCAGGGCGGTGAGGCGGGACGGGCTCTTCCTGCAGGAGGGATGGATGGATGGATTCACGGCTGGACCGCTGGATTCTCAGTCTGTCCCGTGCCTTGCAGAACTTCCAGACAGCGGTGCGGGAGAACGTCACCATTAACGGGCAGCCCTGGGAGGAGGCCTCGGATAACTCCCGGCTGCAGGGCGGTAGGCGTCAGTTTCCATTCCCTTCCTGCTGGGTTTGTTTTGGTTTGGTTTTTTCCTGAGGTGGAAGGGGTCCGATTGAAAAGGGAGGTTCTGACTTGATATATGGAAGTAAAAACTCATTCTTAGGATAACAGAGCATTGGAAAAGGCTGCCTAGAGCTTGTCTCCAGCGCTGGAGACTTCCAAAACCCATCTGGACAAAAGTGCTGTGAACAACCTGTTTTGACATGGGCATAGACCCTGCTGTGAGCAGGAGGCTCTGGAGGGCCCTTCTAGCCTGAGTGTTGGGGGCAGTGACCAAACATCCATCAAAAGGCCCTAGGAGACTGTCTGTTGCTGCTATTTAATATACAGATTAAGTGTTAAGAAGTATTGCTATATAAATATATGTAATAGAAACAATGTATTTATAATTGCTGTCTTTTGAATAATAGTAGTGGCGATTCTTGGTAGTGTGGTGTCCAAAGAAAATTTCAGTGCGGTTCATTCGCTCAGTTGTGTTGGCTTTAGGTTCTTTTTGCTTGCAGCTTAATGCCTTTTGCAGTTACACAGAGGTGAAAATACAGATACATTGAGCTAATTGTGGAGCTGTTAAACCAAAAACATTGAACTGTTTTTTTGGTCGGGATGCTCTAAGCAAACTGTGGGCTCTGAGCAACGTGATCTAGTTGAAGATGTACCTGCTGATTGCAGGGGGCTTGGACTAGATCACCTTTAAAGGCCCACACTATTCCAACCCAGACTATTCTCTGATTCTTTGAAGTGTCTGCAGTTGTAGTTTTAGAATTATAAAACTCCAGCTACTTTGACTACAAGGTCAAAAATGCACGGAATTCATGATGCAAAATGTCATGATTGTCATCTGCCCACAGCTGGAATAAAGCAGGTGTAAGGAGTGTATTCTGCTGTTTAGTTTGATACGAATTTACTCATGTGCGTATCTCTGATCCAGTTTGAGTCACCAAGAGATCTGGAATTTTGTACCTTACATGTTTATGTTGACCAGTGGCTTAAGTCTTTCCTGTCATTACTTAAATGGTTTCATGGTGATCTTACAACAAACAACCAGGACAAACCCACAGACTCCTGAAACCCTGACTTTTCCTGTCTGAATTGCAATCACTTGATTCTGCACAGAGTGACCCAGAGAGGGTGCTCAAAATCCATTCTTTACCACTAGATTAAAAATATTGCATGGCTTGCAAGATATACTCAACACGTTAACGGGAACAGTGAATTTAAATGTTAAACTGCTTATTTGTGCACTGTGTGATGTAAATTCAGTTAGGCTTCCAATTACTGTTTGTACAGTTGGAGTTTGTTTAATGCTTGTAAATCACACAGATAAACCATTTTTCTCCTTAAAAGATGGCCATTGCTTCCTAAGACTTTCTTCACAGATTCAGAGTTCATAGGGAAATACATTTGTTATTTTTTCCCCTGGATGGTTCTCTGCCTACCCCCCCCCAAATCATTTATTTCAAAATAACTGGCCAACATCAAGTTATGCTCCAATCTCTATACTGCCGTAGCAGGGAGATTCAAGACATCCATTTAATCCATTTATTTCTATGTTGATAATTGTGCATGATATTTTTAGTTTGAGATCTAAAGTTTCTTTTTCTTGATAAGTTTGTCTCAAAAAAAATTGTCTGAGAATTCCGCAGTAACTACGTGTGTTTGTCACTTTCAGATTCCAATTTTCATATTCTGGAGGAACAATTTGATGATTTAGTAGTAGAGACAGCAACTAAGCGTAAACGGTGGTCTAGAAAGATCCTGGTGCATGCTATCCAGACCATGAAAGCAGAGCAAGAGATGTTGGTGAGTAACCTAAGACTTCCAGAAAACCTTTGCATTAAGAAATCAATCATCCAGTGTTGACCTTTAAGCTCCTCTCCATAGTTGCTATTGAGTCTTTAGCATAAATGAAATTGGTTTTTTAATGAACTGCTTCTGCAGTAACAAGGTTTAAACTTAGTAAGTTTACTGAGTAACCAAGCATAGCTACAAAGTGTTGTGGTTGTGTCTGAATTGTATCTGTAGCACAAAGAAACTGGAGCATATTGCTTTGTGGGAACTCAGCACATCACTCCGGGTGTCCAGAGCTACCCAGACAACCCTTGGGGGGCTCGGAAGTCCTGGAATGTTGCCAAAAGTGCCTGGTAGCTTGACTTTGACCCTTCTAAAGAAGTGACACCTGGGTATGAGGTGATGAGAGAATTTCAAGTCTGAATGGTGAGGGGATGATATTCACTGGGTGAAACATAGATTTTAATGCACTGTACAGGGGGGTTTGGAATCCTGTACATGGGGGTCAGGAGTCCCAAGATGGAGGGATTTGGGCGTGCCCTGTCCTTCTTCTTTCTTCTCCTTGGCATCCATGTTCAGGATGATGTTGGCACGTGTGGATTTGTTCATGGTGAAGTTGCACTTGCCAACAAGGGTGAAAAGTATTGGAAATAGAAGGTAAATATATTATACGTAGTTTTCACTATAAAAGACACAACCGCCCCATGGGCGGGGGAGACTGCTTTGGGCTGCCTTGCCAATCAGACCTCGGCTGGGCAGACAGAAAAACTTTGTAGATAAGAAATAATAAACACAACTGAAGACCGAAAACTCAAGAGTCCAGACTCCTTCTTCAAAGCGCGGCCTGCCCAGAACCACCTTTTCCCATGTTGGGGCAGACACAAGTAACAGCCGACCCCGACATTGCTTCATCCTTGTGACTTAAGATTTAGAAACCAGTAGGCACCTAGTTATCTTCCAAGTTCCTGAAGTCCTTGCTCAAGGGCTGGTTGAGATACTAAAAGTTGCACTACATACATACAGATAGTATCACATGCAGTGTATGACTTAAAAAAATGTCAGTGGCTTCCTAAGCACTTTTTTGGAGCTAGTAACTACATCAAGTAATGACTTTCAGTAAAGCATGGGTAAAAAGGCAGTGTGGGTTAATGAAGCAGCACAGTAAATTCCGTGTGATTTTTGACACACAGTGTAAAGTAATTACTGGCATTAAACAACCCAGTAGTGTCCTCAGCTGCTGGATTTCTTCCCTGAAGTTATGTTAGGCCTCTCTTTTGCTTACCTCCTGATTAATTAGGATTCCTTTGGTAAAAAACAAGAGGCTGAGGCAGAGTCAAACACTGGCACAAGCTGCCCAGTGAAACTGCAGTCTTCATCCTTGGGGAGATTCATGGAGTTGACTGGATGAGGTTCTGAGCAACCTGCCCTAGTTAGCCCAACTTTCAGGAGGGTGTTTAAAGGTCCTTTCCAACTTCAGCTATTCTATACTAAAGCAGACAGGGATTTTTTTAGAAGGTTGTGTAGGAGCCTGCATTGCATTTCTGAGGACTAAAATTGGCAAATGTTAGTTAACTCTCTAGATTAGCCAGGCAGAAATGGTTTACAGTAAGGAAAAGTGCATGGGTGCACTTTCATCTTACACCTGAGATATTTTCTGACATATATTACCTTTTGTGATCTCTCTGTTTTGTCAGCGTATTAAGTATGTAAAACAAACAAACAAAATCAACTTAAATAAAATATGTTATTGCATAACACCTAGATTTAACAAGACCTACCTGAGTGCCACAGTGGATTACCTATTTGGAATACCTCTCATGCTACTTTTTCTCTTGCTGATCTTTTCAAAGTTCACACTACCACAACTTGATGATTATTTTAATTAAAATTGTCTGCAAAAGTTTAGTTTATCCCTGTAAGAATATGTAGAAATATATGTAAGAAATATGGAAAGCTTAGTTTATCTCTGTAAATGGTCCTTTTTTTAATCTCTCAGCTATTTTGTAAAGGTACCAGTAGTTTCTTTGGTTTTGGTTGAGGATTTCTTGTGTTCTTTCATTACCATAGCTAATTGTGTGATGCTTCCTGAAGCAAAAAGAGCAGCCATGAAGACGTGATTTATCTGGAGAGAACCACTCATTTATTGTGGTGATTTCCTTGTAATTGCCAAAGCCAGAGATCGTCCTGTGGGTTTTCAGTCAATACGGTCTGTAGAGTTTGAGGTTAATGCAAGTCATGTTGGTTCTCCTGCTTGGAGCTGTTAGTGCAAACTTGCTAAGAAGTTATGTGAACTGTTGAAAAATTTCTCCCAAAAGTACAGCAAGGAATAATTAGCTTTCCCCTACTTGGTTTTGCTTGAAGAAGGTTGAGGGACAGCTCCTGAAGTGGAGAACACTAACTTGCAGATGATCTAACTTCTGTTCCCTCAGCCTTGCTTTGTTTCCTTCTTCCCTGTTAGCTGCTTCCAATTCCACCTTTAATGTAACTGAGTATGGGTTACATTCAGTTATTACTAGTTTACTTCATGTCTCAGTTAACTGATGTAAGATCACAAGACTTACAGTTTGTGGAACAGAATGTTCTTAGCTCTATCTAAGTAACTGTAGGGCTAGAGTGTAGTTGTTTAAGTACTTTTTTTTTTCTTAGCTTTTTGTCTTAATGTACCCATTGTTGGAGTTTGTGGTTCTGTGAAAGCATGCTGACTCTGTGAATGGCTCCTGAGAAGCCAGAGCAGCTCTTTTTCCTCAGTCATGCAGCAGGTGGCAATGCTTCTTCCAAAATGCCTGGATGTCAGTTCTCATGCTATAATAATCAAAATTCTGCAAACTAAAGCAGATTCTGGAGATGTGTTTACAGTGAGTGTAACTGTGTTAACCAGTATGCTATTTTCAGTAACTAAGTATCTATAATCTGTACCTCTAATACATTCTTGATCTAAATAATTCCACCACAATCTCCATTGTTCTGATTGCTATATGTATATTAGATATCTGTTAAACCAAGGGAGTATTTCACAATTTTGGTTTGTGTTTTTGTTTTGTTTTGTTTTGTTTAATAGAAGCTCTACCAGCCTGTGGTAAAACCAGCAGACGTAAGACCTCTGCAATCTCAAGGTAAAGATTTTGTGGAGAGGGTAACTGTATTGAGGAAACGCTGCCTCACTTACTGGCTAACTGTAAATGTTTGAAAAGTTTTCTTTCTTCAAGCTTATTTAAAATTGGCTGTTTATAAATTCTGAAAAGCTAGAAGTTTTTCATAAGTGAATGTATTGCTGCCTGAGTTTTACTGTATCCATTTCTCTCATTCTGAGTGCTGCCTGCAGTTAGGCACTGTACTTGAAGGCAAAAAGCTGGCAAAGGCCTCTGTGTGTGTGTGTTGGGGGGAAAAGTGGTCACACAGCTACCCCCAGAAGGCTTCCTTACTTCTTTCCTTCATCACTGGTGGAGGCCAGGTGGGGAACTGGGTGGATCACTGACATTGTACTTCATCTGTTCTTGTGTTCTTTTTACTAGTATACTAGAAATGCTTCAACCTCTCTTTCTAATCAGTCAGTTCCTTCAGGGAATTGAAAGCTGTTGTGTAGGACTCAGTGGTGGCAGTGCTGACTCTCCTAACTTGCCAAGTAGGACACAGATTTCATCCTGCCCGTGTCACTTGTGAGGGTTGATGAAGGAACAGAGCTGCAAACAGCATTGTAAGTTTGCTGCATGGTTTGGAAAGGTGCCTTGTACAGACTCCTTGGAACAAGGTGATAGATTTTGCAGTGGATGATTGGGATGTCCTCTTTTGAGGCTGGCTTTAATAAATGGGAAGTTTTGTGTTGCCTGTTGTTTTTGATTGAAAAATAACAGAATTCAGCAGTGCAGTTCTAATTTGAAAAGTGAGAACCCTCACTATGAATTATGGCACATGATGTAACAAGCAGTGGTGCTCAGAGTTTGAGGAGCTGAGCTGGATTTTTAAGTTCTCACCCTGCTGATCTGACTTCATTCTAAACATCATTTCCTCTTGTACAGGGAGACATGGTTTCCAGCAGTGCCAGCCTGGGCAGCAAAGCAGCCAGTAGGAGCAGTACAGTGGTCACTTTATGTCTGACTTCCTTTTGGTTTCTAGTGTCCAAATACAAGCTTTTCTTATGTCAGTCAACTACTTGCAAGTTAGTAGCAGCTTGCACTATGATATTGTGGTTTTGGGTTTGGTAGGGCAAAGTTGCAGCAAAGATACCGTGGAGTTTATGGAGCATTTTGGTATTATGTAGTCTTTGGGAAGTTTATGTATCCCAGTTTAGCAAGTACAGTGGCCAGAAACCAAAAATGTTTAGATTACTCAATACCTTTCATTTCCTTGTTTCATTTCCCTATGTTTTGGAAAGCCTTGAACACTGAGGAATATAATGCCATCTATGTCAACCTAAACTCTTGCAGGCACATTTCATTTAACTGTGTGTCAGTCTTTCTATACAATAATCCAAATAATTATATTTCTTCTTTCACTTAACTCCGTCCTTGCCATTTGATATGGTTACCAGCCTTCTCACCCCAATACTTTATTGTAAGAGTGCTTCATTGTACATATATCCGTCTTTTACAGAATGCCCTTCCATATTGCTCTGAGATGAGTTTAAAGAGGTTGCTTCTTGACTTCTAATTCTTCCAAACTGAATGATGGTGCATTTTAGTGTCCATGTTCATGTAGGGATCTTGTGTTCCTAAACCAGCTCTGACCAGTGCACTGGATGCATGGACAGTTCAACAAGCACCATCTCTTGGTGGTTACCATGTTTCAGCAAGGAATCACTGTAACCCTGAGCTAGAATGCAGTGACTGACTTCAAAATACCTTCAGCAGCACTAATAAGATTGACTTCAAAACAGAATACTGTGTTTAACCCTGACAGGGTTTAGGGTTGTGTGCACCACCTGACACTGTGTCCAACTGCAGGCAGTGGTGAAACCCTTCAGAAAACTAATAATAGTGGAGATGAGGCTCCTTACTTCTCAGAAGCATGCTAGTCTCCTCATTTTAAGTTTTGTGGATGGAGAACATGCAAAACACTTTCATAATAGGCTAGAGTTTAACTCTTGAATATAGAATTAAAGTATTAGTGATCTTATAATATTGCTGTTACAGTCAAATATATGCTGGTGTTCTGCACCTGCTGCCTGCTTCAGTGTTGCTGAAAGCTGGGGGGTTTTTTCTTGTCTTATTAGCACAGCAGAATTAATGCAGTTTGTGTTATTTATGCTTGGTTCTTTTTGGTGTTGATGCTTGATAAGTTAAGCCAGAAGAAAAAAAAGCAGCTTTTATTGTAAAAGCCAACTTGTCAGAGACATAGAAAGATTTATTTGCCCTCCTTAAAATGGGTTTTCTAAATCTCATGTTCCCCACAGTGGTGTCTATTCTTTGTTTCTGTGTGGGTTTTATCAAATGTAATGTGAGCTTAAAAGTTTTGAAAACAAATCTTTCTGTGTAATTATTTCTTTACAACTGTTCTCTTATTTCAAATACTGGCTTTGTGTTTTTTAGGTAAGAGCTTTGGGGCTTTCTGTAGTTGGGACTGCTAGCCTCTACTGCAGTTTGAGTGATAAAGAGTATTACTAGTGAGATCCACCATGCCAGCTGTCATCCTCAGTGTTAGAGTGAAGGGGATGTGCTGCAGGTTTAGGTTTTATACAGGGACTTTACTGGCTTTCTGTCCATTTTCTGATAGTGAGTAGTGGGGGAAAGAGTTGTGTTTCAGAAGTTGATTTGTGCTGTGTTTGTCTGTAGATGCTTACATCGCAGAGCTGAAACAGGTGACAGAAGCAGCATCCAAACAGATCAGCAAAGCAATGCAGGTGAGACCTCCGTGTGCTCCAAGAGAAATACGTTTCTATCTTCTTGATCTGGTAATATGTCACAAAACACGAGTTCTAACTCATCTTCCTTATAGTTTGGTAGAAAAAAGCCTGGTGTGTGTACTTAGGAAGCAGGTAAAGCATTGTGTTTGTAAAACATTTCCCCTCATGTGGTAGTAAGGGAGATAACCCAGGAAATACTTCTGCTGAGATTTTGGAACCTGCAGTGCTGGAAAAACAGAACATCTTTTGAAGACTTGTATGACTTCATCTGGAGTATGACATTTGTTACTTCAGTACCTGCTTAGGCATCAGCTCTGGTGTTCCTCTGATACTGCCTGGGCTTAGAGATGTCGTGAGAGAACACTTCAACTTGCTGCACTCTTTGCATGGTTTCTGAGTGCAGACCCCTCACTATTGGGGTGGTAGCTCTGCGTTCACAACCCCCACCCACCATCCTGGGCATCATCTGTGCAGAGACTGAAGCTTTTGTACCTGTCAGAATCTCATTAGCATATTGCATGCCTTATAACCATTGTTTTTCCCATGTAACTTGAGATACTTGGGTTTGTTTTTGCAGTCTATTCTGGCATTCACAGAAAAAGCAGAAGGTTTTTCCCAAGCATTGAGTTTGCAACCAGCCTTGGAACTCTGCAAGCTGCAGGAAGAAGTCTTTTCTGGTTTCAAGGTGAAGGAGGAAAACAGTGTCCAAAATTCAGTACCACCAGGAGAAGTCACACCAACAGGAACTGTTTCCAGTAAAAATCCTTGTGTTTTGCTAAAAAGAAGAAGAGCTGCAGATTCCCCCAAGAGAAGGCGCTACCCACTGCGGCGGAGGAAGATCACTCTCAGTGCATGAATTTCTCGTTTTGTGTTTTCACATTGGAATCTCAGTTGTACTTTTGTTCCATCTGTTCCATCTTTTTTCTTAGAACTCATCTCCCCTCAGTGCTATACATGGGAGCTTCTTTAATTAGTCTTTGACCTCTTAAATATTTCTGCTTTTGCTGGCATGCTGATGGTATATGGTACGTGTACCAGTAGCATCCCATACCCAGCAAGTGTATTTTCCATTTAACTCATTTTTTGCTCTTATATTGCAGTTTTTAGCTTGAGTCCTTGTGCTTCTCAGAGTTCTTGTGCATGCTTTATGTATGTGGGCAGTCTTTTAGGAAACTACTAACTGCTCATTTACATTCAGCATGTCTCTAAAGAGTTGGAGAATGTCTAGTTCTCCTAATGCACCTTCATTAATTACTAAGGCATGTGGCTTTTATGTTAATGAATTAATTGACGCTGCAGCAAGATGCAATCACCTAATGTGATGCGATGTTGGAGTTTTAAGCACGTGATATTAGTCCTTGCTATTCTACCTTTCCTGAATGTAGGTCATCTAGGCTTATTTATAGTCATGTTTGTCAAAACATGGATTTTTAATAATTGTATATATTTACTTGCAGTGTGCTCTTCTGAACAGGAATTTAACCATCTTAGGGTCTGATATATCATTTCATGTAATCCCATTATGCAGCCTGGTGTTTTCCTGAGCAATATTTCTACCCAAGAAAGGATGTTGACTTGGGTTATGTTGCATTAGTTGTTTGACTAAACTTAGAGATCAGTAGAGGCTACCAGTAAATGGTATTTACCTGAGCTATCTTAATTTTGTACTCATTAGTACCTAGAAGATTGCAAATTAGTACTAAATTGAGCATTGTGCCTTAACCATTTATAATTTTTTCTAGTTTATGGTTGCATGTGCCTGCAGTAAATACTCCTGTCTAGTATGTAACATATTTGTAACACAGTAAATGGAGGGAGGGTTTTAGAAGCTTTATTAATTACATATTTGGTGCTAAGAAGACAGGCCTGACCTAATGTCTAAGAGACTGAGAATTCTCAAGAAAACAGATTTTAGCATCATACTGAGACTTTGTATATATGATCATATGTAAATATTTTTCCTGACCTTGTATACAAATGTGTGTTTTTATATGAAGTAAATTAAATCAATTAAGGAAGATCAAAGCTTCAGATAATATTGTCAGTTCTAATTCTGGAATAGATGGTGGCTGAGCAGTGAGCATACTTCGGAGGACATCTGTGTTAAATTCTGGCTTGAGTAACTGAAGTAGTTCCATGTACTGCCTTTGAACTCACAAGTGTTATTAATCTCGGGCTGTAAAGCTTCTCGTGTGAGAGAGGACAGGATGTGAGAGGGACTGGGGCTGCAGGGCTGTGGAACGTGTGGCTCAGACAGCTTCTCACACAGCCACTTGCTATTTTGAGTGCCCGTGCTGTGTGCGGCGTTGGAAATCCCTGCTTTGGCTTTCTTCATACAGATCCTGGGTGTTGCTAGGCTAAGGTGAGCACTGCAAGATTTTGCATGACAACTGTTACAGTATTTGGCCATTTTCTCTGTTAATAGGAGGATTCTCTGCTCTTGTCTGCAACTGATAGGCAAGTACAGAAAATAACTAGGAATAGGTATATACCTCTTCGGGAAAGTTCTGTCAGAAATAGCTGGGATAAGACAAATGCCATAAGAAGTAAAAAGGGAAAGCACTTAAACTGTGGTTTAAGACTTAATAAATAAATTCATAGATTCACACTACAGTGCATGTTTCTAGTTAGAGACTGAGGGATAGTTGGCCTGCACAGGATTTCAAGGAAGTGGGAATGAATGCCCTGAGTTAGAGCAGTCAATCTTTGTTCCATAGCCCATGTTGCAATTGCAACTGGGTGGAAGAAGAAAAATGCATCTGGAAATGCTGGCCAAATGGCCTAAAGAAAAAGATAAAGCAATCAGGGTTCCAAGTGCAGTGTATAAAGTAGGAATTTAAAAATCTGATGGCCAAGCAGTGCTGGAAAGAGAGCCTCCCTTGAACTGAAAGTTCTATGACGAACTAAACCCAACATGAATGTTCAGCAGTTTTTCCAGTGGTTATTAAAAAATTCTACAGCCAGTGATACCTGCAACTAGCTGTTCTTCCCATTGGCAGAAATACATAAAACACTTCGTTTTTCACCCACTCCAGTAGCCTTTTGTCCTTCAGTTAACTTTTCATAGGAATTGGCAGTGTTGTGCAAGACATGTCTAATCAGGCTTCTACTGAAATGTCACAACAGCCAAGCTTCTTATTTTTAACCTGGGACGAATTGGTATTGCATCAAGAAATGTCTGGTAGTTTTTCTTTATATAGCCTTTGAATTTTGTAAGACAGCTCAATGGTGATGAATGCTTGGGTTCATTTGCAAACTGAGTTTGAATTTCTTGGCTTTCAGGGGTGAGACAGAACATCTTGCTGTTTGTTGGTGTGTCCTGTCTGCAATGTGCTTTTTGCTCGTGAGGCTGGGCCATCCTCAGCCAAGAAAAACTTGCAAATTGGAGCAGCATTCCACGCCTGCTTTTGCTGTGTATACTTTCTGAACAAAGGGGATTATGAACTCTAGAGGTCCTCTTCACATGGACCCTGACATCTGTTTGGAAGCCTGGGCGCTCTGAGACCCAGTTCTGACACGTGCCATTCTCCAGAAGAGCCGTGCTGTGCTAAGCTGTGATCAGAGACTAGTCTACATGTGTGTAGGCTGCTTCATGCAGACAAATATCACTGATAAACTGCCATTATAAAATGTAAGCTCAGCTGACTAGGCTGCTTTCTGGGCTGGTTTTCTCTCCTGCACAGAAACGCTCTGCCTTTACTGCTGCACTACCTGGAATTACTGTGTAGGCATTTCTGCAGATGTACCAGAGATAGCTTTAATACTCAGTAGAAACATGTTCCCACAAGCAAATTTTGATTTGTCATTTCCTTTGTCATTTGTTCTGAACAGACTATTCAGGCTCAAGGGGACTGTCCCCTGGCTTGTCCCATGCTTGTGTTAGCCTGGAAACCTTATTCTGCAGCTGCTGGGAATTATTCAGTGAAGTGGATATTTATTCAGGACTAATAAATTCTTGGTGAGCTGCTCATGATTTGATGCTGACACGTAGCTGGTGCAGGTGCCACTTGCAGCAGCATTGTTCCTGGAGCGTGGAGTTCAAAGTCCCTCTGTGGAAGGGGACTTTCTTTCCCACAGATCACTCCAGCGGACTGTTGAGGTGTTTTATCCACATGGTTCATGGCCAGAGAATGTACCTGGTCCCTGAGCCTGTGAAAATACTGGCTTCTAGTCCTATTTCAACTGAACTTAAGCTACAAAGGCAGCAAGATCCCAGAGCTCTCTTTTTAAGCAACTGTTCCAACTAAGTCTCCGTTCCTGCCCTGGTGTACTGCATGAGGTGTAGTTAATGCAAGATTAGGCTCTTTCAAAGGAGCAGTTGAGAGCAATTCACCCTCTAATAGCTGTCTGCCTGGTGGCCTGGGCTGCTTTCCAGGAGGTGCTGGTTTGGACTCCCTCCTCTGGAGAACAGCTCTGAACCCACACCTTACTGCTGCCTCCATGAGCCGCCCTTGGTGAGCATCCTGCTCTTGGCACATTAGATGGCAAAGGGAGAAAGAAGCAAGGCTGCTTTTGAAGAAAGCAGGGGATGCTCTGTGAGATGCTTGGGAGACCCAGCACAGTCTGGGGCTGCACATTAGGTCAGGGTATATTGGCAAGAGTGTGCTTCCCAGCTGTGGTCACCAGCCACCTTCCCATGGCTGATAGGGTGGGAAGACTCAGAGGGACTCAGTCCTCCAGGGTTGGAGAAGCTCTTTGAAAAGTGCAAAAGCAAATAAATGCATGGATAGCCTGTAGGGTTGAGACACAAGCTGCTTTGAGGTGGAACAGCTGGGAAGAAGCACTTCAAACCAAGGAAGTCATGCTCAAGTCTTTTAGTCACAGTCCCAGAGCCTACCAGGAAACATGTGGCAGAGCACAGGCGTTGGTTTGACTCTTGGACTCCAGGGAACATGGTTCCCTCACCTTTAGCATGAACTGTTAGCCAGATCTTCCTGGAAGGATAGTCTATATTTACTCAGTTTGCCAGCTCTTTAACTTCATCTAACCTGGATGACTCAAGCTGCTGAGGAAACCAGAAAAATAGGGAAGTATCTGATTTCTTGAGATCTCTGGGGCTTTATGACCGACTGCCCTGCAGTTTGGAGGCACATACCCTCCTCACATGGTCGTGTGTTCACCTTTGTGAGTCGAGCACAGCCAGGAGGGTACAAATCCTTTTGCAAGAAGAGCAAGGACGTTGAAGTAGCTGTCAGTGCAAACACCCCCTTTCAGAGCATAAGGCCAAGGTAACTGTGGAATTAAAATGCAGGAAGGTGTTCCAAGAGGTAAAAGAAACAGTGTTCTGTTAAGATACTCTTCACAGAATAGTAGAAGAGAAAGATTTTTGTCTGCAGCAACTATATTTCCAGCAGTCTTTGTCTGGCTTTGCCTTTACAAGAAGTCTGTCGCATTTCCTTATTATTTAAAGGAACAGGGTGAGTAGCGAAAGTGAAAATCGCTTTATCCCAGCACGGATGCCGTGTCCTCACACCCACGATCCCGGGCTGAGCTGGCTGTCCCCCATGCGGAGCTGCCGCCGCTCCAGAGAGCCGATGTCAGAGGAGCGCGGCGTGCAGGAGCGGCCGGAGGTGAGCGGCGGGAGACACACGGGGGCGAGGCCGGCTCCCGGGGGCAGCCTGGAGAGGAGAGAAACTGCGGGGAGTTTATTTCTGCAGGCGAAAGAGCGACTCGGGCCTCCCGGAGGGGCGTCGAACCCATCCGGCGCCCGGGGCTGGGGCTCTCCGGGGGGATTTTCAGGCAGCTCCTGCCCGGCAGCGCCGTGACCCGGACTTTCCCCGGCTCCCGGCGGCTGACGAGAGCCGGCGGTCCCGGGGGGCGGTCCCCGCGGGATGGGGCGGCCGGGTGGTCCCGGGTTCCCGGTGCAGGCGGGCGCCATGTGACGGCTATGTGGGCGGCGGCTCCGCCCGGGCCGCTCCGGCACCTGGCTGCGGCACCCCCGGCCCGGGGCGGCGCGTCCCGGCCCCGGCCCGCCGGCGGCCAGCGCGCTGTCCCGGGGCGCGGCGGCCGAGGGCGGCCAGCAGGTAGGGACCGGGCGGCGGGCCGGAGAGCGGGCACATGGGGCTGAGTCACGCCGGGCAGCGCCGCGCCGGGGATACCCGCTGCCCCTGGGTTTCGGCCCTTCTTTTCCCGGGAGGCGGCCGCCGTGCTGGCTCTTCCCAGGTGGGAGCGCGGGCGAGCCGCCGGCGCCGGCCGGAGAGCGCCGGGGCACGGCGCGGGCAGCGGCTTTTCCCGAGGCGCGGGCAGCCGGGAGGGGAGCAGGGCTTTCCTCCACGCTGCTCGCACCTCCGCCCCGTCGGCCGCGCTGCAGCGAGGCAGGTGTCAAGTGCTGCCCGCCGGGCAGAGCGGGAGCGCCGGTCCCCGCTCGGGTACCCAGCTTCCCCCATCGGTAGCGGTGCCCCTGCTGAGCACTGCATCCCCCGGGCAGCCTGCCGGCTTCCACCCCTCCGCTTCGGGTCCGCCTGTGCAGTGGGGGAGAGGGATGCGCTGCTCTTTGCAGAGATCTTGCGCTCTCTGGGAGACCGAGGATCAGCGCTGTAAAACTGGAAGTGTTCGTTCTCAGAAAGTTACACACCCGACTTCGGTCATCTTCTATGTGCACCTTGCAAACTAGCAAAGTGTTTCTGGCTGATGTCTTCCAGAGTCGTGAAGAAGATGACAGGAAAGTAAGGAGGAGAGAAAAAAATCGAGTTGCTGCCCAGAGGAGCCGGAAGAAGCAAACTCAGAAAGCAGATAAACTTCACGAGGTGAATGGGTACTTGGTGCTTTGCAGGCATGGCTTGGGTACCAAGCACGGGACTTTACAATAAACAGGAATTCTTAAGCAGGCATGGGCCTATCTTCACATAATCCTGCTCAGAGAGCTGTGGATGTGAGGCACAGAGGGTGTGCTGTGGGATGCCTGGCTGGGAACTCCCAGACACTGATGCTGCTCTTGGACAGTGCAGCTCTGCCTTCAGTGACACTGCTAGGAAGAGAGAGACATGGTCCTGCCCATGCCTCATCCTCCCCCTTTTGCTCTTCCTGTGACCACCCAAAGAATGGGATCACAGGGCTCCTTTGGGCTCAACCAGAACCATTTTCTTCTGTATTAGTGTTAAGCTTGTCACGTTTGCTGTGACAGTGGATGAATTCTTGCTGTCTTACAAGGTAGAAGGTGATGGAAGGAGAGGGGGCCATGCACTGGCAATGCTGGCTTAAATCAGTTCTAGAGCTGTGGTGTCAGCATTGCCACTCAGCAATGGGGTTCCCAGACATACCCAGCTGAAAAGGTTTCTTAGGAACTTGGGAACCTGCAAGTGTGAGAGCTCGGCCTGGCTAGCTGTTACCCTTGTATGCTTTGAAAAGTAACAGTTTTGAAAATCTTCCAGAAGCTCTTAATATCACAATGTGGTGTGCTTTTCTTGTGTCCCCAGTGCAAATACTGGAGGACAGGGATCCCTTTTCTCTGGTTTTGGATGTTGCCTCACACTACAGTGCTCCTGTAGCCAGGAGTCAGCTTTTGGGGTAAGTGACAGTTTTGCAGCACACTGCCACTGTGGCTGAGTCAGTTGCTCAGCTCTGAAGGTTCATCACAGGCTTTTTTCTTTCTCACTGTGGAAGGATCTGCCAGCAGTTAGCAGAGACTAAGAGGGACAATGTGGGGAGTTTTGGGCTTGGTTTTTCCCAGATCTCCTCTGAGTCAGCGCCTGAGAAAGCCAGGTGCAGGGTAGTTCTGAAAACGGGTAACCTCTGGCTTTTGTGGAATAATTTTTGGGCCCTGTGGCATCCTGCAGCCTCTCTGATGTTCCTCTTGAACTTGAGGATATTCCTCGTGCTGGGGATTTTCATTTTGAGGCACACAGGTTTTGCCAGCTCTAGGCAGATCTGGTTGAATAGACATTCGTTCTTAGCAAGAACAATGTGACAGTTTCACCTCTGAAAATGAAACAGAGCAATGGGACAACAACATTTATTCCAAAACCCAGGACCACGGGGTTTGGGGCAACAAGAGATGAGCAGAATGACAGTGGGGGTCGGGCAACTTGGCTGGAGTTTGGTTCCAATGCTGTGTTAGGAGGACTGTGCCTGTTTTACTCTGTGAGAGGTGGCTCAAGGGTGTGAGGGAGGACAAGGAGCCCAAAGTTCTGCAGCAAAGGGGAGCAGAGGCAGTGCCAGGCTGCCCAGAAGAACACTGCATGAGGAGCTCTCCCTGCTGCCTTTTAAGGCACGTGCAGGCTTTGAAGTTTGCTCTGAAGCTTTCCCAGGGAGGTGAGACAGACTGGGTGAATGTTGAGCCTTGGGCCAGCAGCAAGACATCCATCTGCAGGTTTTCAGTGGCCTGGCTCTGAACCTCTAGCTCTCTGCTCTTCAGGGTGGGAAGGCTTAGAAGCAGGGACACTTGAGACACACAGTTATCAAAAAATGTGATGCAGGAGTCTTGCATCCGTCACATGGATGCTGCAGAGCAACTCAAAATTCCTCTGCAGTTAACAGCAGCTTATTTATTGCCAGAGAAGCTTTAGCTTAAAAGTAGACAGGTCAGAGATAACCAAAGGCAGTGGTCTGGCCTTCTGGTGACAAAATGAGTCTGGCCCTCAGGCTGGCATGATGCTTCCCTCCTCCTGAGTTCTCGGGCTTCTGAGTAGGTGGCTACAAGCTCTGTCTGCCAGGGTTGGAGGAAAGCACTGGACATGCTGTGCTAGCCTGGATAAATGGCTTTTCCTGGCACTGCCCTGGGGCAGGGGCTGCCTTTCTCTCACCAGCAGCTCCAGGCACCGGGTTTTCCCAGCACTTCTCAGCACTCAGTGCTTTCATTTTCTCTGATCTCACCGTGCAGAGTCCATTTTGGCCCTTCCCATCAGAGGCAGCCCAGAGTGGAAGAGGCCACCATGGGGACGCAACCCTCCATGCCTGCAGCCCTGGGCTCCTGGGAGACTCTGAGGGCAAGTAGCACCTCCTGGTCTTCAGGGCCGTGAAAGGAATTGCAGTGTGATCAGGGCACAGGTGGTAAAGCACTTGCCCTGTTCCAGCACCCAGGCTGGGTCTGCCTTTCCTCAGCACTTTGTAAGTTGTAGTAAGAAACCACACTGTTTTTCTACTGTTATGTGAATGCACTCAAGGTGGAAGCACTGAAAGGAATGTTTTGACTGTAAGTTGTTGGTTTTTTTCTTTCCCCTCCTTCCAGGAATATGAGTCTCTTGAGCAAGAAAATACCTCCCTGAAAAGAGAAATCGGAAAGCTAACAGATGAAATGAAACACTTGAGTGAAGTGTTGAAGGATCATGAAAAGATCTGTCCACTATTGCACTGCACCATGAACTTTGTGACCATACCAAGGCCTGATGCACTTGCCAGCTGCCTACCAAGATGAGTGCTCTCCTCAATCACCTCTCAATGTGATGTGGGAAAGTGCCATTAACAGGAGGTTTCAAGAACTGCCTAGTGTGCAGTTCTTACATTGAATAGGGCTGGACTCAACCACACAGCTTTACTCCACATTGAATTGTTACAGTCTTCTAAATCTCAGGAAAACACCAGTATGGAAAAAAAGACAGTTTGAACAGCAGCTTTTTACTTGATAGACTCTTCAAGCCAAGGTTTTGCCTTTGGAAATGTCAAAGTGCCGTGCAGCCCACTATGGAATGATGGAGTGTAGACAGGGAAAAGTACCGACCTCAGACTGGGATGCCTTTCTCCCACACATCCACTGCCAGTAACCCTTTGTCACTTGTCACCCATGCATGTCATGATCTGGCTGCTGGGTTTTGTCTCTCTGAACAGGTTTGGTTAATAAAAGTGATGTCTCATCTCCATAATGTTCTCCACCTTCTTCAATAATCTTTATAGCATCTCTGCTTTTCATTTGCTGGTCGATGCCAAAGTCTAATGCTAGTCTTCCTGTTAGTTGTTCTATTATTTACTTATCTCCTTTTCAGTGATTCCTCTTTTGAGGTGTGTGTAACAAAAGAGTTTTCTTAGTCTTTAATATTCCAAATCATCAATCCTGCTGGCATTAGTCCTTGGAGTGTTTTATATCCTAAAATACAGCTTGATCATTTTCTGATGATGATTGTCTGCTCTGTGTGGAAGAAAAGCAAACAGAGTTTGATGGTTTTAAACATTGTTTTAAAAAGCAGATTCTAAAATTTACTCTTTTAATGCACCCACTGGAAAAAGAACAAGTGTCTTCATCCTTCTTTCATCTTGCTTGTTGCCTCTGGAAGATTATGTCTGTGGATTGAGTTTTGCTAAGCATTTTGTTCTATATCTACACTGAAGGTGTTTGATAATTGCTTGAAAGAAAAACATTCTGTTTATTTTTCTTTTTAGTTACAAAAAGGAAGTATGATTGCAATGTTATTGAGAAATACACAGAAAAATGTGTTTACTTTCTCTGAAGATTCCTAACAGTGTCAGCCTCTTGAAATGTGGATGCTGTGGCTTGGGATCCAGCAATGAGTCTTTTTCTCACAGTATTTCACAAAGAGCACCTTTGGATAATAAAAATTTCCTCCCCATTGCCAACTCTCTCACTTCAGCATTGGATTTTTTTTTAAATTGAACTCATGGGATTAATTTCTCCCCTCACCAGGATCACAGTATTTATCAGCAGAATATGATCTGAAATGTCTGAATTTAGTTTTTTGTAAACTTTTTTTTTGTTTGTTTCTTTGGTAGAGTGGTGCACTGCTGATCTCTGCCAAGACAGAATTTGGGAAACCATTTAGTCAACTCTGCCTTCTAAAGGGCCCTCTTATACCATTTTCTTAGGCTAGAAACTCCAGATGGCTTCTTTATATTATTTGTTAGGTTGTTCCCAAGAGAGTTTCCAGAATTTGCATCTGCAGCCTAAATGCTGTCTTCAAAGTTCCTTATGGTCCCATAAGAACTGAGTCATCCCACAGAGAGAATCTGCAGCAGTCCCTCCCTAGGAAAACAAAAGTCTCAGTACAGTTCAAGATTTGCATTTTGGGTAATGTCCTTGAAACTGTTCTGTGTGTCACCCTTAAGAATGGAAGCTATCTTATGAATATTCATCCACACACCCACATTGCCTCGGGCACTGGATGCCACTGTGTAATTTGGGCAGAGTAGAGATGTAATGGAGAAGGAGTAGCATGGTGGAAATGAACAACATTCACTCTGGGAAAATCTGTCATAATTTAGGATGAAGGGAGAGAGGGAATGTTTCATATTGAGGTCAGGACTGTACAAAGCTGGTCTCACATATGGAGCCCTCTGGGCCCTCAAAAATGGGAGGAAAGATCAGCTAGTCCAAGACAGTTCATCCCAGCAGAATCCTTCTAAAGACTTGTTCCACAGATGCTCTCTTCCAGAAGTAGAAATCTAGTGCCCTGTGTAAAATCCTCCTCCTTACACATTTATTCTTCTAAACATCTGTCTAGAAACTCACTCCAGCTTATCACTTGGTGTCATATCCAAGTTCTGTGGCAGACTCCCCATCAGAAAGCACTGTTCTTGTTCTGCAGTTAAAGTTTTAATCCATGGTGTCTGCACCGCAGTTCATTGCTTTACGAATTATACAATGTCTATGCAGAGTGTACAGGGGAAGACAGCAGAATTCTCAATAATGTGTGATGCAGACAACAACCTAAGTCCAAGAATATGTAGCTCTTCCTTGGAAGGGCTGGGAGCCCTGTGGGAGCCCTCACTGTCCCCACTTTTTTCCCACAGCCTCAGGGTACAGCTCCAGCTCTTCCTGTGCATCATGTCCATTAGTAACAGTAGGGCATGGGTTGCTTCTTCCTCCATCTCTTGCTTCACTTTTTTTCCCAGGAATATTTCCAAAGGGCCTTTTGCATCATTCTTCTATTTGATAGAGGCACTAAGGCACTTCACCAATCAGTATATTGTGTGAGTAATGTTCAAAGGCAGCTGGGAGCCTCAAGTAAAAGAAGTGAGCAAAATTAGCATCCCAAGCCACTTAAGTCCAACATTCTGATATATTTATAGAATTAATGTGATAGCTGAATCATGAGCTGACAAAGACCATGAGCTGCTAAACCACAGGCTTATGTGTCCTTACACATGCAGCGATTATGCTTTTTGCAGGAGCTTTTTGTAAGGATATTGATTTACAGGAACCTTCAGAACAGAAAGTGTGTCCTGGAGCCTGGGATAATTTTTACATGAATAGGGAACCAGAAAGGAGAACAGAAAGGAAAAAGCCCATTTGTTAAGGAAGCAACAGAAAATTCTTTTTCAGATCCAAACCTCTCCTTTTGCAGCAGTGTTACACCATCAAAAAAAAAGGTTTCATATCTATATATGGCTAAAATCCCACTTGATGTACTGTAGCTTCAAAAAGTTTCCAGTTGGCTTGACTTGTTCCCCACAAAAATGTGGTCTGTATCACATCCACGTGATTTTCAGATGCAGGTAAATAGGGAAGATCTTTTCTATATTCAGATCATGGTTCTTGTGGGGTGCACTGTGAATTGCAGTCTTATTTGTGGATGTATTATGTAGATGAAGTTTGCTAGTAAAGCTGGATTTTGCCCCTTAGGTTCATAGTGAAGGTTACAGTTTGTAACCTTCAATTCAGTGTGGATTTATTTTTTTGCATTTTCTATGAGTCTAATGAAGAAGCAAAGTGCTTACTGCAAACTTACAGACAAAAGTATTTATTTAAGGAGCAGACTGAATCCAATTCAGCTATTTATCTATTAATTTATTTTGGTTTTAGTTGGGTAAGATTGAAAATTATTAGATTTTAAAAAGTTAATTTTATCCTCCAAAGCTAAATAAATCAACAGAAAGGCAAAGTCAATCTTCCCATTACTGCTCATGTAACAGATATCAATTGTTATACCTCAAGAGAGCTTATTAGAAAGTCTTGCTTCTTCCCACTGGTATTTTACATTCATGCCTGTGAACATTTATAAGTGCCTTCATGTACTTATCCAGTCTCACTGAAAGTATGTCTTAAAAAAAAAAATTAAACCAGCCTGCTCTACAGACTTTGTGTTCTTTGCCCTGGTACCACTTACTGTAATTTAAGTGCTCCTTCTGCAATGCCTCCTGATCTCATCTGCATTTGGTACTTGCACTAGTCTTTACAGTCTCATTATTTCAAATGCCACTTTTTTTTTTTCTTCCTGTATCCTTCTGTTTCTACATAGCTTGGTGACAACATCCCTTAATGGAATCAGTTTTAGAGGATCAAGGCTAATCTGTAGGGCCATATAAAAATTGCACTTGTATACCCTGTATATGATTAAAGGCTTTGATGTGTGCCTTGTTTTGTCACTCGAGTATTAAGGAAGGTGTCTGTGCAGTCTTTTAAGAAGTACTTAAAGGTGGCATAACCTTTACTGTAGCCTATGAAACCCATTCTGTTTCCTGTCCAGAGATGAATGCTTTGCTGCATGGCATTTGGGGTTTCCATCTGAATCAGTCTCGAATTTCTGTGTCAGTGAAAGTGATAGATAAAACAATCATTAAAAAATCCCTGTTCTCTTCTTCCCATCACTGCAGTGATATAATTTATGTCACAGAAAGGAAGCATGTCTGATTAGCAGGGGAAGTGGGGGGTTTATTTTCTGTCACAAAGACTAAATGTTATTCTCTTTATAGGAGGGTAGGAATTTTCTGTTTGTAAACCCTGGGTTACTGTCAAGTGGTCATTGGAGAAACATCTTACATGTACACATAGCATGTGGTGCAGGCACACATCCATAAGGGAGTGAAAGAATTTGGCTTCATTCTTTGCAGAAATGTGGGATTTATGTTGATTTCACTGGAAGTAGAAATGGTCCTACAGCTACCTCAGAGGACACGCAGTCCTTTGCTTACTCACTTGGGTAATATTTAACTCAAGAATAGCTCCAGGCTCTCTGGAAGTGGGTACTTCTTAATAAAGAAACTGTAGTAGCAATCATCCCTGGGATTGCATGCTCCCTTTCTGGCATTCATCCAGGTATTTTTTTCCTACTCTTAGCTCTTATGGAAAAAACCTGTAATGGTAGAGTAGGAATCTTTTCTCACTGCAGAATTTTGAAATCATGACATCAAATGTATTGTGAAAATATCTGGCATAGCTTTTGCAAATAACCTGTTTCCTGCTAATTATGAGTTTGGTCTGCTGCAAAGGAATCATTACTGTTCTCTTTAGAAGTGGAAAAACTAAACCACAAAGGTCTTGGTGTAGAATAAAAATATTCATTTGTGGAGTCAATACTGAGTGACTACGGTGCTCCAGTGTCACAGCTTATCTCCTCCTGAAGCAGCTTCTTCATGGAGCCAAAGAGAAAATGACATCTGTAAAACGTGTGTTTGCTTTAAATTTGCTGTAGGAGAGCTTTTATTGTATGTGTTCAGAAAGTTCTACAGTCTGCTGGTAGAGCTTTTTACACCCATCTGGCTGCAGTCCAATTAAGTCTGCCCAGACCATTCCCCTGGAACACAGTGTGGGTACATCTCCAGTCAGGTGGAAAAGCTTTCTCCTTTAACTGTCACATAATGAGCTTATTGTCATGTTTTCATTATTCTAAATTATTAAAACATCAAAACTCTTGAAATTCTAAGTAAGGGTTGTAAGTAGTCTCTCTTGGGATAAGCAGATTATTAAAATTTTTCTTCCCATTATAAACTGAATCTTGAGAGTACCAATTTGTTATCTGTCTCAGGTAAATAATTGACAATAAGGAATAAGCAACAAGACACTCCTTCAATATTTGATGCAATGCCATCTAAGATACAATTGCTTCAGCTGGAGAAATTGTGCAAGAATTGAAAAATAAGACTAGCTATTCAAAAAGTAGAATTAGCTGAAGGAAAATGGCAAAATTTATTTTTGAAAAGTGAGTTATTAGGCTAAGAAATTGTTTATTAGTGGAGATTCTCAAGGACTGATCACAGACCTCTCTTGTTTAGTGTCTTTGGTGAAGACTTTGGGTACAAAGGGACCATTACTACAGAAGAAGACTGAAATATTCTGCAAAAGAGACTGCATGACCTTGCAGAAGGGAATAGAAATGCCATTATTCATAGAACCATAGAGTCATGGGACAGCCCGTGTTGGAAGGAACCCTGAGAGATCATCTGCTCCAGCCTTCTGGGGACAAGGGAACCTAGATGAGATTATCTAGCGTCCTGCCACAACGCCAAGTGTACAGTCACACACTCAAAGAACAATTCACAAGAATTTCTGACACGAGGTGTAGGCTCTTGAGTTGGAAATGCCAACAGAAGGAATGAGCAAAAGCATATTAGCAACTGATGCTGAGGTACCAATGCAGTGGAGCAAAAAGAAGGGAAAACAGGCACTCAAATGCATAGTGACGGGATTATTTCTTTATTTGTGTATCTGTGTTCTTAAAGAGAGAAATATCAATGTAATTATGTGAGAGCCTGGCCAGACCTCATCTGAAATACTGCATACATTTCTGCTCAACCATGATAAAGAAAGGTGAACCAAAACTAGTACAGATACAGAGAAGGCTACTAGGAGGGTTAGGGGAATAAAGAATCTTTTTTTTTTTCAGAGACAAAGTCTGAAAAGTGGTGGGATCATTTTCTATGTAATAACATCAGAGTAAAGATCACATAAGGGCTGTCACAGAAAAGTAGTAGTGTTAGTAGAAGAATAAATAGGTATAACCTGTACTTATTTTTGAGCTATATGTGTGAAGAAGTTTCTACCTGTCAGAAGAAAGACATCAGAAAGCCTTCCAGCAGAAATTATGCATACGAGCAATTTTGTGGATTGGCATGTGTGCATGAAGCCCACTTAGTTTTGGGATGAACTGAGCATGCTGCTGGTCCAAAATATTTCCTCCTGTTCTTATTCTCTTTAGAGAAGGCTTGCAATTGAACTTTAAAAGAAAGCAGATCTTAAAACAAACAAAGCAATCCCCTAAGATTTCTTTATCCAGGAACTCATTTTCACAGGAGGTCAGATGTAAGGTTTTGTCAGAGGCAGTCTCTTACCAAATTGAATTCTTTGATTAGATCCATGTAAGGAAAGAGCGGAAAAAAAGGGAGTTTTCTAAATGCCTACCACTGAACCATGATATGTTCCCAGAAAAAAGAAAAAAATTAGAACACTGTTCACAGAGAAAGAGAAACAAAATCTACCAGGAATCTGGGGAAATTCCCAAGCTGTTTAGCTGTTTACTTTAAAAGCTGAGTTACTCCATCTCTGCAAATATGCATTTCACAGAAGATTGCAGGCCATTTTTGTTTGTCTTACATCCAGTTCATTGATTAAATATATAAACAGGATGTCTTTAAGAGCAGAAAGTTTTAAAACAGGATTTGATACTAAGCAAGAGCTCTTTTAGTTCCCTTTTAGCTATTTGAGTTTCATCTTTGCTTATCAGAGCTGTTTTAGGGTACAGTAATTTCCAAGTGCACTATTGGGTGTGAGGTAAATAATCTCTAGAGATGAATTTTTTTTTCTTCTTTAATTTCTTACAGTAAATGACAATAGTACCTAAGCTAGAAATTTCCCTTGTAAATTCTGGTCATCCCATTTGTTTGCTAAGTATGGACTCAGGACCTGTCCTGTCAGTGCACTGAGAGGTTAAGCACCCTTGCTCATCCTTTTCTAGGGGTAGGTGATTCATCAGCTCTGTTTAAGGACTTGATTAATAGCCAAGAGCAATCAAATTTGAAACAGTCTTTTTAATCATACAGGTGAGGAAATTACTGAGCACAACTTAGGTATTTTCCTGTTTTCCAGGTGAATAAAACATTGAGGGAGCCTTCCTGTGTGTGAACCTTTGTCCTGCTGGTACTTCCACCCTTCTTCCGTCTGGAGTTTCAGATCAGAGTCAGTGAAGTCAGCCCACGCAGAGCAGCTTGCGGCAAGAACAGGATCTTCCTGTGGACACACTTCAACTAGAGGAGCATAAATGGGGATATGGGTGATTGAGGGCTGTAAAATAAAGTTACATAACCAGTCAGCCTTTTTATGAGAAATGCTGAATGCCACTCACATACAAACACACCTGTATTTTTACTATGGTGTTAAGAGACTGTGTAATCAAAACATTTTCACTCTAAATTATTAGAATATCAGCTTTTTATGTAATTTTGATTGATATTTTGCAAAGCTGCAAACATTCCACTTAATTAATATGAAAAAAATTCCCACAGTTTCCACTAATTGATTTTCCATCATTATTTATTTGGGGTTTTCTTCTGTACACCTCCAACTACAAATTTACAAAACAACATACATTCGTAGATAATAACTTTGATACCAAGTTACACATTTTATAATGTTCAGTAAAATTAAATTATTTTACTTTTTAAGTACCAGGTGTATACATTCAAAAGAAAATACAGATTATGTGTTTTCAATTTCACTTTTATCTCAATGTCTGATATCAGATGCATATGCAGAGACTCCTAGCTGTCATTTTCCTGGTTTGATCTCAAAAATTTGAGGAATATACTATCACAAATGATAACACAAGGATATGAAACTGTTGCATTAATCAATTAGTATTTTTAATTATTAATAAGCAATATTTCTTAATAAAAATCTTGTTGCACATCTGCTGCTTGTTTTATAGCAAAACAGTGTTTTATATGGAACAGTAACATTTCAAGAGCAGTGATTCAGCTACTGAATGTAAATTAAAAATAGCAGTGAGTAAGAAAACAAAAATCTATCCCAAGTCGATATACAGAGTCTTAACTTTCTGTGTGCAGGAACATTCTATTTTCCCTAACAATACTGACTTTTTTTTTCTTTTATGCTGTGCATTTTGAATTCCTGTTTAATAAACAAATGTTCTTCATTTAGGCCCACTGTTCTTCGCAAGGTACATTTCTGTTTGTCATTTGGCAGGTTAGATATATCTCTTCCCAGTACCATCTGCCCATTTTACCTACTAATAAAAGTTCTTCAAGGCAGGGGGTTTGTTGCACTGAGTAGCAATTCAGGGAAATGGTCCAGGACTTTCCTGATCTTTCCTGATACACCTGAACAAAACTCCTCTGCTTTTACTCACGCTTTCTCACTCAGTAACAATGGCTGTGGGAGCATCAGGCTGTATCGTGTAAACTGGACAGGCTGGTTCTGTGTTTCATGGACTGAGGCTTCCTAATAATTCAGTGATGCTTTCCAAAGCCTCTTATCTTTTTATCAGCCATATGCCCTGCCTGTGACAGCTGATCCCCTGTATGAGTGTGCTTTGATTTATTTTTCCTTACCATCCCTTGAGAATATATAGTGTCTGTTCATGCTTGGCTCAGGTTGTGATATTTCAACTGTAATAATTCATTGAGATTTTGTTTTCTTTGTACTGAAATATTTTCTTAGCTATAACAGAATCACGTCCATATTATGCACAAATAGTGTAAATTTCCTCAAATTACCTCTGCTTTTACTTGGATCCCTTTCACCACTGGGTTCAGCAAGATTCTCATCAGCCACACGGCACCCAAAAGGCCGGCCATGGAATATGGAATCTCATTTATAGAAATTACCACATGTTAAAAAAAGTGTCCAGTCCTGCAGCACATGCAAGAAACTCGTCACATCCATGAGGTATTGTCAGAACCTACTGCTCTGTTATAGCAGCAGAGCCTGGCAGGTTACACCTTAATGTGAGAAACAAAAAAATGTAATTTTCTGCTTTGGGGCTCCTTTTTGTTGTTTAGAGGCTGGATTTCCTGCATTATATCTCTTCTCTCTCAAATGGTTTTATTGCATGCAATGTTTGCCAGCACAATATTAAACAGTCCCCAGACACCGTTTAAACTCACTGGTCATGTTTTCTACACTATACCTCACTTTGTAATTACTGCCCTCCATTGCCAATAATTCATGCCCTCCAGAAGGCCCTGTTTAGGTCTGAGTAATAAAATACTGAGAGATTAATATCCAGTTGATGACAGATCATTTAATGCAACTCTTGACAAAGCTCTCCAGCGTCTAGGAAATTGGCAGAACACGGCTGATGGCTGCTTTCTGATGTCATTCAATTAGCAACCCAGGATTAGTTCTCTGAGGTTATTCTCTGGAGTTTAATGGAGCAGACTTCTTTTCAACCTTCAGTCCACTCAGGGAATTGTATGTGGCAAGTTTAATTAATGTATATTTGGCATGAAAGTGGACTTTCTTCAATTGCAAAAAAAGATTTGCATTACTGTTACAGCACTGCAGTTAGCAAATTAAAATATTTTAATTTAATTGTGTGCTGATACTCCCAGTGAGGGCAAAAGAGATGCATGCACAGACCCATATTCAGGCTGTGAAGCTTCACATTGCAGTCTAGATTTTCTCAAAATCTTGGGGGAAATTGCAAACAGCTGCGTATGTTGTTAAGTGCTTGAATGATTTGCCTTGCTGTTCTCAAAACTGTGGTCCTACCAACTTAACTAATAAAATGAAACATCGCTCCTTCTTTGTTTCCCTATACCCCACCTTTATGCCATCTTGGCAGTACAAAGCAGTTTTAAAATGGGTGTGGATGACAGCTAGTTTACAAACTGATTTCAGTAGCAGTGTTTATGGGGGTACATTCCAGCTGAGTAAGAGCACTGAGAAATAGCTTCTGGTAAATGCAGCAGCCACAGTTTTGACTGCATGGATGTCGCTCTGCTCCTCTGCCCATTGATTACCAGAACTGACAGAAAGGGACAAACCTCTGCCTAACCCACTTCAGTTCTCACTCAAATGTCTTGGTTCCCTTGAAAGGCCACTGAGGCTTTAAGGTAAGACATCACAGTGTGCTTTTTTGTGGTTTGTTACTGGTGCAGTCAAAGAGTGAGAAGTTTTGGTTTTAATCTTGTGAGAAAGGTCAGGGTGAAACCTAGTCCTCTCCACCTCTCAGGCCAGTGGTATTTGTCATCAGGGAATGCCTTTCTGCCAGGGTTCCAGCCAAGATGCTCTGCTTCTACTCAGAGTAGGGAGAGAAAGGGTAGAGACTTCAGCCATCCAGAGGAAAAAATGAGCTTTGTTTGTGTCTGAAAACTACCTAGGCTAGAATTTCAATCCTTTGAACGAGAGAGTAGGCGCACATGCACTTTTCCAGGTGGCAACCCCAACTAAAGCAGGTTTTAACCTCTCTCTCCCACCCTTCTCCCATATTGCTGCTCTCCCTCTGTTGGCAGCACAATGTTTAGAGGCCGTGTAATAAATTTGGTCATTGAACCGTAGATGGCTGAAAAGAAATCTTGTATGATAAACCAGCATTTTTTGAGCAACAGTTGCCTGGTCCTGTTTGGAATGACTTGGCAAACAACAGACATGGCACAGCTGAGAGAGGGGAGATTGCTATGGCAGAGAGACAGAAGTAAAGGCTGGGGAATGCCTTGAATTAGGAGGTCGTGCTTGCTACTGAACACATTGTGTTATGAACCCCTTCACCCTCATTTGGCATCCAACACTTGTATACATAAACTGGACAGATCATCTGTCATTTGATAGCTGCACAAATACCTCAGCTGGCTTGTTAACATGCTTCAGTAATAGCTGAGCTCTTGGGTGCTGATGGGCAGCCATGGTGCTGTCACTGATCTGCTGAACTGACCCCTTTGACACAGAGCACTGGATACCCTGGGCTGGAAGGGACTCATCAAGATCACAGAGTCCAACTCCTGGCCCTGCACGGGACACCCCAAGAGTCACACCATGTGCCTGAGAGCATTGTCCAAAGGTTTCTTGAGCTCTGTCAGGCTGGTGCTGTGACCACTTCCCTGGGGAGCCTGTTCCAGTGCCCAGACACCCTCTGGGTGAAGAGCCTTATCCTGATACCAAACCTAAACCTCCCCTGACAAGTTTTCTTGAGTCCTGTCACTGGTCAGGAGAGTGGAGAGATTGATGCCTGCCCCTCCACTTCCCCTCATGAGGACGTTGAAGACCACAATGAGCTCTCCCCTCAGTCTTCTTTTCTCCAGGCTGAACTAGCTGGTTAGTCAGAGCTATTTTCTTCATGGCCCATGTTCCTCTGGAGCTTTTTTGATTCAGATGTGATGACATAAAAAAATTAATTTCCTTCTCCACTTTCCTTTGGGAATAAGCAAGGTGGAGATTTGGAAGTTTTCTTGTGACTAGAATGATGACTTCTTTATTTCATATATGGAAATATTTTTTGTGGTCATGTGTTCTTGGGGTATGTTGTGAACGTCTAGATGTCACACAGAGCTTTATTTTCAAAGAGATTTGTGCCTTCAAGAGAAGACATTAAGTAATAAACTCTTTTCACCTCTATACTAATACTTTCTATGTCAGTGCAATTGCAATACTCAGTAAGAGGTTACCCTTCATAATTGTTCATAGCATTTCATTTCAGTAGCCTTTGCAGTAGCGTGATCACAATATGTACACTGCATTTGAATCCCATGAGTCAGGCAGGATAGGCAGCCCATCTGTGTGCCACTCTGCAGAAAGGTTTGCCAGCACCAATAAAATGGAATAAGCTCATTTGGAACTGAGAGCTTCTTGTAGTTTCCTCATTCAGTTTTTATTACAGAAGAAGTTGCATAATGCACGGTGGAAAAATCATGTCTTACACAGCATCTGATGTACAGAACAGTGTACCCAAGCAATGAGTCAGGGCTTCCAGGTGAGACATGAGCCTATGTCATGCAGGAATATGTTCCACACTTTTCCCTTGGGAACTGCAAAACATTCACAATTTTCTCAGATGACGTTTAGCTCCCCAAAAAGGCACTCAGAATACTAAGTGTTTTTACAGAATCATGCGTACTTTCCCCTACATATCCCACATTTTAGTTCTCCCTGATTTTTTTCAGGGATGTTCATGTACAAAATAAAACCATTTGTCTAGTATAAATTCCTTTAGGACTTGCCCTCTATAATATTGTGTAAGGGATTGAAACAATCACAAGGAAAACAATGCCTAATGAATCCTTTCAGAGTTCACACCAAGCTTGCTGCCTTGGGACAGTGCTTTAGCCCCTGAGTGTGTTATTCTTGATCAGTGATCAGGATGCAGCCCAGGATTTATGTGTCTTTCTGAGGCAACTCCAAGCATTGACTGAAAAGCAGTGAATGAAATGTTTGCTATAGTTGTAGAAGTAAAATACTAAAAGCATTAAGATAAAGCTGTTAAAAAGAGAAATCACACTTGATATGAAGTACATTCTGCTTCCAAATGAGAGAAAATTATTTGGGGTAATGTTTTTCTATTTAACCATTGTGTTAGTGAATTTACATGCTTGCTTTTAAAAAGCAGGTACATATTCCTTTGGTCATAATTTCAAAGACAATGTGGCTTAAGTTGTGGGAGGCCACTCCTACCAAGATAACCTTGGAGATGTTTGTTGCTGCCTTCTTGCCAGAAGTTTCCAGTTCTACAGCAGAATCAGCACACCAGATTAATGTTTAGTAATGATCAAACTATTCCTCGAGCTGACTCTCAATCTTTGTACTAAAGTGACGCCAAGAGGTGATGTGATTTGTTACAAATACCTGTTCTGAATCACTGTGCGTGCTTGCTCTCCAAGTGCACCTCAAGTGTGTGGGGCACAATGCAGTGTGCAATAAATGGAAAACCTCTGTGTGGGAAGCAATGCAGATGCATTGACAGGATGGCATAGTTAGCCTTGCTGAGCAGCAGAGCTAATAATAAAGGTTTTTTTCTTATTCGAGGATACATTGGGACAGTGCTGGAGCAGAAACTGCGCGACTGTGCAGCGTGTTCAGTTTTGTGGCTTTGGCAAGATCAATGTGAAGCAATTCTTGTGCTGTTAGTCGATGTTTCCTCTGATGGCCATCCCTCTCAGGGAATTTGAGCTGGTGCTTCTGTGTGTGCTCTGAGGACACATGTTAAAGGTGTTGGCTCAGGGTTAGCAATTATTCTGTAATTCTGGCCCACAGCTTTGTTCAGTTTGTTCACAGCACTGGCTGTAGCTATCATTGGAGGTGCTGAGTATCTCATGAGCCATTCTGGTATCTTACCTATGCAGTGGAATAGGCTCCATGGACATAGAGTGTTGTGCTGGCTGTCACCACTGTCATCTTCATGTTCCACTCTCGTTAAGGTGGCTTGCCAGGCAAAACCTGAAAGCCTTCAAAAAATCCCAGTGACCCAGTGATCGTTAGTCACAATACACAGTCTATAAATTGCCATCAGGGACTCTCCATCCAAGTAGCTAGCAGGCTCAGAATTTTCATTTACTGGATCCGGGCTCGCTGAGACGAGGGGAAGTCCCCGCGTGTGCCAAAGCGCGGCGCAGGTTTGACATGCCTGGAAGTCCCGCACCGGGACGTGCAGCCGTGTCCGTGCCCCCGGCGCCGCTCCGGGGCAGTTCCCGGCACGGTGTGCACAGCAGCCTCGGGACCCTGCCGGAGCCCCGGGCAGGCACGGCGCGGGGACCGGGCTCCGGCGTCCCGGGCACGGGGACCCCGCTCCGCCCTCGGGCTGACGGAGCGGCTGCGGCCCTTCCCCGCCCTGGGGCTCTGCGGGCCCGGCCGGGCCGGGCTCCGCCGCGGCGCCCCAGGCCGCGCCCGAGGGGTCCCCAGGCCGTGCCCTCAGTGTCCCCGGGCCATGCCCGCAGTGTCCCCAGGCCATGCCCTCAGTGTCCCCAAGCCACGCCCGCAGTGTCCCCAAGCTGTGCCCTCAGTGTCCCCAAGCCGTGCCCGCAGTGTCCCCAAGCCGTGCCCGCAGTGTCCCCAGGCCATGCTCTCAGTGTCCCCAAGCCGTGCCCGCAGTGTCCCCTGGCGGCAGCAGCAAGCGAAAAGCTTTCGGCGCACAGACGGAGTTTTGGGGCCACGGTGAAGAGCTCAACACCGACCCCCGGCTGCGTCCAAAGCAGTGAGGGCAGCGGGGCCAGGGAAGGGATTCTGCCCCTCTATCCAGCTCTGCGGTCCCCAGCGCAGGGAGGACACGGACCCGTTGGAGCGAGTCCAGCGCAGGGCACCATGAGGATTAGAGGGATGGAGCGTCTCTCTTACGAGGAAAGGCTGAGAGAATTTGGATTGTTCAGCCTGGAAGAAAAACGGCTTCGGGGTAACTTAATTGCAGCCTTCTGGTGCCTGAAAGGAAACTACAAGAACGATGGAAAAGGGACTCTTTTCAGGAGCATTCAGAGACAGGACAAGGGGGAATAGCTTCAAACTAAAACAAGGGGGAATGGCTTCAAACTAAAAAAAAGTTGGTTTGGATTAGATGTCAGGATGAAGTTCTTTGCTGTGAGGGTGGTGAGGCACTGGAACAGGTTGTCCAGAGAAGCTGTGGATGCCCCATCTCTGGCAGTGATCAAGGCCAGGCTGGATGGGGCTCTCAGCAACCAGGTCTAGTGTGTTCCTGTCCATGGCATGAGGTTGGAATGAGATGAATGTCCCTTCCAGACCAAGCCACTCCATGATTTTATGATCCAAATGCCTCTTCCTGGTGAGGGAAAGCTTTGGCCAAGCCCTGGTCCACCCCAACTTACAGGCAGAGTGTCTGCCTGCCAATGAGGGAGGTTGGCACATCCCTGAGCTGCTGTAAGGAAACCTGCTGCGGGATTTGGGCCAAAGTAACCAAGTTTTTATTATTGGATAAAAATAGAAAATGTATAAACTGCCTTCCAGCCCAACTAATTCAGTCTGACTTTTGGGAATGTGTTGAGCTTTAATGATCTGCTTCTGATGATTCTGCCCAGCCTGCTGCAAGCAGCCAAAACCAGCACTGTTACAAGAGAATAATCCTCATTCCAATAGAAATTCCAGCAGCCTTGGTGTGGGTAGACTGAGTATCTGCTTCATGTTGGCTTACCATGAAAGAGCCAAACTCCTCACAGCGTACTGCATGCAATGCTGTTTCAAATTAACTAAAACACTAGAATCACATCCAGATGATGCAAAACAGACTTATATTTTAATGCCAGAAATATGTAAAGGTCCTGCACAAGCCATGCATAATAATTGCATCTTTTTGGCGCCAGCACTTCTACTTGTCATTTGCTGACACAGTGCTGAGTTCATCTGAGAAGCAGAACACGTTAACATTTCAAAGAATTGTGCTTGTTGTTTGGAGGAAGGGAGAGGAAACGGAAAGGCTACTTACTCTTGGATATTGTGTTAATGTGCTGTCCTAGCTTTAGTCAGTGGGAGAGAAGGAATGGGGCCGCTGTGAGTAAAGTGCACTTGAAAGCTTGTTTCGCTTCTCCTTGCTGCTGCCTACTTTGCAAGCAGAAAGGTTACCGTCCTTGAGCTGTTCACACAAGCTGATCTGCCAATGGTTGGATTGAGAAACACATCCTGGAAATACCACATTTCATAGAAGGAGACTGTGACAGAAACCCTGCATTTGGGTTCTATCTTATTTCTCATTATCCTTACTAGAAATGAAACAGCCCACAGCTTTGTGACTCAGGGCTGTGCTGCTCATTGCATGCTCCCAGCTTGTGTTGAAGCAGTGGAAGCACTGTGCACACATGTGAGTTAAGCTGTATGACCTCGGCATTTCTAGGTTTGGGTGACCAAATTATGGACAAGAACCAAACCACCTGTTAGAGGAAGTGGAAGACTAGATTGCAAGAACTTAATTTTGCCTTTTGTTTTATCTCTTGAAATCAGGCATCTGTGTCATTTATGAAATCTGTCTTACTAGGGGCAGAAACCTTCACCACTCATGATGCCTATGAAAATAAGTGATTCCACATTATGTTCCGTCCATCTAATTGTCCACAGTCCCTAATACTTCCTTTCCCATCTTCGTTCCTGTGGATGGTGACTGTTTTCCTTAAAAAAGTAAAAGGAAATGCAAAAAAACTGTCTTCTTCCACAGAGTACGTATTCTGATCCATGATTTATCAGAAGTGAGGGCATTTCAAGGAAGTGTCTCAGAATCATCTTCTGGGAATTGTAATTTCTGAGGGAGGGGTCTGAAATAATTTTTCTCTTTCAATACTTTTCTCTTATATTTCTGTCTGTAGATTATGTTACTGTTTATGTCTGTTCCTATTTAAAAAACAGATGAATATATTTTCCTCTGCCTTAAATAGTCTCACAGCTTTTTGGCACAATTTCCCATCTTTACCAGCTCAGGATTGTAGGATATAAACCCCAGAGCCAAACTTCAGTTTCTTGACTCTTTCAATCTAATAAGTATTTCTGGCATTTCTCTGCAGGGGATGCTTGCCATCATTTGTCTTGTTTTTTTATTCTGGTAAAATAATGTTCTCTTTTCCTGTATTAGGTAAGTGGAAATTCACAATGGTAGAATCAAAGAGAATCCTCTTGCCTCTCTTTATGAAAATTGTCTACCTCTGAGCTTTTTATGGAAAACAGATCCAGATTTTCAGGGACTGGGACAATGCCTGCTCTGGGAGTCTGATTCAAGACCATCTAAGGAACCTGATGGTGCCCAAGTCCATGGGAACCAATGAGATTCATCTGCACATCATGAAAGAAGTGGTTAAGCACTATCCATCATACCTGAGAAATCGTGGCAGTCCAACAAGTTCCCTCTGGCTGGAAAAGGGGAAAAATAACCCTGTCTTAGTTTGGAAAGACAGGTGTTTGCTAAGCAAGGCAGGATCCTCTCCTGAAATGGAAAACTGTAAACTCCCTCCCTCCGAATTGTTATGAATTTGAAATTAAGAGGCGCTCAGGCAAAAATATGGGAGTAGGAATAACAGTTCTTTATTAGGGAAGAGAATAAAAATATAAAATAAACAATGCAGTAAACCAAAACAACACTGACAGAGTCAGATCACAACCTGACACCCTGTTGGTCAGGGTGCTGGTAGCAGTCCATTTGGAATTTTGGCTGCAGTCCTCCTGGAGTGCCAGGTGTGGTTCTGTTGGAGCACGGATCCTGTAGACGGGTGCAGTCTTCCTCCGAAGATCCAGTGGAAGAGCCAGCTGTTCCTCTAGAAAATCCAGTGGAGAAGCCATGCTAGTGTTCCAGAACTCAAGATTATATCCAGGTAGGAATGCTCAGCTCTTTCCTCTATGCTGCAGCATCTCACAATGGGATGCTGTAGTTCTTATCAGTCATACAGTGACATTCCATAGCCTGTTATCAGCAGATGTCTCCCCGGAGGGAGGAGTGGCTGTGGAAGAGGTAAGGAAAACTTCCCACTTAACAGAAGACAACTGCCATACAGATGGCAAACAGAATACAATTTGCTTGACAATCCAGGACAACCTCGATTTTAAAAAGCGAAAATCCAGGGAGCTACAGGCCAGTCTGCCTGACCTCTGTGCCTGACAAAATCGTGGAGCAGATCCTTTCTGGAAGCTGTGCTAAAGCACATGGAAAATAAGGTGACTTGCAACAGCCAGTATGACATGACTGAGGGCAAATTGTGCCTGACAAGTCTGGGATCCTCTGCTATGCAGACAGGCCAAGAGGGTTGGGGCTGTTCAGCTTGGAGAAGAGAAGACTCAGGCTCTCACATTCCAGTACCTAAAGAGCTGGAGAGGGACGTTGTGGTGGAGCAGGTAATGTTAGGACAAGCAGGAATGGCTTTAACCTCGAGTACACTTTCAGTAAAGGAAGGTGGCAGTGAGGTGGGGATCAGTCTCTTCTGCTCTACCTACACTGAAAGAACAAGAGGGAATGGCCTTAAACTTAAAACCGCGGGTATTCTGGGTAAACATTAGGAAAAAAACTTCACTGTTAGGGTGGTCAGTCATTGGAATATGTGAAGTCACCATCCATGGAGATGTTCATGAGGTGTCTGGATCTGGCACTGGCTGATGTGGCTTAGTGGTTTCAGTGGTGGTGCTGGGTGGACTGGATGAACTGGAAGGTCTCTTCCAGCCTTGATGATTCTATGATTCCATGAAAGAAGATGGCATCAGATCAGTCAGCAGGAATAAATCCTTTACTGTGAGGGGGATGAGGTGCTGGAACAGGTTGCCCAGATAGGCTGTGAATGGAACACTTCCCATCCCTGGAAGCTTTCAAGGCCAGGTTGGTGGAACAGGTTGCCCAGAGAGGCTGTGAATGGAACACTTCCTATTCCTGGAAGCTTTCAAGGCCAGGTTGGATGGTGCTGTCATCAGCCTCGTCTAGTGGGAAGTGCCCCTGCCCAGGGCATGAGGATTGGAACTAGATGATCTTTAAGGTCCCTTCCGATCCAAGCTGTTCTTTGATTCTATAAACCAACTGTTTATTGATCAAAATTTATGATTTGGGTTCTCTAGTTATGTGCAACCATCTAAAAACTTACAGTCAAGAGACAGGTTCAGATACATACTACCTTTTTCTACTACTCACTACCTTCTTCTCAGGGATGAACTAAACCACAGATGCTCCAATTAAAGCCCAGATTGATCAGAATTTTTTTGAAAGGCTAAAGGGCACAACTTTCCTTTGGTTTTTTTCTTAACAGGTTGATGAAAGATGAGGTAATGAGAAGCTTGTTGTCTTTTCCAAGGCTTAAGAAGCTGAGCTTGAGCCCAGTGGGCTGCTTGCTCCTGGTGAAGCCTTGCATTACAGGGGTTAGTTCACCCATATCCAGTGGGAAAAATTATGTGGCAGTTAGAGTTTACTAAAAACTCAAACTGGTATTGTAAAACAATAGCAATAGGTTTTTAGAGTCAGAAGTTTGAAACAGACTCTTTTGCTAATTTCTTTTTTTTTTTAAGAGTATTTTTTTTTTCCTATTGAAAAACAAGACAGTTTTCACTCTTTTTTTTTTGAGATGTTCTACTGAATGAGAATGTGTGGAGTTCTATAGATCTCCCAACAAGCTTCATGGGCTGGGCTTCCTATTCAGGTAAAATGGGAAAACTACCTTGTGATCAAACTCATTGGTCCTCATTCATAAATCAGGAATTGAGGCAACTCTTTGTACCATGTCTGTTTTTTTCTAGACTGGATTTTAGTGCTTCAAAGAATGGCTCATTACTTTGTATTTGTCTGCTGTTTGGTAGCATAAGAAAGCAACATATTTATGTGTGGTTTCTAAGCAGTGTTTAGTACAATGAAGACTGAGACAAGCTTAACAATGACTTATATCATGGTGTAAGTTTCTCATTGTGTGTAAATTATTCCTAAAGAGGAACATGTGACAAAATGCAATAACTGTGCCTAATTCAGCCCTCAGCAAGCATGCAAACAAGTGTACTGGAGATGCTTAAGAGGTAGAAGTGAGGGAAGATAATCTGTATTTTTGGGGAGAAATGTTAAATCTTAAACTCTTCTGTTAGTTATCCATGTCACCACAGGCTGGACACTAGGTGCTTTTGAAATAATTGCTGGTAACCACGGACTCAGCCTTCCTGTAGAACTTGTGGAGCACATGCTCAGAGCAGCACCACTGGGAAATGTGACTGAGTTGGGAGTAGCTGGTTACACACTAGGCTGAGCTGGGAGTCTTGGGAGCTGCAGGAAAGAGAATTGGTTGACAGATGTGTGGGTGGTTTGTGTTTTGAGTAGGGAGATAGGGGTCCAGAGTGAGAGGGTAGGCTACCATAAAGCTAGGGCTGAAAAAGAGACAGAGAGGGAAAACTGTAGTTTTCTAATTTCTCTTACTCTTTGCTGTAATATTTACAAGTTCTGCTTATCCAGAAAGACTGAATGCAAAAGAATTTTTTTATTTCCCTCTTGGTCTTCATCTTTCTCTGCCAGAACAGTTTTTGTGGCATTGTTGGGATGAGACAGAATTTGTTTTCAGCTTCAAACTGTAGTTTACCTGCTGAGGAGGGGGTATACATATATATATATGTACTAGAGAGAGTTTGAAAGGAAAAACTTCGACCTCACGGTCACAATGCTTGCTATTGACATTGCTATCGCCATGGATATCATTCCTCTTTGTCATCAGGCAGACAATAATGTATTCATTTTATAAGCCTGTACATGTCAAATTTGTGCAGGTCACTCTGTTCAGCACCTATCTGTGAACAGTTTGTTGTCTTAGGTTGATTCTCCTCTTACATACTCTGAGGAATGACCATTGAAGTCGATGATTTACATTTCTTGGACACCAGCACTGTTGTTTGCACCACTATTTAGTCACTGTCAAATGTGACCCATGCAGTTTTTGGAGATGCATATTCCTAGCCTGCTTCTGAATTTAGCTTGCTGCACTCTTACTAAGTAGAAGTCTGGGAGGGACAAAAAGAGACCTCCCTCTGAAATTTAATCCAGATCACACATGTGGTGTGGTACAGAACAAGAACCACAGAGACCTCTGCCAGCCCTAGATCTTATAAAATCTAAACACACCAATAATCACTGAGGTTATTTTTAAATGTTTAACACGGCTCTCCAAGGCACATACACATTTAACATCTGTATCTCTTTAAAGAGTTATTTATTCCAATATATCACAGCTCTGGCAGTAATTTTGTGTTAATTGCTCAGAACAGGCTGAACTTCGGAGGGTTATAAATTTCAGTATGACATGTACTGTGGGTTTGTTTTAGTTTTGTTTGGTTTGGGTTTTTTTTTCCAAATTTACATATACTGAATAGCCAACTAACCTGACATCATTGGGAGCTCAGGATGGTTGGTGTCTGTCCATTTCACTCCACAAGTGTGGATTTATGGCCATGAGTCATGGAAGTAGAATTACCTTTTCATGAGGTTAGCGTGATCTGTCTTTCCATATAAGATGCTTCTATGGTAATGTTGATCATGTTACTAGGGTGATGTAAAAACATTAACCAAGTGTTTTACACAGAATTCATTTTAAAGGAAACTGGGCATTAAGTTCTGTTCCCTTACTAATGCATATGCTTATCCATACTTAGAAATACACTTTAGTGCGTGAATTTTAGTCCGAGCACTAAAGTACCTTAGTGGCACTTAAATTCCCAAAAAGATTTAAGCCATAATGCCAGCTCTCTGCTGCCTAACCAAATTTCTGTTTTGTCTCTGCCCATGCACATACATCAGGATTCATCACTTGCATTTTCATTCTGTGTGGTTGCATGCACCCATAGCTCTAGGAATGTGATCTGAGTGAGAACCTGCCTGCCTGTCTGACCATCAGGACCTAACTTGGCTTTCATTTTGACCACACAGACATTTCATGAAGCCGTGGAATGGTTTGGATTGGAAGGGACATTTGAGACCACCTAGTTCCAGTCCCCCTGCTGTGGACAGGGATGCCTTGCACTAGACCAGGTTGGTGAAGGACTCGGCCAGCCTGGCCATGAACACTTCCTGGGAGGGGCATGGAGCTGTGCCATGGGAGCTGTGTGTTTATTTAGAGGGCTTGCTTAAAAAATTCACACTCCAGTAGTTTCTCCACACTGATTACGTGGATGGCACGAGCTAGTCAGGGGGCTGTGGGTGTCAATATCTCTCTTTAAAACTCAAGTTTCTTTATCAACTCTGGCAGGGTTTTGGGTTTTTTTTGTTTTGGTTTTTTTTTTTGGCAGGATGTCTTGTCCAGCCCCTGCATTCATATCCTTCTTTCATTTGCGTGCACAGGAGTAGTACATTAGTGCTTTACTACTTAAGGAGCAGTCTGGAATGCCAGACATAACTGGATAGCCTCTCAGCAGCTACAGCACTGATTAAATGTCTGTGAGCAGCAGAACCAGAGGCTTGGCAAAGAGGGTAGAATGTGTGCTCAGTGTCTGCGAATATTTAGAGTGAAGTGGTCAGTTGTGAAAGACTTTAACTAAAAAAAAATTTTTTTTGCTTGTGGCAGGTTGGATTTCAGAAGGCATCCCTTTCCCGTATTTGCATTGTTGTTTCTAAGCAAGTAGTGTCCAGAATGACCTTTCCCGTGCTTTAGGAAATTGTTAAACAACAATTGTGAATGCTGGTGGGGGACTGTGCAAGCAATTTGGATAATGAGACAATGAAACACATCTTAAAGTATCTGGAAAAAACCACCAATCTCTAAATGGCTTTAAATGATGGCACTATATTTTTGGGAAGAGATAGAAAATGGTCCTCCATCTATGTTCTGTGTCCTTCTTCTCTGATGCACTTATTGCTGTCCATGGACATTGTACTAGGTTTGTGTGGCCAGGTTTTAGTAGCATTTCCTCCTTTTGAATAAGTGTTTGTGCAATTTAATATCTGCTTTAGCTTCCTGTAGAATAGTTTCCCTTCTCTTTGAGCGAAATATTTTGCTGTGTGCTGTAAACCATCTTTGTAACATTCTGCTTATTTGAGTATCGACTCCTAGAAAGATGGGAAGTGTCAGTGCAAGAGGGTAGGAGGGAAAAAATGCTGTGAAGAAACTCAGATAAAAGTAACAACAGATAAACAGAGCACTTCTTGGTGCTTTTTACTAGATGCAGAGAAGCATGGTATTACTTGAAAGGTGGATAAATTTTTAAAAATAAATCTCTCCTTCCTTTTGTTACTAATTTTAAGGATTTCTTTTTATTTTTAACCAAATATTGGTAAACCCCTCAGAATTAGAACAGATAACTGGTTTCTCTAACCACCCTTTCCTCTATCCATAGATAGTTTTACTGCTGCAGGGAAATGTGATGTGGCCAAGCTCAGAATTCAAATACATACACCCAACACACACGCATGCACAAATAAACAAAGCAGAACCTTTGATTCTAAACATGAAACGTGAACAGTCTAATACACTAAATTTATTTTCTTTTCTATTGGTTTCTGAAATTAGTACACACAAGTAATTTTTCTAAGTCTTTTTCTACAGTCATGAGGAATGAGGATGTCACACCATCAAATGTGGGGCTTGGAGAATGTGTGACAAACCCATGGGGGTTAGCAGCAAATGTGGGAGCTACAAGCCCTGTGTGATCCAGCTTCAATGGTTGTAGCAGACTGAAATAAGAGGGGAAGTTCTCACCATGCCAGAATCAGAGGGCTGTGTTTCTCCAAGGCAGGTGGGGAAGGATCCCTGGTTTTAGCCAAGAAAGGTAGCAGCACTTCATTCAGTAGAGAGATTATTGTACATTTACTTGTTCCCAGCTAATTCCTGTTCTCATCTCACCTCTCAACCAAGCAATCATCAATGGATGGAGAGTTTGGACTGTGGCAGTGGTTTGGATAGCAGCATCCAAGGCACATGTGCTCTTCCCTCACAGAAAAGTGTCTTCCATGTGTCCAGGAGAACTGACTGAACTCTCAGTTCTACACGTGGGCAATTCTGCATGTAAAACAAATCCTTTGGAGGCAGGAAAATTAGCCAAATGTAATTTTCCACTTAGGTTACAAAATAGCCTGTAACTGTTCTGTAACCTGGGTAACTGATGTTCTATTTGTATTACAAAGAGGATCATTTTATTTTTTAATGTATATTTGATTCATAGATTGCTTACACTTGTGGTGTTGATATTGCTGATAAAGATAGAAAGTGTAAAACACATTAACAACAAAACACTCCCCACCCAAATTCCCAAACTCAAACAAACAAGTGAACAAAAAAGAATAATAAAAGAAAACAAACAAGGACACCCTGCACCCACCCCCCCCAGCCAAAAAGACCCTAAAACACTGTGAGTTTTCCTTGGATTGAGAGGAGTACCATTAATTACTGGTGTTTTGATAGTTTCACTTGACTGTAAGTGAGAATCACATGGCAATAATATTTACTCTTCTGTTCAGGAGCTTTCTAGTGACTTATCACAATTTGTGAATCTTCATAAGACTTGCTCAAAAGACCCAGCCTTCAAATGTAAAGAATTTTATTTTCCTTGGGATGAAGAAAGGGTAGAAAGAATGGTATTGGTTATTGTCCTTGTCTTTCAGATGGAGGAATTGAGGTATTGGGTAGTTTGTGTATTTAAGTCACACAGCATGGCAGGAATGAAAATCTGATACTTAGATGTGTAATGACTCTTTAATACCACAGAAAGTCTTGGAGTAGCTGACAGACTCTAAGAGCTCCAAATGTGATTGAGGATGATGAAGACCCTGTAGCAGGGGACATTCAGGAGATGGCACTTAGGTCAGAAGCCTGTCAGAGAGAAGCTGGGGAAATAAAGCGGTTAAAGGAACTGAAAAGAACACTGAATCACCCTTCAGTTGTATTAGTAATAATTAACCTGTTAGAAAGTCCAGTGAGAACTGATAATCAGAGTACAAAGGGAACAGAGGGCTGAGAAGCTGAAGAAATAGAGATCATTCCCCAGCCAGAACCCTCTCCAGGACAGGACAAAGTGAAGAGCACAAGCAGAGGATCTGCCTGAGGCTGAACTGACTATAGGTTGAGTTTTTGAGAAGAATCAGCACTAACCAAGTGAGTTTTCAGTAAAAAGCTCAAACAAAATGGAAAAAGAAAATTACCTAGATAAATACTTGAAGAGAGTCAGAATGGATTTTATAGCATTTAATTCAGGCTTACAGGCACATCTGGAGTTCTTGGAAAGAGTTGACAGATATGTGGATCAGGGGAGATTCAGTAGGTGCATTTTATGACACCTCTAAAGAGGTTTCAGTAAATTCACTCAACAAATAAGTATTTCAAGAAACGGAATAGTTATGAGTAGGGAAAATGAATATCTCTGATTAAAATGTAGAAAAGAGAGTAAAGCTAAGCTATGAGCTCTCCCCTGAGGGGCAGGTGATCCAGTGATGTTCCACAGGAAACTTTACTGGGACCTGCAGAGCTCAACACTTCCACAAATGATCTGGTAGGAGCGTGACTAAAGTAGCAAGAAGGCTGATGATGGTGCAACTTAGACAGGAGAAAGGCATTTTCAGAAGACTACAAGGAAGACTTTATAGCACTTGAAAATTAAAATGGCAGATAAAATTCAATGTAAGTAAACATGAGGTAGTGTATATGGGAAAAATCCATCCTAGCATCATATATGAAGAGTTGGGCTTGAGTTGCTGCTCAGGAAGGAGATCCTGGGATTATGATAGATTGTTGCATTGTGTGGGACTTGATGCTGGGCAGTCATCAAAACTGCAAACCTCTTTTCTGGTGTTCTTAGGAAAGGGACAGTGAACATCAAGATCCCTCTGTATCAACTCATGGCTTGACTACAACTTGAATACTACATGTAGTTAGAGTTCTTTTATGTTAAAGAGTGAAGAAATGGTTAGGGAAAGGGTTTCTTTTGTCTTAGGAAAGCCACAATTTTCCCAGAAAAAAACTGGGTAGAAGGAACAATCAAGGATGTAAAACGGCTGCCAAAAAAAGAAAAACAAAACAACAACAACAAAAAAAAACCACCCCAGGACTGCTTAGGCTAGGACAAACAGTTACTGGGAACAGGGTCAAACAAGAAGCTTCTTCTTCTAAGTGGTGATAACCCTATGGAACTTGCTGCCAGAAGTTACTGCAGATGCTGGTACTGTAGATGAGAAACTGGTCAAAACATTTGACAGAAAGATCTGTGGAAGGGTACTACCTAAAGAATTCATGGAAAGCTTGTGTGACTCACCAGCTGAAAATAGTTGGTGTGGGAAAGCACCCAGGGGAAGCGTCC
The DNA here is from genome assembly GCF_014805655.1 of Passer montanus. Lineage (NCBI taxonomy): Eukaryota > Metazoa > Chordata > Aves > Passeriformes > Passeridae > Passer > Passer montanus. The sequence goes on along the minus strand of NW_024358722.1, from coordinate 12,496,099 downwards.
TCGCCCTGCTCTTATTCTTCCTTGGACAGCTGCTTTTGATCAGAGCTGTAGGAAGAGAGCTGGGCTGGGTGGGCCCTGGCAGCGAGCTGCAGGGGCTGCCCAGCTGGAATGCAGCAGCTACGTGCTGTGCTAACCTGGGCAGCAGGACGAGAGCCCAGCTGGCCCTGGATGAGCCACCTCAGACGCCGGCAGCAGCCCGAGCTGCGGCTGCACGGAGAGCTCATCCTCCGGCTGGCACCAGTCAGCCTGAGCTGGGATTCTTGCTGTCATCGCTGGGATGTCCCCAGCTCTGAGCTGGCTGGTATAAAATATTGCTATTCCTCACTGCTATTTGCTGCGTGGGCATTCCCACCAAGTGGGCATGGTCGTGCACAACTTATTGTGGTGCAGTCTACAAATATAAAGATGCTAAATTCTCAAAGGAGGAGAAGTATTCCAGCTTTAACTCTCTCGGTTTGTTTCCATTTTCTATTTATTCATTTCATAGATCTAATAATTTTTTCTGAGTGTCAGCTTTAGTACACTTACACTGGGGTCTGAAAATCATTAGGTTGAGGTTTTTTTTGGTTAATGGATCACTGTCAGCAGTAGTAAATATTTGCAGCCAGAACCAATGCTGTATTAAGAATAGATTCCAGTGTATTCTCTTTTTAACTGTGATGGCTTTGAAGATCTAATAGCACTGAAAATTACCAAATAACTATTTTTATCTCTAGAGTCAGCAGTTCTGACTCACAGTGTCCATTAAGGAAATGAATTTTAAACAACAGAATTCTTAAAAATTATTGTCACTCATTATGTTAACTACACTTAAAAAGGGAGGACATCTATTATAGAAATGAAAATATTCTATTGGTGCAATTACAAACTAATGAAGACTGTTACAAAGTAGTTATGTTAATTAATATCATTGCACATTTAATGCCGGGATGATTCTCAAGGTCTCCAGCTGGGGGCACTGGGCAGACACGGAAACCTGGCGATGCCCAGCGTGAGTGAGATTTGCATCTAGAGCAGAACTGTGCTGGAGGGGAGGAGGCGGGGAAACCGAACCACCAAGGAAAATGGATGTGAGATACAGTCATCACCCTGAATTTGAGAATTTCCTAAGACCAAATGGATTTTACTTTCAAAATTCTTATGCTAGTGACAAACAGCTGTATTTTATTTTCATTACCCATAAATCATCCAGATTCTTTAGAAAAATTATCCCTTTAATCAATAACTTCAAATTCTAATGGGCCCAGGTAGAAAAGTCATTGTAAATTCAAATTTGTTGCCATTCAGTTTCATTAAATATTTCCAGCCTTGTACAAATCATTGTCTCTACCTACCTTTAATATTGTTATTTATTCATTTATATCAGGGAAAAAGCTAGAAAATAAATAGAAGATGCATCTTGTCAAAATACATTGTAAAGCCTAGCATGCTTTGAGGTCTACATGGGCCTGGAAGGAGAGATTTAGCATCTAGAACAAGACCTGAGGAGAAGGTGTGCCATATAATTGCTCAAGGAACACCAACTATGCTATTAGGAATATGTCAGAAACCAATGGTGGTTTCATGCTTTCAACTCATATAATTAAAAAAAAAAAATTCTTAATACCAATTCAGGAAATCGTAGCCCTAATTTTGTTGGTAAGGTTTTCTAAACCAGGTCAGGCAGATGATTTTTAAGTTAGCCAATTTAATGTTGAACAGAAAAAGCAGAGTTTGATAGTAGCTGTAGGAGAATGTATGAAAAGGTGAACAAACTTATGGGGACTGCACAACTGTAAATGGATGGACCAAGAAGGAAAGTAAACATTCAACATTGCCAAGCTCAGAGTAGCCTAGATCTTCCTTCCAGATGATATTTTTAACTGGATTTTGCAATAGAGCAATGGATTTCCTGATCCCTGGAGCTCCTGGCCTACTATCTGGCCTCTGCATTACAAGTTATGACTGCTTGCAGTGGACTGAAGCCAAAAGTTTTTGTCCACACCACCGGCTGTCCAAACAGAGGGACTTCTGTCTGGGTGTGTAGATACTCGGTTGTGGAAAAGCAGGAGGGAACATTTTGTTCATCTTTCCTCATGTTTCTCCCCAGACACACCAATACACTGACACAGAGAAAAAACCAAAGCCCTAATCATGCCATACTTCCTTAGTATCTTCCATGTAATTATAGAAAGCAATCTAGAAATATTAAGGCTTCAGAGTACCAAAAGCATTAGGGGATCAGAAAGTTGAACAAACTATCAGCTGGTTGGTTGCAAGTTTAGGAAAGGTTCAGGAGTTCTTTTTTACAGTCCTTTAATCTAAGATCTAGGCCACAAATAAGAAGTTAGCCTGGAATCCACAATCAACCTCGAAACAACAAAATTTTGTTTACACCTTAACAAGCAGTGAACAGTACCAGTTTGACTTTATAAGATCCTCATTGTTGCAAAACTGTAAAGAGTGTTTGCTTTTTAATAGCTCAGTGTTGTTTCAAGAGAATGAAGTTGCTCTTGGACCTTGACATGTAGAATTAATTAAATGACACGTGAATAAATATATATTAATTCTTTTTTATTAAAGTATCAAAACAAACTTCAGAATAGAAAACAAACTGCTTTTTAATGCATTTTAAGGGTTCTCCTGAATAAAGTATACTTTGAGAAAACTCATGCAACATACTGTGTAGCTGTTTAAACACTCTTTTCTGGGGCACAGTCAAGTGACCCTGAGTACCATCATTTCCAGAGCAGCGTGCAGGAGCACGCACACACACACACACACATACAAAAGCAATACAGAGCAGCTATGACTGCACATGTAAAGAAATAAAAATAGATTATCTTCTGACAATAGTAGTGGTACATATTAACATTTGGCATGCCGAGTAAATAAGATCAAGCAACAAAAGCATGACGCCTGCGTCACCAGTGATATGGTTAAAAGCAACCATACAAATTCCCTAAGGGAGACACATGAATTCTGTCATTACAGTCTCTCTGGTAACACTTTATAACCAATTATGAGACAAACAGCCCTGTCTGCTGGTATTTGAGAGGTGAAAAGCAAAGCCAAGGTGTACGATCCCAGGCTGATGCCTTGGTTTTGTATTTCCACGTTACAGAAGTCAAATAATCATCAAACATCGTTTGACAGGTTTATTGTACACACTCCATGTATATCTGTTGTCTGATAAACACTGGCCCAATTACATGTAGAACTTGCCCTTTAAACCAGAGAAGTTGCCACAGAGGCTGCAAACTCTGCTTACATGAAAAAAACTCTCACTGAAATCAATAGAACCTCCTTCCAACATACAGAGAGATCATGGATTCTTAAGAGAGAATTGGACCTAGAATGTCACCTTTGTAATACATTCACTTTTCAGATACATGAAGTACATACCTTTTACATGTGATATAGGACATTACAATATATCCAGACCTTAGGAAATGGTATTAAGTAGTTCTGTTGCAGAATATAACAATCATATGAGGACCAGGTACAATATGTGATGGACTCATGCGAGACTTGCAGGGTAAGAAGCTCATGGCTGAGGTATCTTCAAGTTTAGCCTTTAGAACAAACACACAATTTCAACACTGCAGAACTGGTGTAAAATATTATGCACTGTAAGCTCCACTTGTATTCTGCTTTGTTTAAATTGTGACATTGAACAGTCAGACACCACTGATAGAGGTACAGAATCTTGGAAGGTACAATATCTGCCAATCATTCAAGACACTCAGTGCCTCATCTTCAAAAAAGATGAAGGATGAAGGATAAGTGTTTTTAATAGTGGTGTCTCAAATACAACTGGTGAAGTTTAGGAATATATAATATTAAACACCAAGAGATAAAAGTAAAAAGACAGCGCAACACTTGTGTTTTCAGTTTTATCTTGCTCGCAGTATTTATTAGCTCTACTCATTATAATATTAGTGATAAATAAGGATAATATTTTCTTTTACAAAAAAAAATTGTAAGGGTATATTTTATAGAAATAAACAATCTGAGAATTTCACAGAAACATCAGAATTTCAACACTCATAGCTCCAACTGTTTTGTCCAGCAGCTCTTCCACCAGTTCAAAAACATCCAAGGTTAGTATTTAATAAAAAAATTAAACAATTATTCACTACATCAAAACTCTTGCCTCCTTTAGATTCTAAGTAAAACTTTTGATTGACTGTAGTTGTCACTCAAATCTAAAATAAAAGTAGCTACAATCATAATTTTTCCCTCTGACTCACTTGGCAAAAGGAAGTAATCTTGACCAGGATGGAAAAATCTTTGCCAAGCTCTTATGCCTGTAAGAGCTATCTGCATGAGCAGACCCACTGAAATCCATGGAACCTCTACTGTGACTGAGGGGTAATAGCATGAATTAAGGCTTGTAGGATTAAATCCTAGATGAATTTTAAAAAATATTTCTGTTTTTCAAGGTTCAGGAGTCTGGGATTCACTCCTGCAGTTCTTTACTTGAGCAAAACCTCTATCAATATCCCTGCACAGTTAGTTTCCTTTTTCCAATTCAGTGGGTTTAATTCACCAAGTCAGTAAGTGATGATACAAGCTGCTCTTCAGCAATTCAAGGAAAAATTGTAGTCCCCAGGGGGTAGTATCTGGGGTGATAGCTCATAAAATACAAGCTAGGCTACCTAGATGTTTTGCAAGAAACATTTCTTTGTCACACTTACTAGACCCTTCAAATTCAGTCACTGAGATGAGTCACAGAAAAAACCCACATGAGTGTTGTGAAAAAAATGACAAAGCTTGGTTGAAACTACAGAGGGGTTTTTTTGTGTGTGTGTATGTGTGTGTGTGTGTCTGTGTGTGTTAGGTTAGAATGCAACATTACACATCAGTACATTCTGCTAGAAACCATCCTCCTGGAAATTCAAAAATACTCAGTCTTCTTTCCCTACCAGCAGCAAGGAAGAGCAGTGTCCATCCAGCACAGCTGCCTGTGCCCCGTGCATCGCTGGAAGTCAGTGTTCTAGCACAAACCTCGTGAGTGCAGATACTGTATACTAGCAGAGCTAAAACTTCAGAAGCTGTTGTCTGTAGCTCCTAGGAACAGCAAGTATGACAGGTGCAAACCCTACATTGGAGGCAGAAGGCTCTTCAATTTGATTGAGACCAGATCTTCCAAGGGCAAGAATCGCTGTCAAGCCAAAATGATTCTTTCCACTCATGAAAGCAACCTGCCCTTCCTAAAGGCTCTTGACTAATAGAATCCTACACATTATGTCAGACTCCCCCACGGATTCTGGTAGCTGTTAAAAACATTTTAAATATTTCCACGTTTGCCGTATCACTTAACCTTGCAATGTGCCTTCTTTGATCTGTTGAATAAAAAGATTTCTTTCATCTTCAGGTGTCCTTCCGTTCTGTGCACGGACTATACACGTGGGCCTGTGCAGATTGAGCATGTATATCAAATGCTGCTTCTCATTCTTCAGCTCCTCGATCTGGGCTTTCAACTCTGCATTGATGGTTTCCAGCTTCTCAGATTCCTAGCACAAAGGACACACACAATTTTACACTGAGAAGTTTAAATAGTAACTTGCTGGGTTTTTTTCTTATAGTTGTTGTCTTTTATGGGTGGGAAAGCATATGGCTGGCAGAGAAAGGAATCACATATACTTAGTGTGCTGCAATGATAAAACTTTGTATGTTGTATCTAATTCTACATTCCCCAACCAGTAATGGCCTGAAAACCAGATTGAGAGTTATCTCCTTTGGCCTCTAGAAAACGTAATGAAAGTTGGAAAGTGAAACTAAAACTGGTATTCACTCATGGTGACAGATACCCAAAATATTATTGCTATCTTCTGCAAAATAGAAGATATTTCTGAGCTTTTTGGGTCAAAAATTGACACGAAATTATCTATGCTGCTTCATAACTCCCTGGAACATCAGGTCACATATCTATAAACCCATGTTAAGCTAGCAAAGTGCAAACATAGCTTTTTTTCTCTGCCCCTAGACATAGGAATATACAGGCCTGTATACTTAGATACAGGCTTGGTACCACTGAAATACAGTTTTACATCACAGCACAGGAGGCGAAGATGTGACTGGGCTCCTAGGACAGAGAATTCAAGCTACCACACTACTCTGTTCATAAAGAAGTCAGAAATTACTTGTAGGTGCTTGCAGGCTCTCCACAGTGAATATTTTACGAAATGTGATTTTACTTCTTTTTGTGTTCAGTGTACACATCTATGTTAACATTATCCCCATAGACAAGATTGGTCACTGAAGCAGTAATCTCTTTTCTCTCCTACCATGCTTTCACTTTGGCCAGTTTCAACCAGGTCTGGATTTAATATACGGCATGCTTATTTTTCATAACTAATGATTTTAAGGGTTTACAGAGTTTTGGGGGACATCTTTATGATTTTCTACTGTGACAGTACCCTATGCTATCTGTTTGGATCCTGTCAGGGTGGCAGATTAAGAACAATTCTAGCCAGTCACTTACTTTCTGCAAACATTCTGTTTTTTCCTTCTTTTTGTTTCGGCACTTGGCCGCAGCAATTTTATTCCTCTCCCTTCTTCTCTTTTTTCTTTCATCCTCTTCAGGAGAAAACTGTCCCAAAAAACAGATACACACAATCCATAAGATGCTATAAACAGGAGAACTGTATTTTGATAACTTCTGGATTTTTAAAATCCAGAAGTTATCAAAATACTGGAGAGTGCTGTTAGTGCTCACATCCTGAGTTACATAAAAATGTGATTGGAACTTGTTTGCCATACAGTAGAAGGGTAGGAACTTCATTAGAATTGTCAATGAAAACCTGACTGGAGCGGGGTTGTGTGTAATCTATATGATGGCTCATTTAAAATCAGTGGTACTCAAAACCTTACTGAGTCTCCCCAGGCTCCCACACCTCCATCTCTGCTCCATTTTCCAGGGAGGAAAAGGAGGAAGGGCACAGGGAGCAGAATGGAGAATGTGTCATGTGTGAAGCAGTGAGAAGTGGAGTGAATTAAAGGCAGCACCAAAAAGGGAATACTGTCACACTTCCTTCTGTTTCCTGCGGAAGCTCAGACCAAGGTGTAACTATTTCCTTAACCAAAACTATTTCTCCACTCTCAAAGAGCAATGTTTTTCATGGACAGTGTCATCTTTAAGCAAAAACATAGCGTGGACATAGCAGGTCCACGTCTTAACCCTCACGGGTTCTGCTGGACTGTCCTCAGGAAAACAGAACTTTAGCCGTGACTTATTCCAAGTTCAGCCACCACTGGGCTAGGAAACCAGATTAGCACTTGCTCTAATCACTGTAAAACATTTTCTGTAGTCCATAATTGAAAATCAAATATCCAACTATGATAAATACCAGAGGGTTTGCCCGAAGTACTCAACAGAGAGCCAAGCAGCTGGCTTAAGAGGAAACAAGTATGGTATAGAGGGCTGTTTATAGTTAATACAATTATTGGTCTTGTGGCAAAACTTTGTTAGAGAATTAATCATTCACACCAAAATTCTGTTCAAAGAACCGTACCTCTGTTTTCAGCGTTGATGTTTCAACTGGCCTTTCAGAAACAGTCACTGTGTCCAAAGTGGAAGACATCCTGTGGAACTGACGCTTGTTCTGAATGGCAAACCTCAGTTCCTCCTTCACCAGGGGGGTTAAATTTGTGAAATCATCAAACCCCAGTGACCCTGCAGGGGACAAAGTGGGAACAATTGCGGAGGCGCTGACTTCTAATGCAGATACCTGGCCTGAGTGTTGGACCATCATTTTGCTGAAAGATAAAAAGAGATAATATTAATAGTCTTTCAACAACTTTAGAAAGGCAAATAATATCTCTTAGAGGTATATTTCATACTGTGAATAATATTGTAGTTACATTGCTTCAGTCCCCATTCCTACTCTACCCCAACCTCTCAATAGAGACAAGCAGTTAAGAATTTGGACACTCAAAAAACCTTCAACTTTATGTTAAGTCAAAGTTAGTATTTAAAAGTAAGAATAGTATCAGCACATGACAAATTTCTAGGTCTTTCTGAAACTTAATATTTTAAAAATTGTGTGCAAGGGTGTATACTGTTAAGATTTGAAGTGGTAGTGTGTGGCAAATGAGAATCGAGTGAATAGGAAGAGAAAGAAAATAGGAACAAAAATCAGAAAGCCAATATGTAGTATTATTATTTAAAGCATAGAAGGAGAGTATCTTCATCTTCAGAGCTATACCACCACAAATTCCAGCTTCAAATGGACAGAGCATACCTTGTTCTCAGCTACACTTAGCTCAATGACTTCTACTAGAAGCTGAAACTTGATAACCACAACAGGATCTGTCACAAAGTTATCACACTCAATTTTGTACACAGTTGTAGATTTGGCTATAAACTCCTGAAAAATAGTTAACAATAAGAGCTGGCACAAAGGCAAAAGTCTCTACATGCTCTGTGGCTCCACAGCACAGGCTGAGTTGGAGGGATTGACTCATGAAAAATGTGAAGCCGTTTTTTTCATTCCTTTGCTCTTGTAAAATTTGAAACTGTCCTTATGTGCCCTCTATGAGAGGCTTGAAATTCTTAAATATTTATGGTTGGATCTTCTGCTGACTTAAAACAGTGTGATTGAAGAGTCTTTAGGAGAATTATGCCAATGTAAACCCATGGAGAATCCTAATTTCTAGTAGATTTCTGAAGAAAACAAACCTATCCAACGGTCTCTTTTTACAGTTCTCTTTTTAGTCATTCTTATTAATTATTTTTAGCCAGTTTTGAAGGGAGAGAGACCCCCATGTGCTCTGTGAAAACTGGTGGCCCCACTGAGGGAGAGAGGCAAAACTCAGCAGTCAGTCATCCAAGCACAGTGGCTTAGCTGATGCACACATCCCTGCAAGTCACATCCCATCTCTCACCCAGCAGAGGTGAGATAAGAGGTCTGGAAGAAAACTGAGCACCTTTTGTGTGTGGTTCAAGGGACAAAAGGTGCAAATCCACAGGAAAACAGATTGTAATACTTCCCTGGTTCACAAAGTGACTTGTGTTAAATTGGATTCTACTGTGTTGGTTTTCCAGTTATCTCTGGTGAGTAGATTTTTGGTTTTGTTGTTGTTTTGGAGGTTTTTATAATAGCAGTATGGATAACTACAGTATGTAATTATCTACTCTGGATTAGAACCACAATAATTACAGGAAAGTCAATTGTAATTAACTTAGTGCAGGTAAGCAAATAGCTGCCTTGGGGCAGCAGTGTGGGTAAGCTAAATTTCCACATGGTGAACCCAGAACTGCACAGGTCCCTGTACGTTACTTCTGGAACCCAGCAAGAAATGTTTGGGGTCATGTGCCTTGAGAAGAAGATAGAATTTGCTCAGAGATATCTAAAAATACACTGTAAATCCACACTGGTGCAAATGAGAATAGAACCTGGTTCATTGCTGCGAGGCAAACATAAAAATCAGAGGAGTGTGAATTGCCTGTTGCTGGAAAATATCAGGTCCAACTGCAGTCTTCCTCACCCAGTCACCACAGAAGATTTGAACATTTCCCAGAGTCTCAGGGTGAAATCCTGACCCCAGTGAAATCAAAAGGACTTTTTCTGTTGACCTCAATGGGGCCAGGATTTCACCCGTAGTTATTCAAGATGGGGAAATTATTTGGAACAATTTGTTATTCAGAAAGACCTTGGGAAATTTATGTAATTCTCTTCAGAAAGCCCCTGCTCATGAGTCACATTTAAAGTACTGATACAGTTTAATCCTATAATCTCAGAAAGCAAGCAGTTACTCTTTTCCAGCAAGTCAGAAATGGCCTTACTAATTTCCAGCTGAAGTATTATTACTATTTACCATTTACCAACATTCAACCATTCCACTAATTAAACAGGCTAATTCCAGATGACACTGAAACCCTCACCCCAGCAGAAATTTCAGTTATTTTCACTGACTGTGTCCTTGAATGCTGGTGATGGCTTCATTCAACAAAGTTAATTCTGTATAATTCAATCCAACCAGGAGTCTTAAAGTAACAGTAAAATTGTTTTTCCAGCCTCCAAGATAATTAGTTGGGCTAATAATTTTCAAGCTCTGGTGGTTTATTCAATTATTTTTCAGTTGAGGTGAACTTTTAATTAAGGTCAGCAGCAGCACCAGAGGAAACCAAGAATGTTCCTGAGAAATTGTGTTAATTGTGGATTTGTAGTAGCTAGTGCTAGTAGTAAGTGTACCACAAACACCACCAAAACCCTACAGTAATGGCTCCAGGTCCTCTCACGCACCTGTCACTAGTGTGTAAAAGAGGAGTGGTCAGGTGCCCAGAGCAGGAGAAAGTGTCCTTGACCATAGGAACTCGCTGCTCTCCAGCCCAGACAGCTCACTGCCCTCCCAGTCATCCTGAAATGCACCTCTAATTGCTCCAACAAGGTAGATATTTTGCAGTTTCTGAGGAACAAATCCTTTTTCAGAAGTGTTTTACAAATAGGAAAATTAGATTTTACTATATTTTAAAAAAATGCAACAAGTTGCCCTTCTTTGTCCCAATTTTTGTACCAATTGTCCCTCTGTCTATAAGCCCTGCAGAGCTCTATCTCATTTTCTCTGGGTTTGTGAAAGGTGGGGAAATAGTAGAAACAAGAGTATCAAGCCTTAGAGCTTGATTCCATCGTGGCCTTTCTGATACAATCTCTGTTTACTGCGTTGGACCTCGCACATGTTCTGCAGTTACTGCCACTGGAGGTGCTGAACACAGCCCGGCGCTGCCACCGGCACAGCTCGTTCCCGGGCTGAGTTAATGCTTCATTGCCTCAGCCTTACTTTCGGAATTCTCAACAGTTTTACCCTCCCAGTTCAGGTAGGTTCAAACAACTCTATTCGTTCGTTCTACCCCTGCTTTTTGTTTGTTGTTTTGAAGATGATTCTTTTCATCTACAATGAGCTTTTACATCTCCTCTGACAAGACTTTAAAATCCAAACAGGCTTCCTAGCTGTGCACTTCCATTATTTAAGGATATTCTTGTTTAATTTTAATATTGAAAGTGACTACTTTCAGTTTTTTCTTGCTTAACAGCAGATGGCTGACTGTGCTTCTTGGTTTTATTTCTTCATACGAATTCCTTTTCCTCTGGTGCTGATGCAATAAACCTTGATAACCACTGAGGTTAATCTTAAACGGCATTAAGAGCAATTACAGTTCACAACCTCTGTGCACGCTAGTTGACCTTAAGCTTTCTGACATCCCACATCGCTCCCAAAGCATTTTCTGCTGCCTTTCATTTTCCCAAATGCTGTTACTAGGACGAAAATCGATTTCCAACAGGAAACTCGTTCTCTGAAAGAAGTTGTCCGTTGTGTCACGCCTGATTTGCTCAGCAACAGTTCAGCAACTGATCTACCTCACGCCAAGACCCCGGGACAGAAAGGAGGGCGGATATCCCCGGCTGTCACGAGAAGTTCCCGGTCGGTTTACGGGAATATCAGAGATAACTCTACGCGCGGCAGTGCGGGTTTGTCATCGCCTGGGCTGTCCCGCCGCAGCTCCCCGTGCCGGTGCCCGCGGTGCCGGTGCCCGCGGTGCCGCGTCGCCGGGCGGGCTCGGGGCTCCGGCGGAGCTCGGCGGGGCCGGGGGCTCTGCCGGAGCTCAGGGCAGGCGGCGGCACCGCCGCGCCACACTTCGCCCGCGGCGGAGAAACTTTTGCCGGCGGCGCGGCGCGGGTCCCCCGGCGGGCATCCATCCCTCCGCGGCGGGACAGCCTCCCCCGAGCTCAGCTCCCCGTCCCGCCGGCACGGGCAGCCCCGGCCGCTCCTCTCCGGGTCCCACCTACCTTCCTCCCGCCGCCGCCGCTCTGCCGGCAGCAGGGAAGGGGCTCCGCAGCCCCGCCGCGCTGCGGTCCGCGCTGCTCCGCCGCCTCCTGCGGGAGAGCAGCTCCCTCGGCTCCCCGCTCCTCTGCCGCTCGCCCGGGTTGCATCACCCCCCTTTTATAGCCGAGCGGGCAGCGCTGGTATTTACTCTGGCGGCGAGTCCCTGGCTGATGTCATGCTATTAATAGCCTCCCCGAAAGAGAGGGAGGAGGGAAGCGGGCCGTGGCGGTGATGCAAGGCTTCCCCGCCGGCACGGCACGGCACGGCACCGCACGGCACGGCACGGCACCGCCGAGCCGAGCCGAGCCGGGCCGGGACGAGCAGCATCCCTCAGCACCCCGACAGACCCCCTCGCCTTCCCTCTTCACCACTCTCCCCTTTATTTATTTATTTATTTTTATTAAGACTCCGAGAGTTTCTCTCTCCGGGCCATTTTGCTTCTGACAATAAATCAAAGTCCCTCTAGCGACAAAAAAAACAAAAACCAAAACAAAAAGAAAAAAAAAAAAAGAAAAAAAAAGGTGGCAATTGTGTATTTTTCGAAAGGACTGAAAAGTGTGATCTTTCTCTAGAGGAAAAAAATTGTTCATGCCCCCCCCGTTTCCACCATTCTCCCTCCTCCTCCCCCCGCTACTTTAGATGACAGTGAAAAGTTCATTTCACATAGAGAAGAAAGCTCCGTTTTTTACTCTGAGGAGGAAAGACCCGTTTAATTAAATTATAGAAAGCTAAAAATAGCCCTGTTTGGGGTTTTTGTTTGTTTTGTTAGGGTATTTTGAAAAACTTTTCCTAAAACACAGCAGCATGCTGTGATCTCATGAAAAAACAGGGGATTCCTACAGCAGAGAGGGAAATACGGTTGTGGCTGTGGTAAAGGGGTTTTTGTTTAGTTCTTTTTTTCCCCTCTGATTTGTTAACAGACAGAAATTACCTACTAACAGCCTCCAAAGTGCTAGAAAATATGATGTTAAAAAACCCCCAAAAACAAAAACAAAACACCAAAAAACCAATTTAGGTGGGGGAGACACAGAAAGCTTACAAAGACAGATGCATAGGATTATCCAGTACAATAATAATTCATATTTAATATATGCAAACTTGTTATTAAGCAAGTGTTCAAGTGTCTGTACTTGACTTGGAAAGACCAGGACATTTCATGCTTGAGTGTATTGTAACTAAACCAACATGAAATGTATACCTTACTATATAAAATGTATATACCAATCAAGTGCTCCAAATGGTTGATTGATTTTATAATGTTCAATATGCCAGTTTTGATAATAGGTAATAAGTCTTGAGTGGTGTATTCTGGGATATTTTAATTGCTTGGGGCTTTTTGTCAAGAATACAGATTAGTAGTAAAATAGTAGTTTACAGAATTAGTAGAATAGAGAACTAGTAGTTTGGAAGTCTCTTTGTATCTCCCTTCTGTGTGCACGTGGTTGTCTGGATGTATATGTGTGTGTGTGTGTGTGTATAGATAGATAGATGATACAGATATAGACATGTATATCATATTGGCCACACAGTCTGGAGTAGTAAACTTGGGTTTTTTTAATGTCCAAGTGCCAGTAACTTTGCAAAATTAACATTCCTATTTCACATTTAGTTGCCTGCTCTAGAAAGAAAAGTACTGATGTGGTGGGAAAGGAAGGAGTCTGAAGCAGTGACGTGGGCTCCCCTCCTGTGGAAGGTGCAGTCGCACCCTGTTCTCTGCAAACAAAGAAGTGCATTTTGTGAGGGCAGCAGCAAACTCCTCTGACCTACCTGGCAGCTCTCCATTTACAGCTCCCGTGAGCTGCAAGTTTTTTTCTTTTTCACTCACCTATAGATAAATCATTCTCAGCTCTATCACAACATAGTTATTGCTGCATTTTTATTAATCTAGCTAAATCAATGTCAAATATAATGCCAGGCAAAAACTTTGGTCTTGAAGGGTCTAGAGCAAGCTTTTTGTTTCTTCTTGCTACAGTCTAATAAGTTCTTTTTACTTCAGAGGCATAATTTTATAATTCATGCTGTGCTCAAGGACAGCTGTCACCGTTTTTCTCAAGCCTAGAAGAAAAAAATATTCCTGTCAAGCAGAAGCCAAATGTGGAAAATTTCTTCCCAAAAGATAGTTGGTTGGAAAATTTTAAGCACTGTGGAAATGTGTTAGCAACATCGGTTTTAGTGGCCAAGAACAGGTGCCTGCTGCAATTATGACAGAAATTTAGCAACTGTCTGTCCTTATTTATTTAGGTGGCTGTATCAGAAGTGGGAATGTATTTAGAGTAGTTTCAGCTAAACAGAGCAGTGTTGCAGAACAATAGGGAAAAAAAGCAGCTCTCTCCTTTCCATGTGGGTGGAAGTACCTTGGAAATACAAGTGTTGTTGTGGATGGTCACTGACATCTGCTTGTCTGCTACACAATGCTGGTCGCATTACTGCCCATGAGCTGCAGCCAGCACTAAAATCTGACAGCAAACCAGTTGTGTTCATTCTTGAACTTCTCCTGAAGTGAGCCAGCTCCTCCCTGCAAAGCAAACAGAGAAATTGTTCCTGTGCGCATTTGAGATTAGGCCACTAAAACATGTCCTGGCTTGAAACTCTTCAGTGAAAAAAGAAAATGAAACCATAGAGAAAAATAAACCCAGCTCCACTGTGTCATATAGGTTTTATCCAGATCCCTTTTGAAACCAAAGTTAAGTTAATCTCAGTTGGATCACACCCCAGTTAAAAAAAAAAAAAAAAAAATTAAAAAAATTAAGACTATCAGGAAGTTAAAGTAACACCCAGTACAGCCACCAGATGCTCTGATGTTCTTGCCAGTTTGATTTTCCATCTCATAAAATATCTTTCATTTGCCTTCCCCTGAACATTTACTGGTCCCTTCCCAATCCATGTCTCTCTTTCCTCACAGACTGCAGGGGACAGATCCCCTGCAACAGCTTTTTTTTTTTTTTTTTTTTTTTTTTTGACAGAGGTAACATCCATGTTCTTAACTTCTGTTTCCCTTAAGCCAGGTACACAGCTCAGCACTCAGGCTGATGTGTACTGGGTTCTTTTCCCTCTGCAGAGAAATCAGGCTGAATGCCACCCCACGGTGTGGTCCTTGCAGCCCTCCAGCAGTCTCCAGTGTGGAGAAAAGAATTCTTTCCTTTACTTCCTTCTGACCAAGTCCTGCCTCCACATCCCTTGACACTACTTCACACACTGTGGATATTTGATTAAAATGAAAATATGGCTGTCTCATTATTAAAAAGAACTACAGACACCATTATACAGAGGAATAGACCCCCAGTCTTATGCTACTGCAGGACATCAGTCAGAGCAACACAAATAAAATCTTCATGTCCCATCCAGATCCTGTTTCTGGTCACACAGTTCCATTAAACCTGTTCAGCCTGATGAAAATATAATGAGATGTAAATAAATGAAATGTGTAGTGATAACATGAGTAAAACCTGCCTCTCTGTGTGTTTTGTGGTTTGACTTGTTTAAAGTTTTGAAATTACCGTAGCCCTGAAAAGACAAATCTTTCCCTACACAGCACATATAAGAGAAATAGGTTTCCATAATTCAGAGTTATCTTGTGGTAAAATCTGCACAGAATCAGGTTTTCTGACTCTGCCTGAAATATTCCTCTCTGCTTCCGTGATGGAAACTGACCTTCATCATAATTTTTGCTATGTGGTATATTCAGGTCTGAATCTATGTGGCAGGACTCCCCTGTTCACCAAAACATGCACTAATTTTGAGATCATTTTCCCATCTGACTGAACTAACACCAGGGTGAAACTCGGGACTAGTTTTTCCAGCATGTGGGTTGCTGCTGCTTGAACTATGGGAGCAGTCAGCAGCAGAAGTAGCATCAGCCACCTCCACCCAGCCCAGAGTTTTCCAGCAGCTGTCTGGGGACTCTGAGCATCTGTGGGCTGCTTCCAAGGGTTTCTCCAAAAAGTGAGTAAAAAACCTCCAAGCCTACAGTAGCAAGGACAAAATTCACTCTGGAAGGACTGGTTCTCTATGGACTTAAAAGGTCCAAAAATGGGAGTTAAAAATCACAGGGTTAGAGAGCTGACTCTCACTGAGACTGCATGGCAAACCCTGTCACTCTCTTATATTCAATACCTCTCAAGCAGATGAGCAGATGAATACATGTCTTGTAAAACAGGGAAATAGGTGCTCTGTTTTAACAGCTTTTATTCATTAACACTGAAGATCAAATTCTTTTACTCTTTGTTTTTCTCTCCACAGCTTACCTTTCTTTCCTTACTGTCTTCTCCGTCACAATCCCTCGAAATCCATTTACTCTTCATTTATTCTCTCCTTTAAAAATCCCATTCCCTGCTCTCTTTTGCTTTGTTTCCAAAAGTTACATTTCCCATTTCTTTAAAACAGCAGCTTCTGCTTTTCTTTTGCAACTTCCCTGTTTCTACTCTTCTCACTTCTCTCTTTTCCCTCCCTGTATCCCTGGATTTCATCATTCTACTTTTTTTCTGTTCCTTTTTTCCTAGAAATTTTTTTTCTCATTGATCCTTCAGGTTCTGCCTGGAAGCTTCTTAAATTTAAATGAGTAATTTTTAATTTCTCTTTTGCTTGCTGTCATTTTAATTTTTGCTTCTCCCTTAATGAGATGAAGGCACTGATAACAAAATTACCACTGGGTGCAACATGTACATTTCAGGATCAGATTCTGGGACACAACATTACCATGAATTTTAGTGCAACTTTACTAAATTAAAGTTCCAGAAAATTGTCAGTCATTGTTATAGGCAGTGTTTCAGAAGTGTGGGGTAGAGGTGCAAGTTGTACAAACATCCATTCTAAGTGAGAGACAGCTCTGACATTGGTCCAATCAAGTATATCTTTAGTTCCCTTTTGCTGAAGATTTTCAAGGCTTTTTTTTATTAGATGGACTTTGTGCACCAGCTGAGAATCTGGCCAAGCGCAATAACCTGCAATTAAAACTTGTTCTCTTTGGATATGCCCAGGCAATAAACAACAAGAAAAATAGATCCCACATATGGAAGAATCACATCTTAAAGCAGACTGAACATAGCAAACTCACTGGCTTCACTGAACAAGCAAAATGATAGCTTAGGTATATTAACTGCCCTCAGAGAAGTGCAAATTGTATCTCCTCAAAGTGCCTTTATAGTGCCTTCCATTTAATGGCAAAGAAACTACTTGTTCAGAGATCCTGCCCTTCATCTTCCTCTCCTCATCCTTTCCACCTTGTAAAAGCATCCCAGATTTTGTTTGAGATCAGTTACAGACTCATTCTGAACTTCATCAATGTCTTCACACATTAAAAAATGATCACTGATGAAAGTACTAAGACCTGATCCAACTGTTAATTACGTCAATGGAAAGATTCCCATTGACTTCAATGAGAGATAAATTTAGCCCTCGGGGAAGTATGAAAAATCAGCATTTAGTTACACTGGTTCTCAGCATACAAAACTCTCCTCCTGAAGAGACTTGGAAGAAAGGCTAGGAATTATTTGCTGAAGGTGTATGCTTCCCTTGGGTGGACTAATGTGATTATGGTTTGTGACCTTGTTGTCTTCCAGGTGAACACCAAGGATGAGAGGAAGTAAGAGAGAGAATATATCTATTTTTACTGTGCTAAGTTACAAGAATTTTGGACATATTATGGAATTAATCATGCTGCTGCACACAAATACAAACACGCACACACACACACATACCCCATATAAAACCCAACTCTTCCTATTGATTGTCCTTGGAACAGTGCACATATATAAAGAATACTCTGGAATTTAATATAACTTATGACACTTTCAACAGCTCTTCTCATCTGTCTGGTAAATATGTAAATTACAATTTGTCATAATAATTACAAATGAACAGTTTTAATTATTAAACATTGATTCCTACATAAACACCATTTCAAATAAAAACACTGTATGGCACAGATTGCAACCATTAAAACAAGACTGCCACTGCAGCTTTCATTGTGCTTATCATTTGTCCTCTCACCTACTTCACATGTGCCTTGCCATGAAAGGAGCACATGAATGATCACAACATTCATTCAGCCTCTTATCTGCCTTGGTTTATTTTTTTGGCTTTGACTGTACAGTAACTTGCCCAGATAATGAGAACAAAGTGTAAATAAAATTAAACCAATAGAGCTGCACACAGCTTTAAAATGAGACTGCCCTGATTGCAACCACAAAAGCACCCCCTGAACCCAAACCCTGATTGCTCTGTGGGCAAGTGAGGCTGCTGCTGAGGCAACCTCAGCAACAGGGGAAGATGTGGGGTGCCACTACACCCACCTGGGCTTCCCAAGTGATGCCAGTCCAGTGGGGAATGCTACCCATGGTGGGGTAGGGTCTGTCTTCTCTGCGACTCTTAGAAGCAGAATGGTTGCAGAGAGAGAAAAGCAGACTGCAGGATGCCCCTTGTCCAGGGCATGTCCTCACCACAGGGCTGAAAAGTCAGGCACCATCTGCTTTCCTGTCTAATCGGCTCGAAACTTCAGGACAGGAGAGACACGCAGAGTAAGAGTCCCCAAACAGCACAGATGATCAGTGTGTGCTTAGATCATTTCTCCTCAGAAAGAGCAGGCACAAGTTTCACCTCACACAGCCAGATGTGAGAACCTAACTCAGGTCTTTCTCTCCAGACTCAGTGTTCTTGCTGGTGGGATTTTTAAAAATTTGTTTTAAAAACCAAGCCCAAGTTTATAAGGGAAGTTTGGGGCCATGAATGTCCTGATTCACAGCAATGTTCAACTCCACATTGCAGGTTAAATGGTTAAGTGGGGAAGAAATGGGAATTTATTTTCACCATGCACAGCCACCTTCCATGGAGCTGGGCTTTAATCCTACACTGGAAATAACATCAGGATAGCTGGGAAATGAGAGGGCTCCTTATTCATAATCTTTGTGAAGATAACCTGATGATCTTCCTTTTCCCAGTCTGCTGAAATGGATAATATTTTATGCTTTAGGGTAAAGTAGCTGAGATTCCCAAATGGATACAATGGATAAGGCTGCTGTATTTTATTTTCATTTCTAATTTTAATTAGCACTCTTATAGGCCCTTTTTTTGCTTTCTTGATGCATTATTATCTGTTCTTACTACTGAATGTGTGCATGGCAGTAGTATTTAGCAGCCCCAGTAAAGATTCTCTGTGTGCTTTTATTATATATACAAGAGTTTTATTATATATACAAGAGTTTTATACTGAGCTCTAAAAATTATTACAATATTTCAGTTGCCAAACAGAAGCCCAGATTCCGCACAGCAATTAAATACATGGCTAAATATTCTCTGTCCAAAAGCCTTGCCTAAGTTAAGGCTTACTATTAACAAGATCTCATATAAATATTCTTTCTTACAATCATATTTAATAAATACTTATATAAATAAATATTTTATATTTATAATATAAATTTATATTTAATAAATATTATTTCTTATTTCTGTGGAATTATATTATTCTAACACATTTGGGATGAGAGCACCTGGCAAGGTCTAATATTGTGGTCTCTTGTTAGAGGGACATTTTCTTAAATGTATGGGCTGATTGATTAATTAATTGCAGATCTTTGAAGAAGAATAATTACTATTATTTTTCTAAAAAACCCAAATGTTTATAATTTTGGTAGATCCTGATTTTTTTTTTTTCCCACAAAGGGAAAGTGTAGTTCAATAATATTTAAATTTATTGGGTTTTTTCCCTCATAAATTCAAAGCTGATCAAAGGAAAATTTGCTCAACCATCCCATTTTGAAGAGATGTTCTGAAGGGGAAGGTAGTTTCCTTGTAAGTGAAGAAATATTTCTTGCCCTTGCATAAGCCAAGATGTTCTACATTGTATCAGAAAAAATGTCAGATAAATCATCAGCTTCGTGGCTGGAACAGAAAGTACAGATATGACAGAGTACCCAAAACAAGCCACGAATTCCCCACAGATATAAAGTGGCATAACTAATTTAATTTCATCACCCAAAGATTTGACTTGGGATGGTCTAGCTTGATATTTTTTGTTGATTATTTGTTTTGTGATTGAAGAATCTGTGTGACGTGGAGAGAATATGTAATCTAGCAGGCAACACTTCAGTTCACCAGGTCTTTTTTTACAGGTGGTTTGTGTTTTTGTGCAAAAGTGGATGTTTAGGCTCCAAAATCCACTCCAAAATTTCCTTAGTGGTCTGTGGTTGTAAATCAGCCACATGTTATGCAGCAAGTTCTTGCAGGAAAAAAGGGCTCTCACTGCAATTGTGAGATGCACACTGTTTTCTTTGCAGAGCAGGGGCATTAAACTTAGACTTTAGTTGCTGGGGGTTGGTTTACAATTATTCGAGGACACTATAATAATAAAATAAAATAAAATAAAATAAAATAAAATAAAATAAAATAAAATAAAATAAAATAAAATAAAATAAAATATAAGCTTATGTTTTATTATGTTATAAATAATGTAATATATGAATTCATTTCCCCATAAATGTTCCATATACTTAAAACATTCAGGCAGATGTGTAAGCATTTGTAGGTTTTGTAGGTTTCATCACCACCTTGAATATATCTTCAAAGAGCGGCCCTTTTCTTGTTCTAAAATGCCTGTAGTGCATATTTTTACAAATAAATAAGGTGCTGTAAAAGCAGCATTCCTGGCCACAGTCCTGCTCCTCAGGATGTCCCAGAACATGAAGGCAGCTTTTCCCCCTTCATGGGTGCTCCTTCCACAGGCTACTGGTAGGAAAGACCTCTAATGGACCTTCTCCCTAAACTCATTCCTGAGTAACAGAGGGACTTCAGCATCCTTTGGCTCCTGACAAAATCCATTAATTGAGTCTTAGTTGTGCCCTAGAGGGACTCTTACCAAACCCAGGGGTTCTGTACACCTTTCTCTGATCTACCCTCACCAAGACCCATTTGTGTTTCTCCCCGTGTCTGCTGCATACCTCCCAGAGCTCCACAGGGGCTTGGTGGGTGAAATTCAGCAAACACGGAGGATGAGATGAGAGGAGATAATCATCACCAACTTTTATCATCATGGTGACTGTTAGCACCATGACTGCCTACCAGCAGAGTCATCACCTATTTTTCAAATCCCCTTTTTGGTCAATATGAGAGTCTTTGCCCTCAACTCCCAATTCCAAATCATTTTGTCCCCAGTTCCCTTTTCACTTCCTTATGTGAATTCCCGGACTCCAGCTCAGCTGCAGTTCACCTGCAACCATGAAAAGAGTTGAGCTTTGAATCCAAGTTCTCAAAGACCTTTGGCTAGCATCCATATACACTTATGTGATAAGACATCTAAATATCCTGCAAGGTAGGAGAGATAAGCATTTTCTCGAGGCTACTCTTCCTTCTACTATGGCCTGGATAATTTCAGACTTTACATGTATACCTTCTTCTCTCTATGATCTGTGAGGCTACATTTCCATCGATGTAAGCATGAAATCAGTGGCAGGGTTAGAGCAAGCCCTAATTATATTACAGTTTAATAGGGAAACAGATCATGTCAAGTGGGATGTCAGCAGCATATTTTTGGAGCACATCTCAAAGTTCACCCAGTACACATCCTTTCCTTATACTGGAATATTTATAGTTTGTTTGTTTTACACTGGAAATATTCCTTCTGTGAGCTCCTCCTAAGAAACTCCTCCTCCTCCTCCTCCTTTTCAAACTCTCCTGCAATGGAGTAGAATGGGAGCTTTAGAATGGACTAGCTGTAGTAACCCAAGGCAAGCCAATCCCAAGGTCCTTTACACAAAACCCTTTCCCAGGGCTATCAAACACCCTGGCACCCAGACCCCAAATGTGCTGCAATGAGCAGCCTTCATGTCCCTATGCACTCAAAGCTCCATTTCTGCATGGGGGCTCAAATACATCTGCTACCCAGTTAGGAGCCTTCCTCAGGACCGTGTCCAGTGGGTTCCTGATATTAAACCTTTCCCTAGGTCCTCCAAAGTGTGTGTTTTCTGGTGGTGCCTATCCTCTGCAGGGGGAGTGAGCAAGTGCATGGTGTAATCATGCCTTTCAAAGACCAGGTGCCTTTGCAGGCACTTGCTTTACAGGTCTGAAAACAGGGCTATGTTTCTGCTCCTAAAAAATGCTTGTGTAAAATCTTGGAGCAGCCCTGGGAGCGAGAATCAGAAAGAAGAGTCTCTTCCCCCTTAACCAACTGACCCCTCTCTATTTTCTGTATGTCCCAGCAAGGAACATGGAGGATGCTCCTGTCCCCATTTTGAGCCTGATAACTTAGGTAACCTCTCAGATCAATGGAAGTAAGAGATTAAACCTTGTCGGGCAGACATTGGAATTGTACCTGGCTTTTACATACCGCTAAAGGAAGCAGCAACACCTCAGTTCTTCCTTCTTACAAGCACTTACAAGAGAGGCGTGATGCTTTGCTAAACTAAAAAGAAGTGGCCAAGACACAGACAGGGATCTCAGGTTTGCATCTCAAGAGGACAGAGATGCCTCCCTACAACACAAGGGGCAAGTGGTCCCCCACCTCCTGCTGGGGAGGCTGAGCTGCTCCCTGCACACCTTGCTGGCTGATTTGGGAGCCACTTCAAGAGGCTGAAGTCTTCCAGCTGTGAATCAAGTCATGTAAGGCAGGGATGTAGAGTCAGGTATTGCTGTGACTGGATGTTGGGTGGCTGAGGTTTTAGGGGAGCTCTATTGGCTCCTAAGCCCCTCCAGTTAGTTTCCACTATACAGTTAAGAACAGCAATTATTAACAAGGTGCGAGAAGCCAGTTTGTTTTCTACAGTGGTGATCCGAGTGCACCATGACCAGGGACAATTCTCTTTTATAAAGAGGTGGGGAAGTGTTCAGAGAGCAGTAAGTCTCAAAACCATCTATTTTGAACTTGCAATGTGACAGAGCTATCATGTGAACATTTTCATGAGTGATTTAGCAAAGCTCAGTACCACTTGTAAACAAAATGCATATTTCCATACCAAAATAACATACTGTTCAGAGTTTTTCTGAAAACACTAAACTCATGTTGACAGAAGAACAAAATGTACAGATTAAAAAAAAAGTTCATCTCTTCTTAGAAACATGCCACCTTATTCTAAAATAACCACATTAATTTCAGCTGATACTCAAAGTGTTAAATAATCAATTTCTCTTTCCTACTAGAAAAGACAGCCACTAAGGCAGGTAATCACAGTGTTGGAGAGTTTCATTTTGTTGAGTAAAAATTTGTTTTATAAGCTACTTTGCCCATCAAATGACAGTAAGTCCCTTGACATAAATAACCACTGCAATTTTATTACATAAATGAGTGGTTACTGGTTTGGGTTTTCTCTTTACTCTAAACTAGTGAAAGAATTTGGAAATCCTGACCTGAAAGGGTTTCACTCGTGCTTAATTTTAATTGTGCATGTAATCAGAGTGAGTTTGGTACTACTCATATGCTTAAATTTAAGCGTGCGCTTAATAGGTGTCAGCAGGATGGGGCTTTAATATAGCACAAAATCTAATGTCTGGTTTTTCAGTGTTAAAATTTATACCTCAATAAATTTGTTTTTCCAAGCGAAGTTGTTCTGTGAAACAAATTATAAAAACAAATCTGTATATAACATAAATTTTAATGGAGACATATATTAATACATTTAACATTTCTAAGTATAACTATTACGATATATAATATTTCTGAAAAGTACTGAGTCACACAAGGAGCCTGACACGTGACATCATAGAATAAACCCTTGGAGAGAGGGTTACTGAGAGCCAGGTAAGAATGGGATGAAATAATTTTCATTGTTGTTGGCAACTGTTTTCTGCTGCTGCTTCAGAGTAACATATTATCAGTTATCACCAGAACAGTTATTTTCATTACAGAAACATTGGGCCTTGTTACAACGTATATATACTCTAAAAAGTCACAAAAAATTACTATCAGCTAATTTTCTTATATTTTAGAAAATAAGCCAAGTCTTGATAGACCCATTTACTTTCACATGCTCTCTACAACCATAACAACTTTCTGAACTGAATAATTGTCTGTGAACTTTTGTTTTGGGAGCTCAGCTTGAACAACTAGCTAACAACAACAAAATCCAACCAACCAGTAAGGGCAAGCAGTACTTGCAAGATGTTATCAGTTACTTCCAGAAAATGCCCCTTGGTGCCTATTTCACTCTGCTACTTCAAGTTAATTTGCAAAGCTTTGACAAGGAACAAAGGTTAAATACTTGGAATTTGCACAGGTTGTATGTTCACAGCAGAATGCAAAATAAATGTTACAAATAAATGGTAGTTCCCCCAAGAAGAAAAAATGTGGGGCATGGGTACAGCTGCTCTGAACATCACTAAAGTAAGACAATTATTCTAGAGCCAAGTGGGAAAGAAAGAGGTAGAGATGCAGAGCATTGCAGAGGTGTTGCTGTAGTAGGGGACTCTGGGTAGGTATGGAGCTGAGCAGAACTGTGTTACAAACATCTCCTGTTGTGTTACTCTAAGGAATAACACCTGAAGTACAGGAACCTGCTCTGGTAATACTGCAATACATTTTAGCAACCTGAGCTGAGGGCTGAGCTTTGGTGGTTAGGGATATTGGTAATTAAAAGTGGCAAAACCAGATGAAAATCCAGTGGCACCACAGGCTATGGAGGTGGATGTTTGTAGTTATAAAACTGAGGTCCTGGATGAGCCTATAGCAAATCAGATTAAATTTAAGACTGCTAAATTTTGCTGTGAGAATTTATTTCTGTTGATAGGGCATGGCTCGTTAATGTTTTGTTTGGGTTCTGCTGGCTGATTTTATCAACACTGTTAAATACGTTCATGCTGGTCATTGTAGCAGCAGCTGGAATGTGATCTCCACCAAGCCATCCCGCAGTAAGTAATAGGGGGTCAAATTGAAGGAAACAGATTTAGAGTTTCCCCATTGTCACGCAGCATGAAAACCATAGCAGAGAAAACAGAAAACCTCCAAGTGCTGACTCTCCTGGCAAATGGGGAATGTTGTAAGTACAAGGTACTGTGGCAAACCTTTCCTCCTCCAGCCTTCCTCAGCCATAAAATTTTTTTTTTCCCATTTCTGGTCCTCATCCAGCTCTGAGAGTCAGTGATGATAATCAGAGCATGCCAAGCATCTGACCTCAGCAGATTTTCTTGTGAAATAAAGCATGCAGTGTGATGTGCAATTTTCTTCTGAATTCTTCAGATTTGTCCCCTGGAATACATTCTTTCTGCTAACAGTTCTGCTATCAGCACTGTTTTCTGCATTTTACCCTCTCCCCTACTTGTATTGCTGTGGTATTTTATAAGGAAGTTGTTAACGGGTTATTTTCCACTCTAGCACTCTAGCAAATTGTAGTGGGTTTGAGCTGGTATTTCAAAATTAGCTTTCCACCTTCACAGCTAATCCACATGGGACGTATGAAACCAGGGATGTCCTGGGTGCTCAGCACATTACTGAATTAGGCCTCATCAGAAGGATATGCAGCCAAATTTGACAAACATATAAATACAAAGTGACCCAGTTTCAATCAAGAATCTCCTTGTATGTAAACAAACAAACCAAGTCAGAAAAAATTAACCTTTTTCTCAAATTACTTTAAAAAAATCCTGAGAAGTCAGTAATTTCTAAAAATTTCAGGAAACACTTGAAACAATTCTTGACCACTAAGATTCTGTTTTTAGTTTTTTCTTATAGCTAATATATTCTGTAGTTACTGTTTCTGCTATTTATCCAGAACATAGTCATTGTAATTCTTCTCTGTACTTTTTATAACTAGCCTGCACAGATAATTTAATGACAGAGAAAAGCTATCTCATTGTGGTAACAGCACTCAATTTTGCCTTATCCTTACTGGTTTTCTTCTTTTGTGCTATTCCATACACATGGTTCAAAGCACTTGTGAGATGATCTCATTTTTTTGTTGTAGTTGTTTCATTTTCATCTTGTTTTCCTGGCTGAGAGGATGTGTGTCACTTGTGTTTTGAAATGAACTCTGGTAAATACAGCCGCTTCTTGAAAAGATCACTGCTCCCCTTTGAGCACCACTCTGCCATAAATATGCAAGTGGGAAGAAAACTATGAAGAACTTGTTGTGTGAACTGCCCACGGGCTCGCTCTTCTCCTCATCACAGCCCTGCTTCTGGATCCTTCCCCGCGGGGCACACGACACCTCCCAGCCCTGCGTGACACCGGGCACCAAAGAAGGGTAATTGTGCTATAAGACTTTTTAATTCCCCAACTTACTTCAGCTGTTATCAGCAGCTGGTTACTTCAGCTGGCTGATATGCCTCGGTGTCCTGTAAACATTCGGTCTAGTGCTGTGCATTACTCATAGTTGGAAAATCACTTTGACTCCTGTAGCATAATTATGTTAATGTCAAATGAGTCACAGGGAAACAGAAAACTTTTATCAGAGCTGCACCTCGGTGCCAGTTTCTGAATGCTCCTGTTGGCATGACAGAAGTAGGTTAGGGGATTTAGGGGAAAAAACAACTTTCATTAAGAGTGATATGAAACCACGACAGTAATTACTCACAAGGAAGCTTAAGTGACAATCAAACTTAGATTCACTGAAACATAAAATTGGTAAGAAAATAGCCTGCCTGATTATTTATAAGAACTAGAATGAAAAATACTGAATTTTTAAACAATTACTTTTTCAGGAAAACTTCAGATCTCTTTCACACATAAACGCCTTTTCACATTCATTATTTAGTTTCAATGGCAGTGATTTATTTAAATTGACATCTTAATTAGATTGCATTTTAGAGACAACTTCCTCTGATATTTTATTATTTTTACCTCTTTCTTGGTTTAGTTAACTAGCTAACTCAGCTACAAAAACAAAAAAAAAAAAAAAAAAAAAAACAAAAAAAACCAAAAAAAACCCAACACAAAAATAACACCCTTTCAGCTCATGTTTGGATCATAATGCAAAAAGCCAGAAGCCCTTCAACAAGCTAAAAGTTTTGTAACATATCTTGTCCCAGCTTAAAGCAGACAAATGGCCAGTGAGAGCAAAATTTGTTCCAGAGTTTAAAGACATGAAGACAAAGCATCTGTGACACACTGGCTATCTCAGGGCTAAGCTGCAGCACTTCTTTTTTTCTGGAACATACAAGTTCCTCTGGTATTTGCCTACCAGGATTTTACATGCTCAAACATATATCAATATTCACACGTGCCATCCCGATGAATAGGATATACCATCTGAATGTAAAGGGAAACCTTTTTTTTTCCCAGACAGCTGAAACATCATTCTCAGAACACAAGAATTTAGGCATTCTGACAGATTCCACTGTGCTATTCGATAAAAAGGCTCAAAAGTAAGCAAAAGGCAAAAGCTGAGTTGAAAATCATAACCATACAATTTTAGTCAGGAAAAAAAATCACCTAGGGCAACAGAATAAAAATCTCTTATTGATAAGTGACTGCATTTCCATTAATGTTCTATTTGAGAGGGAGACAAGACTTACATTTCTCTGGGAGCTCCATCCCTCTGAGCATTTCCCCTTCATCTGCTGACTTCTCATCTCATGCCTTTTCTGAGTTCCCTCCACTTATCCTAGAAACTGTTAATAAATTAAATCTCACATGTCCTATAAGAAACCAACTGTTGTTACTAAATTGAGTGGGAATATAAGGTCATGCCATAGGTGACTAAGTACCCCCCAGATTTCCCTACGAGCCATGATCTAAATATGATGGTACAGCATCATCTCGACCTTATAATGAGTGAGGGGCTTTATTTCGGAGCATATCCCCGACCCACAGATAACCTACTACGGACAACACCTGTAGTTTGAAGCCCTCGGCTCCTGGCTGAGTTGAAATTGTGTTTTATTATGTAAAACAGCTCGTGCCTAACACATCACCAGAAAGCCTTTACTGTGGTATTTGGTTCTCTCGCGTTTCGCGTGGGAACGTACAGGAAATACATCAAGGCGCTCTTTCTTTGTAAATCAGCATCGCTTTATTAGCGCGCTGTCCGTGCGCTGCTGCCGCCGCCGCCCCGGGGGCAGGACCCGGCGCTTCCCCTCTCCCGGTGCCCGCCGGGGGAAGCGCGGGAGCGGCGCTGGAGAGAACCGCTGCGGAGCACAGGCGGGAGCATCACCGGGGCCCGGGGCCGAGCCGCTGGGGCGGGCACAGCCGCGCTGCCCTCGGAGGGCACGAACGGGCCGGCCCGGGGGTCCCTTTCGGCGGGCGCAGCGTGAGGGGCGCAGCGTGAGTCGCGCTCCGTGGGGGAGCGCCGCGCCCGCCGGGCGGGGCGGGGCCGCGCCCGCGTCGGCGGTGACGTCACGGCGCCTGCGCGGCCCCGCGCGGCTATTTATAGGCGCCGCCGGTGGGCAGCCGGGCGTGGTGACGTCACGCGGCGGCGGGCGTGTGGCGTCACGTCACGTGCGGGGCTCCGCGTTCCCCTCAGGATGGCGGCGCTCGGAGCCCTGCCCGTGCGCCCGCCTCGGGGCAGCGCCCGGGGACCGCGGCCTCCTGAAACAGCGAGGCGTTCTGTGCGTCCTGCCGGGGATTCGCCTTTGCTTGGCACGAGCAAAGGAGCCGCTGGCAGAGCTCCCTTTGCGGGGAGCTGAGTGAAAGGATAACTGTGTCGCGCTGTGAGCGAGGGCAAACAGCAGTGCCTGCCGCTCTTGGCCGTGCGGTGCTCTCCCTGTAAAGAAAAGCTATGTAAATAAAAGCAAAAGTAAAGAAAATCACCCCGGGGGATGGTTTCTGCGCCCGCTGGAACACGACATTCCCCACAATTAATTATTACATAAGTGCCGTGTCAAGGATGCCATTGATATTACGGTGGCTCTCTCAACTACGGCAGTGACAGCAGTAGCTGCTACCCAGAATGTTAAAAGGATGCTGCCTCACTTCGGTGCCGCTTGCCAAGTCGGCCTCTCAGGAGCAGCCCGAGGATGTTCCGTGGCCTTTGTGGTCACGGACTCTGTGGAAGGCTGAAGCCTGGGATTGTTTGCAGTCCTCGTCTTTTTCCTAAGAATCAGATGATGTGAAAGGGTACTGGGCCACTTGTGTAAGCTTTTAGTAGTAGTATTTGGTAGGCAAGGCTTACACACTCTTTATTACTGGAACTCTTTGTATTTCACCACTGGGTATTAAAAAGCTTCTGGGTCCTCTTTGATCCCTTCTGAATGGGGGTGGGGGATTGTGGTTTGTTGGTTTGGTTGGGGTTTTTTTGTGAAATTGTTCATAAAGGTCAGTGACTGGCTGTCTGTCTCCCAAAGCTGTTGCTTTCTCTAGACAGACCAGACTGCAAATAAGTCTCTAATTTGAGCTGGCAGCTTCCCAGACTGTTCATGTTCAAGAAAAATGTGGTGGATGATGCGAAACAAGGAACTATATCATCAACAAGTGACTTCTGGTGCACTAGTCACTGTGAGCATGTGAAAGATCTAGAAAAAGTTCACTAAGAGTTACACAATAAGCACCAAATAAAGGTCTTTGTAGAGGAGCTCTAAAGTTGATTGAAATTTCCAGAAGGCAAAACTGAGTGAGCCAAGTTCTGTCCCCATAGGGCTGATATGTCTGCATCAGCTGCTCTCACCCGTAAGTTTGGGGGTTTTTTAATTTGAAAAATAAGTGTTGAACTAAATATAGACTAAACTAATGTGAACTGAATCTAAACCAGGGATATTTTCATTCCAGAGTTTAACCAAATAGTTAATTTGGGCTTCCCAAGCGATTTTGAGTAGCCTTAGCCGGAAAATTGAAGGAAGCAGAGGTTCAGCCCTTTTTGTGTGCCAGTGCACTGTTCAATGTTAGCAGTCCTTTTTCATCCTTTCTTTGTGATAGAGTGGCATCTACTTGTGAAGGTTGAATGTGGCATTGGGAGGGCTGTGTTATGCAGAGTAGTGATGTCTGGTGCAGTGCAAACCTGAGCCGCAGTGTGCTGTCCCAGAGCATTCCAAGGGAGGATGGTGTGGTTATTACAGAGTGGCTGTGTCTTTTATTAGATTGAGTCATACAGGGGAAGAGAGAAGTGGGCAAGCTTTCAGGAGCACAAGCCTTTCTCCTTCAGCTGCCTTAAAAAAGAAATTCTGGAAAACAGTATCAGTAAATTTGTGCTGTTCTTAAAATAGTGTTCTCCATCAAAACCCTGGATTACTCATTAGCTTCTAGAAATGTAATAGCTGCTAGTTTTCCACTAAGGTGTTCCTGGTTACATGCTGCTAGGGACACACCTGTCAAACAGAGCTGTGTTTGGACCCATAAATGTGTAGTTGCACAGATAACTGCTTAAGTGCAGCAAAGCAGCCCTGGGATATGTTGTCTGGGAATTACACTGCATCTCCTCTGAAGAGGGAATTTGCAATGCTTACTTCACTGTTTAGTCACCTGGATGACTGTATGCTGACAATAAAACAGGCCTCGGAATGAGCCACCAGAATATCATTACAAAGCTTACTGTAATCTGAAGAGAAAATCTGCACTGAGTGTACATCTCTGCAGTCGTGTACTAGCCTATGCTAGAACCTCCCTGCAAAATAGTTAAATAATCTTCTTAACCTAGGAAAAAAAAAAAGTCCTGTGATTTGAAGTGAAGCTTTCCTGGAATTTTCCATGTGCCCTTCATGGCTTTGAGGTGGTGCCTCCTATTAGAAACAACCTTCCAGGAAGTCTGTGAGCACTGAGCAGTATCAGTCTGCCTGTGAGTCTTGCATAATAAATGCCCTCGACTGCAGAGCTGTGGATTCTACTCATTCTCATCCCAGAATGTGAGGGATTTGCTCAATGTACTGAGTGTCCTCATGGAGGTTATTGGGATGATCCCAAACAGATACCAGGCAGGGAATGGCTCCCATGGGCTGAAGGACAGCAATGGCCTGTTACCAGCTGGAGAATATTTTCACAAAGCAGTCCAAGTGGACTAATACAGTACCTCCAAAACATAAGATCAGAGCTTAACTTTTTTAACCCAGGTGGCACTTTATAACTGTGGTTTCAGCAGAAACATGAGTTTGGCACCTAGTTTTGTCTTCCTGTAAGCCCTTTGCTTTCTGACAGGTAATAATTAACAACTGTTCAACTTCCATGATGGCCCCTCTTCTAAGTGTCAGTTACCCTTTTATCTGAAAACATCTAGCTTTTCAGCATACTCAAGGCATTCTAATTCTTATGAGACTTATGAAGGTCCACATACATTTAACAGATCTATTGATCTTATTTTAAAAATGGCACCATATATTTTCTGTTGCCTTCTATGTTTGGAAACCATTTTTCAGGGCAGACTAGAAGAAGTTTCTGGTGGAAGCTGGATTCCCTGACTCAACAGGGCTCTTTGTTTTCAAGGAATAGAAATAAAGAGGATCTCTTTTGAGTTTCCTTTAATTACAAGCCTGAGGGCAGAGGGAAAGGAGTAGTGATTTCTGTTTCTCAGTATGATGTTTGTGATTTAGTTCTGCCTGGAGGAGTTGCTGTTTTGTTGCTAAATGATAATTGTACCTTTCCTGTGGCTGTAGAGGAGATCTGGCAGTGTTGCACTCTGGTTTGTGGGAGTTCTCCAAAAAGCTAATTGGGAGTTTCTTCTGTGACTTGAACGTGCTACTCTCCTTCACAGTCCTGAGGATTTCCTTGTGGTATGATCCAGGGCTGAATGTCAAGTCGGTTCTTGCAGTCTGGCTTTTTCATTCTGGAGGAAGCGTGATGCATCTGAAATGTATTTGAGATCCCATTTTCTCATTAGATGGTTACGTTATGCAAGGTGGGGTACGGCAGTTACCCTTAGAGCTATTTATTACACTCGTGGCTCTGGAGCTAATGAGGGAAGATGGGAGTCAAGAAGGGACATGACAGAAGTTTTTGTAGAAGTGGGGATAACCTGGAGGATAGTGAAATATGAGAACATTGATGTTTAAAACCAGATTTTAAAAAGTGTGTGCAGTTCTGTTTTTATTTATGAGCAGCCCTTGATCAAGCATAGGCACTAAGTCAGTATCCTGTCATTTTCTTCCTGGGAGACTCCTGTGTTTCTGGCAGCACCAAAGTAAAGAATTCATGGCTTTTTGAGAAATAAAGGAATTACTTTATCTCATTCCTTGGATGATAACTTCCTTTCTCTGAGGAAAGCAGAATTGTCAGTGATGATGATGACTCCTCTTTTCAGGTAGAAAAGAAGAGTAAAGATGTGAGCAAGACATTTAGGATATGTGCAGTCTGCCATGGGGTGTTTTGGGTAAGTTGTCCAAGGCTTTCTGACAAAGACAAGGAGGTGTATCATGCCC
This sequence comes from Passer montanus, assembly GCF_014805655.1. Classification (NCBI taxonomy): domain Eukaryota; kingdom Metazoa; phylum Chordata; class Aves; order Passeriformes; family Passeridae; genus Passer; species Passer montanus. The sequence continues at coordinate 12,464,095 of NW_024358722.1, read as the reverse complement.
ACCAGGGCAACGTGGTGAGCATAATGTTAAGGCTGTTAATCATGTAAGTACCTGAGAGAATTAGAAATTGCACATTAAAGGTGTTATTGTTTCTTTCGACCATTGACTACTTTCTGCAGAACAGCCACTGCAGCATCTTTATAAACTGAAACAAGGTAGCTTCTCACAGATTCTACTGTGGCCTAATAGTCTCACAAATGTATTTCTTCTGTTTGTGGCATTTGTTACATGATTGAGAATTTGGATAACTTAGCAAAAATGGTGCCTTTTTATTTCTTTCTTAAATCTTGGTAAGAGTTCAAGGCATTCAGCTGTATAAAATTTTCTGGTGGTTTACTGTGAGTTAATCAAAGTTTAAGTCATATAATAAGGCCATTGTAGCTTTTTATGTAATATGAAACTATTTTAAAAGTCTATTAATTTCTAGTTGACATTTTGTCACTTGACCTAGCCCATGCTCAAGGTCAGTGAAGGATTGTTACCTGGTAATGTTTGTCATGACAGGATGAATTACAGAATTTATGAACTTTTTGTTGTTGCCACTGCTGTGTATCAACAGTGCAACTTGAAAACCTACATTAAATATGGCTTTCAAAATTCAGAAATAGATTAAGCCCCTTTCTCTGTTCTCCCTTCTAATCCTTCCTGTCCTCACTCACCTCACTCTCCACCCTTAGATCAAAGTTTCCAAGAGGGTAAAGTCAAAATGTTTCACGTAAATCTCCTTGATACAGCTCAGGCTCTTTGAAACTTTTGTTCTCTTCTGTTTGTTTCTTCCAAAACTTCTTGTTGCTTCCTCTGTATCCACTGGGTCTTTTTTTTTTTTTTTTTCTTTCCTCTGGAATGTTACTTGCCTTTATCTAGGACTGTCAGTGTACTGGAGCTCTGGTGTTCAACTGTTATTTAAAAATGTGTATAACTTTATTGAGTTCACAAAGAAACATCTGTGGTATACTGTAAATCACAATCAGAAATACATTTTGCAAAGCAGGCACAGTTGTGTAAAGTTTAAAACAAGCAAAGACCTCATTGTTTTCCCCAAAGGCTCCTGTTTTTGTAACTGTTTAGGTTAGTAAATTCTTTGGAATTTGTCTTTTGCCATGGAATGCCTAATTAAATGTGAGATGTTGAAAATGAACTCAGTAGATCATGACTACCATTTTGAAACTTCCATAAACAACGGGGCACTGTGCACTGTGGAACATTTCTCTAGTGAACACAATGCTTAGCAGAAATCCTAAATCTGTTGCTCATTCAGTTGAAAGCACAGCAGAGGCAAAACCAATGCATGAACACATGTCATGGCAATAAACTTAAATGTTATCAGAATTTGCCCTAGGAGAATTTAATCTTTAATTTTGTTGACTTTTCTGCATGTTTCGATCTTCAAATATTTTTAATTGAATGGTTCTGAGATGGTATCTTCTTTCTACCCTACTTTTAGAAGCAATGAAGGTAAGGTAAAGTTGTTTTGCAAGTGGGGCATGACCCTGTCCCTGTGGAGCTCAGTGACATTTCTTGCTAACTGAAGTGATGCACGACTGGGTGTGGAGGTTTTTGGGTGGCAGAGTTTGCTCCTTCTTGGTTTCCTTTCTTCACACAGATTGATTGTTATGTCTGTTTTGTTGTAAAAACAGGGTGTTCTAAGGCTTTCTAATTAGCTGCTGTCTAATTTGGCATACTTTCTGGAACCAAGAGATTTCCTGTGAAAGCTTGGTTCCTCCCTCATCCCAGTAACATCACTAAATTACTTTTGAAAAAGCATTTTGATGCTGCCACATGCCTAATTATAAGTTTATTTTTTTAGACTTTTAAATTTGATTTGTGTTACAAAAATGAAGTTATTTTTAAGGATTGAGTTGCATACTGCTTGAATGTTGCTCAAAATGCTACATAGAACTTCCTTTGATTTAATTTTCATATAATCTATCATTTTTTTAGCATTTTAGAAAGATTAATTGCAATAATTTGTTGTGGTAGCTTATGTCCTAAAAGCCCTTTGTAATCTGGAAAAAACCCTGATTTTTTAAAACTTTCTAGTACACTAAACAGAATACTTAAAACTAACACTGTTTTTTCTTTAACTTCTCTGATTCAGATTATTTTTAATAGCTGTGGTTACAGTGGTTACAGTATAGTACTCTTCCTATTTTTCTTTAACTTCTCTGATTCAGATTATTTTTAATAGCTGTGGTTACAGTGTAGTACTCTTCCTACCTCCTGGATAGTTATGCTGTCTTTGCTGCAATCTTTGTAAGGGCTTGAAAATGCAGAATAAGAAAGCCAGATTTTATTCTTTTGCTTCTTGAGAACTGCTGCAGAGTTTTGTTGTTTCATGATTGCTGTTCTGTTCAGATGCTAACTTATTTTGCACTGGGAAGAAACAGTTTTCAGCTGTTGAAAGTAAGAGTGTATTTGTAATAAGGGTTATTATGATTAATTTTTATGCTTGTTGTCAGTTCTCTGAAAAATATAATTTCAAATCTAAAAAGGCACAGGCTTGTTTACTTAATGATCTCTTAGAATATATTCCTGTGTCGCTCAGATCAGTGATAGCAGGATGTAAGAATTGGTTATTCAAGGTAAGATTTGGAAGTTCATTGAGAGTTATAGCACTAGGGGATGATTTTCTGCACCAAATAAAGTAGAACTTATCACTTATTTCAGAATGAATTCGGGTGAGGCTGAATTTGCTAAAAAAATCTGTTTTCACTTGACTTGGACTATGAGGATTATCTGTTGACATATGTATTTAAACCAAACTGGTGTGAATACAAACCAGCTGTTTCTTGGGAACATTTTTATAGTACATTTGAACCATAAAACGAGGTGACACATTTTTTTAATCAGTGTTCCTGATTGTGCATTAGGAAATGTGTGTTCTAAGTGTTATTTTGCTATTTCTAAGTGGACAAGAATCTGCAATCTTATACAGCATTAAGTGCTGCAATGAAAATCTAGATACAGAATAGAATGACCCTATGTATATACAAAGAAAATAAACCATGTTTTATTTAGATCTTAACACAAATAAGGACTCTTTTAAAATTACTTTCAGCAATCGTTTTAAAGGCTTGGTTAAATCTTGATTTCCATATCCATTCTCACTGAGCACACAAGATGCTGTCAGCAAGTAGCTGGTGATGTGTAACCAGCTGTGATTCTAGGACTGAAAAACAGTCCTAGAATCTAGTCCTAGAATTAGTGTTGTGGTGGTGTTCCACACTTAGTTACATTGATTCAGGAGTACCTTCATGTTATAAAATGTTCACTGTCCCATTAATTTCTTCCTTCAAACCCTCCAAGTGGAGAGAACCTGTGTCCCCAGTCTTAGTCTCTTCTCACCTTGTGAACATGCTACACAAGGCCAGGGCAGAGGTGGGACATAATGGTATTGGAATGTGTTAAAAGCCATAAGTGTAGATTTATGTAATTTCTAATAACAGCAGCAAGGAATGTTATTTGGAGTTGTTTTTACTTTTTTATTTCATACACATACACACAGGCACAGACACACACACACACACAGAGTCAATGTTTCTCAAAGATGAGCTTGGCATTTTCTGGTTAATTGTGTTCTCTAGTGTTTTGTAACTAATATTTTATTGTGATTATATTAATAAGACCTACATTTTGGACAGTTCACTCCTGTAAACTGTCCCTTTAATGTGTTGTATCATTAACTCTTGAATCATTCAGTCACAGGAGTTTTGGTGTTTATGGGATTGGGAAGATGACTCGCATGGTCTTTGCCTGATTTACTAAATACTTTGATTCGTCAAAGAGCATTTCTCTCAGAATTGCAGTAAATGAAAGGAGACAAGTCACACGGAGGAAGAAATACTTTCTACCCCTTCTTCAGGTCTTCTTTTATTTTCATTGTATGAAACAATATACAGAAAACATGTTGAAAGCCACCTTTTTGGGTATCTTTACATAGTTTTTCTCAAAAGCTTTGTGGTCTATGAAGAACCGTTATTACATCTGACACTGGAAATCCAATCAGTCCTTTTCTGAAGTACTCTGTGGATGCCTATTCCATCTCATTGTGCACATAGAGAAATCCCAAAGTTATAAAGAAGTTAATGGTAGCCATGTGCCATGACAGTGTGTCTGGTTTGGGCCTTTGGGGCACAGTTGGAATATACAGACAATGTAAAAGCTCATGTTGTATTGTATAAATGTAAACATTTTTGCAACTGGCAAGTGCTGGTTCTTTGCCTCCATCATTTTCTAAACATGTACAATAGTCTCACCCTATTCCATTTAGCTAAATTGGGTAAGAATATAAATTGACCATGAAAATGTAATTACAACTTGATTCTGTACACTGAACTAGAGATACAGTAGTTCAAAATGTAGTTTGCATTTAGGTGCTTGTATAGCTTTGTCAGTGCAGTTCAGCTGCTCAGAGGGTGTGTTCATTTAGCAAAGGGTTCAGGCTGCTTCTTGTTTAGGTTTGTTCATACATTTTTTGCCTCTATTTGGTGGTGTTAACCCTTTGTAGAAAGGCAAGAGTGTGTTAAACATCATCAGTTTGTTGGGTGAATAGACCATAGGTGTTAGCAGATGCGCTAACAGGTCTCTAACTGTGACAAGGGTTTCTAGCACTGTTTGCAAAGCCTGGCTCTATAAACTCTGACCTACATAAAGCTGAAACAGCTGCCAGATTTACTGGCAATTAACTCTGTTTGTGAGTGCTCACAAGCCTGGGTATCTGTGTCAGTTTGGGAACTTCAGTTATACCCATTTAGCACGCACCCAAGGGTTTGATATCAATTGTTTTGGGGTTGGGTTGTTTTTGCATTGTGGCTTGTTTGATCCAAGTGCTATTGAAAGCAGCACAAATCTCTCCATTGACTTGGATTAGTTGGTCACTGTATGACATAACAAGCCTGTGTTGATTAATTCCCTGCTGTTCCTGCTGTGAGCCCACACATAATAATGGAGAACCATTGGTGGCCATTGTCACTGTTAGTCAGTTCCCAATAATACCTCATTTTTATTTGCAGGCTGAACCTCCCAGTCCTACACAGTGTTATAAATAAACCCTGTAAACAAGACCTCCTTGTCACATTATTAGAATAGTAGATGCAACGTTTGCTAAACTTAGAACTTTCTCAAAGTCATGGTCACAGGTTCATGTGACCTGTTACAAAAGTTGCTGATTTCATTGTTTGGTTTCTCAACACGACTTTCGACTTGCAGCCTGCTGAAGGTTGCTGCGGCCTGTGAGCGGGAGGGCGCAAAGGGCGGGGCCCCTATTGCGTAAAGGGTTGTAGCTGTGACTGCGTTTTTGCAGAAAACAGCGCTCATTCCGCTCCTCCTGCTTCCTCCTGCTTATCGGGAAGTGCCCTACAGCATGCTGTAAGAGAGCACTGCCTGTTCAAAGAACACCTTCAAAACCTACTAGAAATAGTGAACTGTAGCAAAGCAAATCAGTAACCTGTAGTGTTCTTACTTGTGAAATTTAGGGGAAGTACCCGTGCTACAGTGTTACTCCTTCTTTTAGGAACAAAATGTCTGTCACTTCTTGTGTATAAATGTCATAAAACATTGGACAAAGTTGAAAACGTCTAACAAATACTTGCTGAACAGTATTGTCTTACTGAGAAGATAAAGTGTCAGCTTGTCATGTGTTTTTAGGCTACCTTAGTAATACATTACCTAACTTACCTTAAAATTTATGAATAACATGCACAATATAGTCAGGAAGTCACCCTTTTTTGTAATTCTGCAACTAATTACTTGGTCACCCACTTGTATCATTGCAAAGCACTGTCACTTTGAGGGTTGGTGCAGGTTTGGTAATATTTGTGCCTCCTAAATAGTCTGTGATTCTCAGGATAGATAAAGCATGTTTTGAAAGTCATATGAAGAAGAATTATGAACATGATCAGAGTACCATTTTTTTCCTTTTTAGAGTTTCTCTCTCTGTGAGGTGTCTTCTGCCTTTTCTTGCATTTCACTATGTGAATCCCTCAGTAATTTCACATGACAGAATAGAAGACAGGTCAGAATAGTGTACAGATAAAAGTCAGTATAAGGAATCATTATATCTCTTAGGGAAGATGAGCTACTTTTTCTGTAGCAGAATTACTTACTATCTCTTTGATTAATGTTGCTGTTGTCTTTAAGCCTAGGAAAAGTATTAAAGTAGATTGTAGAGTGCATTTTTGTTCTGTGCAGTAATGTCACTTTAATTCTTTATAAGAGGCAATTAGATAACAAAGCATGTCTTAGAATATTGTATTGATGTCTCTACTCACAGAGTAAGTTTCTAGAAGGAAAATTTTCTAATGGATCTTCTTTTACCTAAAGTATCAGTCTTTTTCTTGCTTAAAGTCTCATTTTCTACCTGAGGAAAAAAGAAGTAGCTAATAACCATAATAGAGGGGAAAATGTTTTGGTTTGTTTGTTTGTTTTTATTAACATGAAGCATAATCCTGTATCAATTCTATGTTTAGGAGTGTTTTTTTTGTCTGCTTTGTCCCCTGATATCTGCACATGAGGCAAGAGAGCAAAAAGGTTTTGTCTTCCTCTCTGTGCACTGTTCCTCCTTTTTTCATAGCCACTACAGCATCTCTGCATTCCTCACCCCTGTACATGGCCTGAGCACAGGAATCATCTGAGCAGTCAGAATGCTTTTATGTGCAGACAGCCTGGAATGGCTTTATGGCCAGCCCTCCTGGAATAATTTATAAGGGCTGCATCAGGAGCAACATTGGGGAATTTGGAGGGCTGCCCTGAGTTGTGCTGATGGTTGTACATGACCCTGACCCTCACTGAGGGAGGCACAGGCCACTTCCCTTACATTGTTCTACCACTGCTGGCATGGAAGAGCAGTGGATCTGAGTTGATGTGGGCAGCCTGTAGGTGTTGAGAGAAATCACACAGTAAGGAAAACTAATGTGACTCCAGAGCACGGTACTGGGGATTTTTTCTGCTGTGTAACTCATGTCCTCCTGTTAGCCCACAGAGTCACCACAACACAAAGTGGTGCTGAGATAATGTGTCTGGACAAGAAATTCACTCATTTTTGTGTGGTAGGGTGGACTCAGGTGCACATTTCCTGGTTCTTTTTATTACAGTGGATTTGGCTGCTGTCTTCGTTATTATTAGTGGATTCTTAGAATTATTCTTAGTGGATTGTTTATTCTGGAGAGGTGGAAGTAATTATGAATATCTGCGAAACTCTAATAGCATATGAGTGTTGTAAGCAGGAATTTGTGGTGTGAGCACTGACGAGTTGTGTAAATTGATCTTTACCTGTCTTTTAATTTTCCAATGCCATATCAAGCTATGCTGTTGGGTTTTTTTTAATGCATAGGTAGGACTTAAATTAATGTCAATATTTAACTTGCAACTTGAGCTAAGATTACAACAAAATGAAATCTAATACTGAATTTCAAAGGAGCCTGAATGAGATTGTGTATCTTGGATCAAGTAGTAATGGTTGATTGGAAATTCCAGTCTCATCCATGTATAGGCCTTTTGAAGAATGAAAGTATTAATGCCAGTAAACATAAAGGCAAAACTTAGGGCAATGAGGGCACTGATCATCCAAGCATGTTGAAGACTAAGAGGAAGTGTAGTTGTACATTTGATTTGTTCATCTTGTGTAAGGATTAAAATTGTATTTTTGTTGTAAAGTACTGTTGTTGTAAAGCTTTCAATTCCATTGAGCTTCCGACTGCCCAAAATAGACCATTTTGCCAGTTGTCTCTGAGGTCTGTGCTGCCCCACCTAGATCTCTGCAAGTATCCCAGGAAATTATTCCAAAGCTAGAACAGGCATGTCTAGATTATATTGCAGCCAGTGTTATGACTGCATTTATAATTACTGTGAGTTAACATAATTCTTTCCTTTATGAGGACAGCTCTTGGAGAAACTTCTGCTTCTCTTTGATTTTGTTGTTTCTGTTGGTGTAAGATAAAAGCCACTCAGGCTGAAGGAGTATAAAAGCATTTTCTTATGAAAAAAAATGGTATGCCAGTATGAACACATCTTGCATGAGACCAGAAAGTAAGTCAGTTGCAATCCACGCTTCTAAAATTCTAAACAATGTTGTACACAAGAGGTTGTAAAGTAACTCTAAAAAGGATCTTATGATGCATACATCTTGTGCAATTCTGGACATTCTAATTACAAAATTATTTTTGCACATACCCAGATTTAGTCATGTGTGGCTCAACCATAGATAGCTCTGTAGATGTTTTTTGATAGGGAAGTGACATACCAAGCAGTATAGGATGTAAAACAGAATGGACCATATTGAATTAATCTTTAGTGTTTGAATTAAATTCTTAAGGGATTTAGTTACACTCTTAAATTCACTCATTCTCAACAGGTAAGAATTTGGACATCACTATTTATAGTAGCTAGAAGATGCTTGTTAGAATACAAAGTGGCCTGAAGTTTTCTAGTGTAGATATAATTTAATCTAAATATACCTATCAATGGTTCAAAAAAAGTCAAATGCACACAGCAGTTTGGCTTCATGAGAATGCTCCTCTGGGAGCTAATGGGGTGCAGAGTTTCCCGTGTGAAAGTGGTCTCTCTCCTCTCTTCATTGCTGAGTATCTATATCCATGGCCATCCTCAAGAACCTTATTTTACCTCTTGGCTCCATGCACTGTGAGGTCCTGTTGGCATGAGTGGACCAGGAAACTAACTATGCCCCGGGAAAATAGGATTTATGGATTCTTTTTGTTCCCTGTGCTGGATGTACAGTGCCACTTCTTTTATTCCTCTGAATGCTGAACAGACATTTTCTTCAAATATTAATCCTGCCCAGATAAATCTTCCTTCTAGAGTTCTGCACCTTTCCTTTTATTTACTGTTCAAATGGCCATCTCTTTTAGCTGACAATGTTAATTTTTCACACAAAATCAGGCAGTTCCTGATGATATCAGTTCAGGATTTAAATATTTTTCCTAACACAATGCGTTATACCTTATTCATAATTATAAAGTCTAGCTATTGAGTCAAATATATCTCAAAATATATACAGAACTGCTCAGGGTAACCATCCTGTTACCAACCACCTTGTGTGCCTATGCTAATCTAAAACCTTATCTCTTCTGCCAGGTTTTTCACAAAATAATGTCAAAATCACTGTGTTTTTCTTGACAAGTTATTTAGGTTTTTTAAAAACCACTATATTGATATCCATTCTTTACCATGCTGGTGCTTTAAGTAAGTACAGTTTAGTAACATGTATTTTATACATATGTATGAATACATATAAAAAAATAATTTAACTTTGTCTATAACTTACTGCTATTCCAATGGATTTGATATTTCCTATTGGTTGCAAATTAGATTTATTTTCCAGTTTAATATTTTCTATATGACTTTCTAATCAAAAGTTCTATAATGAAGAAAAAGAATACAGGGAAGTTATTAAAAACTACCTGGCACAGATAATGGATTTATTTCCTTGTAGTGGGTGTTGCCCCACATTGTCATGTGCAAATGAAACATTTTTTATAAATGATTGATTTATAGAAGGGCAAAGCATGTTACAAAAACAACAGTCATTTACAGTTTAGTTTTCGGTCTTGTGTCCTAGTAAGGCTGTTTGGAAAGAGATCAAGTATTGGGATTTTGTGTGACTCAAACTCTGAAGAATATACATTCTACAGTCCTTGGAAAGTACACTGTTGATCGTATAGGAATTGCTTAATGCATTCCCAAACTCTTGATTAGTAAATAATGCTCTGCCTGAGTGAACGTTGCTTACGGAGAAATTCCATCCTAGGTACGGTATACCACAGACTGAAATGTAAATGAGAGCATGTTTTGTTTTTCTCAAATCTGTGATCTGGAATGACAGCATAGAATGGAGTTATGTTGTGCCAGAAGCTCTTGGTAAAATCCAAAACCCCCACAAAATACATTTAGTTTCATGTTTTGTTATGTACTCTTTATGTGAGCAATGCTCATCCATGCTTGCAAATCTTTTAAGAAGACGTCAGTGTAATTGCTGATGAGGATGTCTGGGAAATGTGTGCTAACTAACATACACAAACAAGCAGACTATGTATTTCCGATGTTGAAATAGTACAGTTAATGAAATGGCATGATTTTGTGGCAAGACTAGCATAAATGTGATTATTCAGATGCAGGGTTGTGAATTATTTTGGTGGGTTTTGGCATTAAACTTGAAATTACACGAAGCAGAAAGTCTGCTTTTGGCATGAGATACATGTAACCTTGTTCACAGTATTTCCTCTCACTTCCAGTCATCCTTATACCATGTGTTCTAAACTAAACAGTCCAGATTCCAAATGAATGCTGATGTCTACAGTCTAACATCTGCTTTATCATCCTTTAGTAGTGGTGAATTATTTCCTCGCTTCAGCTCTGGGCTGCTTGTGGAAAAATGTTCTGTCTATGAATTGATCAGGTCCTGTTACCCCCAGTAACTCTGGCTGCAGCACAGTACTTCACCATTTAAGATGCAATGGTGGGAATTTTAAATCAGGCCTTGCTCTATTCATAGCCTATGAAGTTGCTACTGCTCTTTTTCAGTTTCTCATGGATGAATGTACTAAATAGGTTTTTAGGTTTTTGTACCCTGCTTTACCTAATTGAATAACACATTAAATATATTTTTGCCTTCTCTGGATTATTCCTCCTCCTCTAATCCTGTATGTCTGAAAGTTGGCTGTAGAAACCTCTGCTAAACTTCCCCCAGAGTGACTTTCTTCATGGAAGTCACATCTCATATTTAGTTGCTTACTTCATCAGGCTTACTTGCTTAAATGCTCTGCTCTGTCAGTGCTTAACAATTTAATCCTTTACAACACTTAGGTATTGCATCACCCACATAAGATTTAAAAAGCCAGTGGCCAGGCTGGATAAGTCTAGGAACCCAATTTCTGTATTGATCTGATGAAAACTGTGAGTTAATGGAAGTTCTCTCAGAGAAGTTAATTTTCCCTCCTCATTACATTTCTGGTTAGAGCCTTTGAGAGTTTGGAATTTTCTGAAAAGAAATGGAAATGGGTTATTCTCCAATAAACATGAAGAAGGCAGGACCAAAGTCTGTAAATAATAGTTCTGAACAGAATCAAATACAAAAATTTTATTGGACTACTTTTTAAGGTTTTGTGTTAGAGTTATGAGATTAAATTCACTCCATCAAACAAGCAGTAAATTACAATCTCTTTTCTATAAGAATCTGTCATCCATATATAAGCATAGATCATGTCCTTCTCTGAGCTGAAATCCAGTGTGTTTTCTGTCACACTTCTGTTTCCTGCCCTGATTGTATATTGAGGAGGGTATCATTACACAGGCTTTCCAAAGGATTTCCTTTTTGCAATGAACTTGCTGCCAGGCTTCTGACAAAATTCAGTAAATGTATTCAGCTATATTTATTAATTCAACAGAATGATATCAGTAATACTCTCTGAGCAAAGTAAGGTCCAACATTCAAGGCAGGAGCATTTGTGACTGCAGTGCCTTAATATTTTAATGAAGCCACACAGTTTATTCCAAAACTTCAAGCAATATCCTCAGTATAATTTTGAATTTTTCAACTGTCTTTATGTATGACAGATCTAGTTTCTGTTAAGTTTATTTATATTTTATGTTTATTTTATATTTTATTTCTGTTAAGTTTATTTAATTTTAGCTCCTTGGAGCATTTCAGGGTGGTCAAGAAAAGAAAGTTATAAGCCACCACATAAAACAGAAAGACAGGGACTTGTGATTTGGGATAAAGAACAATGAAAGACAAGAGAAGTAACAGTTGGTGAAATTGATGAAATTAGGATTGGTGAATTGAAGATTCTGATAGGATTTTTTGGATGTCAGAAAATATCATATTGCAAATGTAAAATGTTTTCTTAGAATTAAAAGAATTTGTGTCATCTTGCTGTGAAGCAGATGAGCTGCTTCATTTATTTTTATTTTCCAGCCAAACAAGCAAGAGCCTGAGGGCAGTATGGAGGTACACAGTGAGTTCATTTACAAAAGTGCAGCTACTATGTCTTTATTTTCAAGGCCTCCTTGTGGAGGAAGCTTCTGGGTTTAAAGATCATCATTCACTAAACAACATTCAATAAAAACTTGGCTTAGAAGCATCCACTGACTGTGTTTTAGGAATTGGTGTTAGAAATTCAGTATTTGGGGAAGGTGCAGTGGAAAGCTGTGATACAGAGGTGTCTTGGAAAGAAGCCATTTGTGGTGAGCAAAGACTGTTTTCAAGGTTGTTAACCTCTGTATCCTTAAATTGTGTTTACATAGCTGCCTAAAGGATTCTGCAGTTTCAGTTGGAATATCTTCCCTGACAAAAACACTTGTGTGACACAACTGTTACCATTTGCCCCATGCATACTCACCTTTCAGTTAGGGCTGAAGTAACCTCTGGCTAACTTCTAAGATAGCTGCACTGCTTAAAATTCTTCATACTCGTGTGTTTCAATATTATTTAGGCTTTTAGGCTTATTAACGTTATGATTACTGCATTTTGTCAAGACATAGGGCTGTCACCCAGGAAGTCTTATCTGTTGGCTTGCAGTTTTGCCTAAGGCATGTTAGCCTGACAATTGTATTGCTAGAATTTGGAAAATTTGTTGTAATCAACTATTGTTGCTAAAATGTTCTATTCTGTAATGTAAATGCAGAGGAAGGCTGTGAAAGATGCATGGTTTTCTATTAGAAAAAAACCAAATTTCAGTATTTAAAAAAATCAGTACATGTTATATGCGGCTAAAGATACATAAACATATCTTGTCTTTTTTCATTTTCTCTTGGAAGTGCTCATGTATTTTCCTCCTCTCGTAGGAGTCTCAGTTTTTTCCATAGGAATGGCATGGTCACCTTTGAGAAGTTTTTCAGCAGTGCTTTCTTTTTTTGTTTTTTTTATTCATTGTACTTGTATCTTATCAAAATTTGTCTGGTAGCTCCAGAGAGCAGGAGTGCATGAACTAAAACAGCCCATTGCAGTTCAAATCTTTCCAAGGTTCATGTTCCTCACTGAAGAACCTCAACATGATGAAATATTTTGAGGTTAGTGAAGGCTGATTTTTTGATGATAAATACCAAGTCCAGATTTGTACAGTGAATCTGCCTCTTACAAAAATCTCTGTCAGCTCACTTTGCCAGTTTTTGCTGTTATCACAACCCAGGTGTGTGAGACTAGGGACTGATTTTTATCATGCAAAATCTTATGGAGTATGTAATATGAATTAGGGTAGTATTATTTTGGTTCTGCAAATTGTGTGCTTGGCTGGAGGGACTTGAGAGAGCAATGATAGATGTTCCCTGCTGAACACAAGAGGAGATAAAAACTAAGTGCCCAAAATCAACAGCATAATATAAAAGGATGCACTTCAGTTTCCTAAAGTTCAAATTACCTTTCAAGAGCAAATTCCAAACTCTGAACCACTGGAATTTGTGTAGTAAGTGAGATGCTGACATTTTGTACTGCCCATGATGAGATGAACCCACAACTTAGAGCATTTGGCCACACCCACCTGTCCTGTATTTTACCTGAATCTACCTATCTTGGGTGTGTCTTTTCATGTGGGAAAAGATGTTAATCTTAATTTTGATACTCTGTGTAGGCTGCCAGTCCTTTCACAGCCATACTGACGGTGGAGAGCTCTTGGGCTTGCCAGGGGAGTGGCCATGTATGGTGTTTGTAGGAGGTGTAACATCTGTGGGACAAGAAGGGGTTCACCACCTTGCCTGAGGCAATAGTGAGGTGGTTGCATTATGTCCTGATGTCTGTGCATGCCATTTTTCCATATCCCTGATCAAATCAATGTGATTTAGCCAGAATCATTTTTAAACTGCATGAGTGAGAACCTTTCTGCAGTATGGGTCTTTAAGTTCTCTTCAAATAGGGAGTTATTTTGCCCTTTGCTAGGCCTTTGTATTTTAATGGTTTCTGAGATTAATGGGTCTTGTGTTCAGACTTTAATGCTGCTTTTATATGGCTGCAGAAAATAGCTTAGACACACAACCCTTACACTTGTGAATGTGAGGAAGTACAGGATCTGGGGATCTATAGGTCAGTTGCAGTTAAAGAAAGATCTTCACTCAGAGGCACTAAAATGTTAATCTTTTCAATATTTGCATGTATTGTTAGAGGTACACAGTTTCCAACTTTTTCCCCTCCCAGCCTTTTTATGATGTGCTGTTGAGCTGAAAATAAGAATTGATATTCCCTCTTGGGCTCAGTTCCAGCAGTGCTTAGGTCCTTGGGAACAGACACATCTTTCTCCTGCTTTTTGCCTGCAGTTGTTAAATCACAGCACTGAGATGCCAGCAATCCAGATACCAGAGGTTCTGCTTCATTTCTCCCAGGCAGAAATGTAATTTGGCACTTACCTACCTATTCTTTGACTGGAACTTTTTAGGACACCTTAATTTGATGCATTTGGAATTTCTGTAAAAGGCTTCATATGCTGTAAATGAAGATGTATCATCTCAGAAACGAGGGTCACATGTTTAATTGCAAGTGACTTGGGTTTACTGCATTCTGGTGTAATTTTGTGATGTCCTCACCCAAGAAACAGCACATGATTATTTGTAAGCTTGCCATCCCTGGGAGGAAATTTGATAAGGCTTTCAGGATCTGTGTTGTAAGGCCAGTAATTGCTGTGATCCAATAAGGGAGAGCTCTGTGGTGGCATCACTCGAGAGAGTAAGTGTGGTGTGACTGCTGCTGCTTCTCGGATCCTGCTGCCTAATGAAAGATTAATGATGAGATGATGCTCTGTAGCAAACATCTAATACTGCCACCAGGTCACAGGTTTGATTTGAGCCAATCAATACAGTTCATTCTCCTAAAGGTAGCTAATGATAGCATGCTTATGAGAAATGAAATGGCCTGCAATCTAAGATAGCCTGCTCCTTCTCACTGTGTCAGCTTTAAAGAAACAGCATTCCTTTTATAATGTCATCTAAACCTTGGGAAGAAAGGAGAGTTTAAATTCTGGGGGAAAATGTTAAGAAAACTTATATTAAAAAATGGAACTCAAGAAGGGAATCCTTTATATTAAAAATAAATTAGAATTAAAACTCAATGAAATCTAAGTTAGAAAGAAAAATGTCTCATATTCTCAAAGTTAATAGTATCTGAAAGAGAAAAGAGTTTGATTTGACCTTGGTGTTTAAAGATCAGATGTACATTTCTGTGTGTGTTCTTAACCCTTGGAGTGACTCACTTGCCTGTGAAAGGCAGGGGTCAAGTCCCCTCTGTGTCACATTGACCCATCTGAGGAGAAAAGGAAAGAAATTGGAATATCATTCTACTTCTACATAAATACAGATATAACCTATTGAATGATCTTTTTTAAAGATCATACCAGCTATATTAATTCCAGAAGGCAAGTTTAGGATGCAGAGGAGGGTCTGTATTCAAGTAATTCCCTCAAAGACTGTGAGAGGCTGAACAATCTTAGAATTAGAAGGCAGAATGAGGAAGCTCAAAAAGTTTTTCAAAAAGATTTTCAAGATTTTTTCCTGAACCTTTTTCTAAGCCCTCTGAAGACTTTCTAAGACCTCTGAACCTTTTTCTAAGCCATTTGAAGGAGACTTTGCATTCTTGCTTTTGTCTAAATAATAATGTGCTGTGAAAGTGCTAGCAGTAAGATACTGTAAAGTATGAACAAGGGGGCTTGACTTTGAGCTCTTGATTATGATACTTCAGCTTTCCAAGTTGCAGAATGGGAACTCCATGCCTGTCTTTAAAAAAAATACAAACCAAACTCCAAAAAAACCCTGAACTCAAGCTCAAATTCTTTAATGAAATATTCTGATTTTCATAGCAAAGTAGAATTGCTGTCCTTTAGGTATGAACAGAACCATACTGACCTGGCTTCAGTTACTTCTTTGGTACAAAACAATATTCTAAAAAATCATGGTAATTTATTTCCTAGATGAAAATAGTATTTGCTTAGTACTTAGGATACTTGCCTGTGTGGTACTTTCATCCTAGACTGGTAACATCATGAGCTTTGTATGTGTTAGCATTATTATAATTAACAATGCTACATTCCTAATACCTGGAACAAATTGAAATTGTCACCAAAAATACCAATTTGTCACCAAAATAACAGTACTAGAAAGTATATTAAATGTAAATAGAATTTTCATGCTAGCATCATTTCCCAGGAGCACAGATGCACCGAAACACTCCCTTGCAGTGACTAAGCAGTGTTTGGTGAGTAAGGCACTTCCTAAGACCTGAGGAGCAATTCTAATAGCAATTTCAGACTTGAATTTTGCCACTCTTACACAGTTGTAAGAAAGATATATATTGGTATTAGATGGGCATTTCTTAATGTTTCTAGTTCTAGTTTTCATCATACAGCAGGGGTGAGCTCAAATTAGTCACCCCTAGCTGCAATCTCAGCATCTGTGCCTCAGTCACTGGAGCTGTTTGATTTGATTTCTTCCCCTCTGTATTGATTACATTTTCTTTCCAGACTGCACTGTGATCAATTGCCATTGCGTTTCTTGGATTAACTTGGATTCCTCATATTTTCTATTCCCATTTCCTTTATTCCAGTAAGTGCTTTAAAGTTTTAAATGTTTAAATAGAGCCTCTTTCCCATAAACCCTGGAATTTGCCAGGATCCCCTCTTACAAGAGGAGCACAGTCTAATGGTGAACAACCTGAGATGGACATTGCTGTGTTTTTATCCCAGCTGATTTTCTTTTGTGGCCTTAGGCAGGTCTTTAAAATACCTGCCAGGAGAGCTGTGAGGATTAATTGAGCAGACAAAGTGCTGTGTAATGCTTAACATTGTCTGACTTTAACAATCAGTGTACATTTAGTGCCACTTCTAACGTCTGTGATGTTAGTGGGTGAAATTGTTAGGTTTGGGTTTTTTTGAGTGATCTTGCATATAGAATGACAATAGGATTCTTGATTCCAGCCATACAAGTTCATAATTGCATATACTTCAGCGAAAAAACCTGTCATTTCTGATTCTCCTTGGTAACTGGTATTTTTTCTAAAATTTCCTGTCAGATCAGTCTTAGAGAAAAATATAAGTCTGTCTGTCTTTGTGAGTATTCACGTTAAAATGAATTTCAAACTTGTTGCTATCCCTAGTTCTGGAACAGAAGATGGAAAAAAAACCAATTTCCACAAGAAAAATATGCCAAAACTGATGTCTAGAGAAACAAAATATTATATAATGCTGTTCATTTTGAATTGTAATCATTTCCACATAAAGGATAATGTAAAAGAAACATTCAAAGTATTGAATTTTGTCAGCTTGTTAATAGATCAGATTTTTCTTTCTTAAGAGTCGATTTATCTATATCTTTAGTGTTTATCTTATTTTTACTGTGTCAAACTTCTCTGTAATTGCACTATTTTGACTTCTTTTTTCTTGAATATGAGTGGCAAGATCTTGCATTGTTTCATTCTGATTAGCACTTTGTATCCTGACACTGCCTTTCCTGGCAACATCTCACCCAGAATATCCCACTGTTCTTTGTGCCACATCACAGTGATTGCTCACAGTCATCCTCTGATGCACTAAATACGCCCTCTTCTTTCTCCTCATTTGTAATTTCCAGCTTGTCACAGGAATTCTTACTCCTATATGGATGACCATGCACTTCATCTAATTTCTCTCTGTTTCTGTTATTGCAGAGTTCTCTGCTCCCCCTTGGTGTGGAATACAGTATTTCTTTGTACTAAGAGCTTATCACAAAGCTAGTTTCTCTGCCAAGATCACAAGGGAAAATATTAAATATGTCTCAAGGCAGCTACTTGAGGAATTACCCTTAGAGTTTCTCTCTAGCCTGATACTGGAATTGTTGGAATGGCTTTCTCTTTAACCACAATGTAGAAATATAAGTGCATATATTTCAAATTTTCCTGTTAGGTGTCTGCTGGGTCTTAGATTTTATAAATCATACTGAAACATAAAAATTGATTGCCCTACAGTAATCAGAGTAGTCTCTGAGACATTCTAGGTGGTCTTCAGGTATTTGCAAAACAGCTCCACTCAGTCCACTGTGCCAGCCCAAAGATGTCCAAGCCACGCATCACATTTAAGAAAGCATCTCTGCAATTGTTACTTGCTTCCAGCCTGCCCCCTGTGTAACCAGGGCTGTGATTTGGAGCTGCCAGGGCTGGTGTGTGTTTCTAAGCACCTTTCAGTAGCTGAACAAGCCAGTGTTACTAACTGAACTTCAGGTTGTGGTGTCCATATCCAGTCTGAGCTTTATCTAGTCAGGTCTGCAGTGCTGCCAAGGATGAGGCATATCCAGCCTCTTTGGACAACTTGCTCCAAAGCTTGGCTGGTAAATCATGTTCATTCTGAGCTCAGGCTTGCCTGAGAATCATTATAATCGTATTGGTGTGTAGTTGCTTGGGCCTGATGTACTTCAGCTAGTATGCACATTGTTATTTTAAGTATCTGTGCCCCTGTGTCCTGATTTATATGTAAAATAGATAGCCCACCCAGACATTTGACCAAGTTACTGTCTGGACTGACAGTGGGGCCTTTTAGTGCCTGGATGTTTGAGTCTGAGCACAACTTTAGTTCATATTTTCCAAGCCAACCTCCTGCTTCTATTTGGCATGTGATTTGGGAAATATAAATCAAATCATTTGGCACACTGTTTTTCTGATGTCATTCACAAATGAAACAGATGTTTAAATGATCCTGTTTACCTTAATTGTAGTATAAAAGGTGAGGAAAGAACCCCTTTAAAACTAGGCCCTGAATATTTTGTTCTTGAGTTTCAGTTGAAGCTGAAACTTTTGGAAAATTTGTCTCTGATGTCAATGGGAATGAGATGAGGCATGTTTATAGAATAAAGGCATTATATTGGCTGTTAGTGGTACAATGTGTATGAATAAAAAGGGTTTATCTCACTAAATGTTCAGAGGTTTGCCTGAAATCACTTTCAATATCCTTTTTTGTTCTCTATACAGTAAACTATGTAATTAGGGAACATGTTATACAGCAAACTCAGTTTAAAAAATTGATTTTTAAAGCATAAAAGAGGCAGTGACTGAAGTCCTGCCAGGCTCTATCGAATACTCACATGTATTATATTGTAAACATAATATGGTTATACTGTATGTTGTCATAATAATTGGCAATGATACTGGAGGCAGTCATTGAGTGCTTTGTTCATGTGGTAATAGATGACAAGGGCTACAACATTTGTTGGCAGCAAAGTTGTTTTCCTATCTCTTTCTCTTCTTAAATTGGTTTCAGAATAGTTTTGTTGGAGTTTTTTTAAACTGACTGTCTTAGGATCCAGATGGCTTTATCTCTTTTTAATGAGATTTGGGATATTTTCCTTACAAGTGGTGTTCACTCAGTGCTGCCACAAAGGCTGAATTCTTCATTTTTCTTAAAGCATAGTGCTGTGATGAGAGAGGGAAGGCTCAGCAGTGACCCGCAGCACAGAGGGGTGGATTGAGATTCAGTAGGATCCAGGGCTGAAAGGCAGCCTGAGTCAGGAAGGAACATAAAATACTAGTCTGGAGGTCAGCAAAAGGTTTTAGGTTTGTGGATAGGAACAGCACAGTTGGTCTGTGTAGGCTTGATTCCATGATCCTAACTCATGCTAGCCATGTTATTGGTGTCCAGCAGGCTGACATGGATGGGACCTATTCTTTGTGAGTAACTAGGAAAACTGCCCTATCCATTTGCAAAGGTTCTGAAGGGAAGTCACAATAGAGAATGGTTGGGAAATAGCCATTTTTCCTGCAGAAACTCCCAGAGTGGTTTTTTTTTTCTGTTAATTGCTGGACTTTCATGGGACATAACAAATTATTTCTTTTAAGATCCAGACCACACTGGCAGGGCTCTGCAGGATCCTGAAAGACGTTTTGTGGTGGTGTCAGGCATTCACAGTAGGAATTTATTTCAATTCTAAGGGAGTGAATTTCACCTAACACAGGTTTAACAGCTGAAAAAGGTTGTCTGTACCAGCATTTCACCTTCCAAATTCAGACTAAGCCTCAACATTCTTAGCTTCAGATTCTTGTCAAATCTGCACCAACACACAACCTGTGCATCACCATGCTTTTACCTCTATGTATATCTTTCACTTTTTGCCAGTTTGAGTCAGCTCTTCCTGACTTTGGTTACACATGATGTAGTCATGTGCTTCTACCCTTTTCAAGCTCCCATGCCTTCTGTTGTACTGTTGAGGTCCCTGTCCTGCTGTCTCTGTGTCATCGTTTTCTGTCTCATTTCACGTTGCGCACCACTCGCTGTCTCAAAGCCCATTTGCTTGTCTCCATTCTCAGTGTCTTTGGACTTCCAGCTGCAGAATGTTCCACCTGCATGTATCTCTACTTCTGCCACCAGGACAAGAGTTGCAAAACAATCAGTTCTACAAGGATGTCTTGTTCCTACAAAGCAGAGATAACTTGATTATGTCTTGAACTGATGTGTGGGATTTGGCTTGCTCTGTTGTCTACACGGGCATTCTGGATCTGTAAAGCTGCTGCCAAAAATCTGAACCTAAGGCAGGGGTTGTCTAAAGCTCTCACTCCATCCATAGCAATATCTCAACAATTTCCGCTTAGAAAGCACACAAATTAACACTGTAATGTTTTTTCAAAATTGTAAATATTTTATTTAGTGGGGTCTGATGAAATTGTAGCATTTTTTTCCTACTGATATGTAGCAACAAGTGCATGTGTAAATTCTATTGCACAGTGGATTTTCATGTCAGGTATAGTCATTGCAAGCTGCAGTTGCCCCAAGTGCTTTTCTTATCAATATTCTGATTGTTTGTTGTGTGACTAATCTGTATTTAAAACCAATATTTGCTCATAAAGAATTATTGATTAGGACATGCCAAAAGGTCCTCCCCCTACACCAGTGCTCTACACAGTAAAAGACATGCATTGGCTGCATGGGATCAGAACAGAATCAGAACAGGAGAGTTTTCACAGGACACAAGGGAGCTGAAAATTGTTTTTCAAAACTGCAATGAATTTTTCTTGGTGTACTTTACACCTTGTGAAGGGAAATCTTCATGCAACAGTGCTTAGTACTGTAATTTGGACTGATTTAGTTTGTACTTTAACCAACAAAAAAGTCCTGATATCTGCACAATTTTTTTTTTCTTTTGCTCTTGTCCAGTCTGCTGTTTTAGCAGTTAAGCTTTACAAACCATGAAAAATCTCACAGGTAGGGCTGTACTTACCCACATCTCTTACTCTGGGGGAAATGGCAGAATCTGATAGAAAGGTTTCTGTGCTAGAGTAACCAGAAGTTGGGTCTTTTTATATCCTCTGCACTGGAAAATTCAGAAAAGGGTAGTTTTGCCATTCCTGAAATTCTAAGGTGATACGCTTGAAAGCACACAACAACCTAGCCATAGGAAAATTGCCTCTCCAGGTGTTTTCCAGCTTTATCAAACCTTGTAGCACAGAAGGAAAGGAGCACACAGACACAGCTTTTCCTTGATGAGTCATCTTATTTATTACAATTCTCCCTTTGATAAACTTATTTGCAAAGAAGCTTCAAGCTCTTGTTTTCTTCAAAGTGGCACTGTTTATTAGAAAACTGAAAGATCATGTATTGTCTTGTGTGCGAGATCATGTAAGCTGCTGCTTCTTGCACATTGATAAATTCACACCTGTCTTGCTCTGAAGGCTGCCCAAAGAAAGGTTCAGAGTTTGTGAGCATGAATTGGATGCTGCAGCACTTTGGAGTCATGCTAAACTCTTTGTCCTTCGTAGTACCCTGCGCTTTCAACGAGTGCTGCGGAAAATGTTGGTTGTCATCCTTTAAACAGCACAATGTTTGCATTTCCCTTGATCGTCATCTCAGGGCAAAGTTCAGTAGGTTGAGGAAGTGTTGTTTAAGTGCAATTGATCTAAAAATATACCAAAAGGAAGGCTACTGTATGTGAACAAATTGTGGAGAGACTTTATATAGGCTTCTTGATATCTGTAAATACATAAAACAAGGAAGCAGCAGCCTATGACATGGTTATTTCTGGAAAAGCAGAAGGTCTGACTGTTATTATTATTATACCATGCACAGAGCAAAGCAGTTGCTCCTGAAGAAATTGTGTGTGGAATTAAGAACCCCAAAATTAGAACCATTTCCATAGGGTTGTGGATACTCTGCTCCAGATCTTGCCGCAGCAAATCAATGGCAAATCACATATCAACAGGATCAGGCTTAGGATTTCCACTTCCCTCTACCTGTTCCCTTTTAACAAAACCTTTACCTTTCCAGGGAATACCTGTTCTGAAAGGAGCCTGAGGATCTGATAATATTTAGTGATTTGTGGCAGAGCTCAACATAGAATATTCCAAAATCAGTGGTGTGTTAGTGTAAGCTCAATTCTCAATTCAAACAAAGAGATAAAAATATATTTACAGTATCTGCATGGGGAAAAAAAGCTAGAAGAAACTACTAGGTCAGTTAGTTTGCTCTCTGTGTCACAGGTCATTGTTACCCAGTTACCTCTGTATAGATTATTTTATGTTCAACTGTGGTGCTAAGCAGGAAAATACACGCTGACCTACAACACTCGAAAACGTATCCAGCCGTGAACTGAAAATGCCATTGAGATTTCCCATGGTAATTTCAGCTATAAATAACTTGTTGTTTAATAGGCCATGTTTCTACATGAACTTTGTGTTTACACTAAGTAACCATTAGGAACCAGCATTTTCTGTTCTATTAAGTCAAGCTAGTTAATAATGTTAATACATTAGTCTTTTCTTCAAATATGTCACTGTAAGAGATACAAATAATTTTGTCTGGTTTTTTTATGTTTAAATTCTATTTTGAAAGCATTCTTTCTAAACTGTCTAACTTGGTGTGGTGATTCACAGCACACTTCATCAGTGAAACAGCTGGTATTGCTTTTTGTCTATACATACCAGGAATGTATTAAGACTGGTTTTTAGTTTGGATTTTTTAGCTACAGTGTCATCTCTTTGTCACCTGTAATTCTTGGTACTTTTCAGACCATGTGTTTTCCAAGGAAAAGATTTAGCTAGTGGTGGAGCTCTTATTTCTACTCCCTTTGCAGTTTGCTGTATTAAGACATTTTTAATTAGAACTGGCTTCGTTTATGAAGTGCTTCAAATTGCTCTCCAATAATATCTTCATCTTTTCATCCAGTCTTATTGATCTCACAAACCTTGTTATCATGGATGCATATATTTATTTTCTTCTCATGAAAGTTTGCAAGTCTTCATTCATTATTACTTTGTTAGATCTTTCAGTTTTCAGTTCATTTAATACATTTTACTGATAGTATTGTGCCAGTGTTCATAATGAGAATGTCATACACTATTAAGTCAAATGCTCTCCACAGATACATTGCAAATATACAATTACTTTCATCATCCAAATACTTGTCTCATCAAACAATGCAAAGACTTGTTTTACAAGATCTGTTTGCCACAAAACTGGGTTCACTGGGATGTTATTAATTATATCCCATCACTTCCATTCTTCATTAAATTTGTAACAGCTTTATTACCTGGAAGGAAGGTCAGACTCACTGTCCATTAGCTCTGAGTCATCCTACTGGCCTCTGTTATTATTGGCACAACATTAGTACTTTTTCAGTCAAATGGGATTTCCCCGGAATGCCTTAATTTAGTAAAATAAACATGATTAACTCTCAAGTCTTCTCTGTCTTAATTCTTAGGTGTGAGGTAGATGAATTGGCTGACTTTAAAATGTTGATTTCTAATGCATGTTGTATAACATCCTGCTTGGTTACCAGGGGACTGGAAAATAGTTCAACTTCATCATGTGACATAAGGACAGCTGTCCAAATATGGAATAAAAATATTTCTAAATATGCATGTCTCTTTTTCACTACTCTTAAAAGTTTTATCATTTCCATCTGGCAAAGGGCTTCTATAGATGCTAGGGTATTGTAGTCTTAAGTTTGAGGGTTTTTTAATTCTTCATGTTACATTGGTGGTGTCAGCTCTGGACTTTCTGCTGATGTTTCTAACTTATTGATATTTTTCCCTTTGTAACTTCTACCTCGTAGGGATTATTACTGTTTATCTTCATTATTATATAGCACCTTTTATTATGGTGTCAGCTCTGGACTTTCTGCTGATGTTTCTAACTTATTGATATTTCTCCCTTCATAACTTCTAACTCGTAGGGATTATTACTATCTTCATTATTGTATAGCACTTTTTATTATTAACTTCTGTTTGCACTTGAATTGTGAAAGAAAACAACATTTTTAGGCAAAATTATCCTTCCCTTGACCGTGGAATTACAAATTGATGGCCATCTAAGAGTTCTTAAAAAAACTTCTTACTTCTGACTTTCAATTCAATTTCAACCATAATTTTAATTACTGTAATAGGATTCTGAACTTGCAGGTTACTGACAACTGCAGCACATATGTCACACTCATCTCTTTATGCAACAGTGTCTCTCTCATCTCACCTACTCATTATACATTGTTAGTGTGGTTTGTTGGGGTTTTTTAGCACTTAAATCACATTTTAGCATTTAAATCACATATTACATCATTGTGCAGTGTTTATTGATAATAATGGCATCATTCTCTTGCATTGGTAGTAATTTCATGATCTCTGGTTTATTACCTCTTCCAATCTCAGTATGTAAAGGACTGAAAAAGTCCTATTTTAACACTCTGCCATGCTAGTTAAACTTTGTCAGAGACTGAGCACGTGCTGGGTTTGCTTTCTTGCCAGCTTCCTCAGGTGTTGCTGCTGTAACATCCTCCTGCCTACTCCAACTTATCTCCAATCAAGCAGAGGTAAACACTTGCACTGTCCACTTTTGGAGTTCTGCTGAGAGGTAAGGTTACCACAGGGAATGTATTTTCATGAAAGCCCTGTTAAAGAGGTCTTCCCAAGTCATGCACTTGTTTGTCTGTTATCCATATGATCATATTTACTCTGAGGATAATGTCATCTGTTCCAGAAGTGATGCTGCAAGAGTGAGATTTCAGATATATTTCATCACAACCTTATGTGCTCTATGCAAAATTTTCACCAGCATGTTTCCCATAGTAGTATACCATGAATGTAGAATCTCTGATTCTACCAGCAGAAGGCAAAACTAGTTCTTTTTTTTTTCTTTTTCTTATGGTCTTGTACAGCAGACCCTCATTTTAGTTTAGTGCATTTTGCTTCTGTGGCACAGAGTCCCACATATCTGGAGGATGTGTCAGCATTTTGTTCTAAACCAGTGTATATTTTTCTTCTTTTAGAATAGTGCGTTGGAAATTAAAAGGGATGATATAAAGGGTGTTGAGGGAGCTATAGCATCCAGCTGGTTTGTAAGTGATGCTAAAGGCTGCTCCCAGGAGTAGAGCACACTGCATGTTTTACAGTGAGAATTCAAATTTAG
This sequence comes from Passer montanus, assembly GCF_014805655.1. Lineage (NCBI taxonomy): Eukaryota > Metazoa > Chordata > Aves > Passeriformes > Passeridae > Passer > Passer montanus. The sequence continues at coordinate 12,438,755 of NW_024358722.1, read as the reverse complement.
TCAGCATTCTGAAACAATAGCCGTTCAGAGGTGATAAAGCAAAAATGTGGCTTGGGCATGCCTGCTTACTTTAGTATTTTAAATCAAATACTTTCCCAGTGCAGGGCCCTTAGCAGAGTTCTCCCCTCTGACTACCTCTTTCCTTCCTGAAATAGAATAATCACTGTAGGGTCTCCTGTACTCCCAGGAAAAACTGTTTCCTTAATGCACATACATTGCAATTAAACCTCCTAAACATCATCTTAGTAATAATTATTTTAGGAATATTCCTGATTGAACTTGCCAATTAGCACAGACTGGGAGGAAACTAGAAGTAAATAATGACTTCTTTCAGTATGTTTTCCTATCCAGAATACCCACAGATAATGAGCAGAGCAAAAGACAGTTGGCAAAGTTGAACTGTACCTCTTCTTTCATGGGCTTTCCATCTGGTTTCTAACTAAGGGAGGAGAGGAACAAAAACCAAGCAGAATTAGGATATACAAAGGCTTTTAAATGCAGGCTTTTATTTTTCTAAATCTTGCCTATTTTATACTCTGTTAAAGTCATCATCTTACACATATTTAATCTTGTATTCTCCAGTGATAGAGACAAAAAATTAATGATGCCTGAATGTCACATGTTTAACCTGTGACCTTGATGTCATTTGTCCAGATCACGGTGCTAAGGAAATCTTTAAGGTCTTGTCAGTACATAAGGACACTTACTTCCTTCTGAATAAAGATCACAGAAGGGGTTTCTGCGATAAACCAGTACAGTCCTACTGTAGTAGCAGTATTAAGTTTGACATGATAAATGCAGAAAAAGTCCTAAGAGTCACAGTGGCTGAGCCACAGAGTCTTTCTGAATCCAGACTTGTTTGGATGTTTTGGAAGAGAAAATGAAATTGTCACATGGTTGCTGATTACATAGTGACTGAATTGTTTGAAACTGGTGTGCTTTGGGAGTCTGCAGCTGGGAAATCCCCAGCATGTGACTGGTACAGCTGTGTTTGATAGTGGGTTAAACTTCACTGCAGGCCTGAGTATTTCACCACATTGCATCTTCTACCTGCCTGTTGCGGCATTCCAAAAACTGCCAAACTTTCCTTGTCTTTCAGAATTTGCATCAGGTTTGAACATCTGAGCTGCTAGAACTGTGCTGATCTTGTGTTGATAAAGCAATGGGGAAACAGAGTCCCAAGTGAGGCAAAGGCAGATTTCTCATTAGGGGTGAGCACATTCTCTTTCAGTCACCTGCATTTGTGCCACACTGCCAGAGGATATAAACCAACCATTAAGAAATGGGGAACTTCTAGACTTCTGCTTTTCTGCAAGCTATTTTTGTGCTTATCCATGCCCATTTTGTTCCTGTGTTTCATCCTCCTGTGGCATCTTGTCAGCAGTGGATGTGGTGTGTTGTTTGGGATGGAAGCTCTTTGTTACTTATGTTACAGTGCCAAGAAGAAAGAGACAAAATTCCTTATGGGGTTCAGAAGACTTTTAAAAATACAAATCCAATATCCACTCTTGGTTCCCTGGATGACTTATTTTGACCTGCTGTGTAGTGGCAGTGGGTGGTGCAAACTGCCACCACATTCCCATGGGAAAAGAGATGCTGCACTGTGGCTCTGAAGTGTGACCCCTCAGAGGCCTGCAAGACAGGGTTCTAGCTACTTCCTTGGAAATTTGGATCATTAACCACTGCAAACCATTCCTGTGGTGACTTCACCTGATGTAGTCAGCCTTTTCCACATGTCTGCCACTCTCTGGAGGTTTCCTAACACTCCATGGGCTCCACTGTCTCTCCCAGAGAAGAACTCATAGCACAACCTGGTAGCAAGCAGCAAGGAACCACCTCTTCTGGAGCTTGGGGTATCAATTATGTGATTCCTAGAACACTGTCATCCCTGACCAGAGGAAGCTACTAAGAAATAATGGATCTGATTTAGGAGGAAAAAAATTTTTTAAAAATCAATGAAGCACCAGGTAACAAAGTACCAGGTCTCTACATACTGTGAGAAAATTTTTTTCCACTGTTTGCAGGTGATTTGCAGGATGGTATCCCTTGAAAATACATTTAGCCTTTGCTTCTCAGATTTACCACATATTTCTTTGACATCTGTGATGTCCAGGCAGAATCCAGCGGGGCTCTGATATTTCTGCTCTATCTCAAATCTGCCGGTTTGGGGTTTGGAGGATGGTGCCACTGTAATCTTTTTGCCAAAGCTTTACATAACATTTAAAATACGTTTTCCTCTTGGTGTGTATCACCTCATGTGTCTAGAGACCAGATAAGGGCTTTTTCTCTCATATGAATGAATTATTTCAAAATGCCTAACAGAATGAGATATTGGCAGTAGTTTCCTGAAAGGATTTTGCTCGTGTTTAATTTTATGCCTGAGATTTTTTATATGTGGTGGCAAAAACATCTGTGGTGCAATACTGTAGCACATTAGCTTTGCCTCCTCTAATTCTCAGTATAAGTTGTGTTTGTTGATAAAGTTCAATCTTGGTGCTCAGGGTTGCTTTTTACCAGCTTTACACTGTAAGGGGCAGAAAGGAAAGTTGTGCATATATGTGTTGTTACTTTTAAAATATATAACAAGATGATCTGCACATTGGTATACTATTCATATGATATTGTTACTTTTATAATATTTTTCCAAAAACTTACCCCTTTGCGAGGCCTTTAGGTATTCTCTGCCTCCACTTCTTTCATAACAAAGAGCAACCTCTGCTTTAGTGGATCTGGTTAAGTAGTCAAAGGGTAGCAGGAGATGACAGAAACGTTTAAGAAATGCAGAGCATGGAGTAAGGATTAGCACAATAGCAAAAAAAAATAATGAGATGAGCTATTATTATTCCCCCCAATTTGTTGGTTCCTGGTTTCCATATGTTATTAATATTCCTCTGTATTTTGTTTGAGGAAGTAGTCAGATGAAAGGTCACAACTGTTTGAGGAAAGTGGGTGAATCATTTACTGAGTCACTGTGTACAGGCAGTGAATGCTCCATATATTTGTGACTGTGCATTCCTCTATTAGTTTGCCATCTGTTCTGTGGAAACCTAAATTACTAGAGATGAAGAGGGCTGCAAATCACTTAAACGGAAATGGTATTGCAATATATCTTGATGGACTTGGACAGGAAATTGCATAGTTCATTTAAATCACACGCTGAGTGCAAATTTAGGCTGCATCCTCCCATGAATATTTGAGATAAAAGTGACATGAGCAGGCAGAAGTAGGATGCACAGTCATGCCCAGTGCTTTGCTCATGAGGTGGAGAATGTGCTCGCTTCAGACTTTTGTAATCATATGCAAGGGCTGTAGCTTAAACATGTGTTGCCTCCCCAGACTCACACTAAAAACCCGAGCTGGGGTTGGGGTCAGGGTCTCTATGACAGATCATGTGACCCAGAACAGCAGTTCTGCTCTTGCTTTCCCATCACTGGCACTGGAGATGGGGAAATTCCCACAGCTGAGGTTGGACAAAGAGAGAGAAGGAAAAATCACAAAAATTCAGAGAAAAATAATCACCAAAGATTGTAATCAGAATGATGGAAGGGTCTGGGTTCGTTTTGTTTGCTTTTTCTCTAAGATTGTCCAGGGGCAAAGTTGACACATTTTTAAATGCCACATCTGCTCAGTCATTTACCAAATGTGCCTACTTCTGTTACCACCAAATTATATAACATGGTGAGATGGAGGCTGCCTCCCGTGCTTTGCCACAGCCTGGTGGGTCACTTGACAGGATGAGGAACATAATATGATAATCAGGGTGTCTTTTCTCCTCTTTCTTTTCTTTTTCCCCCTCCAACAGAGACAGTTTCATGCTTGTGGGAAGGTGCTGTGCTGGCAGTTCTGGGAAGTGACACTGTCCCTGAGCAGGCACCGCACACGTGGTCACACCGCACACCGATCCGTGCGTGCCGCGACACTGCGCGCTTCCCTCATCCTGACGGACAGCAGCCTCATTGCCACGTGGAAAAACAACCTTTAGGGCTGAAAAAGTACATCAGGCCAGCTCAGGTGTTTGGCCTTTGTTACTACACCTTCTTGCCAAGACTGGCAAAACTTTAAAACTGGAGAATTCCCTATCACTTGAGCCAGAGCAGACAAGAGTCCATCTTGTCGATACTGATGGAAATGTGACGGCCCGTCTGCTAGAGGTGCTACCTTTCACTTGAGGCAACAACTATAATTCTCACAAATCATGTAGTACAAAGCTTTAAAACTGCCTAATACGACTGCAGGTGCAGCTGAGATATGGGCAGGGGGCTGCATGGGCATTAAGCAATCCATGGCTGAGTACTGCTGCATGGAGTGAAGTAAAGGGAGAAACAGTCCTGCTAGAAATGCAGGTGAATCTGCTGTAAACTACTTGGAATCCCAATGAAAAGTCAGGATCCTATCTAGGAAAGTACTGCTGACCTTCTGTATAGGACTCAAGCAATTGAAAGCTAAGGAATTTCATTGATACATTTCTGGAGTGAGGCCTGAGTTTCTTCTAAATGACAAGTTTAATTATACAGCTCCTCTGCTCTGACCTTTAGCTGGCTTTATGTAGGCATCCAGGCTTGCAAGTTGTACATTGTACAAAGGGACTTCGAGTTTGGTTTTCTCTTACTACACCTACAAGTGGAATGCCAGTCTGATGGCCTCAGAAATGAAAATAAACACTGAGCAGAGCAAGCAGAAGCACTGTGGCACATGAGGGTTCAGTAGAACTTCACTTGTCTAATGCCATCCTGAAGATTGACTTCTTTTTTTAACAGAAATAAGTCTAAATAAATGGTTTTTTCAGTCTTTTCAGGTGATATAGGAGTTATTTTTGTGGTACTTGGCAAATTTTACAATGCACATCTTTGGAATTACCTTACAACATGTATTGAGTATTGCTTCATTCTAGCAGCCACTGTGTTTTCTGCAGCTAAATGAAGGCTGTAAAGCCTGATTTGAAATATGAACTGACAAAACTGTGAAGAGAGAGAATGTCTCTGTAAAATATCTGTAACTATTTACCTTCAAATGTGCAGGTATTATGCAATATAGGATCATAAATGTTTTATCCCCTCTTGATAGTCATGGAGCTTATATCATTTTGAGATCAAAATGTACAACATGCAAGGGGGGAAACTAGAACTGCTGAGTCTCCCTAAGTTTTTTTGGTGTTGTTTTTGCCTTTTTTTTTTACAATTATTTGTATAAAATCTCCTTTCCTATGACCATTTTAAGCTGTTTCATGTGTATGCAAGGGGAAGAAGCAGCTGGGCTAAAGAGATGTGTTTGCATGTGATTAAATATTCCATTATTAACTAGCACCTAGTGAGATGCTTTCCTGAAATCAGGAGGTTTTACTGATGCCCTTTATTTCTTGTAATGTATGTTAAAGAAATGGTACTGTGTTTTAAAAGATACTTGAGCATGTCATCAGTTCTGGGAAAAATTAGCAGAGGCTACTTGAATATTTGAACAATTGTACTAATGGGCAATATTAAGTCATCTTGCCAGGGAAGCACGTATGCAGAAGGAGCTGGGTTTGGGAACTTAATCAGAAAAACCACAGAGTGAGTAGGAAGCTTGTCTTGGGTAAGAGTAAAGAAAAGCTGAGCAAGAGCTCTCAGAGCAGCATCCTGTTTTACCCGCTGGGGGCATGTTCAGCTGTCTGATTTGTTTGATTCTTGCACAGCTGGAAAAGATCTGACCCTGTGAAAGGGCTTGTTAGTTTTATTTTGAAAGTAGAGCTGATAAATAAATTGGGAGGGAGGAAAGAGTAAAATCAAAGAGTAAAAGCAAAGAGTAAAATCAGTTGTTGTTTCTGCCTTTTCTGTGTGGGAGGTTTCTCACCCTTCAGCTGGAGTGCAAGTGCTCAAGGAGGCTCAGTACCTGGAGCTGGCACAGCTGAGAGGCTCAAACTGTGGTGTGGAGCACAGCCTGGAAACAGTGTCAGACACCTCCTGAGAACAGTCTGGCACTGAGCAAAGTCCCTGTGCTTTCAGCAGCAGAGCTGCTACAGAAGAGTCCCACTCCTTCCCATTCCTCTGCTGTGGCAAAGGCTGATCCAGGAACCTTTGCAGCTGTGCTGTGAGTGATGGGCTGAAAAGCCCAGTGAGCAAGGTGGAAGTAGAATGCTTTTGAAATTAAAAATTAATACCAGTTATTAAAAGTAACAGTTAAAATTAATTATTATTTGGGAACATAATTAAAGCAGCACTATTTTGGAGTTCAATTCTGTACCGGTATCTTTTAACTGGAAAAACCACCTGAGTTTTGGCAAGGCACTCAGGTTAAAATGCTAACAGCTGAGTAGTTTGACTGGTGCCAAAGTTAAATGTATTTCCTCAGTGATTAATGATCAGGCTCAGCCTCCACGAGAATGTGGTTTCACAAGCCCTTCTTTCTCACTGTAATGTCCTCTGCGTGTCACTCATTCCTGCCTGTTGCCACCATCACCTACATATTCACTTGTGCCAGTGTAACAGCTGGTGGGACTGCACAGTGAGTTAGATGGGGAAGCTAATTAAATCTTTCTAAAAACCTTTTTTTGGGTGGAGGAGAGTGGTTTTTTGGGGGAGGAGAGAGGTTAATTTTCCTCAATATAGTTCAACATGTGCCTGTACCAGCAGCTGTCCTGGCACAGGTAAGGTTGTGATGTAAGGTGAGAGTGAATTGGAGGGACCAAGTTATTGAAGTCAGCACTGTTACTGAGAAGTTTGTGAAAATACCTTGTTTTCGTGCAGAGCAGCAGGAAAGAGGATGTAACCAACTCTTCTGGGAATTTCTGGGTTACATGTGGTTATTTTGCTCAGAACAGAGACTTAGTTCAGAGTGCCTATGGATCCCTATTCAGATCTCTTTTCTGTAGCAGACTGAACAGAAATCACCTTGCTTCTACATTCTGGAAGAGCAGGCTGTGCTGGAATGGAATGGATGTGACTTTTTTCACTGGTAGAGAAGAAAAAAAACCTTAACCAACCTGAATTTTTCTATATGGTACTGTTGATCTTCAGTGCAGTCATCTCATGTCCTTTCCTCCCCTGTTCCCTGGGCACTGCTGCCACAGGAGAGGGTGCCAGTGGCCTGTGGTGCTGTACAGACGTGTGTCCTTTCCAGGCACTGGCCTCAAATCTGCCTTTTTTTGTGCTGTAAAGTAGCCCTGCTGGACTGTCTTCCTCACTGCACAGCCTGTGCACTCCTTGCCTGGGTATCTCACAACCTTCCCTGAACTTTAGTTCCCTCTGTTAGAGAGGTTACTTTTTCCAGGTGTAGTATAGTAAGTAGTAGTAGTAATAATTATATTATTATATATTAAGAATTATAGTAGTACCTTTTTTTGTGCTGTAAAGTAGCCCTGCTGGACTGTCTTCCTCACTGCACAGCCTGTGCACTCCTTGCCCGGGTATCTCACAACTTTCCCTGAATTTTAGTTCCCTCTGGTACAGAGGTTCCTTTTTCCAGGTGTAGTATAGTAAGATTTTGCTCTTTATCCAGTGCTTTCTACTTAGGGTTCTTGCAACTAAGTGTGCACCTCCTCATTTCTTACACAGAAAAGTAGATCTAGGTGACAGTAGCAGTGGAATACAATCACAGCCTGCTCTCCATCAGGGTGTGCAACAGTTAAATAGCTGTCCAGCTTCAGGCCACTGCTCAAGTAATCTGCAATTTAACCATTACTTTTGGCAGCTTGATTTGCTTACTTTTGTGTTTATCATGTTTGTGTGGTATGTGAATCCAACCAAATCCTGCTGTATGCCTGCAGGCATCTTGCATTGCATACCTGAGACCACACTCGCCCATATCGCTTCTATTTTTCCAGTCCCAAGTTCTTCCTGTGCTGCTGCTGCCCGAGCACACAGTGCTGTCCCTGTGCAATGTAGATTGATACCTGCTCAAGCCCTGTGATGCTGTGAAGCTTCCTTCACCTGGGATCTCAGGAAACAGGCTCATCTGAGAGCCAGAAACCAAGAAGAACCTGCCTGTTCAGTGATGTGATTCAGAAACCTAAGTGGGATCAGGATTGTGTCGTGTGACACAATGAGAAGCTAACGATATTAAAGAATAAAGAACAATAATTATGCCCTACTATTGTAATTTTATTTTAAAAACTCATTGATCCCTTTAGTTCTGTGTATGATCTGTTAACTGGTCAATTGTTAGAAGCCTTTCTCCAGATTTTATTTAGTTCTCAGGTAGGCCATTTTCCCATCTAAGTTGATACAGTTTGGCCTGAGAAAGGACCAGGAGAGAGCACTTCAGAGTCTGTGCCAGCAGCAGGGGCAGGAGCCTCCAGGACTCCTCTGTAAGCCCCAGGCTGACCAAGCACCCAGTCCACCCCAGCAGCTCTGCCTGGCGCTCACCCTCACAGGCTGTGCTTCCCGTGGATGCGCCGTCCACGTCCCCGTAAATCAGCAGTGTGCCGTGCTCTCTGCTCCCCTCTTGGCTTCAGGAAACCCTTCATCTGGAGCTTGCCAGATGCCCAAGCCGGGTGTGCCGGGGTGTCCCGGCGGGCGCCGGCGGGCAGGGCGGCATTCCCGAGGTTGTGTTCTGCCGCCTTCTCGCGGTCACCGTTCTGCTTGCAGCCTTCGCTCCGCGGGGCGCTGCCCTCGAGCGCCGTCCCCGGAGAGCCTTGCATTGCATACCTGAGACCACACACTTGCTGCTGTTCCGGCTCTGGAAACCGGAAAAAGTAACACAAAACATTTAGGAAGAAAGTCTGGAGGAGAACCGCAAAGATGCTCAGAGGGCTGGAGCGCCTTTCCCGTGCAGACGGGCTGGGAGAGATGCGGCTGCTCAGCCTGGAGAAGAGAAGGCTCCAGGGAAATCTCACTGTGCCCTCCGGAGCTTGGAGGGAGCCGGTACAAAACAGGGAGAGCAACGTTTTACTCGGGCAGCTAGTGATAGGGCAGGGATGAACAATTTTATACTGACAGAGAAGGGACTTGGATATTAGGACACAATTCTTTAGTGAGACATTGGCACAGATTGCCCAGAGAAGGCTCCATCCCTGGAAGTGTTCAAACCAGGTTGGATGGGGCTCCGAGCAGCCTGGGATCGTGGGTGGCATCCCTGCCTGTGACACAGCATTTGGCACTAGATGATCTCAAAGGTCCCATCCCAAACCATTTTATGATTCTATGTTAAGTTCTTAACAGAGGAACTTTGTAACAAAGCTGATTTGAACTGGGACTTTGCTAAAATAATTCCGTTTCGGGTTTAGTTGGCTGTCTCAGAAATCATTTTGTTGTTCTTTGAAGTCAAATGGAGGAAAATTTGTTGGAAAAAGATAAAACATTAGGTCAAGGGATCTGAGTTATTGCTCTGTTTCAACTGTAAAGTGTTGATGAAACTTTGGGTGTAGCTTTCTTCCTGCCATTTTCTGTATGGAGAATGGAAAGACAATAACAGCTACTTTATCATGGTGTTTGGGGGTTGATTGAAAGAAGGTCCTCAGTGCAAAGATTATGTGGTGTAAAAACAAGTAGGACATTTCCCAACAGAATAGGACCCAAATTCTTTCAGAGAATCCTGTCTCAGGATTTGTATTTTTTAAATGCTTGTACAAAATCAGGGTGACCTCATGCCAAATATAGATCACCATTTTAAAGTTTTTTGGTAAACTCTTACTGGAAAGCAGAAGAAAACTAAGGAAAATATTTACTTTTCATGTAGGCATATAAAAATATGTTTTTCAGTTTGTTTAGACCTAAGTGGTTAAATAATTGATTGTTAATCAGCTGTTGATTTAACCTTTAAATTAAAAAAATCTTTTGCAATAACTAGAAAGTAATAATAATTTCATTACTGTCTTGTATCCATCCACCTGTAGTGATGTACAGGTGAAAATTCTACCAAGTACCCTTCTGATAATTAATAACTCTTCTAATAGAAGAAAATTCATATGCTTTTTTTTGCACTCCTCCAAAGGAGTAAGTATAGAAATAAAGAAGTCCATAAGTATTGTTTCCAGCCAGTGTATTTTTTTTCTGCAACAGAGCAGTAATCTGTGGGACTTTATATCTCCAGAGTACAGCAATTAGGGAAGACTTAATGATTTTCATGAGTAAAGACAGATGAAGAGGTGTCTCTGGTTTTGTCTCTCTTCAGAGGCCGTTCAGGACTCAGCAGATGGACGACCTTAGGTCATTTGGGTGCAAGGACTGGGCAGTAAAATTTGGCACTGATCAAAGCCAATCAAGGGGTGGCAGATTTATGCTGGAGCTCAGGGTGTTGCAAAGTGTTGCTATAAACCCGTTCAGGACTCAGCAGATGGACGACCTTAGGTCATTTGGGTGTAACGACTGGGCAGCAAATTTGGCACTGATCAAAGCCAGTCAAGGGGTGGCAGATTTATGCTAAATGGGCTGGAGCTCAGGGTGTTGCAAAGCGTTGCTATAAATGCATCCGTGATGGATTTGCTGTGGAGGAAAAGGCAGGAAGGCAGTGGCTGCGGCTGCTCAAAGCACATCCTTCTGTGCCTGTGCCCTGGCAAACAGCTGCTGGCAGGGCTGGCTGCCCTGGGGTGGGACAGCCCCCTGACATCCAGGGGTCTGAGTCACCAAAGAGTTGCTTGGACTTTAGTAGACTGTGTGGTTGGGATATCCCACCCTTGAGAGTAAGGAAGCACCCAAGATTCATACATGCTCGTGGGCAAAAGGAATGACAAAAGTCAGAGGGTCTGCAAACAACCAGAAAGTTTTAATAGTGAATTGCACCCTTGGCATGGAAATTGGTGTGTTGGTCCCTGATCTACTGTGTAAGCACATGTGTGGGCTTGGGATAAAGGGCTGGGGTGAAAGGGAAGACAGGCAGGAAGAGATTAAATTAAAGAGAGAAAAGGAGACAGAAAGAGATCACCAGTCCTGGTTTCAGCATTGATTCCTCTCTGCTATTAATTACTAATAATTATTGAGTATGTCAGTTTATTCATAAGCACCATATCATTGTAATTTTGGCTCATTCCATCATATTATGTGGTTTTACCCCATTGACTGATGCACTTTTCTCTTTAAAAGCTCTTTAAACACATCCCTTAACTGTATTCCTAACACATCCTGCATTGTTGTCAGTAAAGTCAGGAAGTGCCTGCCTTTAATTCTTATCTAAATGTGGAAGACTTAACCCATTTCCTACTCTTTTCATATAGATCTTTCAAGTTTGTAAAGGTCAAGCCTTTTAAAAAGCAATTACTTAACATGTAGCAGTGACAAAGTTGAGTTTTCCAAATAAATTACTTCTAAATTAATATTGCTAATATTTACTAAAAAAAATTAACCCTATGTTTCCCTTCTTTTTCTTTTTATCTTGTCTTCAGATTTTTGAGTTTATAAGCCCTTTTGTAGTGACTTATATTTGCAAATAAGCTATACTTTTATGGACAAGAAATAGTTTAGATATGGCAGGAAAGACATGGAATTTTTAATGACAAATACTGTAGATACTACTAATTTCTACTAGTAAAATTAATAATTTGTTTCTCCTTGCTCTTACATGAAGATCAAACCACTTAATACTAGGATTTACAACTGATTCTCTGGAATTTTTATCAGTATTAACTGGGAGCTCTATTTACTATGCAGATAAAAATAAGTAGTATAAATAGAGTTAAGGTTAAAGAAAATATTTGAATAGAAGATAGTAGATGTGAAAAATACATGTCTGAATGGCAAAGCACTGAAATGAGATCCTGGGTTGGCACAGAACGTTGTAGCTTCATGGAAACTAATAGACCTATCCCAATTCACATGTAGAGTTCAGAAACAAAATAATGAAGTTAAGCCTCGGAGAAAAAGGGAAAACCAGGGATGGGACTTGGGGAACGCAGTGAGGAAGTTTGTAGGTTGCATGAAAAATGCCCAGCAGAGCTTAAAGTAGCGCTTCAGCCACTGCAATATTTTTTTCTGTTTCTGTATGTCTGATAGTTGGCTCATGAATGTTTTCTCCTGCACGCAGGGTCACGGACTATCCAAGAAGGCAGCGGAGTTTGTCTCCAGTTGTGTTTAGAAGTGCACGGAGATGCTGCAGCCGCTGGATGTCTCTCCTGCTCCGCTTTCCCGGACAAGGACCAGCCTTGCAGAGGGACGGGACAGATGGGTCAGTGTGGGAGGCCAGCTGCTGCTGCTGCCCAGCTGACTGCGATGATGTGACACGACTCTCAACACGAGAGATGGTGAGGTATCAGCACGACTGACAGATGAGAAATGCGTTTTTCTTCCCTTACAAGAGCACTTTTTTCCTGCCCTGTTCTTCTCAGTTGTGCTTTTTGGCACTGTACTAAACCTGCTGCCAATGACTGAAGATTATTTGAAAAAACAAGTTAAAATTTATAATGCTTTTCTCAATAGTTACCATATGTAAGCAAGTACTCTGTTAGGCTGGATAGAAGAAATGCACCAGGTAAATGTTCTTTTTGCATGCCAGGGGTTTCTGGCCCAGATCAGTTAAGCTGGGAGCACCTTCATATAAACAAGAACTAGATTTCCCCTTTCTGGAAGAGTCTGCACTCTGCTTTCTCTGTTCTGAAACAGAATTGAGAGAGACATACCTGCAGAACTTCCAACGAAACCCTGCTCTGAAAAAGTAGGCATTAGGAGAGAATTTTGGTTACCTGTGTGAGTCAAGGGTACAGGACCAGGCTCTTTGCCTTGCTCAGCTGCTGCGTTGGAAAGGCAATGGAAATCTTTCTGCAGGCACATTGGCAGCCCTTGTTTGTTTGAGGCATCAAAAATACAGGAATGCAGCAAAACTTTTCAGAAGCTCTGTGGAGGCTGAGAGCCTCTGGCTTGTGTAGAATGGGTTTCTGGCCCAGATCAGTTAAGCTGGGAGCACCTTCATATAAACAAGAACTAGATTTCCCCTTTCTGGAAGAGTCTGCACTCTGCTTTCTCTGTTCTGAAACAGAATTGAGAGAGACATACCTGCAGAACTTCCAGTGAAACCCTGCTCTGAAAAAGTAGGCATTAGGAGAGAATTTTGGTTACCTGTGTGAGTCAAAGGTACAGGACCAGGCTCTTTGCCGTGCTCAGCTGCTGCGTTGGAAAGGCAATGGAAATCTTTCTGCAGGCACATTGGCAGCCCTTGTTTGTTTGAGGCATCAAAAATACAGGAATGCAGCAAAACTTTTCAGAAGCTCTGTGGAGGCTGAGAGCCTCAAGGAGTCTGGCTTGTGTAGAATCAAAGAGTTCTGCCCTGCTGCCCAGCACAGAGCTCTCAGGGGTGGGGAACACAGGGAGAGCAGGGTGGTGCTTCAGGCAGCGTTTTCAGAAGGACCCATGAAGGTCAGTGCAGGGAATTTGTGTTTCAGTGATCAGGCTAATATGGGACTTTGGGGTTAGGCTGGAATGTAATAGAGAGCTCAGAGTTTCAAGGTATTGGGTTGACTAGATAATTTTTTGCATTCCTCAAGTCTCCACACTATTTTTCAGAAAGTTTCATCTGTATATTGTGAAATAGTATGTTTCCTTATATTCATATTATATCTTCAATTCTTTAAGTTAAAAACCAACTTAGATTACAAATTCTGAATGCTAAAAGTCTGATATATTTCAGGATTTTGCTGGATTTTTTTTGTGTATTTTTTCTCAGTATATATGAAAGGAGTTACATAACTTTTGACTTTAGTGGTCAGCCAATATTTGATCTCCTCTAGTTTATTTATGTCAGAAATGTTTATACAAAGTGATGTATCTTTGTGTACATTCTTTGTAATCAAAGTAGGATTAAACCGAGGTCCTGTTTTCCTGAATGTAGCAGGAAAAAAGACAATAGGAAACAGCTCTTCTGGCAGTAGCCCAAGCCTCTCTCTTCAATCAGGGCTGCGCTCAGAAAATCCTTGCTCCCTTTTTTTCTCTCTTTGTGGTAATTCAGGATCATTTTACAAAGTGCTTCACTGGTTTGGGGTGTTTTCTTACCTACACTTGTAATGTTCCTGACTGGGCCACACAATTTTGCTAAAATTACATACACACACTTATGTGTTTGCATCCACATGGCTCAGGTGGTTTTTTTTATTTGCTTGTCTTGTGGCTGGTGCTTGGGAGGCAAATACCTATTTGTCTGCATCTTCAGTTATATTTAAAACCTGTTTTCTTCTCTAGAGCTACAAACTGGTGTCATTCCACTCCATTTTCTGCTGGCTTTCTGTGAGGCCATTCAGGAAAACAGGCAGGAAAAGACATTTTGGTCTCTGTTATCTCAGACAGTGAAATTTAAGGAATATCAGAAGTGTTGTTTAACAGTCAAAACCAAGCATTAAATGGGGGAGGTGCTCATTACCATGTTCTTAAAGTCTGGGGCAGACAAATCTGCATTTTGCTGTACTGAATATTTAAAAGCCCTTAGTCCTTCTGGATTTTAGCTTTTCCAGGGTTGTCTTGAGAAAGATGTTTGCCTAATCCTGACTACGCATAAAAACAATAATCAGAAGTGGTTATTCTGTGCAAGAGCCAAATTGCATTGTTGTTATCTTAGACTGGCAGTGAAACTCCTGGAGAGCTATTTAATTATGTAAATTAGCATGAAATTAGGAAATTATGTTCACTTTGAATTTTGGAGGGGATGTTTGGTTTTTTTCCCCTGCAAAACCAAGAATAAGCACTAGCAAAACATATGGTTTGTTTCTATAGCTTTTAGCTAGATTTAGCAACTGCTTCAGTTTCATAAGCAGTTATCTCATCTGCATCTTGCAACATTATTTGTCAAAACTCCCAGTAATGTGAAAGTCTTAATATTCTTTGAAAGGAGAAATGAAGGAAAGGGATAATAATGTACATAGAGAAGTACAGAGCTCTGAAGTTCCAAAGTTTGGGAGTTTTTTAACCAAAAACAAGTGTCCATTTAAGAGTAGAATTAGGGGAGAAAAGTGGATGTGTAATTGTGTTCATAATCAGAGAGGTACTTTTTTGGTGCTTTAAGTAATGTAAAATATGTAGTTTTTTGAGCAGCATAGAAAACATGAAAGTTGATAATATAGGAGGTTACTGTGGTCTAGGGAAAAGAGGGGGGACTGTATTCTAAAACAGTGAAATTCAGCATAGCTCAGTTGGAGCTCTGTGTTTCTATTGATGTACACTAGTTGAAAATTGGTTTATGATTTCAAGTTGCATAGAAACAAAGCAAACAAACAAAAAAGTACTGCTATGAAAGCATCCATCTAGGAAAACAATTGGGGGAGAAAAATACAGTGAAAACAGCACTCTTTCTAAATTAAATTTACTATTGCATTTAATAAAGTTTCCTAGTAGGGAGTTCCTGAAAAATGTGGACTGAAATGTGAAGCAAAATGTCAATGCTCCTTTAGCTGCCTTGATGGTATATTTACAAGAATAAATTTCTTAATTTTTTGTTTTCATTACTTCAAAAGGAAAAAAAGAAATGCTTCATAACCATCTGGAGGAGCGTTTGCTATGATTGTTTCCAAAGGAGCAGCTTAAGAGTTTCATAAATATCAAAGTTAATAGGATCCTAGAAACAAGGAAAATTGCCTGTAGGTGATTTCTACTTATACAGAAAGAGCTCCTCTCTGAACTGCAGTCTTCTCTAAACTTTCTCTCCAGGCCTGTTGCCTATTACTGTGCTGTCCTGTTCCTATTTCCTTTAGCTGTTTTGAATCAACAGTGGGTAGAGCAGTACGTATATGAAATGTACTTGAGGGTGAAACACAATCTCACAAATTACAGAAAATAAACAATGTTAAGTGTAGCTTGTGGCTGTAGGCAGATCAGAAGCAGTCTAATGGGAACACACTGGCTTTTTGAAAATGAAATGGCTATGCCACATTGTCATAAAGCCGTAGTTAGGGCTGGATTTGAAGAAGAGAAAGTCTTTCAAAAAGTGGCTTCCAGAAAGAAGTTTGAGAAATTTTTTTTTCATGTATTGATTTGCTATTTGGTATATGGTGGGAGATGCTTCTCCTTTATTTTTGCACCTCCTGATGTTGAGGCACTTAACTGATAACTTTTACTAAAAATATAAAATCATTGTTTTCTGCATGGACAGGATAATATGTATATGCCTCATAATGGTCATTCTTACTTGGATAAGAGCTCTTTCCTCTCCTTAAAGGTGCAGGAAAACCTCATCATCCTTACACAGCTCACAGAATCGTGCTTGGGAAAGGACGTGCACTATGACAAGACATGCTAGAAATTGGCTCTTCCTGTTGGGCTTTCATCAGGCTTTGAGTCCTGATGGGCTTGCTGCTGGCAGAGCCTTAAAGCAGCTGAAGGCAGCAGAGTTGGTTTCACAGAAGGCAGCAGGAGGCTGAGCAGTGCTGGTTATTGCATGGGAAGAGACTGGTGAAAACTGCTGGGGCTGATCCTGTGAGGGCTGAGCTGGTTCCAGCCAGGAAGGGCTGGTGAATTGTGATTTAGTTCACAATATTGCATCCACACTTGGGATGCCCATTAGATGCAAATGAAGAGGGCCTTGATGTATTCTCCTTTACCATTCCATGTTCTGGTAATTTCATTTTATGTGTAGACAGCTGTTCATCATGTTAGATATTTGTATTTCACATTCCTCACCTTTCCTAAATTCTTTGTTGGTGGGGAAGAATCATTCATAAAGCTGTGGCAAGTTTCAGAAGTCTGTTATCAGAAGTTTTACATAGGACCTTTTATACAAACCTTTATTTCTGAAAGCTAACTGTGGAAGCACATTGTTGCTATTAGCACCCCTGGGAGACTGGCTCCATCTAGAAAATAAATGTATGCTTCCCTAGCAAAGATGATGATGTGGTCTTGATTGAAGAGTGAGCTCTTCATTCCCTCAACCACTGTTTTTTAGCAAATCCATCCCTGATTCTCTCTTGCAGCGTGTACAGTAAAATAAGGAAAAAAATTTTTCCTCCTCCAGGAAACAAGTAAGTCTCTCCCTCCTTCCTTCCATCCATCCAGCTGCAGCTGAACAAAAAACATCACAGGAGCTTAAGGGGAGAAATATAATCCAAAATCTATTTCTTCTAATCACTATGTACAATATAAAATAATACTTAATTCCCAACAGCTCACTCTATAGCATGTGTTTCTTCTTTCCCCACTTCACTAGTCTGAAATAATTCCTGCTTGCTCTGGCAGGAGCCAGCCACACAGTGAGGGTGGCTCTGGACTTCTCTTACTCTGCTGTGGCTGTCAACATCAAAATTTATGTTACCTCTCTCTCCCTTCATTATGTGGGTCCTTCTCTCTTACTCTCTTTTATCACTGATTTCTTCCTTCTCCTTGTGTCACTCTGTTTTCTTGATTCTCCAAGAGCTTTTCAGTTTGCCCCACACTGGCAGGATGGAGTCCTACTGTATATTTTGTTCTGCCTGATTGGGGAAGCTGAAACTTAGCAACCCTTGGACTTCTCCAAGTTGCTGTGTGTAATTGAATTGTCTAGAGTGTTAATCATCATTGGATTATTCTGACATTCTTGATGCAAAAATATGTACATTAAAACAATAATGTAATTACAGAGTTTGCTTTTAGCATGAATATATTTCTTCTTCGTGACACTGAAATGATTTACTATTCCCAATATTTATATATTGTTTTGACAGATATGCAGTGGGCTGTGAGTAATTTTAAGGTGGTGCAGTTTATTCCATGCTGCTTAAAAGCAAGGATTTCTCCCCTCCCCTTTACCCCATCACATTTTATTATTAATGGATATTAATGGATTGAATTGTCAGCTTTCTCAAAACCATGGTGTATTGGCTGGAATGATCAGAATAATTGCTTAACCATGTCTCCCACTAACTGGGAGTACTGAAGATGCTCTTGCTTTGTCTTTTCCCTAGTAGTTCTTATGGTTTGTTTTTTTTTATTTATCCTGCTAGTTTAAATATAAGAAATGAAAGCCAAAATATCCAGTAATGTGGAAATGTAGGCTGCCAGGAGCCGTGTGGGCTAAGAGTAAACTTTTGGCTTTGTCTGGAGGCAGGATGCTAAGGCAGCTCAGCTGGCAGGTTAATGGTGATTGTCATGAATATTAAATGACAGAACCAAAACAAAACTCCCAGAGAGACACTTATGCACAGATCTTACATAGCAACACAAACAGCTCAGACAGCTGGCTCCCTGTAGGCTCTCCTGAAAGAGAACAGTGCTGAGGAGTATTAGGATGATTTTATAAACCAGAAAGCCAATTTGTGTTGCACTGGTTGAAAACTAGAGGCCTTAATGATTTACAGCTTCAGGCAAAAATCTGTTTTCTGAGGTAGATAAATAACAGGTAAATTATATCTATGCTGTTCTCCTTTGGATTAAGTGCTTTGTAATATTTTTTGAGTGTAAACAAATGTGTACCAGCCTTACTGTTAAAGTTCATACCAGCTCTCTGGTGTGCAAGTATAGTCCCACTTTTCCCTCTGAAATTCCTCTAATCCCTTTTTTTTTGTTGATTTGGTTTTTTATTTTGGATTGGGTTTTTTCTCTTAAAAAAGAACAGTGCTGAGGAGTATTAGGATGATTTTATAAACCAGAAAGCCAATTTGTGTTGCACTGGTTGAAAATTAGAGGCCTTAATGATTTACAGCTTCAGGCAAAAATCTGTTTTCTGAGGTAGATAAATAACAGGTAAATTATATCTATGCTGTTCTCCTTTGGATTAAGTGCTTTGTAATATTTTTTGAGTTTTGTGCTGTCTGAAAATGTGTAAACAAATGTGTACCTTACTGTTAAAGTTCATACCAGCTCTCTGGTGTGCAAGTATAGTCCCACTTTTCCCTCTGAAATTCCTCTAATCCCTTTTTTTGTTGTTGATTTGGTTTTTTGTTTTGGATTGGGTTTTTTCTCTAAATAAAAACACCAAAAAAACCCAAACAAACAACAAAAAAAACCATATTGCAGGGCACAGAATAATGAACTACATTTGATTGTTTCTGTTTTGTGATTAAAAAAAAAAAAAAAAACCACATTGCAGGGCACAAAATAATGAACTACATTTGATTTTGTTTCTGTTTTGTGATTTGTCCCAGACAGGGTAAGAACTTGCTATTCACAGAGCTCCTCCTTTGGCTCCTGTGGTGTAAAGCTACCTGTACCTCCAGCTACATGGAAAAAATTGCAAAATAATTAAAATACAAGAACCCTGGATTTATTTGAAGTAACACCAACAGAGATCTGGAATGATTCCATTAAAAGCACTGCAGTCATGCTGTTTCTAAAAGGATATCTAAAGGTGAGACATTCTCCAGGGCCTAGACAGTAATCTTTGTTACATTTTTAAGTGGGGATCAGATCCTTGCACATACCTTCCTTGACTTTCATGGTTATTGAAATTTATACCAACTTAATATGTGGTTCAGTGATTTCCATACTCCAAAAGGAACGAGCTGAAATAACAGAGTAGGTTTCCTCAGATAACTGCATGTAGGCATGATCCATTTTGTGGTGTTACTCTGAGTATAAACTATTTTTAGGTGCAATGAGTCAGTCTAAATGAGTTGATGGAAAAAGATAAAAATGAAAGGACAGTCCAGTTAGAGGAAGTTATGGAGAGTAATGCTTTTATATAAACATTCTACAGAATTCATTTGGCTTTCCAAACTCTGTCTATAAATCAAAAAGTGCTTTTCAGTAGCTCAGGGAGACCTTTCAGGTCTAGCTGTCTACTTTTAGTTCAATTCCATTGAAAACAGAATTCTTACATATATATTTAAAGTAGATTTTTAAAAGTATTTTTGTAAATAATTAATGCAGGTATTCCAGTGATTATTATTATGTGACTACCAGCAGTGTGCACAATGAAAAATACAAGTAGCCAGCAGATTCCCAGCTGTGAAGAAAACACATCCAGCAAGATGATTTTTCAGCTAGTACCAGGAAAAACCCTGATTTATTTCTGTTTTTCTTAAATCAAACAGCCTAGTGCAGGGTTTTTTAAATGGTAACATAAACCAGATACATTTCAAAGACTTAGACTAGCTTATATTCGTGTTCTCACAGTACCATGAGGAATTTACACACACTGCTTCTGACAAGCCTTGCAATAAAATGAGTTACAGTATTGTAAAATAATGGTTTGTAACTATTTTCCTTTGTATTAAAGCTTCCCATAAATACATATTACTTGGATCAACATGGGGTAAACCTCACTCACTCCAGCTGAAAGATGGAGATCTTGGGGTCCCACCAGCCCAAACCTCCAGCCAACATTACCTTTCTCAAGAGGCTGGAAGTTACAGCAGGGATAAAAGTCATAAGGAATTCAAGGAAAACAGCAGCTTATTTAACAGCTAGGGAGCCATTAAGGATGGCAAAGCTGTAGTGAAGCTGAGAACTGTACCCTCATTTCTGTGTCCCAGGTCACCTCTTCACCAGCTAAATCCTTCTTTCACTTCCAGCCTTCTTTCTTAAACTGAGCATCATTTAAAGACAAAATGGGGAAAATTGATAAGTTATGGACTGAACAGGAGCAGTGTGATTTTCCATGAATCCAGGCACCTGCAAGGTATCAAAGCCAAAGGCATCATGTTTTGAAAAATGAGACTGAGGTTGTCAAGCAAGGCACCAGCAGTATGAGCTGTTTAATCCATGCTCATTTCCCCAAAACTGTGTCCAAGAGGATGTCACACTTTTCTGTTCTCAAGTTCAGCCTTATCTCTGAGAGCATCAGCAAGTTTCACCTCTTCTGAAAGAGCACTCTCCTGTGATTTATTTATAGTCTCCTGCTGCTTCTTGTAAGTAGAGTTTCACTCCCCTTCCTTTGCTCTGCCTCACATCACTATATTGCACTGGTACGCTGCTGCTTCACATATGAACCTTTCAGCAGCCTGTTTTCTTCCAGCTGCTAAGCTAAGTAAGCTAAAGGAGACCACTCAGAGGAATGGGAAGGAATTTAGGGACAACAATAATATTTAATGTGTAGAATCACAGAGTCTCAGCACACACCAAACATCCCTGCTAAGCTCGTGTTCCTAAAATGCTTTCAAGTTCACTAAAATTGGTAGATTGGTCTTTACACACATTAATACTGAGAGTTTTTCAGCTATCCCTACAAGCTCATTTCTGCCTATCATTTTTGTTGTGTCAGGGTGTTATTTGTGACCTGGTCAGTTTTAGAAATACACGGAATACAACATGTTTTAAAAGACTGTAAGACTGCTGCCACCTTTGTCTACATTGCTGGGTCTGTCTGTTGTGTACCTCAGGTGCACATGTATGTTTGTCTTTGTGTAACATGAAAATACTTCAGAAATGCCTTGAAAGTCCTACTGCCCTATTCTTAAAAAGTCTTGCATCTATTTTAAAATACAGAACATGGTGAAACAATAAATAAGGGAAAATCCTTGAAATGCCTGAGACATTTCCAAGATGTTACCTAAGAATATAATCTCAATTTAAACATATAATTCCCTTGATTACCACTTTTGCCTTAATGTACTTTGGTGTGCTGCACAGTTCAGAATGAACACTTTGCTTTTTTGTGGAACAATATTTATTCTTATTAGTAAAGTTTTTAGGAGTTTTGCTCAAACTTAAAAATTAATAAATTGATAAATGTAATTAATAATTTTGAGTTTACCTGGAATTTTATCTGCAGTGTAAAATAAAGGCTATGGATCCACAGCCCGCAGTGAGGCAAATAACCTTCCTGGGATACTCTTGATCTGGCATGGCTATTTTGAACTAGTTATCAGTTTAATCTATAAAGTTACCCTCCAGGCAGTGAATTGCTTGGTAACTAGTTCTGTGTATCCAACACAAATGATTTTAGAATCCCTGCACTGCAGCACAGAACACGGCAGCACGAGGAAGTTTTCAGACACCATCTAATTCTGCCTGCCCAAACTGGCTGAAACAAGTGTTACCTTTAAGGATTTTTTTTTCCATTCAAAGCTCTTGTTGTCTACAAAAGAAGGGTGAAAGCTCTACGTTTCAGCTCTGCCTTCAGATAGTCCTAATAGCTTAGGCCTGGCTTGATTCAGTTCATGTGTTTGACACTTTGTACACCACTATCTGAGTTGTTGTAATCTGTAAAGCCCCAGGAGAAGTGGATTAAATTTTTTACAATGCAAGGGTTTAGATTCAAGTCTTTTACAAGGCTTTATCTGTTGCCTTTGCACAGTATGGGAAAACTTTCAGCAAAATCTGGAAGGTAAAATATAGACCCTGGGATAGTGATTTCTTTTCCTTTTTCAGAAAGGTTTCTTTAAGTAGAGGGAAAATTAGGTCATATTTTGATTTCTCTTGGCTGGCTTGTCTCCAAGATGGCCTGCACCCAGTTTCTTCTGAACTTTTCACTTCTCAGAAGGATAGTGTCTCATGTCAGAATGATAAAGACTCTTGTCAAGAAGTACTGTGGAACATGGTAAGCTGAACATTCATCAACAGTACAAAATTTCTGATGGCAACAGCTACAAATAACTTACAGGAAATATTCAAAGAAATTGTTTATTCAACAGTACTTCCTGTGGCTCTGCAGTTCATCCAGGTGCACAAGCTCCGTTTTTCACAGAACATTCATCTCTGTTTCTTTTAGTTTGGATTTCTCATCAACAGATTACCCAAGCCAAGATTTAAGTGTAAGTTTTGTAAACAAGTAAATCAGGACTCATACTTTTTACTGAACAGAAAGAAAAATGCTAAACCAGAAGGTGTTACGTAAAGCCCAAGAGATGGATAAGGGTGCGAGTTTACATTGTTTTCATTGGCCATATTTGACAGAAGCAAAAATAGGAAGCACTGCTATCAGACCTACTCTGCCAGATCTACCAGTATAAATTGTCCCAGTAGAACACTAAGATAAATTCTCATTTCCCACCTATTTTCTTTTCTGCGTTAGGGTTATTTCGGACATGCCAAGGTCAAAATCATGCCTGTTAGAGTACTTCTAGCAGTAATGCCCACCTATCATACACCCAGGTCTTTGACACCCTGACTGACTACAGAGGGGTAAAAATCACCTTTTGATATAGCACTGAGTTTTCTACCAAAGCAGACAACTATACTGTACATTATAATTGTCTGAACTGGCACTCACATACAGGGCTCTGAGTGAAGTGCTACAAATCTAAAAGTGATTTTAGATTAGTGATTTTTTATTTGTTTAGTGATTTTTTGTTTGTTTCAAAGCATTCACAGACAAGTACTAGTTTGTTTGAAAACTGCCATTCTGTATACCATGTAAATAGCTTTCAGGTTATAGATTCATGTGCACTTATATGAATATTACTTATGGGACACAGATTTGTCATATAAATTGCACGGTTTGTATATTTTTTCCTGTATGGAGAGGAAAACATTAGGAATAAATGGATGATGGGTAACAGAGTGTGTGATTATCATTGCTTACATCAGGTCTGGGATTTCAAGTTACCCAGTGTTCATCTGAAAATATGCAAACACTAATCAGAGCTGCTCAGCACATCTTCCTGATGTGCAGCTGAATCCTTCTGAATGGCAGCTTTTTCACTCACTGTAGTAGGCTTTTTTTCACTGTAGATGGTTTTTTTTCACTTTTTTTTTCTCAGTTCAACCAGATTTGCTGAAAAATTAGCATTGGGCTTCCTAAGTGGATCTTTCCACATCTCTTCCATTTTCTCTTGAGCAAATGCAAATTACATTGAGCCCATTTCAGATAAATATATTCATCTGTAAGGGACAGAATACATATGTGAAAGTCATCTAAATCATTTTGTCTTGTTCTACAGGTTCTTGGGATTCTTACAAGGGAAGACTACAGCAATTTAATACCTTTCCAAACTATCATTTGTTGAATGTATTGCCTGATAGTGGTTTTGAAACGACAGTAAAAGGAGGTGATTTACAAACTGTTTTGAGGCTTCTTCCATTCCAAAGCACCATTCTTAAACAGATAAACATACTCTTTTAATTTTTACTGAAACATGGAAATCTGGCAGGTCTGACAAGTGCAATCTGAACTGTGATCCCACTGTGATTCCTACACTGATGTCATGAATTCACAGCCAGTGGTACCAGCAGACCACAAGGTCAGTAGTCTAAGCTGCAGTTTTCAAAGGATCACAAGACCTTTTCTGCAGAAGAAAACTAATACAAAACCTGATTTAAGTCAATGAAAGACTCATAGTTTGGCAAAGGGCTAAAAAAAACCACCCAAAACTGGTGTCCATATATATTATGGATAAGAAAAGGACTTTATCCTAAGGTCTTATCCTAAATTTTTTCTGCAGAAGAAAACTAATACAAAACCTGATTTAAGTCAATGAAATACTCATATTTTGGCAATGGACTAAAAAAAACCCCAAAACTGGTGTCCCTATCCATATTATGGATAGAAAAGATTTTATCCTAAGGTCTTATCCTAAATTCTTGGAAAAATCTCAGCTGCTCTGTCTGCAGAATTCAGAGCCCCTCTTTCCAGCAGGTGGTCTTGGTTGGATTAGGATGCAATAACTATTAACATGTTCTTAGGAGGATTTCTCTTCACTGCACTCTCTACAACTACAAAAAATAAGGAGGATACTTTGATTTGCATTTCATAAACCCTTTACTGAGTTTTTGTGGCTTACACTTGCAGTCCTAACGCTTCAGTTGTTAATAAGAGAAGTCCTTCTTGAAGCAGGGATGATAGAATTTATCCTGTCACAAATGTGTTAGGGTCAAAGTGAGGGACTATTGAAAAGAGTGACACACCTGGGAAACACCAACTCAGATTATGCATCATCTAGGTAAGTGAGCCCATCCAATAATTCTTTACATTCTGAAGAGTAAACTATAATTAAATACTAAAGAAAGGCAATTCTTGGTGCAGCAATTCAGTAAAACCTTAGACTTCAATTAGCAAGATGGATGTTGGAAGCACACAGCAAAAATAATGACATTTGCAATGCTATCTGGAAGCAGCAAGCAAATTGAAAAGAAATTCTAGACTCTCCAAAGGAGGTGTGGAGTAGGAGTGGTACAACAGGGCTCTGCACAGCTTGCTTGTTGTGAGTGCAATTTATAGATCATGAGGGCACCTGTTTTACTGGAATAATACAGAGGTCAGGGAAATGCAGCTGCCTGAACAAAGCAGCCATAGCTGACAGTTTGCTTTTAAGCAAAATCAATTTCAGGCCGTTGGCAAGTAAAACAACCTTAGACATAAAATTGTGTTGTTGAATTAACACTAAAAGAAATGCTGTGGTGTTCTGAATGCATTTTTTAAAAGCAGTCAGTGAAAACGTGTTAAGGATGTGTCCACTTAAAGCCTATTGTTGTAACACTTCTATTGAGTGGAAACCCCAAGTGAAATAGCCTAAGAAGTGACTAAATGTGAAACCTTCCGTTTCCAAGTGGAAATAAAACCAAAAAGTTCTAATAAATAAATAAATAAGTTTTAATAATAAGTAACTAAAACCAATAAAACCTAAAATGCACTCAGCTGTGATAACCTTGTCTTTAATAACAGAAAGGAAGGACTAAAGCATCTCCCTCACAGACAAGGGTGAGAGCAGGTTGAATTTGTGAGGATCTTACAATACAAGAGGGGGTTTTATATCACCATTTCCTGTTGCAACAGGAGCACTTCCTCATTGAAAAGAACCTGAAATTTAGTACCAGCAGAACCTGAGTTACCTGCTTTGACAGCAGCAAAGGTGATTTCATAGAGAGAACAGGAAAAGTAGGGAGAGAACAGGAACACTGAGCCACTCGGTGGTGATGAGTGAAATTGAGCTACAAGAGTTTTTTTTGAAATGCAGCTGGATATCATGATGCCAGATGAAGCAAGGACTTCCACAGTAATCACAGCAGCACAACTACTGAAGCTGCCCCATCAGGAAGCATGCAAGGTAAGGAGGAGAAGTGCAAAAAATCTAGTAGGCACTGAAAAATTATTTGTGAAATGTTGGCAAACAACCAGCCACCATAACCACCAACCCACGTGCATTCCCACAAAGGCAACAGGTATCATCAAGGAGCAAATTCCCAGCTGCTGTTGGTCTCTAATCAAAAGGGCAGCAGTAATAATAATAATAATAAATAGTGACACAAAATAATTATTAATAATCTGAAGCAATAGTAATTTCTTAGATGCTGATTTATTTTTTTCTACTCAGAGCACCATCCAAGAGTGGGAGGGCCCATGGAGACCCTCCTGCAAATGAAGTGGTCTAATGGTGAGAAACAAAACAAAACAAATCTACAAATAAAATCTGTACCATTGTGAAAGAATGGGCAAATACATAGAAACAGCTTTTCTAGTTATTCAACTGACAGGCAGCTGTCCCTTGCAAACTAGAAGATGGAGAATCATCTAATAAAAACTTCCCTTCATAGAAAGTTACCAAAATGCTTAAGAAATAGAAGAACAATACAGAATCATATTTTTATTATATCTGTATTATTAATACAGATTTGGGAGCAGCTGTTTAGTTTTCCCCATATCAATCAAAATGGTGACAGTGACAGATAAATCCACATATGGGACAATTCACATTCTACTTAAGTGAGTGAAAGTCAGGGGTTAGCAGCAATTTATACAGCTCAGGCTTTTACAGTCCTCTGTGGTTGCTGGAAGGCTGCCAGGGAAATGCCATCAAGGCAGTTTGCTTTCACACTGCAGGATCTGCAGTTTTGTATCAGGTTAAGAGGAAGAGGAACATGGCACTGCACACTTCATTAGAACAGCAGTGATGAAGCCAGGATAAGAACAAAGGAAAACTAACAGACATAAAAAATGCGAGCTGAAATTGTTAATATAAAAAATACTAACAACGTTCACAGGACACTAAGCTGCTATAATAAACCTGTGCTGTAAGAGTAAGTGGCAAACAGTGGGCTATAATTTCCTCTTTTTGTCAGAGAAAGATAGAAGGAAACCATCATAATCTAATATAGATGACATCTTTGATAATTATTTTTAAAAAGTAAAATGTCATTTATCCCACATAACAGTCTTATTTAACATGTCACAGTAGTCCTCATGGGGGAAAAAGATTTATTTTTCTCGGTTTACAGCTGTAGGCTTTGCAGAAATACTCCACATAAACTGCATTTGAGGGGACTGAGTGGCTTTATATCCAGTATTCTCAAACCCATCAAATACTAAATTCCATAATGCTTTTGAAAATGTAAGCCTGTATATAATGCATTGCACCTGTCTGTACTTGTGATACCTACATTCAGATGAAGCACAGAGAATTGATGTTAGTTTGTCCAAATAATTCTTTTACACTTCTCCAAGGAGTGGGAAACAACTTGGGATTTACAAAAAGACCAGTCATTATTTCAATTATTAAAAACTTTCTTCTAAGGAATGTAATTTTACATTATACACTTCTTAACAAAAAAATCCTGGCAGAAAGAACTTGCAGGTTAAATACTTCCTGTAATTCTCAGCAAACAGCCCAGGTGTATGAAACAAACAGATCTGTTTGTTTCCTCTGTGCTATGTGTATACACACACACACTTTTTCTGAGCAGAGAACTGACTCATGGTAGCTAATTGTAGTAATGAAATCCACAAAACAGGGAATTAATTTAATATTCTGCTGTGCCTCTGCCCAGCCATTCTCTAGGTACAAAAATGTTCCTCAAAACTCATCTTTAATGCTGAAATGTGGCTGATCTTCAGGTTTAAAGTCCAGATTGGGGCTGCCATCCTCATTCAGAATTCGGCGAGAAGTATAGCCAACAATTGGATATTTGGCTTTATAAACATTATTGAAGATGTCATCCAGGGACTTCAGTTCCTCCTCTGTGAGTCCTGTCTAAAGGAAACATGGAAATGAAAGTCCCGTCTCAAAGAAATAAAAATAGAGATACTTACATGAGGTTTTTTTAATGATTACTGTAAACCTTAGGGTCAGCTTTTGGGCTTACACTGCAGAGCATGATGAACAAAATTGATAGTACAGCTTGTAATTGTATCCTTTCCATTCAAATTCAGCCTTGACAAAACTTTAAGATATTCAGGTCAAACAAGTAACAACCTACCACCAGAGCTAGCATTCACTGCCACATCAGGATACACCAAACCAAAAGAAAGGGATTTACTGTCTTTGTGAGCATCTTTTTAAACAGCAGGCAATTTCCCTTTCACATGTTTACAGAAGTTGTATTGATTCCACAAATGAAAATCTTTCCTCTTGAAGGTTGTTAGCACCTTTCATGACCAGTAAATATATTTTATGTATCTAAAGAGAACTAATGCATTTTGATTTTAAATATGTGAGTCAACTTATATAAATACAAACAATTTAAAATAATAATTTATCATCTTGCATAATAATAAAAATTTACAAAGTGCAATTAAACTGACAGCCCATTTTCTTACTGTGTCATGTGTAAGATCTGCTGGATCTAGAGACATCTTTGCAACTCCTCTTGTTGAGTCTTTTCCAACCAAAGCATTGTATGGGGCTCCTTTTCCATAAAATTCTGTCAGATTTAAGAAAAAAAAAATCCAGTGATGATCTGACAATGTACAGGGTATGTTCAGCCTCTGCCCTTCACCAGACTGTGAACTGAATGTCAGTGAACTGAAAGCAACAACTCAAGCCTAAGATTCTTCTTTCCAGAACTGACTTTGGATTTCCTACTTTTTGGGGTTATACAGCTGCTGACCTTCCTATACTGCATTCTTAAAATTTACCTATTATTTCAGGAGTTGTGCTTTACATTCTCATGAGATGTTTGTAGACCCCAGAATTTGCAAGCTTTGTGTAATTTAGGATTTGAAGATCGGCCAACCCGATGTGTATGCCCAGACAGGTTAGTACAGACACAGTAAAACAAGCCATTCATTTACTTATGATGACATCAAGGCAAGTGTCTAAAAACCTCATGGTCCCTTCAAACTTTTTACAGCAAATCTGGATTAAGCAGCAGGAGCTCCAATTAAAACACTTGTAGTTCTCAGGGAAGGCAAAGCCAGCACGGGGTGTGAACAGCAGCACAGAAGGAAAAGATGCAGCTGCAGCAGCGCTGATACAGTGGGTATGTCCACATCAGGTTTGATCTGCTCAGCTCATATACCCAGGGCAGTAAAATGCTGTAGCTGCCATGTGGCTTGACCCCACATCTGGCACGGACTCAGGGATCTGGGAAGTTCTTCCAGTTTTCATTAGCAGTGCCCAAGCTAGCTGGACAGTGCTGGCTTGTCTGTCTACATGTTGTGATCTCAGACCAGTCTAAGTTCTAGACAAAACCTTAGTAGGGGGAGCTGTCACAGGAGGAAAATCAAGATTTTTAGAAGAGGAAAAAGTGTATCTTTATGTTGCAATTGAACTGCAAGCTTCCAATACACTGGGAATATTTAAAACCAATGTCTGAATAATATCATGAAAGCAAAGTAGACGGCAGAGGAGAAGCACACTAACCTTTTCCAGAGGTGACATCAAACACTACTCCCTTCACCGCCAAGTAGATGGGCTGTCCTTCCTGGAGGGAAAGCCATCAATACATCTTCAGCACTTAAGCACAGGCAAAAAGCAGTTCGTTTTACTGTGAAATCCACAAGCTCTTAGGACACAAATTCTTTGTTGCATGTTTACCTTGTTATACCACCATACACTTTCCTTCTCTTGACATTTCTTGCTTGTGCTTTAAATTGCCCCTAATATTCTTTGAGGGTTCAGCCATAAGCAATGAGAATCTTTTTAATCTAAACAGCACAACCACAGAAGACATGTCCCTTTTGCAAGTCACCTCTTGTCTGCACACTAGTCTGCTTGAAGATTATCAACTGCATCTTTCTATTCCTAATGCAGATGGATATTGCCCAAAATAAAAGGGTGTGTGGCAAACAGCATTATTTGATTAAGAAACAAAGATAAATACATAAACACACGTAAATCTGATCTGCTGACATCTGTTTTACTTAATAAGCCAGTGCTTCTGCTTTGTGTTTTATACCTAAGATGTGATTTTAGTCAGACATTGGTTAGTCTCTTCAAAGTATTTGGAGAAGACCCTGAGAAGGTCAGACAGCAAGTGTTTCCAAAGAGAAGCAGATGTGTATCAACACAGGACCATATCATTTTGAGTCTGGCGTTCTGCTGAGGCTTCTGAATCACAGCAAGCTAAACACTCCTAAGTTAAAACTGTCTTGTTATTTTGATAATCTTGGTGGGATTTTGTGGTTGTTGTTGGGTTTTTTTGTTTTGTTTTTTTTGTTGTTGTTGTTTGGTTGGTTGGTTGGTTGGTTGGTTGTTTTGTTGGTGTTTTTTTTAATTTTTTTTAAAGTCTAAGTACGTGGTTTAATGAATTACCGGGAGAAAATTAACTTTGGCTCCATCTCGGGGTAATCTGAAATTCTCTGCAGGAGCACCTTGCCGAGCAGGGAGAGTAAAACGGGCACACAGCACCCACTTATCTAACGGTGTGTGCGGCATGGGCCCGGCAGCCGCCAGCCGGACCGCGGCAGAGCCTGCAGCACACGGCTGCCCGCAAACCCCTCGCGAACTGCTGCCCGAGAAGCACGAGATGCCCAGAGCCAGGGCGGGGGGATGGCGGGGCGGCACAGCAGCAGAGCACGAGAAACCCGAGCTTGGCTCGGGGCTCGGAGCGCCAGGGAAGGCGGCAGCGCCGGGGCTGTGCGGGCCCGGCCCAGCCTCGGCGCAGAGCGGCGGCCCGGCCCTACCTGGCGCCCGTCGTATCTGGCCAGCTCGGGCTCGGTGAAGAGCCGCACGGGGGCCTCGGCCGGCGGCCTGAAGCGCAGCTCGGGCTCGGCGCCGGCGGCCGGCAGCAGCAGGAGCAGCAGGCAGGGCAGGAACAGGCAGGGCAGCGGCAGCGGGCCGCGGGCCGCAGCGCCCGCCATGCCGCGCAGCGCGCACCGCCCCCGGCCTGCGGCCCGGGCAGCGAGCGGGGTGGGACCGAGTTACAGGAGCGCCGTGGGGAGAGCCGCACAACAGCCCTGCCCTGAGGGGCACGGGAGGGCTTCGGCTGGGGAAAAGGAAGCTTGGGGGGAGCTTGTGGCGCTGCACGACCGCCTGAAGGGAGGCTGCAGCCGAGTGCGGATCTGCCGCTGCTCGGGGGTAACAGTCGGTAGGACAAAGGGAAACAGCCTCAGGTTTAGATTGGATGTTAGGGAAAACTTCTCCACAGAAAGGGTTGTCAGGCACTGCAACAGGCTGCCCCGGGCAGCTATGGCTGGAGGTATTTAAAAGAAACATGGATGTGGCATCTAAGGACGTGGTTTACAGATGGACTTGGCAGCACTAGAACAGACACCTAATAAAAAAAGATTTCTGAGTTTTCCTCCTTCTTCCCCTCTTGAAGTTTCTCTGCTAGCTGCTTTCAATGTTTGTTCACAAAACCAGTGCACACAGTGCAGGCTTCATCTTTGTGACTTAAAAACCCAGACATTTTTAGACTAGGAGCAGACTGAGTAAATAGGAAATTTTCAGATTGCTTTTCCCTATGCTATAAATACTGCACGGAGGAACATTCAGGACTGGCAGAAGAATAAGCTTGGTGTTTACAATTCTATGTAGAATTAAGAAAATTAGAAATTTTTTGCAGTTCAGATACATATATCACATCCATCGCTGCAGCGCTGACAGGTGAGGATCTGAAGGATTTAAAGCCTGAATGTTTGATCCTGCAGCATCCACTCTTCCTGAATACAGTGCTGTAGTTCAAATGTATAATAGGATTGTTATTGTCAAAGGACTTCAGATCTTGGTTGTTAACTTACTAGGCATGGGCCTTAGGCAGAGAGAAATGATCGATCATCTCAGCAGGGACTCCCTAACAGTGTTGCATCTTGTGAAAAATGCCAATCACTTATTTTAAAATGTTAAAAGTTTAATAGTAACAAAATAGTTATAAAATTAGTAATAAAAGTTAGAGCAATAAGAATTTGGACAATCAGAGTTAGGACAATAAAGGACAGTAAAAAACAAAGAATTACGGACCTTGGGCACTAAGCCCCAAAAAGCATGGCTCACTAACAAAGCATTAACCCTTAAAAGCAATAGCCTGTTGCATATTCACATATCTCATACATGATTCAAACATTCTTTTCAAACAAAGGGTGTCTTCTGCTTAACTTGTGCTTCCCCCCCTCATTTTATAAATCAATTCCTTTGGCTCCCAGGAGTCTGGAAGAAGTCTGGTTCTTCCCGATAAGGAGGCAATAATTCTCTTGGGATGTTGGTGTCTTGTTGCTGTTATCTCTATGTGAAGAATTTCTTGATTATCTTATCCATTCCTTGAGCTAGTTACAAAAAATATCTTACATCACACAGTGTCTATTTTAATATTATGCTATAGCCTAAAAACTATATTTACCACACCACTTAAAAGAGATTAATACAGCTTAACTTTCCAACATAACACATATAGTATTCATTTTAATATTTGCAAAGAGCCAATCGTATAATACACATTTTTCACACATCTCAATACAAAAAAAGTTGCACATGCTTTTTCTTGATGATGCAACATTAACAATTACTTCCACGCTGGGGAATAAAAAAAAAATAGCTGTGTAGGTATTTGTGGCCACGTGGTTTTGATTTTATTTTCCTGCAGCGCCCCATTGCTGCGGGCACAGTGTGGGTGGGTCACCCCAGGAGTCCTGCAGGAATTCTGTCTGCTGGTCAAGCTCGCCTGGTGTTCTGGTGTTCTGACAACAGCCTTGAGCAAAAGAAAATGAAAATTAAAAAATAATAATAAAAGGTAGTATTTTGTGCAGCTTGGGGGGAGCCGGTTTTCCAAGTCTGGCTCCTGCTTGTGTTAGCGGAGTTTGAGCTGCGAAGCAGAAGAGTCTCATGTTCCCGTCGGCAGTCTCAGGAGGAGCGATGTTCCCGCAGCCCTGCCCGAGCCCTGAGCCGTGTGCCGAGCGGCGCCGTGCCCGGACTACGCCTCCCGGCAGCCCCGGCAAGGGGCGGGCACCGCCCGGGGACGGGAAGGGCCGGGCCGCGGGACGGCGGCGTGTCGCGGGGAGCTCGGCCGGGGCGTGCGGCCGCAGCCGCAGCCTGCAGACAGCGCCGGGCGCGCACGGCTCCGCGTTTTACCTTTGAACGGGGTAAAACCGCGGGCAGCCGCGGTTTCAGGGGTGTGAGGTGGGTACGGCTGGACGCTGTAGCAGGGGTTCGGTGACAAGGGGATGGTCTGTCGGGTGTGAGAAGCGACTTGGGTAGCAGAGCTGCCGCGTCCGAAAGTGAAGGACGCTTTATCACGCTGCCAAAAGCCCGCGGCAGCGCCTGGTTTGCATATCAATGTACAGGCTCAGCAGCCCGGCTTCCTTGCTCGTTCCTATCTCTCCTGGTAGACACACAAGCGATTTGTGCCAAGTTCAGCAGCGGTAGAGAGTCACAGCAGAGCGCTTTTGTTTGTATCTTGCAGGCAGAATGAATGCAGATATCTTCCTTCCTCTACATGTGACGGGTAGTTTGAGGTTCAGTCTTAATACATTCTAATTTAGTGTGGTACAGTCTGTTTAGTGTTAGCTTCTGGTTTTCTTGCCAGGCTAGAAGGCATTGGAAGGTGATGAATCAGCGGATCAGCAAAAGGCCTGTATGAACAAGTTCTCCTTTTATTTAAGGGAGTTTTATCCAGTAGGAAGGTTTTAGCCTGTGACTATCAATATGGAGTTGACTTGTGTGCTTGTACCTAGGGAAGGTACTTGTGAGAGTTAATGAATCTGCATTGATGCCTGAAGTATGGACATGGGTGATGCATGTCATGTTTTCACCTTAAGTGTCGGCCACCACTGACACTGCTCCCCATATCTTTGGGTTCATCCCAGACTGTGGCAGGAGTCAAGATAGCGTGTGTGTGTAAGTGCAGCACACGTGTGTGCGTTCCTTCTCCAGCACCTGCAGCAGTCTTTGTTGCTTCTGCCCCTGGCAGGAATGCTCAAATGTCTGTAATTGCCTTTTCTGAGCTTCTTTTTGTCTAGTGCTTTTCTGTGTACAGGACTGAGAAAGAGCTGCTGGGACATGGGCAGGTTCCTGCGGTTGTTTCTCCCTCAGTTGTATGTGCTGAGCCCAGAGGAATGCTGAGTGAAGTTCTGCTTCATGCCCTTCCTGCCCTTGACATCCTGTGCTGTCTCTGCATCCTGCTGCAAATTCAGCCACCCTGCAATCCGTGTTCCTTCTGATTGGCACCACACTTCATCCCTTCATCAAAAACACCACATGGGAAGGGCTGGCCTGTGAGGGTGAACCTGGCTGGCATGCTCCAGGTTTGCTGTTGGCAGAATCCCTGAATCCAGGGCGGGTGGCAAGTGTGAAGTGGAATCAGCTGTCCTGCAGTAATGCTGTGCTGGCTTCCCAGTCCCTGGGAGGCTGTAGGAGGGGGTGTGTGTGTGTGAGGTGTTGGGTTTGTAGGTCTGTGTGCTGCTCAGAACACAGTGGCTGAGCCATGCACAGCGCTGGGATCTTGGTGGCCTCAGTTCAGGTGCTCAGGATCTGCAGTAAAATATAGCTGTTTTTAGGGAGTGGGTCTTACACATCAACCTGCTTACTGCATCTGAAGCAATGTCAGTAGTCCCACTCTTGCCTGGCTGTCCTTCTCTGGCTTTATCTGTGAAAAGCTTGTGAAACATTGTGAACAGAGATAAGAAAACATAGTTGCATATTGTTTGGGATTTTTTGGTTTGTTTCTGAGGAGTGCTGAAAGGTTTTGTTTTTTGAGCTTACTACAGAATAATTTAGATTGTGAATTACCTCTAAGATGATTTTTCTTCCACTTGTTGAAAAAAATTGCTGTAGGTCCTCTTGAGAGGGTAGGAAATAATGCTTATTTTGTTCTTTTTTAAACTTATGTTGAGATCTCCTTGTCATCAGGAATAGAATTCACTTACCCTCCCAATAACCTCAGTCAATGAGGTGCCTGTAGCTGGGGAATCAGAGAGGTGTAGGAGTCAGCTGAGGAACTGCAGTGACTTTGTAACTTACATTGCATTTGTTGGACCAGCTCTGGTATCAGCCATTTGCACGAGTGTGATTTGAACTGGGTTCTTAGATGATTTAAGTGTAACTAGTACAAGAGGTTCAGTGAGTACTTTTCTTGGTTCAGAGTAGTGTATAGAATTCACTTACCCTCCCAATAACCTCAGTCAATGAGGTGCCTGTAGCTGGGGAATCAGAGAGGTGTAGGAGTCAGCTGAGGAACTGCAGTGACTTTGTAACTTACATTACATTTATTGGACCAGCTCTGGTATCAGCAATTTGCACGAGTGTGATTTGAACTGGTTTCTTAGCTGATTTAGTGTAACTAGTACTAGAGGTTCAGTGAGTACTTTTCTTGCTTCAGAGTAGTGTCTTTTGGGTCAGATACACAGAACCAGCATGTTTCTACAAAAAGGAGCAGAGTTTTAATTTTCTCTTCTTTTGTGGTGATAATTGAAAAAAGTATCTTCAGTTGGACCCCAGTAAGAGTCTTGCATGTGAGCTGAGTTTTTAAGCTACGAGTTACCTCTTCACTTCCTGCCTCATGCTATGGGAAATCATGCTTTATTTATGTACTAAGCATTTAAAAACAGCTGGGTAACTGCTTTCATCTTGCTTTGCATGATGAATACAGAAATACAGCAGGAGGTGAAGGAGACTTTACGTCAGACTTTGAACACATAAAGTGAGTGGACTCTTTCCTAATAGGTGCTAATGATGATCTGGTAATAGCATAATAATGATTTCAGTACTGAATTGGTGAAATAAAAGCACTCCCTTATGGATACATTCACATTTCTGTTGTGTAAGTTAGGGGTGTAGTGTCTAACAGCATTCAGTGCAGCTGCAGCATTAGCTGTGCCCCTGTTTTCCTTCAAACAGGAACAAGGCTAATGTGTTGTGCTGCAAGCTCATGCCTTGGATTGTGTTGTTGCAATCTCTGTGTCAGTTCCCACCGTGAAAGAAAGCTTGGAAAACATACAAGAGATACTTGCTATTTATAATGTATTGAATCTGTAGTGCTTCACAATGTCGTGTGATGCGTATCTGCTGTGACAAGCTTCTGACTCTGACAGAAGTGGCCTGGCAGTTTAAACCTAGAGCTCTGAATAGCAAAACAAGAAAACATCTGGTCTCTGTTGGTGTTTCAGAAACACTGGAAGACTAATTAATTGCATAACGACTAATATATAATAATCTGCACAGTGAGATCAAATAAGGACCAGAAATGTAGAGATGCTTGACTGTTGTCTCATAATGACCCAGCCACCTCTGGCTGAGACTGTATTTCAGTGCCTTGCATTAACACCTGTCAAAATGCATCTCATGCTTTTTGTACCTCTTTATTAAGAAGTGCTCATGCTCTGTTTGCTGCTATGTGCTGTGGTTTCTTTATGCCTAAAAATATATTCTTCAGTGACAGAATGAAGTTCCTGCTTGTCAGAGAGTGCTGTCCTAATTGCGGGGTTAAAGTGTGTTGGAGCTGCTGGGGAAATAATTACTTTGAACTTGAGTGGAAAGGTGATATTATTATTGAAGCAGCAGGGTAGAAGTAGGTTAAATATGCATGCAAGTCACTTAATATGTGGTTTTAAGTCTACAGAGCTGTGGCTTTTGTCTTGTGAACAAATGGAACAGATGTTGGGTGCTCTTGGACTGGGGGTGTGTTTTTGTGTATTAGGTTAGTTGGAGCCTCTTTTATTTGTACCATAGAAATTCCAACAATTGCAAGCTGAGAACATGTTTGGAAATTGAACCACTGTTTTAACTACACAGCTGAGTGAAGATGTGGAGCGAGTATCTGAAAATCCAGCAGAGGAGAGAGAAGAAGATATGGAAGTTCATGAAGATTCCAGCTCTGTTATTTTACCAGGTGAGAACTATTGACCCCAAATGTACTGATTTTTAGGGCCTGTTAGCTACTGCAGTGCGTGGCTTTGGTTGTTTTGGTTTTGCTATTTTATTGCACTTCTGAAAGTAAACAAAACACTAATTTCTCTACTAATTTAATTAATTTATTTTTTGTGAATCAGTACTGATGGAAAGCCAAGTGGGTTTTCCAAGGACAAATAGGAGAATGTCTTCTTTGTCAGGAGCTGTGCTCCATCAAAACAGGTTCAGCACTTCTGACTCTGGGATAGCTTAGGATGTCATCTTCCTTGATGTTGTGTCTCACCTGAGTGGCAGTGGGTTGCAGGCAGACTGTGCTAGATTTACATGAGCAAGATGCAATATTGCATAGATGCTTTGAAAGAGATTCTTAGTTAGACTGGATCCTTGTTCAGGCTGCTTTTGGAGGGCATGGAGCAGTGTTGAATGGGTTTATTGCAGCTCAGGGGTGGGCATGGAGGTTAGCCAGCCTGAAAGGAGCATGGCCTTTCAAGACATATTTGTTTCAGCCGTGCAATTTTATGCATATTAATGTCCTAATTGCCTTGGCTACCATCTCCTGGTATGTAACTTGCCCATGGACATTTGTGGGTGGTTACGTGTGCAGTAGGGTTCACTAAAAGGCTCCTGTTTGCTGTGGGAAGGCACAAACACCAAACTGTAGAGTTGGAGAGCAGTGTGTGGCATGGCCTGAGAGGGCCTGACTCACTAAATGACACCACACAGAACAGTCAGCAGGAAGCATGGCTGCTTATCTCCTTTCTTATGTTGAGTTTTAACATAAAATTTTGTGTGTTCAGCTGTATATCTGTCACACACAGCTGTATGTCTGTTACACATCACTCATGACAAAACGTGATGTGTAACTCAAGAGTACAGGAACCTTTTCCTTCGAAGTATTGCCAGAAGAAAAGGCAAATGCAAGGGGTGTGGGTAAAGCAGTGTCTGTGTGTGGGTGAGACTACTGTGAAGATCTAAAGAGAACAAGATTTGAAGGAAAGGAGATTCTGGGAGAGTTGTGTCAGTCTCTTTCTAGCTGTAATTGAAAGAACCCTTCTATGAAAGTTTTTAACATGCACAAGGAATTGTGAACTAGAGGGTAACAAATATCAAGTGACTTCTGCCATGGTAGAGATGCAGTGCATACAGTTGGCCATGAGCATTAGAATATTAAATCACTCCACTGAGGTCTATGCTGCATGTGTAAGAATCACTTCAGACTGGAAAAGGGCAGAAATGAGTTGGGTTTTTTTCCCCAGAAGTAAAGATTAACTGTCAACAGACTTTCTTGTGAACTTCAAACTTTGTTTCTCAGTTGTCCTTGAATACAAGCCTTGTTTCCTGCCTGCAGTGGCCTTAAGCAGAAGTTCACAGCCAAATTCTGGCATGCGAAAAGGAGGCACAATCTTAGGTTGATTGCACCTTGTACTTGAGAAGGAATATCTGCCTGGCTGATCATCAAAACTAGAATTAGCTGTGGTTTTTAAAATCAAGCTGAGTTTGAGGCTTACTTTCCTCTCACATGATTGGTCTTTAAATGAAAATTCAGCAAAAATATCTGTATGTTTAAGTCCCAATCCATGTTCTGTTTGGTTCCAGATGGTGAGCTGGGTGCCACTACCCCTTCTTTGCGTTTCAGCAAGACCTGCCTAAAGAATGTTTTTTCAGTAATACTCCTGTTTATTTATCTGCTGCTCATGGCTGTAGCTGTATTCCTTGTCTACCAAACCATCAGTGACTTCAGGGAGAAGCTCAAGCACCCAGTGATGTCTGTCACTTATAAGGAAGTGTCCTTGTATGATGCACCTGGTAAGAGTGGTAACAAGTAAACTGGGTTAAATTCTTGTTCATGTTTTTCTTGGATTGTTTTAAATTTTTGGTGTTCATTGTTCAGAGCCCAGAGTGAACAGAGTGCATATAATACTTAACCCCAGTCTTTAATTTCCTCACTTTAGATTAAAAAGTTGTATTGGCTTTGCACAGAAATGTTAACATTGTATGGGAGATTTTTGGGAGCCTTCATGCCAATAAAATGAATGGCAGAAGCTGTGGAGAATTATGCAACATTTCATAGATAAGAAGAGTTTTCAGACTCTAAAATAAATCCTCTTTTAGAGGAGAAAGTTAATTCCTTTTGGAAACATTCCCCAAACTGTATCATTCAAACAGAGTAACACATAGGATGTGTATCAGGAGCTCAGTGCTGCGCTGGGCAATGAGATGCCATTCACAGTAAAGAGGGTGAATTTCTCAAACCAACCACAAAATAACCACAATGCCACTTTCTACTTCCACCCTGCCTTGTTTACAGCATGGCATTACGTCAGTAGGCAATGAAAATATGATGTGGCTGCAGGGAACAATGTTGGCACAAAAATGCAGCATGGCAGCAGAAGCTCTTTGCAGTTTGCAGGAGGAGTTGCTCCACAGGGGCATTTTTGAATAGTGAGTTCTGTTGTTATTATTTTTTTAATTGTCCAGTAACCATTCATAAGTCGAGCCATGGTAGCAAATGCAGCTCAGTCAGTCATCAGAGAGTTTCCAGTTTAACAATAATACTTCTATTAGAAGTGTCACCACATTTTCCAAATACCCACTTCAGCAGTTGTGGCTGAAAGGTGTTTTGAGTTGTTGCCATATTACTGTAGTTGTTTTTCTCTATGGCCACTTAGCCCAGCTCTGGAAGTAGTGCCTTATGTTTGGACCATATGAATCTGACTTTGAGAGTAAGCAAACTCAAGCTTTTCCCCCCTTTTTTATTTTTCCTTTTTTTTTTTTTCCCATGTGAGCTTTTCATCCAGCAGAAAGAAAAAAAGCAGATTTGAAATAGGCAGAGCAGCATACATATAAATCCAAAAGTATTATTGGAAATCCCTGCAGATCAGAGAACCTAAATCAATGTAGTCCTTTATTTTGTTGCTCTATTAAAATTATGAGATGGCAAGTTGCAAGCATGGAGCTCTGAAGAAAGGAATAAAGCATTTCATACATGCTGAGTGCTTTGACATCTCACATTTTGGTGGCCAGGTTATCTCTGTTGTGAGTTAATGATACCTAATAAATCATACTTTTTTTTTCAAGTTGGACTAGGTTATCTTCCAGCAAACTTGTTTCCAGTAATAAATATGGCATAGGTGATGTAAAAGGATTTTGAGGTTTGGCTCTTGTATTTTGCTAGCTTTCCAAAGCTGAGATAGCTGAGGTTGCTTGAACGTGCTGTTGGGCTGAAACAGGAGGTTTATGGCATATGTGGCTTTCCATCCAGGTGAAGTAGTTGTCTGCCCTACTCAGTGCTGTAAATAATAAGGGATGGTAGCAGTTAGTGCATGTTTGATGGCTTTGATTTTTATGATGATGTCACATTCAGTTGACAGAAGATGCTGTATTCTGAAGAGCATCTTTTCACTTCTATTTGCTCAGCCAGTGATCTTTGATCTGTCATGTATGGTATGTGCATTATTTCCAATTAACACTTGATGTGTTAAATGCTAATATCTGAAAACTAAAGCACTACATGTCCCATTTTATGCTCCCTGACATATTTTACAGGTTCATCTGAGATTGATGGATTAGCTGCTGGCTTCTGGGAAACTCAGTAGCTTTTATGAACCTTGAACTGTTGTAACAGAATATGAGCCCTGATTTTTTTTCAGTGCATTGTGGGGGTTTGGTCCTGGTGCAGTTGGTGTTTTTGTCCTGCTCCAGAAAAATGTGGAAGTGCATGGTTTAATTTGATTGTTTTGTGGCATCTTAAAGATAGCTCAGTATTCTGTGGGATTAAATTCCAGAATGAAAATCTATGTCCTCAGGAAGGAAATGAGCGCTCTCCAATGTTTTTTCTCCCCAAACAGGTATTGCCTTTTACCCAGGCAAGGCTCGGCTGCTTAGCTGCAAACATCATTACTACGATCACATTCCACCTCTGATAAATCCAGGTCAGCCAGGAGACATTGAATGCACCACTCAGAGGATCAACTACACAGATCCTTTTACTAATCAAACTATGGTAATAACAATATCATACAACAAAGCTTGTTCAGTGTGGGGTTTCTGGTCATAATCTTGTTGGAAAGTAAATTTGTGTACTACATGCTGTTTAAAAATTCCTTGCTTTTGGATTTTTTGTAAGCCATCTGTCATTTTGTTTTCAGAAATGTAAAAGACCCCAGTCAGTGTATATATGTGTTATGGAAGATCAGCTCTCCTGTGGGTGTGTGCAGCACAAAACCCTTAATGGGATAAAATAAGTCATTTTTCACAGTGAAGCTCTCACTTCATTCTTCTCCTAAATGAACTGGGAAGCATTTTCCTTGATGTGGTAAACCTAGCTTTGATTGAAGGCAGCATCAGTATCCATTACAGGAGAATAGCTAATCTCTTTTTTTATGTTTGCTGGGAATTCATACATGAATTCCTGCTGGGAATTATATACCATGTTTGTCACACTTGGAAGAATCTTAAATGGGCACCAAGTGCTTCATTACAAATGCTTTGAGCCAGCAAGATAGGTACACTGAGGAGTAATAGTCTGTCTCAAATTGCCCTTAGAAGTGCAGGGAATCTTGGCTCTTGATAAACAAATGTCAAAAACCCACAAATTACCATATTTAATACTTAAATATTAATATTTAAACACTGATGTAAAGACCTCCTTTTTAAACTAAAAGGAAGGACTGAAGTGGCATTCTTGTTAGCTATTTTAATAGATGTGTATTTAGTAGCAGCCAAGAAACTCTGTGTGTGTGTTAGATTTCTAGAGTATTAGTGCCAGATGGCAAATTAATGAACAGGAAATGAGGATTCCTTTGCTCCTCTCACCATCTCTGTTTGCTTACAGAAGTATGCTTTGGTTGTTCAAGGCCCTCGTGATGTGAAGAAAAGGGAGCTGGTGTTTTTGCAGTTCCATTTAAATGAAACAGACCAAGATTTTAGTGCCATTGACTACCTGCTGTTTTCTTCTTTCCAAGAGTTCGTCAGCAGGTATGTAAAGGGAGGATGAGCCTGTGGCTGCATTGAATTGCTGTCACAATACTTGTGGAAGCAAGGCTTTTTCAGTAAAAATCAGGCAAATGTTTGGAGTGTGTTGATGCTCTTTCATGTCTGTTGATGCTCTTCCATGTCATTGTTTACTAATCTGACCTTTAAAGAATGTATTGAGGGCTTTTTCAGTGACAAAAACTGTTCTTAAACCGTTTGTTGCTGCACTTCCTAAAAGCTTGGAGTTTGTGCTGGCTTCCTGCTGACTCCTGCTGTGGGTGATCAGGAAGTGTGCTGTCCTGGGTAGTGTGTCAGGAAGTGCACCAAGAGCACAAATATTTCTGTACCTTTTGGGAGTTTTAAAAGCAATTGCTGTAAAGGTCAGATCCCTAGATTGCTTTGTTGTGATTTCACTGAAAGATTAACTCTGTTTCTTTGTATTGCTGGCTTTATTTAAGATTCTACAGAATTACGTAAATTCATATATGGGGTTTTCAAAATAGTATTTTTGTATTGGTTTGGCATTGGTATCATTGGAGTAGCTAATCAACCTTCTAATTTTAAACAAGAATGGAATTAATCCTGTCTTGAACTTTCTTGAAAGACCTGCTCTTTTTTCCACCTTTTGCGAATAAATTTAATGTTTAGCGGTTTAATTTTTCTTTAATTTGAATTCAAGTTCCGTTCTTCTCTCTGAGATCCAGATTAAAAGTTAATCAAGAAATATTAGTGATAGTGACACCTGATAGAAATCCTTAATTTGATAATGGATGCTCGGTGAAAAAGGGACAGGGGATAGAGGACCTATGCAGAACAAAATTAGGTGAGGGAGGGAAGAAAACAGATTTTATTGTAGCAAGGCCTTCTCAGAGGCTTTGACGTGGTCATACTGATGCTTTTCAGATGGATCAAAGACTAGAAGTGTTCAGGCATGATATCTCTGGGTGGCCAAAGACCAGTTAGTTGGATTTTCCTTTTGTAAGGCATTTCTGCTTCAGTGAAGACATCCTAAGTCTTTCACTGTTTTCTGTAACAGTACTGAAACACCTCATAAAATGCTAATGTTCTGGGTGTTTTAGGCATTGATATTTTGGGGTGAGAGAACACCAGTTAAGAGTAGTGGTGTAGAAGGTGCTGCTTGTTCCTTATGTTGTTTTTTTCCTGGCTTGTGCTCTGGTTAGAAATGCTAGAAATGCTTACAAGTTACAAATGTTAGAACAGCTTACAGTGGGACCCCTTGCAGCAAAGTGCACAGCTCTTTCTGTACTGCCAGGCACCAGCACTGCCTGAGACCACTGCACTGCCCTGGTGCAGCTGGCTGGGGGCAGGATGAGCAGCTCAGTCTGTGCATCCTCAGGCCTTGGAAGCCACATGGGAAATGGGGATGTTTGTTTGGGGATGCATCCTTTGTGCTTGCTTGGGGCAGCTAGTAGGAATAGGAGTTAAAACTGGTTTTGAACTAACCCAGGTGCATGGTAGCATTGGCAAGGGAAAGATGGCCTTAGTGGTAAATGATCTGCATGTCTAGATGGAATACAGGAAAAGAAGCAGCTGTGGGCAAGAGGCCAGTGGTGTCTTTTCTGCAGCATCCTCCCAAACTTGACACAAATGGTGTGGCTTGTCTTGCTCAGTGCTGTGTTTGCTGTCCTGGCATGAACTGGCTGGGCTCAGGGCAGGTTGGGAGTTTACATTTCTCCTGACTATGAAAAGTGCATGTGAACCTGCACTGTGTATGTGGAGAGCACTCATTCTGTCCAGCTTCCAGCAGAAGAGAAAATAGAAATGATTTCTTGTTCATCAGCAGATGCTAAATTTAGCTGAAGGGAAGTCTGGCTTAAGATATCTGTAGAAACTGTGTCCTTCCATACAGCCTCTGAAAACTTCCATTACTGGCCTCTGTTAACTGCTTTTCCTGACAAAGTGTCTCACTGGTTATGAGAGCCCAGAATAACACTGTGCCCAGCAGTTCATGTACAGCGTTATCAGAGGTGCACAAGCAAGAAAAAAATGGCATCTAAAGACTTGTAGCTTTAAGAGATTTTTTGTGGTGTAGTAAGTGCTGAGGACCCGAGCAAGTTCCAGTTGTTTCTGTCAAGGGCTTTATTCTCTGCAGCCCTTCTGTTAAAATTGGATCAGACTCCATGAAACTGGCACTGCTCACTGGTTTTGTTCTGGTCTCCACAGAACACTGCTGCACTGTGTGCTGTTGTTGGCCTCTGAGCTGGAGGGAGATGCTGCTGGCTTGTTTTTCTTTTTCTTTTTTCTAAGGTAGTGGCAGCTGCTG
This sequence comes from Passer montanus, assembly GCF_014805655.1. Taxonomy (NCBI): domain Eukaryota; kingdom Metazoa; phylum Chordata; class Aves; order Passeriformes; family Passeridae; genus Passer; species Passer montanus. The sequence continues at coordinate 12,394,833 of NW_024358722.1, read as the reverse complement.
TCTGTACCATATTAATTGGAGGGAGTGAAATAATGAAACCCTTGCAAATTACCCAAAATGTGTGGCTAAAAATGCAAGTTCCTCTCCTGAACTCTCATTACAATAATACATGAGGTTTAGAAGAAAATCCTGAATGTATTCCTGACAAAACTATTGTTAGTGTAACATGTCAAATAACTTAGGGTGCTGTGAAATGATGGATACCAGTATGAACAGATCAGAGATTATTTCAGGGTCTAAACAGAGCCCATGTTCATGTCTCTGCTCTGGATTGCTGCATGCAGAGAAATACAGCATAGAAGGATTGAGGCTTTTGGTACCAACACCAGCCTTGGCTGTTTGAGAGTTTCCTGCTCTGGGGAGAAATAACTTAGGGTGCTGTGAAATGATGGATACCAGTATGAACAGATCAGAGATTATTTCAGGGTCTAAACAGAGCCCCATGTTCATGTCTCTGCTCTGGATTGCTGCATGCAGAGAAATACAGCATAGAAGGATTGAGGCTTTTGGTACCAGCACCAGCCTTGGCTGTTTGAGTTTCCTGCTCTGGGGAAACACAAAAGCAATAAACACAGATTGGTCTTGAGCCATCAGTGGGTTTGGCTCTTGCTGTTGCATTGGAATCTGCTGGTGGGATGTCCTGAAGTTCTCTGGCTCTCGTGGGGTGGTCCATAGACACTGGTGGTAAGGGATCCACTGCAGCGCTACAGCCCAATCCAGAAATAGGTTAGTGACTCCCAGAGATAAAAGAGAAAAAAAACCCCAAACAGCAACAAAAAAAAGAGGTGTAGCCTGTGTGGGTTGTCTGTCTTCAGTGGGAAGAGGGAATTAAAAGAAACTCCCTGGAGAACTGTTTTTCAGCTTAAAATCCCTTTCCTGTCTTGTGTTCACTTGGTTTTGTGTGGTTTTAAAGCTGTGTTATTTGCCCTCTGCTATAATTTGTACAAAGCTTGTGCCTCTCTGCTGTGCTGCTCCTGTCCACCCCCTTTTTTTCCCCTCACTCTGTGGGGGCAGTGGTCTGGATTATGGAGATGCCTCTCAGATCACTTCTCCACAGTTTCTCCTAAGATATTATTAATCCTTCTTTTTCCAGCCTGCAATTACTGTCGAAGGCAAAGCAAACTGCTGCTGTCTGCCTACCATGGAAGTTGTGGCTGTAACGCTCAGCTCTGTCTCATAACTTCCTGCCTCATTTTTCCATGTTGGCTTGGAAAGCTTTTCTAGGTCGCTGTATTTAGCCAGCCATTAGGCATATGACTGGCTGGCAGATGCTACTTATGTATGTTCCTCTTGAGTGGCAAAGCACTCCAGGGCTCCCCTGTGCTGTCCCCTCAGCTGCTGCTCTGCCCACATCCCAGGAGGGGAAGCAGTTGCTGGATTAGGTGTTCCCGTGTCGCTGGTTTGCTCTGGTGAGGGGCTGGCAGGCCATGGGCTTTGTCCTTGGGCTCTGCCCACGTCTTTCCTGTGGGAGGCAGAGAGGTGCCAGCCTGTTGGGGTCACTAAACAAGCACCTTGTGTCAAAATAAAGATATTCCTAACTTCCTAGGACATCCTGAGAACAGCATCTGCTTTGATAGCTAGCAAAGCGTGTTAGTTTTTTTTTCCAGAAACCCCTTCACTTTTCTATGCATGTGCACAGTGGAATTCTGAGTCCATTGCCTGAAGCCCTGACTTGAGAGAATGGCTTTGCTGGGTTTTGCCCTCCCATGGACACGTGTGATTCATCTATTAAGACTGAGCAGGTGCTGTGGTACAGAGTAGCCATCAATTTGATATTTAATCAGTGCAGTCCCTTTGGTCCTGGTAGACAAGGCACCTTGGTTTGTAGAAAGAAAAGAGGCCCTGAGTTTGAAAACTAAGAAAAAAAGACAGGAAAAGTGCAAATCTGGTCAGTGCTGGACAAATCTTCCTGACTGGCCTGTTCTGGAACAAGAGCTTGCTTCTTCACCTCTGCTTTTCTCCTTTGCTTCTTCGCATTTTTCTCCTGGAAGACAAAAGGAAAGATGAAGGAAAATATGAAGGAAAGCACCTTCATCTCCTAAAAGACCTGGTTATGCACACCCTCTGCCACACAAGCAAAGAACACTCTTTCCTTTCTCCTGTGCAGATGGATTTAGTCTGGATCAAAGCCCTCTCCCTTTTTTTAAGGACCAGCGTACCCTGGCATAGCTCTACAACCTGAAATCTGTCTTAGTAAAAGTAATGATTCCTGACTTCTCAGAGTGGTTTACCCCTTCTTCTCAAATGAAACCTTACTGGAGAAGCAGCTGCAGGGCTGGGCTTATTCCACAGGGATGACATGAAAATGGCTAAAATCACAGTACTGAAAAGCTCCAAGTAAATAGCATGGTTAATTCACTATGTCCTGTGCAGCTGGTAGGGAAGAAAGGGAGACCAGAAATGCCTTAAAGCTACCCCTTTACTACTTGCAGCATGAGGAGTGTTGCAAGCCTTAAAGATTTACAGTTGCAGTATTAAAAAGCAAAACCCCAAGCAAAACACACAAAGCAGTCCTGCTGTTCTGGGGGCTGTGCAATCACAGATAGCTGTGATTGCACATTGGGATAACAGTTATTGCAGGTGGGAGCCTCACACCAAAGCTACAGTGCTTCCAAAAGAATAGGATTATACTGAATGTCAATTTCGAGGCATTTTAAGCATGTATGCATTGTAACTGGTTTATTTGGCAACCAGAGATGAGGTGAAGTGTCCTGTCCTTCCTCTTGGCCCTTCCTGCTGTCTCTTGCTTCCTAACATGGTGATGAGTTGTTTCCTGAGGTCCTGGCTCTGCTCCTTTCTGTCCCAGAGGTGGCTGGTGAGCAGAGCTAAACTCCCTGTGGGGCAGAGCAATCCCTACTGGCAGGCAGAGCTCCAGGGTTGTAGGGCACCAGGTGAGTCCTCTGCAGTCAAGGATGCACCAGTGAAGTGCTGCCATTAATGAAAGCATCACTACACACAATGTTTTCAGTTGAGTTCAGCAGATGGAGAATAAAAGGAATTGTGAACATAGCTTGAAGAGCCTAGTTCTGACCTTCTCCTGACTACAGTGCTTGGTTTGGTCAATAAAGTAATGCTTTTTTTTTTCCTTTAGTCCAGAAAAAGCAAAATTCATGAAGGACTGTGAAAGCTCATACTCCAGCTGGAAGTTTTCTGGAGGCTTCCGAACTTGGGTCAAGATGTCCTTGGTCAAAACAAAAGAAGAAGATGGTAGTGAGACTGTTGAATTCAAACAAGAGGTAAAGAAAAAAAAAAGTAAAAAAAAAAAGTAGTACTCATAATGTTTTGGGAGTTTGGTTTTTGTTTCATTGCATCCATGATGCCACTTTGCAGTGAGCAGTTTTGGCTCTAGTTGCTCTCACTTCTCAAGAAGGCAGGATTCTGTAAAAGTGTAAATGTCTTGATGTGCTCAGCTGTTGTGGCCTCACGACAGAGCTCAGGTAAACATCTCCTAAGAGGGAGGCCAGAAATGCAGGCCTCACTTGGGTTATGGCAGCTGTAGTCTGAGGTAAGGGTCCCAAGAGACTGACATAGAAATATTAGCACAGCTACCTACAGTTCAAGGTGGAGAGCAGTTGCCGAAGGAATTGTCTAAATAACAGCTACTGTTGGAAAGAGGTATTGTTTAGGTTGCCACTGATGTTAGGATGAAGAGGTAAATGTAAGCCTTGTATCCTTTGTAGCATTCTTATGTCTTTTTGTTTGGGTTTGGAATTTTAGGTGTTGAGATGAAGAGGTAAATGTAAGCCTTGTATCCTTTGTAGCATTCTTATGTCTGTCTTTTTGTTTGGGTTTGGAATTTTTCGTGTTGAATGTCCTTAGAAACATGGAGTAACTTATTGCATCACTTAAAACCAGAAAATATGCAGGTGGAAGATGCAAGCTTATCTAGAGAGGAAATGAGCCTGACTTGCATTCCTGTTCTGTTCACATTAATGCATGGGAAAATAATTATGTTTTGTTTTGCTTCCAGTGTTGGTTGGAAAGGAAGCATCTCACCAGTGGTGAGAAACGAAAATTTTAAGAGCTGTCCTTTCCAGAGGGTGTCTCTTTCAGAGATTATACTTTCTCTTGGTCCTCTTGGTACTCTTGGAAATAGTGTTCTGGGGAGAGCAAAATGGAAAACGAAAATTTTAAGAGCTGTCCTTTCCAGAGGGTGTCTCTTTCAGAGATTATACTTTCTCTTGGTCCTTGGTACTCTTGGAAAGAGTGTTCTGGGGAGAGCAAAATGAGGCAGAATCTTCAGTTCTGTCCTTAGTTCTAACTCTTAGGTGTTACATGGCACAGCCTTAAGGGAAGCCTAGAGCTGTGACTGTGAGGGGATTACACTCCTACTCCACTAGAGAAGGACAGGAGGCAAATTCCAGAGTCATGCAAGTCCCACGTTAATACCTTGGTCTGGAGGAGAGGAAAGAATGCATCAGTCTGCTGCTGCCATGTAAGCACTGACAGGAGCTGTCTGTCTGTCCTTCATCACCTACAGCTCTGTATCATTTGCCATTTGGTGCTTACCAAGTATAGGAGTTTTGAAAGTCTTCCTTTGTGTGCCCAAGTCTAATGTGTCTCAAAGTGGAAACAAAAGGCTGGCTCAAATTCAGGAAAAAAAGAGCTTTTTGTGACCATAAACATCTATTTAGTTCAGCAGTTATGGACTGATCATCTGAGCACTGTTACTGGTTTGGGTTTTCTGTTTGTTTTGTGGGTTTGTTTGTTTGCTTTTAATAAAACCTAGGAACCAGGAATCAGATCCCTATTAATAATACAGCAGAAATTGAAACAGCTCAGACATAATTTGTACTTGCTTTGTTTGACAGTACAACATCTGCTCAAATTGCACCAGGAAGTCCATTAGCCTTTCAAATCCAAACCTGGGAGTTGGCATACTGGAAAGATGGATACAAATACTAGGTCAAACAGAACAGTCACTCACTCTGCTAACCAGCCCAGCAGTCATTCATTTGTATTTTCTTCCTTTCCCATTGCCTTTGTTTTGCCCTTGTGTATTGTTTGTTTCCTGGTGTGCAGTTTTCTTGGATGAGTGTGGTTGGGGCACTGGTACTCTGCAATATGGAAATTAGCTGTGCAAGTGTGGGGCAAGTGTTGGAATCCAAAATACAGGGAATTCTCAAAACTTTGGGCCTGTAAGCCAAAGCTTAGAATTAAACACTGGATTTGATCAGAGACCTTGGAAAAGGCTTCCAAACTCAAATGCTAGAAGCAAGAATGTGGATTTATAGTTTAGAGCAGAGACATGTTAAGCTAAGTAGAGGAATGTTTAGAGTTTTAGGGTACAGTACTGTAGGTTTGTATGTCATAACATGATTGGCTAGGAAAGCTTACACTGTAGTATGAGTCCATAAGACAAAATATTTAGGGATTGGGCGGAAAACAATCCTTGTTGGCAGTGTTTTATTGGTTAATAAAGGTCTTGTAACAAGAGGTCTTGTGACCTTCTGAACAATGGGGTAAAGATGTGAGGTGAACTCACCCTTCCTGCCTGTGTAGAAGATAAGGAAAATAAATTGCATCATCTAAAGCAGCTCACAGGTCCTATCTCTGATCCATTCAAAACTCCTCACAAATCCTCACAGGCAAGTCTGCAGCAGTGTAGAAGATAAGGAAAATAAATTGTATCATCTAAAGCAGCTCACAGGTCCTATCTGATCCATTCAAAACTCCTCACAGGCAAGTCTGCAGCAAAGGTGTTTGACCAGAAACCACAAGCTGGGGAAGCTCCATGTGCTCTGAGTAGCCATGACCAGTGTTCTGTCTCCTGCTTTGTCTTGCCTGTAGCTTAAAATCTCTTCAGGGCTGGGGCTGTGCAGAAGACTGAAAGAAACCCTGAGATACTTGTAAAGAGACTGCACCATGGCAGATTGAAGGCTTTTGTGGCACCATGGCAGATTGCAGGCTTTTGTGGCAGGTCATCCCTCATGCCATGGGGAGGGCTGTAAGGAGATGAAGAGAGTGGTCTGCTTAGAGACTTCCAACTGTGCCTGGAAAACTGGGCTCACAAAACATAGAAAAGGCATGCTCTTCCATCATCTCTCCCATCTTTGTGTCACACCCCTGATGCAAAGTCACAGTGCTGCTGGATTCATTGCTCCCAGTACAGAATTAAACAGGACGAGCAGCACTACTCCCCTCTGCACACACCAGGATGTAAACACTCCTTTGAGGATTGGAGAAGGGAGATGTCCTTCCACCACTGTGCTTCCCTGAGGTCCCTGTGTGGCTCTTGGGCAGTTTGTGTTGTGTCCTAGGAGCAGGGGCAGTTCCAGCTGTGTTGGTTACTGCCTGTGTACAAACCCTGTGTAGTTCCCCCCTAGGCTGGGGGCAGGTGGTACAATACAAGTGTTTTCCTGGGTGTGATGTCTTCATATTTCCCTGGTTGTGGTTCTTGAGACTGGCTTCATGTGGCTGTAACACAGTCTGGTATCCTAAGGGGGCAGGTGGTACAATACAAGTGTTTTCCTGGGTGTGATGTCTTCATATTTCCCTGGTTGTGGTTCTTGAGACTCTGGCTTCCTGTGGCTGTAACACAGTCTGGTATCCTAGCCCAGTTCCCTGTTGGAATTGTGTTACAGCTCTCTGCTGGGCAGCATTAGTTTCAAGTGGTGACCTAGTTAATGGGCAGTACTGGGAAGTATGGGTTTGGTTGTTAATTCCTGGGCTTCCTTCCTTCCATGTTCATTCTGCACTTGCTGGATTGTTCTAGTTTATTCTACAATCCATTTTTCAAAAAGAAGGAATCTTCCTGCCACCATTATGTTGTTCTCTGGCAAATAAATTTAACATTCATTCATGAGAACTTTCCAAATGTTGTATTGCTGTAAATAAATGAATTTTGGAAATAAATTGTCCCCTCTTGAGAGGCAATATATAAATGGTATTGTAGTGTGATTCTGAGTGAGAAATAGGGAAATAATATGAACGTGAGACAGAGGGAGGAAACTGCCCTTGCTGTGCTTTGGCAGCCCATTGCTCTAGGTAGAGAAAGGCTGCAGTGGAAGTCCCTAAATAGTCTGGTGTTTTCACCTTCTTACAGGCCTCTTCTGTTGCACAAAAGACTCATTGTACCACTGAAGAAAGTAACCTGCACTTTTCTCTCCCTTTCCCCAGACCAGTGTGGTTAACTACATTGACCAGAGAACTAAACCAAGGAGTGACCAGCTGTTCTTTGTGGTGTTTGAATGGAAAGATCCTTTCATACAGACTGTTCAGGACGTGAGTAACCCGCCTGTCCCCTCTTGAATCACTGTCTGACTGTGCGTGCTCGTGCTGGGTGTGTGTGTACACTTGCCTGTCACCTCACTGCAAGAAGAAATGCAGAGAAGAGAGGATACCTCTGGAATTTCAGTGTAGGCTCTTCCTTATGTCCAGTAGTGCATTCTGTGTGGAGGTTCCTTGGGCTGGTGACACTCAGCATTCTGCTTGCAGCTGGAGGTACCATGAAGCTAAGAAAAGCACCTGTCCCTCTGTTCTAGCAAAGGGTAGCTTCAGGGCAGGGCTAAAATTTTTGCTTTAATAAGTCTGCTGGATAATTTGATTTAATGACTTCTTTTTTTAAATTGACAAGAAACCTAGGCTGAAATAAGAATAATAAAAATAGCCTAGTGTATGTTTTTATCCATTATTATAATAAATTCATTAGAATAAAATCAGCAGCAAAATCTAGAGTGTTGGTGTTTTCTTGCCCAAAACCAGAGTGTGAATGCAGACAGTGTGGGACAGGAGTTGGTCCTTTGCACTCCTGCTGTCCCAGCCCAGGCATCTCCTTGGCCTTTAGAGCCCAGTCCTATTCCCACAGCTCTCACTCCTCTCTACCTATGTGGAATCAGATGATGGGACTAATATTTGTCATCTCTTTCAGATTATCACAGCAAATCCCTGGAACATGATTGCTCTTCTTTGTGGTATCTTTCTGGCCCTGTTTAAGGCAGCAGACTTTGCTAAGTTAAGTGTTAAGTGGATGATCAAAATCCGAAGAAGGCATCTGAAGAGGACTCGTCAAGTAACAAACCACATAAGCTGAGACTAAGACTGCCTTTTAACTGTTCATAGCAGGAGGGATAGAAAATAACTGGAATAAACTGCAATCAGCAATTAAAGCTGAAAACCAGGTATGTTTTCTTCCAGAGAGATGCTGGCTGGAGGAACAGCCTAGTGAACTGGCCTTGGAAGTGCAGAAGGAGCTAACTCTAGGACAGGTCTAACAAACTCGTGCTTTTCTAGTCCAAGTTTAACAAGTTTACTCTGTGTATGGGGGAACCACAGGGAAAAGTGGGAACTCACTAATGTTCAGAAAGTCCTAACTGTAGTAAATTGTGAAAAAATGGACAGTATTTGAATGTTTCTCCAACAGATTCTTTAGTTTCTGCATCAGCTGTGAGCTGCTCCCATAGCACAGTCACTGCCTTGATGGTGCTTAGTGGAAGGTAAAGTGCTCTGAAAACACCCTGGCCTCTCTTCTCCAAAGTATATTTTTAAAAAAATACACTGGAATTCTATTACATGTCATCTTTAAATCAAAGTACAATGACTTTAATATTAAAAAAAATACTTCAAGTAATCTATGGTGTGCCTTCATTGAAACTAGTTGCTCTGAGTTTGGGAAGGAGCTTTACAGGAGGCAGGAGTGCTGTGGCATGAGGATAAGGTGTAAATCACAGCTCAGTCCAGCTCAAAGGAAACTCAAGCAACAGGACAGCGTGGGGGCTGAGCTGGTGGCTGATCTCAAAGTCTGTCTCAGGCTGTTGTTTATCCCTCTTTCTGGCAGTCTTTCCTAAGGAAGTGAAAAATAGTCTTTCATCAGCAGGGCATGGAACTGTGATTCTGTTCTATGGGGAATGCCTGCTCACCAACTGTGCTGGGGTGCTGGTGTCTTTTTCTTCCTTATAAGTCCCTTGTTAGTTGAGAGGCCTGACTTGGACGTGTGGAGTCTACAGGGAGCAGGGCACCACTGTGTGTTTGCTCTGAAGGCTTTGCTGCAAGGATGCCAGCCCAGAGTTTGCTTCTTCCTTCCTCTTCCAGCAGAGTACTCAGAGGAGTAAGGGTATCAAAAATACCTCCTCACTGTCCTTCCTTGTTTTTGGCATCTGAGGAAGCCTTTTGGGACAAAAGGCTTTCAGCTGGCTTCCAGAGCAAGTTAAGGTACTGCATTGACCATACAGCCTCAAATGGGGGAGCAACAAGTCATTGCATTAAGATAAAATAAAATAGCAGCACTGGCTGTTTGGGGGAAAATGTTTACTCAGGGGCCAAAGATGTTTGTATGGGAGAAAGGTGGTGTCCAGTCCCCACCTTGTCTCCAGTATCTCACAAGGATGGCTCCTGAGCTGCTCAGCCTAGTGCACAGCAAGGGATTCAGATTAAGCTGAACAAAACCAGCAAAGGGCAAACACTGCATGGTTGAAGCAAAGAAGGCTACTCCATCTTTGGGTGGTGGGGAACAGGACAGAAACCAGGTGGGGGATGGATAAAATCCCCCACACTGAACCCTTCCACATCAAGAAAACTCCCAATGACTTTGCTACCTAACAGCCTATGCTATGACAACTGAGCTTTCTTGATGCCCCACTGCCAAAGGAACACCCAATTGTTTCTTCAACAAATGATATTACAGCAGCTATTTCTTGGATTTTACAAAAAAAAAAAAAAAACAAAAAAAACAAAACAAAACCAAACAAACAAAAAAACAAACAAACACAAAAAAAAAACACCCAAAAAAAAACCCACAAAAAAACCCAAAAACAATTGTAACAGATTCTGATTGCTCCTACTGCATTTTTTCTTTTTATTTGCTAATAAGGTCAGAGAAGGTAAGCTGGAAGACAAAGTAGCTGCAACTGTGGGAGGAGTAGAAAGCATAGTTAAATAAAGGATAAAACTCCTTTTTGCAGTATGTACTATTTTTTCCCCTCAATAAACTCCCACAGCAGTCCACTTCAGTCACTACATCTCAGCTGTCAAGATGTTTTGTTTTATAAGGAAATGTTACAAGAGCAGACCAGTGATCCCAGCCAAGAAACCTTTCTTTTGCATACCTATTTATAGGAGCGATCCTGACAGCAAGTGTTGCACAATTTGGAAGGCTGATGTCCCTATTTGTAACTTTGGGAGAAACTCGTAAACAATTACAAATGGCAGTGATTTACTCCTTGAACTCCTGCAAGGTGCTTGATTCCCCATTTGTGTAAGTTATTTTCATTTAGGCTCTAGGACAGATGAACAAAGTTTGTCGCACACTGGGAACTTTATTTTTTAAGGGCAACAAGGCACTAAAGCACTATACCAAGGTGAGCTGTGCTTGTGTGACTGTCCTTTCCCTTCAGGCAGTGCTAGGTCCCATACCCTCTGTGAAACAACTACTTAGACACAAAAATAAAGCAACAAATTAAGTGTAATACAGTTGACTCAAACAGCGTGGCAGGGACTTCCCCACTTTTGCCACTCAGTGGAAAGCCACACTGGACAGCTAAAAAGTTGTTTGCAACAGCCCTTCTAATTCCACTGATCTTCAGAAACACAAAGATGTGAGGTACAGCACTAAATACAAACATAAAGACTTTATTGAATGCTGCTCAATTCCCCAAAGATCTTTCATTACAAAATTTTTCCACACAACTGCAATTTAGGAGATTGGAATGGTACTCTGATAAAAGATGTGAAAAAAATACTTGATCAAGTAAACAGACAAGACTTCTATTGTCAACTTTCCACCTTTAGAAAACAGACTGCATTTTCTTTAAAGAAAACAAGGAATAATTTCTTGACATTCTTCCCACCTTACTGAAAAAAATAATAGCAATACCAATTTTGGTCTCATTCTTCAGTCCATGAGATGCTAAAACTAGTGCAGAAACATCCAAGATGGGTCTCTTGGACACTGCACCACTCTGGAGGGTCCTTGGGCTGATGAGGAGCATCATTGATGGGCTCTCCTGAGGAAGCTCCATCCTCAGCTGTAGCAGGAGGAAATCCCTAACTAGCCCAGGACCCAAGAGGCAGCAGGAATGGGGTAGAGGCCCTGGCCTCTGATTCTCTCCCTACCCTGCCTCCTTCCTAATGTGAGCATTGTATAAATCTAAATCTGAATCCAATCGGGAATTCTAGGACAGCTCTGTATCCGAGCTCCTTTCAATGCTGTCAGGGGCATATACTGAATATCTCAAGTTCCTGGTAACGTACCTTGGTTTTATTTGAGAAAATACAGCACAACTAGAAGCCTTTTCTATCATCTTAACCAAAGTATGCAGCAATGTGAAAAGCACATATAAAACAAGGAAAAATGTGTACGTAGCAAACTATACCACCTATGTGCAACACAATCAAAAATTCAAGTCATAATTCTCACCACTCCCGTAATTATTTCACTCATTAAGGATGATAACTCAGTTCTATGAAACATTGGAAGTGACAGTATATCAATAATTAGACAAATTTACAATATGTTGTGGTAATGACATCACTTAACTGCTGTATTTAAATTCAAATCTTTACACTTGCCAGAGAAAAAATTTGGCTGTTTCTATTATACTGATGAGGTTTCTTTTGCAAATCCTTATATATTTCAAAAGGGTACAAAAAAAGAATGTCTGCCGAGAAGAGGTGGTCATTTCTTTTATTTGGCACTTGTATTGTGTGCATTGAGCACGTTGTGAGTGGTGTTCTGCTTTTCTGCCATCGCCTTCTTAAGCTTTAACTCCTCCAACCTTCTCCACAACTCTTCACGTTCCAATTCTTTCTTTTTCTCTCTAAAGAAAAGAGTGAAAGATCAATTTCAGATGTGTTTTAAGCACTGTTTGGAGACACAGTAACTTAACTGTGACTTGCATCTGCTAATTCCACTTCAAAGTTTTTCTCCAAAGCTATTTTTAGAGACAATTACAGTTTCCTCAATTAAAAAGAGAGCATAACAAACAAGTAATGGTGAGTGGTGAAACTGTACCTTTGCTCCAGCAAATGCAGACAGTTGCTGTAGGGTGGCTTTGCACAGCTGGCTGCTGTTTTAAGGAAGCTTTTATCACATGTACACAAATTAAGGGACTGAGAATCTTTGAGAGGGAAGAACACAGCTGCCACAAGGAGGCTTGGCAGCGGTCTCAGCTGGCCAAGGGTCCCCTGTGCCCTGACTCCAGCAGTGCTGCTTAGTAGGGTAAGCACTGGTTCTGCTGAGCTGTGAAGAGTTCTCCAGCTCCATTCTCTTCAGACACCTGAGGCAGCACAGCAGCAGCAGCTGAGACCCATGTCACCACCCAGGAGGGAGCACATCCCCTGCCCAGGCAGGAGGGGAGCTGAGGCCCTCCTGTCCCTCTCTGGGCTCAGCTCTCTCATGGCACTGCCTCACTCACGGGACACCCAGCCCCAAGAGCTCCACTACAGAGCCCCACAACAGCAAAGCACCAGCCAAAATCACAGCTTGGACATATTCCTCAGTGGGAACTTGGGAAAAGGCTCAGTACCTTTGCCTTTCTGCTTTGTATGAGCTTGTGAGTTCATCAAAGAGCTTGCCATTCATCTCCATCAGGGTTTTCAGCACATTGTACACCAGTGCCACAATGGTTCTGAAACAGAAGGAGCACAGCCGTAAGATTTACTACGTGACAAAATTAACTTCAGAAAACAAGCATTTTATTTCTTTTTTGGATTCCAAGCTTCTTATTCAAGATACTACTGTAAGGTCAGGGAGTTTCTGAAACAAAATCCTCTCCATTTTATTAATTTACAGAGGAAATAATAGTATAGTTAAACATTTTTTGAAATGGCTATTTAAGATTAAATTCCTGACTTCTGTAATTGCAGAGGATATAATTATTCATGCTGTGGCTCTACTTTAAAGCCATTCAATTATGTGAACCTTTAATAAACCAAGTTTTAACAACAACTCTGTAATATTTGAGCAATGAAACATGAGAGTCTAGAAAAATAAAACTCTGGCTTATAGCTTCAAGAAGGCAGCAGACAAACCACAGGCTTAGTGTGGTTTAGCACAGCAAAGCTCTCCTAGCAGTGTTTCTGGGCAGCAGGAGTCTTGCTAAGGAACTAGAATCAAGAACATCAGATAATGGATTTGGGTACCTCAGTTTCCTTAAGAAACTCACCAGTTTGAGCAATGCTGGCTGTGTGTTACGTGGTTGCCTGTATTCCTGCACTACCCTTCTTTATGTGAAAGTATTCATATTCCAACAAACCATCTTAAACATTGTGTTCTCTCCTTTAAACCTACTCATCTTTATACAAAGAAATAAAAACCCAATAAAATGCCTATCATTAAGCTTAATCACTAAGCAAAAAGCAGGTAGACTGTCTTCTCCCTCACTAGCAGTTCCCCACTGACTGCAAGGCTGTGACCTTGAAAAAGGAGTCAAAAAAACCCCTAAGGAAATAACCAAAGAACCAGGTTTGCCTTTTCAGTGCACTGTGTCCATCATGGCACTAAGAAATCTCCCAGTTGTTCATGAGAACCTTGTGCTCATTCCATTCAAAATGCACAGCATCCTTTGCCTGCTTATACATTTATTTTTTAATTTGATTTTTTTTACACTAAGAAATCTCCCAGTTGTTCATGAGAACCTTGTGCTCATTCCATTCAAAATGCACAGCATCCTTTATTTTTTAATTTGATTTTTTTTCATACACTGGCTTTCATGTGGTTTGAGGTCAAAAGCTTATTTAAGGTTTCAGTTTTCAGAGAGGAAAAGTTGGATTTTGAGCAAGAAGTTGAGTCCATATCAGACAACCAGATGGATAAAAGCATGTTTTGCTGCCCTCCAAAACAGATTAGAATCAAAGGATTAGACTTTCTTCCCCAAACTTCCTTGTCCTCAAGTAGGCAATTATCCTGTGTCTTTTACTTCCTTCATAAAGAGCAACTTCTGCCTGCACAGAGGAAAGAGGGACATCCTCCAAATTTGTTGAGGTCCCAAATACATTGCTGGTCCAAGGACTATTCCCCGAAGTTCATATTCAGACACATCATCTAGATAAAGCCAAAATAATTGCAAAGCCTCCAAAGGCTGAAAACAGGACATCTGTTTTACTGCAGGGCTGTGGGAGGCTCCTGCTCACCCTGGCTTTTGCCTGTACAAGCTTTATATTCTGCATACTAACTTGCAATTTAATTCAGGGTGCCGGCACCAGCAAGCTTTGCTTTTCAGTATTTAAATACCATTACTGCTTTTTTCAAACACAGGAATACCAGTATTTCACTTGTGGCACTAAATAGAAAGTGAAGTAGTCACTCATTTCTCAGTCCTACCATCCTTTATAAGGGTTTCTGTTCTCTGATAGGATCTTTTCCTCTTCTTATCTCACTGATCAGCAATAAACACTTATGAAGGCACAGACAGCTGTATTCATCTGAAGTATTAAAGGACAGCAAAGCATAAACAGAAGCAACCCTTAGAAATGGTTTTGGCCTAAGTAGCACTAATTTGCATTTTGAACTAACACAAAGCATCAGATGTGATTACAATACAAAGATCATCATCCAATTTCCTCACACTTTTTCAACAGATTTCAGGTCTCCATCACAACAGTGCAGAACAGTGAAAGGACAACACAGCTGAAAGCGACACTTGATTTAACACCCAGAATGTCATGGATTTCATCTGATTTAAGCAAAAATGAAGTTACATTTATAAGCTCCCAATCCAAGCCTGAAACAGTGGACAGTTTATTTATGGTACTACAGATAAAGTGAAGCATTACATACGGATTCCAGTGTTCTTTGGAGATCTTGTACAAACTGCCAAACATAATTGGCAGAATTTTATCAATGTTCTCCTCAATCAGGCTAAGAATGTATTCATTATTCCAGAAGTACAAAGCTCTTTCTGCAACCTGAAACACAAAGTTAAGGTTTATAACATCCATAAAATAAGTTACCACAAGGTTTGCTTGGGTTTTTTTTATACTTATTTTATTTACCTGAAAATGTGAACTTGACACACTCTTGGATATTTGCTTAAATAAAGGCTCTTCTATTTTTTTGAATTGTGTTGGTTCTATAACATCTAAGATTTCTTCAATTTCACCTAAAAACATTACCTGTTTGTTTAGAAAGGAAAAAAAGGATGAGAGTGCTTCATATCACCTCTGTAAACAGAAGTAAACAAAATACAGCTACTACATTAGTCATGAATCCTGCAAAGAACACTGTTTGTCATTACAAGGCATTTAGACATACACAGGGCTTTTGCAGCCTAAAAGAAGTCAATCATCACCCTCAGCTAACAGGTTACAGCTCTCCTCTTGGACTTTTGTGTAAATACTGAATACTTCATCAAACTGCTTCTCCAGAAAATGGGGTTTTGCAGTTAAAAAAAAATAGGGCATCTTATTTCAAGAATGGTTGCAGAGATTATCAGAGTAGCTTTTGAAGTGGTAAGTAATTAATTCCCATATAAAATTGCAACCAGCAGAACTCTGTGTAGCTGGCACAGAAAAATTTATCACCACTTGCAGAAAAAGAGACCACAGTGTTAAGGGGCCCACTTTTAAAGAGTTATTTGGGATGGAATCTGGTGGGATAAATCAAACTCCTGGTTTTCAAACTCATTTTTAACTACACAGAAGAAACCAGACTGCATCACATGACAAAGGTGAGTGCCTCAAGAAGCTTCAAGAACTGCAAGTTTTCTGCAAGATCTCTTGAAGAGCACAGCAGAGAGAAGGTTTGTGAATCTGCCCCACGAGATTTTACATCACAGCAGACACCAGAAATGAGACACAAAACCAACCTCTTTCTGACTGCATGTTTTTGGCCAAAATTTGAGCAGTCCTCTGATTACCTGTATGAAAAATACAAACAAGTTAAAGCAGGACAAGTTTCTACTAAATACTTGATATAAAAAAAGTACTGGTTTGCTTTTCCTTATGCAGAGGTTCAATGAAAACTGAATAAACAGTCATATTTAAATGTTTGTCTTGTTTAAGTTATCAGAATAACTCAGACCCCTATTGCTTTGTGTGCCTGTGATTATCCCTTCACACTCTGCCCCCATTCCAGTACTCACATGAATTGACAGGATGCTGATCACATCAAAGCATCACAAAGTGAAGTTAACCCCCCTGTAGCTAAATTTCACAGAATATTTTTTGTCTTCTACTCATCCATACTTTAGGGAGCACCTGCCTTGGCATCAAAGGTTTGAAGCCTGAGAGGAAACAATAAATGCTGACGGGGCCCTGCACAGGAGCCATGGCCTCCAACTCTTCCTTTTCTCTGCTACAATTTGACATGTTAGACTGGAAACTCAAGTAAGAAAGATGTGAACTTACAGAGAAAATGTGTTCTAAGATCTGCATTTGAAACTAGCTTACACAAGACTGGAAAAACAAAACCTTTGGGAAAATTAATTGGAAAGTACAGCCCCCAAGAGGAATGGAAGGAATACAGCAAACAAAGGCTGGAGGCATTTTTCCTAGAAATAAACATCTCACATGGCATCTAAATTACAAAATGAATTCTGGCTTTAAAAAAACGACAAAAAAACCCCTGCAACTATGCTCCAGAAGCAGAAACATTCTCAGAGTGTTATAAACTTTCATTCTGAAGGACCTCTACTTTTTATGATACAACAGCACCTAACTGATCATATCCAAAGGGAAAACTTACTCAATTATTTTAACACCTTCCACATTTGCTTTTTGTCATGTTGATTTTTTTCCTTCAGCTTTCCAGCTGGCTGCTTTATTAACAACTACATGTACTATCAAAAGTGTCTTTCCAGAGAAAAAAGTCAGACTGAAGTGCACTTCCTAGCACAAATTACTGCAAGAATTTTTAAATATACATTGCTAGAGAAGAGACCCATATTCTCAACTTGATAAAGAAATAACATGTTCTGAGTATAACAGTGCACACCTCAACAAGATACCTATTCCCTGCTCCTCCTTGATGGAGTATCAGTTTCCAGCATGACTGTGCCTTTATATTAAAAAGCTGACACCTGCACATTTATGTTCATGGATTGCTGCTTTTACTACACAAATTAATATTCTTCCCTGAGCTACAGGATTCTCATGAAGTGGGCTACAACTGTAGGCACCTGCTGGAAAACAACTCATGTACAAGGACTGCACATTTAGCCTGATTTCTTCCATGTAAAGGCCATTGCACTCAGCAGGGTTAGGTAACAAACTCCTCTTGTCAGCTCTGCAAACATCAGGACTGACCTGAGGCAGACTACCATAGCTACAAGAGCTCGGGCTGAATGTCCTCCAAATTGACCCTGAGTGACAATCCCTGCCAGAAAAATAACAGTAAGGTATGTGTGAAGACAGCCTTCTGATGGAGTTCTTAAAATATTACTTGACCTAAAGCCAAGAAAAATTTCCAATGCTATCTCATCAGTTGACCCAAATTTTAACATTTACTTTTCAAGCATTTCAGAAAGTTTCTTAAAGCTTCACTACTTGTCTTATTAAACTTTATTTCCTTTATAAAACAACTTTTACTACACACTACAGAAACAACCAAAGCAAACACAGGTAGTGACTCTGCAGTGAGTTCTTGTGTCTTCTCCAGCCTGAACTCACTTTAACTGATTAAGAAGCAACCCAACTGTACAGACCACAGTCCAGATGAGCCTCAGAACTGCACTGTGGCACTGCTCTAAAGCCCTGCCTTGTTCTCAGCAGTTTGGGCTTGGATCCTGCACCACACTCCTGTAAATTCGTGTCAGGAAGTTCTGACCTTGTCACGCTGTCACTTCATTCAATCTTGCAGGTTTTTATGCAACACTACACATGTTCTGCTCACATCTCAGCTTTAACTGTCAAAATGCCTGGGCTGTTTCCTCACTTGGCTTAAGGAATATGGGTTACACAATTCCTTTTTCCTTACCCTATCTCACAAAATAAGCTGTTTGACCAGTGTGGCCAGAACACTGCAGCACAGGGGGAAAGATGCTTCAAGCACACAGGACAAATCCATAGACACACTCCACCAGCTACAAAATAACTGGTCAGCTGAAATGGCTGTGCAGAAAACAAGCGACCTCCAAGGGCACTCAGTGAAGATCAATGTTATTTTCCCAAAGCTGTTCATATTTTTTTTTTTAATAGAAGAAAATGTAGGTCTTGCATAAGCTCTTCATTTTTCAGTCACAAAAGGGGTAAAGTATTTAAACACCAACATAGCCCTAATGGAGATATTCCTGATTGTCCAACTAAACCCAGAGTCTTTTATAGCTGGCCTGACATCACTCTGTGTCCTGACGAGCTGCTGCACTGCCCTGAGCCTCTGTTCTTCATGGGCCCTGCCAAAGCCTGTGCACAAACCCTTTTAGCTGAGCTGTCAATATGTATCATGGGAGACCCAGTCTGGCAAAAGCCACACATGCCTGAAGCACCTGCGTTTGGACTGCCAAGAGGCAGCCCAGGAACTGAAAAGGACAGACAAACACCACATTTGGAATTTCAGAGTTGTTCCTGTCTAAATGAAGTGTTGTTATTCTTTTCAACTTTTATTTCAGGATTGTTTATTCCCTAAAATATTTCAACTTCATGCAATGGCTAAGCACAAGCAATCTGTACTAAAACCATTGAAATTTTAGTTTTTATGAGGAGAGAATACAGTCATGACATGCATTCTCATTTGAGGTAGTTTGGTTGAAACCAGAAGTTCAAACTTATAGTTAAATTTGTGCTCTATCTTGGCCACAAGTTAAGAGATAAGTGTCCTTTCAAACTCAATTTTCTTAACTATTCTAATTTCATTTCTACCCCCCGAAAAAATCCTACCTCTCCATCTTTAATCAGGGTAACACAGCACTGCTGCACAATTCAACAGGTTACACTGCAGTATTTAATTGAAATTAAAAATAGAAAGACATCCAACTGAAAAACACTTACAGGCTCTGTTAAAGTTGTATCTTTTTCCAGGAACTGTACAACACAATAGGCAAGCTGGAATGTAAGTCATATGGTTATTTAGTTTATGCAGACAGTGTTTGGACATTGCAGCACTACTAAATATCACAACTTCTAATGGAAGCACTTCAGGTCATGGGGGGGAACCCAACCCAAGACACCCCTACACAGCCATTCCGTATTAGTCCAAACTAAACAAAACAGCAATTAAAGCAGCAAGGTATATAGGCCTGCTCTATCTTAAAAAAACCTTCCTGCATACAAAAAATCACCTTTTCTTCTCAACCTAGAAAATTATTTTTAAGCTTGGCAGATATCTCCCTAACTCAGATCCCATATCCAGACAGATTTTTCTGAACATCAACTCCAGTATTAACAATACAAAGCGATCACTTTCAAACATGTATACTGGGGTAAAAAAGGCCATACTTCCAGTAAAAACCAGGTTGTAACACAGGTTTGACTGAGCACACATTGCACACTGCTCAGGTGACATCTACAGCACACAACATTCAGTGGCAAGATTACAAGTGAAAGAATTTGAACGTTTTCCAAGGCCACAAGAGATGAGGCAGCTGCTGCCCAGCTGAGTATCCTGTCCCAGTGCAGCCACGGCCAACAAGTGCCTGTGGAAAGGTGGAAGGAGTAGGGAAGCAGAATGGAACTAGGTCACCAGCACTGCTCTCCCAGCCTCTCCTGGTTTTTGTGTAGGGCCTGCTCAGGCCAAGGATATTTAATGTTATATAATTACTGAGAGTTTAGTTACTGAGCACATCATTGAGTAAGTAAACAACCATCCCATGCAGAAACCATACAGTAATACTATTACTGAACTAGTTAAATCTCTTAGATTCCATTAAGACTCATTTTAAAATAAGTCACAGAATTTCACAATATAAAGCAAAGACAAAAATTATGTAATATGTATTACATTTCAATACTCAGGATGCTTGAATTTAAGCATCACCTTTCTTTTTTTTTAATCTTTTATGCCTAAGCAGATAATTACAATGCTGTAATTGCAACAAGTCTAATTATTTCTTTTGCTCTTAGGCTACTGATGCATTTATATTGATTCAAAAAAAAATAAATGTCACACATTAATCTCACAAATCCCATCATATGTGTATATTCAGTACAGTAATGCTTTACTGTTCAAAGACACAAAGAATCAAGCTTAGTTCATCTTTAAGGCTTTAACTTTGAAGGGTAGATTGTATTTTACTCAGCAACAAAGCAGCCAGGCCACTTGGGATTGCAAAGCAGATTTAGCACTGGCTTAGGCCTTTGGGATAAAATGAAGCACACAGTGCTGTGTGTGCACCTGGCACCAGTGTTTTATGAAGGGACAGAAGAGTGGCTTGGTCAGAAAGAAAAATGTGACTTTCAGGTACAGCTGAATTAATAGGGTCCTTTCAGTAGCCATGAACTGGATTAAATGTATCCCAGAATAAAAGGGCAGCTTGTTGTACTGACCTGCCAGTGAGAACACCTTTGGGAGGCGACTGGGCCCTTTCATTTCACTGACTCATTTCATGGAGCAGCAAGGCAATAAACCACAACAAGTGATTTGCTTAATTTAAAACTTCATTTGAGAATTAGGAATTAAGTGAGCCCTTCACTTGATCCTGTTTGTAGACTATACAGTCACAACAATTTCACTTTCATTAGAAACCCATTTTCTTGTATCTGCAGTCTGTATGGAGCTGCATTAGTGAGCTAAGTTACAAAGCAAGTTTTAATTAGCCAGAGCAGAATTACTTCCAATTTTTCATCAACCATATTCAATACTTGTAGTGCCATATGTCTGGAAAGGACACAGATTATTCCTCAAACAAAATGCTGAATGTCTGTGGCAAGTATAAGAATCAAAATCAGCTGAAGAACTGCAGCATTCTGACAGCATGTCATGGATCTACACAATTCCTGGCTGATCCAGAGAGCTACTGTGCATTTCTGCTATTTATAAATGGCAACAACATTCTCCCTCCCACCCCATCACTGGTGCAGCTTTAGGAAGAAAAGCAACCACTTCTGAAATAAATACCAGGCCATACCCGAGGTTCCTTTACACACAGCATTTAAATCACATAAAGGAAATGACAACAGCACAAGGCCTTGGGATTAAATGAAGTTTAAAGTGTGACCAGACTACAAGCAAAAAAGCTTCCAACTTCAGTTGATATGTCTTTGATTCACTGGTACATTCTTTCACTTGTAATATATGCCAAATATTATCTCAAAATTGACATTTAGCTATAAGATCTGGAAGAGTTTTTCTAAAAGTGACTGAATTTGCAAACATTTTGGAATATTGATATTATAACATAGTGCTTTAAATTTCATTAGTTTCAAATGTAAATACAAAAACCCCACCACTCTTAAAAATAGGCAAAAGCTTACCTGTGCATGAAACAAAGCTAATCCCTTTGCAGTATGCATGGGAATCAGAACTTTCATAAGGAACTGTTTGTGTTCTGCTTTCAGTGGCAGTGCAAAACCATTGATAATACTGCAAACATGAATAAGCAGGATTTATTTTTATTAAAAAAAATTTTTCCTAGCAAGTCAAGAATTTCTGTAAGTTCAACTGAAACTCCATTTCTGATTCAGTTTTTAAACCCGATTATTTTGAAGCCATACATTATTTTGAAGCTCTACATGTGCACAACCTTTAAAATGAGAGTTTAGACTAGTAAGGAATACCAGAGAACCACCCTAGAAGCTAAATAATACCCTTTAGATGAGCTGAAGTATTTTTATCATGACCTCCATTAAATAAAATCATCTACAGTAAGTCCTGTTGTCTAATTGTAAAGCTTAGATGTATCAGGAAGCTGATCCATTTTGCCCACCATCACTAGCAACTTACAGAGAAAAAAAGTTTATACAATTTTAACAGTGCACTTCAAACACTTGTTTTGAGATTGCTGAACAACCTTTCCCTTCAAAAACGAAGTTGAAAAGTTGTGTCATTGATTCAGTCCTCTTATATTTAAGAGCTGATGAGCTATAGACAAGACAGAAATCCTTCAAGAAAAGGTTAGTTTCTTTTGCCCCTTACATTTTAGGCAAATCTGAGAAAATAATGGGATCCCTATTACTTGATTTTTCATGAAAATTTGTTCCACAACAGCTTCACCATATTTGTATTTTCAGTCAGACCAATAATACAATTTCCTACTGTGAAATGCGTGACAGTTTTGGAAAGGCTTTAAAAAAATACCAGAGAAAAACTTCATAGTGAAATAACAACCAAAAAAAAAGTAACTAAAAACCCCTAGCACTTACAAGGCTTTCCTGAATAGAACTGAAGGAAAACCAGCCTGCTGAAGATTGAAACAATTCAGCACAAGGGCAAAAGTTAACATTCATTTTCTGAATCAAAGAACAAGTCATCTATCAGGTACAAGATAAGCAGGAGTAGATAGGTCTGACAAACAAGAACCCTTGAGAAACATTTTTTGCCTGTCATCTTTAAAACTTGCACTGAAAAAAGAATAATTTATTCTGTGTCCTAATTTGATATTCATGTGGTAACCCAGACAGTATTAGATTATCAGTGACTGCACTTCATCACTCATTACTGTAATAATTCTCTTCCCCCTCCATTCCCAAAGCAGAAAAGCTGAAGCAAACATTCACAGTATAGTTTTACATTTTTTCTGTGTCAGATCAAACTTACCTTCCTAATATCTCAAGAAGTTCAGCAACACCATTGAAGTGTTCTGTTTCATATATAAACCTGTTACCAAAAAAGACAACCATCAAAATTTGCCACAGAGGCTCACAGATTCCAAAGAAATAACTTTTACTAAGCTTCAAATATTTGAAAGCAAGATCACAGACCAAACACAGGTCTTTTACTTCAAGAACAAACCACTGCAGACCCAGACTGTGAAGGCAAAATAAAATATTCCTCAACCTAGTCACACACACACGGAGAGCATACCTGAGGAAAATGTTGTTTATCTGTTTCCTGATGAATGCTCTTAAACCAAGGAATTTTCCATAAATTCTATGAAGAACTGTCTTTAGGAAATCACGTTCTCGTGGGTCTTCACTGTCAAAGAGCTCCAACAACTTTAAAAATTAAATTGAAATGTATTACTTTTGAAAGACTTAAGGTTTTGTTTTGTTACTACCCGATTTGAATTTTACCTTTAATTTGGAAGTTTACATTAGGAAAAAAAATAGAATCAGTTTAACTGTACATTTTGTTTAGATGTCAATAGTAGACGTTAAAAATTACATTTTTAATAATGTTGATTTTTTTCTAATGAAGTCAAGAGCTTCATTCTTTTCCTGTGTACAACAGACACTGAAGTCATTCCAGGAACTATTATACCATCAAAATAAAAATGCAGTTGCAAACATGAGATTATCAAACTGTAGCCAAGTGGTTTACAATTGTTACTTAAGAAATCAGAATGAATCAAATCCATATCCTGTATTTACAATTTTGCAATAAAATCCTTTACTGCTTATCTCAAAACTTGTGTCTTGATGGCCAAGCAAAAGCATTCCTACACAAGAAATTTTACAGTTAAGGAGGGGGTCACAGAATAAGCAAAAGATATGTAATTACTAACCAATTCCCTATTAATGCAGACTAAGTAGAAAGACTTCCAAGGATACAGAAAAGACCATGCTCACTCAGAGACACAAAAATTAATACTCCAATCACATTACAGACCATAGTTTTTGTTGTTTTTTTAACTCTGCATGGCCGAGCAACAGCATATTCAGAAATGTTAGCTGCCTTGAGCAAGTCATTAACAGCTCAAGCAGTCACCAGTCTCCTGCTCAGGTCTGAGCTTAGGTATGTCTGTACCAAGCAGCACAAGGGACTGGAAACAGCTGTTCAGGAACTTGGTTCAGGCTCATTTCAATTTTATATTTAGCAGGAATTTCTCAGGGTCACTACTCCACGTTTTTTCCCATATATAGCTAGCTGCTGGTTGCATTGTCTCTATCTTGTACTCTAGACAAAGATCAAGTGAAATGTCAGGAACAAACTCTGCAATGCTGCTCTCAAGGACCACAGGTCAATTTGTAAAGTGGACACCCATAGCCAATAGCTCACCAGCAGCCTCAGGCTTAAATTTTATGTGCAAGTTGAATAAAACTGAGAAGGAAACACATACAAGAACAGCAGAACCAATTAAGTGGAAATTAAATGACAGTAGGGAGAGAAAGCATCCACCTTGTGGTTTTACTTTTCTTTGCTGTATTGTGATGGCCTGCCAGCACTCACTCTTCAGATACTGAGCAAACAAGTATTTTGACAAACAAAATTTGGCAAACAAACATTTCAACACAGTGAAAAAATCCCCACTGAATTCACCTTAAACCAAAAATTGTTATTGCACTTCTACACTGTAATTCCCTGAGAAGTTATATCTAATATGAAATCTCACTTCATTTTCTTGTTCATAGTTGCTTTGCATGGTAAAGCATGACTTTCCCAAATAATTTCTTACTCGATTTTCCTTCCGTGGGTAATACACAATAGTAAAGAGAATTACACTATCTAGGCACAAGTAAGGAGGTGTTGTAACACATTTAATGTACAATAAGTACATAAACTTTTTACGAGAAAAAAGTTTGCTGTAAGTTTTTCCATTGTAAAAAAAAATTAAAAAACAAACATAGGACTAAAAAAATATAATTACCACTTTGTTGATTTGGCTGGAATTAAGTTACAAATCATGAAAAACTGAACTTTACAAATTCCAAATATCCTGCATTGCAAAGCACTGAGGTTGATATGTGAAAACAAAGTGTTCCTGAAGTTACTAAATACATATAGCCCCTGTGGTACGATGCGCTGTTTATTTAGTGTTTGGCACCAAACCACTGCTGCAACAACTGAAATTTACCCTGTGTCAGCAGGAAAGCTTTAAGAGTCCATCTGATAAATTAAGCTTGAGAGGTGATCTTTAAATCCCACTTGCAACTTTAACACTCCCCTCTTACCTGCTGCACAAATCTCTGGTCAATGTATCGCTTCGCAATGCTGGGCTGAAAATCTGGGCTCTCCAAAAACCTCAGGAAAAACTCATACACCAACTACAAACAAGGAAATGAAAATTCTGAAGTTAGTAAGTACACCATAACACAGATCTCAGCCTTGTCACCACCATCAAAGGCAGTGGGACTATTTACATGCTCAGAAAGTACAAAAGGAATCAAAGCCTAACACATCACTGCTTTACCACAGTTCCAGCTGGAATTCACTGAAATAATTACAGCAAGTACCCAGAACAGTCAAAACTTAATAAATAATCTCCTGAAAATACCACTAGTGGACAAAAAACAAGTCCTAAATGTTACATTCCTGCCATGTTAAGAACATATTACGCAGAAATAGGTTACCAAACATTGAGCAGCACTGAGAGTTAAATTAAGTGCTTTAACATTATCTAATTCCTTAAAGAGCTGAAGAAACATCTACTAAGTGTAGCTGAAATTAAGTTTTGACCACAAACTCGAAAATGAAAAGTTGTATTAAAACAGCTGAATGAATTCACGGAAACTGAAAGAGTTCAGATTAAAATTAGGCTTAAATACAATGGAAACTCAGTTATAATATCCATTATGGCTTGTAGCATATTATTTCTTCCTAGTTCAAGCTCCTATTTGCTACAATCCCACAAAGCCCAGAGATAAAAATCCTGACAAAAGGTAGAGCTACCAAAGGCCTGGGCCAGCAGAGAGTGGCATGAAGAGGCCAGAGCACAAGTCCCATATTTTGGGGTTCATCAGAAGTCCAAGACAAAACATTGCACTTGTGAAACAATGGCAGATTAATAAAGAACACAGAAGGCACCACTTCACTAGAACAGAACTGAGAGGAAGGATGTCTTATGTTTAGATTACATTCAGAGCTGTTCATGTTCTCAATGCCTATTTCATAACTCCACATAATTAAACAGCTGATTAGTAATAACACTACAATGCAATTTAGGTACATAATGCCATCACTGACTGGGCTTCTAAATAAAACCCATGCAGAGCTGTGCTCATACTCAAAGGCATGAATTTCAACTATTACCACTCTGAGCACTTAACTAAACTGAGAGCCAACACCTGAGTAATTCGTAATTATAATTAGGAACCTCACTTCAGAAAAATGCATGACAGTAAGTACTTTTATGTAGAACATTTGAGCTGACAGTTACTTATGAATAGCCTCAAGGAGGGTGTTCTGTATCTGCAAAGCAGAGGCTCAAAAACTCATGATACCCTTCACTTTGTCGCCCTGTGACAGACTGTAAGAACAGCTTTTCACATCAGCAGTTTAGGTAGAATAACAGGATTTTTAGGGTTGGGAGGGATCTCTGGAAATCACCTAGTCCAACCCCCTGCCAAGGCAGGGTCACCTAGAGCATGTGACAGAGGAACAGGTAGGGTTTGAATGTCTCCAGAGAAACAGACTCCATGACTTTCCTGGGCAGCCTGAACCAGTGCTCTGCCACCCTCAGGGTCAAGTTCCTCATGTGTTTCAGCATATGGCCACTTCTCCTTGTCCTGTCACTGGCACTATCCTCTTGGCACCATAACAGACAACCCAAGAGCAGAATTTTAAATGCTACCATACTCCAGCCTCTGCCTTACAAAGTGCACAACCATGGCTGTTCAATACCTCCACCAGTGACACAGCCAGTGGAACTGAGAGTACCCTCAGCATGTTTGCAGGTGACACCAACCTGAGCATGTGCCTTGAGCAACCTCACCTTGAGTAAGGTGTCTCTCCTCATGGCAGGAGCCTTGGACTAAGGTGATTTTCAAAGGTCTCTTCCAACCCCAACCCAGAACATTCAGATTCTCCTGATCTTTTTCAAATTAGCAACTAGGTAAATCTGAATAGAAATGGGCAACATACGGCCAGAGGGAGGTTATATAGCACAGCTTCATAGGGATTAATTTGGAACTTAATTCAAGATTTCTGTAATAAATTCCTATACTAAATATTTCTGTCAGTGACAACAACAAAGAACAGCCATGTGTGGTAACTGCCACAATATTAGAAGCTACCATCAGCTGGGAAAATAGAAAATAAAATATGTCATGTTACCCACAAGAAAGGGTAAGTTGACTCTGAAGCTCTGGAAGAATAAACACAGGATTAAACTCAAAGATTGCGAAGTCACAGTTGGAGTTTCAAGAAAAAGCTTTGCAAAGCCTTTGCAAGCCCTTAACTGAGAAAGGGTTAACCACAGGATGATTCAGATCCATCCTCACAATGAAGCTATGGAAGTGACAGATGAAATCCTAGGATATTCCAGGAAGATACTGACAGCACGGACAGAGATGCACAGACCTACATGTGCTTGAGGAAATTTATTAAAACCTGAAAGGATACAGAGAAAGCCACCAGAATTGTCACAGGACAGGACACTTTCTAAGAGTGAACACTAAATTAGCTTTTTTCCATAAATAGATATAGTGACTGCAATAGACATCAAACAGATGAACTAAGTGAAAAGCACAATGCTGCAACATCTTGTAACAAGCTGTCCAAGATTAAATTCAGGATATCGACTGGGTATGGTATCAAATAACTTTGGAAATCCTTGTGAGCCTTGGGAGACACGTGAAAACCTCTTTATCCAGGGCATTTCAGGAATCAAGTTGCAGTGGCCATTTCTGGATAATCCAAACTCCCATTTCTCCTGTATGCTAGTGTTTGCAAACTTAAAAGCAGAACAACAACAACCAAACCAGGGGCACCAGAACAGATCCTACCTAAAGAGACAGGCATGCTCAGCTTTTTTGAGTCTAACAGAAACATCACTTTTGGAAATACTAAATCAGGGAAAGATGTTGCATTTATTATTTTTTGTTCTCAAAACTGGTCTGCTTGGGTCAAAAAGCAATGAAATACAACTCCTAATGCTTTAGTGATTCAGTCTTGCAGGAGTCTTGCAATTCCACCAAGTCTGCAACTCCCTAAGCTTCAAAATGTACAATGGCTTTAAATGCCAACCTGTTCAACCTACTGTGGCTGTTAAAAATCATCTTGAGCACTGCTTTAAAGCAACATCTTTCTAGTGCCATTTGTTTTACTGAAGGTCTGGAGTCTTTTGTTGTGGCTACATACACCAGTAACTTACTAAGCATTCAAGCAGAGAAGAGTAGAGGAACAGATTTCATTTCTTTCCTCTCCCAGAAAACTGCCTACCTGACTGCCAGATCAGGATAGAATTTGGAACTGATCTGTCACAAATCACAGCCACCAAAACATCCACACCTTCCCTCCTTAAGCAGTCCTTTAGACTATGCCAGAAATAACAGTGTATTTTGCTGGGGAGGAGAATGGCTGCGTACAGATTTTGTTCCACACACAAAATCTGACATTTCCAGCAGCTTTGTGCTCCTGAAGGGCAATGAGCAAATTATCCAACTTAGTCTTCTATGGTCCAGTAGCACATCAGCTGTAAACGGACAGAGTGGGAAACACAAACTGTTTCCACTGTGCTGCAAGGAGTCATCTATTCCAAGGACAGGATGAACAACAGACATGGGAGAGGGAAATCCACAACCAGTGACCAGACAGCCTGGCAAAAACTCCCTTAGGAAACAGCAAGGAAGAAACCTGAAAATACAATTTCAAATAATACCACAGACTACAAACCTCTTTCACTTCCTCTCAGGCAAGCCTAAGGCACAAGTGAACTGATCACAAAATCCACAGGCCTTTTTCTATGAACAGGACTAGAGTTTAATTATGACCTAAAGTGAACTGAGGTAACATTTACAAATTTTACTTTTGAGACACAGGTATTTAGAAGTCAGATGGTGCTGCTGCTGACTACAAGAGGCATTTGCTTAGCTCTTGCACCCTCCCACTCAACAAAGACAAGCCTCTTCTCTAGTTCAGTTATAGCCATTTCTCCCATTAATTAGAACTGGCCATATATAAGAAAATAATTATCACAGCCTTTAATCTGCAGAGGTTTTTTTGTGATAACTTAATTCTTGTTTGCTTAAGTCTGAAATACTATGCTGAATAGGTACCTTTTAGAGTCAGTATTAGAAGTGCAGTTTTTAAATAAGAGTTTTTAAATAAGAGCATTTGTGGATACATTAGAACTGTAATATTATAGGGGCAGAGCAGCATTTTAGCTCTTGAGAGGAGAGAGCAAATGGTATGCAGATGTGCAGCAGCTTCATCTACCCACTGCTAGGAGTTGCTACTCCACTTTCTTCAACAGACATTTCTTACATAAATTCAGCAATGAACTACCCAAGATATGTGCTTGGACATTTACAGCTTCTAAGAGTTAACTGAAAATAAAATAAAATTCAGCAGCATTTCAAGTCAATCACGCGATGGATACAGCAGCACTACAAAAATCACAAGATGGCCACAGAAGTGCAACAATGGAATAACCATGCAACTGTTACCAAACAACACTGATATTGTCAAGTTTTGG
Source organism: Passer montanus (assembly GCF_014805655.1). Lineage (NCBI taxonomy): Eukaryota > Metazoa > Chordata > Aves > Passeriformes > Passeridae > Passer > Passer montanus. The sequence goes on along the minus strand of NW_024358722.1, from coordinate 12,365,515 downwards.
CATGGAGGGAGGGAAGAGGGTGGGGAAGGAGGAGGGGATTTCTATTTGCTCAAAGGACAAATAAAGGCTATTACTCCATTTTTTGTTATTGCCACGAGAAAACAGAACTGTTAATATTAACTTATATTTTATTGAAGCAACACTAAAAAGTTGCTCAACTGCAGAAAACAAATCTCATAGGTGAAGAACATAATTACCTAAAATATCCACAGTTTTAAGACCTACATCCACCACAATTTAACAGTGCAATCCCTCTGTTTAAAAAATAGTATTTAAGCCACTTAGAAGAGTTACATTCAGCCATATTTATACATGCTTAAAAAAGCACCACTTTTTTTCCCCCTCTCAAGTATAAAAACTCAATTGTATTATAAAAGCAATTTTCTTGTTCTTAACAAAGGCACAAAATGACTGAAATATCCACATTTCTTGCCTTACAAGAAGGCTTAGAAGTCAAGGAATCACATACCTGTATGTGGGGCCATGAGGCTTCAAGAGTTGGCTCATCTTCTTCTGGATCAAAATCTGGGTTATCACTAGGTGGAAGTGTTCTGAAAATATTAGAACTAATCTGCAAGCAAAAACAAATTACTTGTATCACTGTCTATGCTTTCACAGATCACACTCATTAAGGTACTGCATTTATCCTGAAATCAAATGAAACAAAACCATGCAAAAAAAGTAACATAAGAAACCTCATTTTTTCAAAACTGCAAAATACAAACAGACAGAAGTCTGTAAGATGTCCATAAAAATAAGAAAGTAACTTTTGTCTCAACTGCTTTACAAGCTTGGAGCTAGACACGGTCCTATTCCAGAATCCTCCCTGAAACTACGGAAGTTAAAAAAAAAAAATCAGCTTCCCGATCAAAAATAGTTTTTAACTACATGACACCAAGAGCTGTTTTTATATAAGACCACAAATAAAACAAAACTAATCAATTATGATTTAAAGAGCACTCTCTCCACATAAGAGAGCATGTCTGTCATGTAAGGCAGACAATCCCAAAAATGTACCTTATTTCTACAGTTCTTTACTTGATTCCAAGATATTTCTGTTTACATTTTTCACCTTTGAATATTTCAAAATGTTTCAAGAGTTTGGAAAGTTAGATACACATAACCATTCTAGCTTTTCCATTTCACATAGTAACTACTTTTTCTTAAAGTTACTCTAGGTTACATTTAATATGATATAGTCACATCAAATAAATTTCAAAGGGACAAGTTTAAAAAGGTTTCTTCAAGGATTTCTGAAGTATACCGAAGTATGGACAGAAAACCATTCGGATGTCAAAGGAAAAATGTCATCTTGCACCAGATAGCACATACTTTAAATCTCTAACACAAACAAAAGAGAACATGCAGCTCACATAATTTCTGCATTTTCTACTGTTCTTTCAGGAACAAGTTTAACCTGACTTTTCCAGTCACCTTTGTTAACTCTTTTAGACTTTTTGATCAAATCTGTTTCAAGTAGCTGCTTATCACCCAAGCCTACTAAGCACAAAAGAAACTGTCAGTTTGCAGAAAGTCCTCCTGCACATATTCCAAGGAGCCTCCAAGGTGTTTGGAGAATCTAGCAAAAGGACTTTAGAAAGATCCTGAAGTCACCCAGCTGGCTCTGCACATAATGATCAGCTGCCTCATTAAACAAGATACACAGCTATTGCATAAACTGACTTTCCATTTCCTCCTATGCCCTTTGCTCTGTGTCGTGTCACTGTCTCCTGTTGGGACACAGCGCTGCTGTCCTGGACTGGAAGGGCAACGAAGCTCTGTGGGGATGGGCTCAGCTGTCTCTGAGCTTAATGCACAGGAAAAACAACAAAAAAACCAAAACAAAAACCCAAACCAAATAAAATCACCCAAACAAACAAACATCCCCACAAAAACAGTTGTCCTTTAATGCTGTAAATACAAGGGACTTGGGATTCCAAAGCTCAAGAACAAAAGACTGGGGGAGGAGAGGAAGGGGAAATAGGAGTCACATAGGGGAAATAGAACATTAATTTTAATCAAGCTCAAAAACCAGCATTACAGTCCTGGCTCTCTTATTTGCTTTGTTTAATCTTACCAGGTATTCAGTAAAGCCCTCCAGCACATAAATCAGTCTCCTACAGAGAATGTTCTACCACTGCTTGCAAGTGCTCTTGTAACTTCTCCTAAAAACACTTCTTTTTCTTTCTAGATGGATCTTGCTGAACTGAGCCAGTCAGCCTTTATACAGAACCTCAGAGTAGTGAGTAATTTTCATGTCCAAAACAGAGCTACTAAATACACTTGTGTTAGCAGATACATTAGCAACCCTCTCAGCCAGGGCTTTGGAAAACCAATTGTATGATTTTCAGAGTACTCCGTACTTCCACTAGCATTATTTAGCTCTCAAGAATACATGAAACTTCAAATAAACCTTGCACCTTTTTTAGATACTAGCATGTCTTCCCCCCCATAAAACAGTTAATTTACTTTATTATGCTTGCAATACTTTAGCAAATTCTTCTCTATATCCTCTCTTATTATTTAAAACATTTTTATTTCCTAAGAAAAAGTGTCTTATCCCAAAACCGTGATTTCAGAAACACAAATCATAAAAGGTTTTTAAAGCTGGATAGATTTCCAGAGAAATCCAGCATCAGCTTTCTAAATTAAATCTCATAATTTCACAAAAATGACATCAGAAAATGTGCCAGTTATATTTTATATATATTTTATTAAAACAAAAAAATAAAAAAGTAGCTTATTGTCTGTACATTTGATCTAAACATTTGAAAGATACTAGGTTCAATTCCAATTTCTGAGTGGTTTTTTTTCAGTGCAGATTGAGGATAGCTGATTTCTTTTAAATTCTGAATTCACAACTCATATAGCCTGTTAGGACAATCTCATTATATTAGATTTTATATGCTGCTGGGGAACAAGGCAAGGTTGATGGGCACAAGGAGATGAAGAGTTATGTATATACTGAAGAGACGTTTCTGTCATGTTCCCAAAACTGATACAAGGTAGAACTTTCTAATTTCCCAGGAAGTTTTAAAAATTAAAATATTCACAATGCAAACCCCAATTTCCTTTTAGCCTCAGAGTACTTTTAACTGAGAATTTCCAAACAGAGAAGACACTAGTTTAGGGTGACCCAGAACAGAGGTGCACTGCTGTGCTACAACTTCAAAACTATTTGTAAGCAAAACTCCTCCTCAGCTGAAGGAAAATCAGGTTGCCCAGGGCACCAAAAAGATAACCTACAGTGTGAGTGTGTCCTGCACAACAATTTAAACAAAGACTTGTTTTTACGATGTTGTTTTATCCTCAGTGGCTTGAAATGACACTGGTTGTTTCAGCACCCAGAACAGAGGTGCACTGCTGTGCTACAACTTCAAAACTATTTGTAAGCAAAACTCCTCCTCAGCTGAAGGAAAATCAGGTTGCCCAGGGCACCAAAAAGATAACCTACAGTGTGAGTGTGTCCTGTACAACAATTTAAACAAAGACTTTTTTTATGATGTTGTTTTATCCTCAATGGCTTGAAATGACACTGGTTGTTTCAGGGTCCAAGCAGAGCAGAGACAACCACAGGAGCCTGTGTGATACTTGGCTCAGGAGCTATCCTGCCAACAGACCAGTGAAGGAAAGAATGCCAGACACCTCCTCACCTGCACAGAACTTGCCCATGCACTGGTCAGAAAGAACATTTTATTTCCCTTCCTTCTTTCTTTAAGGCGTTGTTGACTTTGCCTCCCCACAGCTCAGGCGACTGAAAGGAAACCTGTTTGAAACCTGAGGCTGATTCCCCTGTGAGCTGCAGAGAAGTTGTCCCAGGCCTTGGGAAAGACAAGGAGATTCCGAAAGAAATTGTTTTGGTCTGCCTCTGCTGCCACTCTGGCTTTTTTTCAGGCAATTTTTTAGTCTGCCTTTTAGTCTGTCCTTTACTACCAGCCAGATTATAGCTGGATTTCATTAAGGCCATTTCTACTTTTTCATCCCCAAAACACACTTCAAACTCTGCAGTAAAACTTTTTTTCTTCTAACGTAAGAACACCGAACAGCCTAAAACTTAAAACCCCAATAAAACAGAAGTGAAACAGTAACTGTTCAATCTCATACAAGTTTTGCTACCAAGAAAGGCCTCAAGCCTGACACAGGTGTTATGTGGAGGGAGAGACAGACCCATGCAGATTTTTTTTCTGAAAGCTGGTACTTCGTCCTAATTCACAGCAAAGGCCTTTTCTGCTGCCAGTTGCCAAGGAGATTAGAAATACTATTCAAGCTTGGAGGGATCTTTTGTCTCAAGCTCTCAAAAAGCTCTCACTGAGCATTTAAAGCTCTCACTGAGCTTCTTCTCTTTCTGTCATTTTAGGGGAAAAAAGGAGATGGAAATTTGTTATGGAAGGAAAAAACAAGCATCCACAGAATCCAATCATTTGCACAACAAAAAAACCTCAAAAGAACAGCTCAATACCACCTTATCTCCAAGAAAAGAAAACAACCCAAATATAAAAGAAAACCTCCCTTCAACAAGTACTATGGGCTAGTTAGTATATTCTTTCTTCTAACAAGGGGCTACAGAGGGCACACAGAATGAGAAAATACTGCAAGGATTCAGGCTTGCTGCCACCAGCAGCAAGAAAAAAAAAGAAGCCTAAGAAGATGTGAACATACTTTATCTTTTATTTTCTTATGAAGAAAACATTTAGGACAGAAAACCAGGTCCTTTAAAAAATGAGACTATACAAAACCCCCCAGTGTCCTAGATTTTTCTGTAAAACTTAATAAGCATCTGCTGAAACAGCTCAAATTATTAAAAGGGTTCCCATAACCTTAGCCCTTCAGTATAATGGCAACATTTCCACACTTATTTACATTAAAGATCTGATCTTCCCTATCAGCTGCCCAGAAAAAAAAACCCCAGGCCAACAACAAAATGAACTTTAAGAAAAAAGTAGCTTGCACTGTATAGAGAACTACACAAGTTGCTGGCTGTATATTTGAACTGTTCTGCTTATGCTCCTGAGAGCTCTTTTAAAGTCAGCATTTTATCTATGTAAACTTCACCAAAGTTTAGAGAACCATTAATGTAAATACATGGGCACTAAAGCCATTGTTTTTACATTTTGCATTTCTAGGGAAAAAAAAATTAGATTATTCTCAAGTGTCTTTCAGTTGCATTCCCTGTACATGTAGTATAGGCAGATCAAAAACATTACTTAAGTAGCATTTGAAAAGGCACATAAACACCTGGGAAAGTCAGCAGGTAACCACAAATATTTTGTTCATTATTCAACAAGCCATTAGCAGCAATTTCATGGGACAAGTCATCCTATGGTTTATAACTCCAGCAAACCACTTAGGCTGCTCTAGTACAGCTCTCCAAGGCCAAAATAATAACAAACAGCCATAAAAAGTATTTACAAAGTAGAGTTGCTTTCATATACTGATAAACCTTTCTGCCGTCACCAGCACCTGCAGCAATCACTACCAGAAAACTTTAGCCAAACTCTCCATTGCCACTGGTAAATAAAGACAAGTAGCACTGAAATTTTGCCATTTTCTGAAAGAGAACAACTTTAAAGCTTACCCAGAGTGCAAGTAGCTGCAGTATACTAGTTCTTTCACTTTAATTAATCTGAATGCATCATGCTTCAGCTAATAATTAAAACTTGCAAGTTGTTTGTTTTTACAAGCCTGTCTGAGCCAAGTTATCATTAACAAATTATATTATATTGGATAAGCAGTATAACCAACCACAATTCTGAATTAAATGGCATTAGAGTCATAAACTGATTAAGATACTTTATTAAAATACAAACTACAACAAGAGCATTCTACTTACCATTTTCACTATGTCAGCATAAGCTGATTCAACAATAACTCCACGATTTGTTGAAACATATTCAACCAGTTCATTCAGTGTTGCTCTCTTGATTTCTTTGCTTTTCAGGTCTGAAACAGAGTCCATGAAGTCAAAGAGCACACAACACTGTTGCAACTTCTGACAAAAAAGATCCTGCTGTTCATTGAAGGTGGCATCTATAAAAGAAAACAAAAAAACCCAAACACTTAAGTCTGTAGAAGCAAATACAGGATTTCTAAATCTATTTTGTTGACAAGAATTTGCAAGCTATGACTTGGTTTTTTTTTTCAGTGGGGAAGAGTTGTGCTTCATAGTCAGCAAGCTAATAACAAATTATTAAGCAATTTTGCCAAAACAAAAGTATCTGTATGTCAGAATGAAACATCCACCATCCCCAACTTTTGGTACATGAAAGAAATAACAGACCAAGACATGGCAGTAAATTTATTTACCAGCAACAGGCTACTGAATTAACTTTATTTTGAATACATAAATATTAACAAGTCTCAGCTCTCCATCACCAAAAGTCATATCCAGAAGCAGTGCATCAAACTAACCTTTCATTCATCCGATTTGTCTCATTCTGTTCCCTAATCCTTTATTATGTAACCTGCTTAAAAGCTGTAAAATCTGCTTTGAAGGAACCTTGTCTTTTTACCCCAGTGCAAAATGCTTCACATACTTTTGGCATCATGTGATCAACGTTTCTCTGAAGAAAGAATTCCAATATTTCAAAAGGATTAATCCTGAATTTTAATGCCTTGGTCTAAATAATTTATGACAATCTTAGTCATATAAGGGTTTTCCAGATTTTCTGGCATATTAAGACAACGTGTTTGGCTGTGACTTAGCATTTTCATTTTAGCATTCAGTACCTCTGTAATCTGATAAGCAGAATTCCTCCATTAGCATTTCACATTTACTGTAAAAGAGACGGATTATCAAGCACTAACTACACTCTTCAAAAATTTAATACAACCTTAGTATGTCATAACTGTTATGATCATGCAGCTTTGGAACAATCATTAAAAGTCATGGTTTTAACTGAAAATTTGGTTTAATGTGTCTTTTGTTCTTGTTTTCAACTGTTTATAGGGGTTCAAAGCCACTGGACCTATACAGCATCACCTCATCTATCAGCCAGTTGGTATTTCACTCACTCTGGTAAAAAAATAGCACTCCCAATTTTATCTCCACATAAAGAATGCTCTCCCCTGAAGAATTTTCAAGACTGGTTACAGCCTGACTACATCCCTTATCACCATTCATTCACTGCAGTATTGCTATGAACACTGCTGTTCCATCACCAAAAAAAATTATCAAGACAAGAAAATGCAACTGGGTACTGAAAATCTTAAGTCACACTTTCAAACCTGAACAAATCAGGAAAAATCTCATGCTTCTCTTTAATGATTTATAATTATTCTAATTCAACAAACTTCATTAAGTTTATACCTTTAACAGTATAAATAAAGTATAAATATAATTATCAGTTCACTCTGATAATGCCTGTTTCTCAAGTTTCTACCAAAGCACCTTTCATTTAGTGGCTGGAACAACAACAGCCAACAGCAGGTTGAATATTCAGCAGTTTACTGATAGACTTGCTTCATTTCCATGAGCAAAAAGTAATTGCTGAAATGGACTGACACACCTCCGGTGTAACCCATGGTGCCCTGCAAACTCGGGCACCAGGACACTGCCCTGTGCTGCCTTTCCCCGCCTGACAGGTACCATCCATTAGCTGAGCACAACAGCTTCAGGGAGCTTTTGAGCGAGCCAGCAATTGCTACTCCCTCGTGAAGAACGATTCACGCTTCTGCATGTCAATTCTGCCTTTTGAACCGTTTTTCTTTTGAAGAAAAAACCTTGCAAGATGCTTATTTCACTCAGATAACTACAAAGACACCAATTGTTACACTCTGCAAAATAATGAACATCAGCTGTAAAAACATTTATAAGTTACGTAACATTTCAGCTCAGATCTTCTAATATTCTACACCGGATGGCATGAGTAAGTATTGTATCATAGCAACAAAGCAATAACAGTGACATGCTGAGGATAAAATCCAAAAAAGCTGAATTTAAGGAACCGACACAGGGAGGGCAGCTTTTTTTGTTGCTAGCCCCAAGCTGACAGCCAGACTAACAGAGGAACCAAGCCTACTCTTATTTTCCCTCACTACAAACTCAACTATAGTTTGAGTTACAAGGTCCACAAGTGAGGCACAGATAATACAATACAGTTAGCTGATGATAATTTTTTTTTAATTAAAAATGAAGTATCACTAAGCAAAATTTACTTAGAAGTTTCAAAAACCAGCAGATGGCACGGGAATACTTCTAACCATGGCTCAAACAGACTAAGGACCTCAGGTTAAAAGCCAGAAATGGGAATTCATACAAAATAATTAAATCATTTATTACCTTCCCTAGGATACCAAACAAAGTCCTGCATTAGCCACTTCTGGTTAGACATCAGAGTAAAAGAGAATCTTTCCCCTGCCATGCATCAGCAGTCCATTTCATTAGCAACCTGATCTCTCCCAACTGAACATGTTTCCTCAAATGAAAAACCTGCCCATTAATCTATTTTGTTACTATTAAAACATTTAAAGTAAAACCAAAGGAAATATCTTCTTCTAAGCATACATCCTTTTTTTGGACTTGCAAGGGGAAACAATTACTTTATCAAGTTATCATCTCTAGTCATCTGCAAGAGAGGAAAATTATGTGCAACCACGGCAAAAAAAAAGTGACAAGAAAGCCAGTTCTATTCTATCTGCACAATCTGTCTTCACATGCTCAATCCCTGCTTGACACATTGCACATTTGTCTCAGGAATGTTATGAAAGGTACCATGGGAACTACCAAGTGATAGAGGAAAATTTGTTTGTCATATAGGGCTCTTAACTTTTTAAAGCCTTGCCTTTATGCCAGCACAGTGAAAGCTAGACAACTTTATACACAACAAAATCATAACACAACAGTTTATTCTAGTTGTAGGCATAAAACAAACTGTGCCACCATAACTGCAAAAATACTGGAGCTTTTAGCTTTAGTAGTTGAACAATCCACAGCATGATTTTTAAACCAGCTTCAATCTAATATTCTATGAAGATTTACATCATACATGTGGAGTTCAAGATAATTGTTATTCTTCAAACACCCTAAATACCATAAAGACCACAGAAGATCAATTAAGTTCCAAATAGACAGTGGATGCCTCAATGAAACAACCCTGAATCAAGCATAATGACAGGAAATCCTGAAGACAAAAATTTAATACCCAGCACCAAAAGAATTATTGCAAATTATGATCCACTTTAATCATGACTTGCCTCTGGTCATTTCCATGATAGATAGTAGACAGCTTGTACCTGATTAAAATACTTAATTTGATTGTTGCACTTCATAATACTTAAATTCTCCACAGACTATTTGTACTGCTTACAAACCCCCACTCATAACAGACAGCAGGCACGATAATAAAGGACAAAAAGTAACAAGCAATTTGACTTGGAAGTTCTTCCTGAGCAGAAGTTTTAAAATGCTGAAATGGCGTGACTGTACAGATTCATCTCTAAATCGAATGCTTTCAGACTCATAAGGTCATCAATGCAAATCTAAGCATGGAATATTGAATTAAGAGCCTAATCTTTCTAGGACAGGCCCAAGCAAAATATGGAAAGAAAAAGAATTCACAAGAGCTACCTCAATGGTACATAAATGGAGACAAAAACACACTACAACAATGTCTTCCTACAATATACTTATCTCTTACGTTTACAAGCATTCCTCCTGGAAGAAAAAGATAGATAATTTTCCTTTCTCAACACAATTGTTTATCCAAGACCTTGAGTACAAACCCAGAGAACCTAACATAATCCTTGATTCATCAGCAGAAACCAGACTCTAAATCCACAAAAACTCTCTCAACAACACAAACGGCAAGTTCAAAATTCATAGTTTTCCTGTCAATACAAAATAAACCCCCTAAAACATTTTCCTTTTTTTTTTTTTAAGTCTCACTAAATATTAAGTCTCACTTAACTAAATATTTCCACTTTTTCCAGAAACAGCTACCCCAGGAAGATGCAGAAGCCAGAGAAACAACCAAGAAGCCTCTGTCTGACAGCCTCTTAAAGCAGTTCACTACATAGCCCTTTCAGGCACTTAGAGGATAATGATATTACAGAATAAAGTAACACCTATCTTCTTAGAACTTGGTGACAATTCTACATAATTCCTTGACAAACTGAATGCATGAAGAGGATCATGTCGCAATTATGCTGCATTCCACAGTGCAAAGTTTAGGATTTAGTCTCTGCTGCCTGGTTACACTTACTGTACTGTATTCAGCTCAGTGGTGGAGGGATCTGCTGGAGCAGGGTGAAGCCTTAACACTGACATGGAGAGAGGAGCATGTGGACTATGAGACACCGAATCTCTAGGCTTGGTTTTGGGGCTTTTAATGTAAAGGAATCAATGTTTTCGTACAGCCTGCTCCTTTCAGGGACATCGTCAGTCTGAAAAGGAGGTAGAGTGATAAACTCTGCCCCACTTACATAAACCAAGCATGGGGAGTTCCATTGGACATAAATTTAATATTTGGTTTTGGCCCAGAGAGCTCATGTGTATATGATTGTTGTGACCTCTCCTAGCATCTGAGTGTCAGTGCTGACGTTACAGGCATGGCAAAACAATGTTACGAGATTTGGTTTTGCATCAACTGCAGTTTTGGTGCAGTTGATGTTACAACAGGGCACAGAGTGTTTCCAGATTCTCAGAAACCTCCATCTGCAACCTGACAGGCAGCAAAGTCATTGGCTGATAGAGATTGAGAGAGGTCTCTCCCCCTGCTATCCCCTTTCCCATTTACTCCTCTCTTCTTCTCTGTTCCAGTCACATCCATCCATCAGCACTGGCTCTGGAACTTGTCAGGCTCTTCCTCAGCTGCTTTAACTCAATAACGTGGTCATATTAGTGAGGTTAAATGGCTTCTGGAGGAGCCTGATGTGCATCAGCTCTGGCACAGGATTAGACACGGGAGCAGCAGCTCTCTGCAGCGAGCTGCTAAGTTAGTTTACCATCTCTGGAACCATATCACCCCAAGTACTGAGGCATGAGATAATGCAGAGGTAAGATTTTTCAGTTAAGTTAGAGACTTTTGAGACTAATACATTTTGGATTTTGCGTTTGTTGTGAGATTTAGTTATTTTGGGGATTTTGTTTTGTTTTAAATCACTTTAACCTCCTTTTTAAAGAAAAAATGCAGCCCCTGTATACTTGGCTGCCCAAGCCAAGTATACTTGGCTGGTAGTGTATAGCATTCCCCAGTAACTCCCTACACCCATAAGAGAAGTTCCCACAATTCCAGCTTTTGGCAGCTCAACAGCCCCACCGAAACTGGTGGTGCTACTCAGACGAGCTCTGTGCAGCACCATAGGCGTCCAAGGAACTTTTCAGCAGTATTTTCAGGTTTTCCACATTAAAAAATCTTGGTCACCCTAAAGAATAAGCACTATTTTTTAGTAGACTAGTAGTTGTAGGTTTTCCCTTTGCCCCCTCCAATCAAGATTTCAAAGAAGTGTTTTCAAATTACCTGTTACCCCAAAATCTACAGCTGTTGCTAGGACTCCAGAAGGGGCTGAGTGAATTTTTCTCCATGTTGTCAGTAAACAGAACTCTGACTTGCCAGGACAGATAAGGGACTCAGAAAAACAATGTATCCTAAAAGTTCACCAGCTCCTTGTTCAATAGTAAGTTTGTTCACTAGAGAAAGATTTGGAAGACAATGAAATAAAAATGCATTTTCAATAATTATTAAAGGGAAATTTATACTACCTATAGGAGATAAACAAAAACCAAACCAAACCAAAAAATCCACACAAAACAAACGCAGAAAGGACTTGGCACAGAATTACGAAGTTGGTCAATCCTGTCTAGGATCCAGGTGCTCACACTACCATTTAACCTTTCCATTTCAGAAATCAGGACCGCAAAGGGGCAATCAAGATCACAAGCTGAGCTTCTCCTGTATTTCCATTTTTAAGTTAACTACTCTGCAGATGGTCATCAGGCAAGATTTGCACACAGTGGCACCCTCCACAAGATAAATCTCCAGTCTCTTTTGAAATAGTAAGAAAACCAGAAATTTTGCTTATTGGAATAGTCTGAATTTAAAATTAATTCTGTGATACATGCCAGGGAAGACAAAAAAAAAAGACAATCATATATTAGAAGTAAAACTAGATGAGAATAACAATCAACAATTCCTTTTATTCACCTATGGCACTGTGATTTAGAGAGTTAGTTACAAGAGTAGGCTACAGATAATTTTTAAGTCATTTAGTAAAAAGTACTCCTGGAAAGCTGTCTCCCACCCAGTAAGATATTGTTTGTTCAGTCTCATCTGCTGCTCCACGTGGCCAGCAGTTGACCTCAACAAATCAGTCCAGAAAATCTGAAAAGCCCATGCTGATCTAACAACATCTGTCACCAATTCTGTGACACGGCTTCTTGCAATGATAATGAACTGCAAGTGTCTTATCTAGATTGATTCTACCTTCTATCTTCCAGGCTTTCTTATAGCCTCATACAGTTAAGAGTCTCCAGCTACTACCATATTAAATCCCTTGATTTTAATTAAGATTTGAGTCAACCAAGAGACTTCAGAGAGTAAGAAAGTACTAAAACACACCACTGAAATGCTTTTGTATTAATAGCCCTATTTCTTACTGTTTAATTACAGAAGACAGCAAGCAGTTAAGATGCAACAAGTAATACAAATTCCTCTTGGTCCTTAAAGTTAGAGTCTAGTAACTGGGCCTGCCACAATTCACTTTATTTTTACCACACTTTCTAAAAAAAGAAGAATTAAAGCCCTGTTGATTCTTTAAACAAATAAAAACTCACCAAGCATACCAATCACTGGAACAGGAACAAAAAACGCCCTGAAGTCACCCTTAACAAAATGTACAAGTTTAACAATAGAAAGGTTACCTCAAGAGATATGCCAGCAGTTCAGAGTCTAGCTGAAATTAAGTTCCATGGAACAACAACATGGAAAAGCAAGGGAAAAAATTGTCCAGTGGACTGACACAGTTGAATCAGTGTTGCTTTTGAAAGTACTGAGTTGTTGAGGAATTTGCACATGGCTAACCACAAGAAGTTCAGACTAAAACTATTTATTAGCAAAGGCAAAGAAGTTTCACTTCTTACACAGGTGCAGTGTTATATTTTCAAAAAACAATTAACCCCCCACTGCTCTTGTACTTGAAACAAGCTCGCTCCCACCTATAAGTCAACTATAATGCTCTTCAAAGCATTCATTTATGGTTTTGGCACATACTGCTAATGTATTTGCTGTCATCATTTGAAACCCATAAAGCAGTTTTAGTGACTGATCATATGGCAGGGTAAGCCTTTTTTGAATATACCCAGAGCCTCTAAAAAATAATTTAAAACAGGAACCTGCCGCTTTAAGGAAGAGACTTCTAAATTTAAGGGTGATAAATCTTACTGTGGAATCCATATACATAGCCAGGTCATTCAGTCAGGAAAAGAGAATAATTAGTTTTTTGAATGGGAAATTGTTTCTCAGAAGATGTGCATATGGGATAGATGGCACCTTTAACTTAAAATTACACAAAAATTGATACACAGGCCCAAGAATTCAAACTGCTTTCCCAAACAGAAAAGACAGCTCCTAAATAGCTTTTTAAATATTGAAATGCAACAAAGGATTTTGTAATAGTAAAATAGAGATGCTTTCAAGTCTTCCTAACAAGAGGGCAAATAAATACCAAGGTAAAGCCCTGTGTATGTAAACAGGTAATTTCTTTAAAGTCTAAGTTAGGTTACACTGAATGAGCCACAAGGTGAAAGTACCCAGAGATGCTGCACAAGAACTTGTTACTCCAGGTAATTCACTCTTGTGCCACGAAAATTAACCACCAACAAAACCCAAAGGACTACAGAAATGGAAGGACACTACAGACCAAGCTTCTGAGAGTGTCAAATCAAAAACATCAGAAGGGACAACTGGTATGATCCTCCACGTTCCCAAAATATGACCTTATTTACACTTTTCCACAAATAAATAGTGTTTCTGTAATGGCAAGTGCTTCTATCAAAGTGTAATGGTTCAAAAAATACTGGATTTTCACATGTAGTTTTGAATATGCAATAAAGCCCTTGAGGGTGTGACAAGGATGAGGGTGTGAGAGTGTCATATCTACCCTGCTAAGAATTAAAAGAATAATCTGAGCAGCTCTGCTCCCTGTTTTGCCCCCCAACAGCTGTAGTGCTCTGCACAAATTTTACCAGGGCACACAGAGAGCCGAGAAGCAGGTGACAAAGGCAGGTGCCACACAGGCTCAGTAAAAATTTCAGCTTAATACCCATTATCTAGGACTGCATTAATAACATTTTCAATTCACAGGGACACAAACACTTTCCCTGAACAAAACGAATTTATTTGTACCTTGTAAGTCTGAAGGGACAGCAACTCTATTTACAAGTTAAGGTCCCTTTACTTTAGGTCAACTGCAAAATTCCTGTCTGACTGACATTACGGTAGTTTATAATTAATGAGTGGTAATTACGAAGTATGCCATAAGTGGATCTGTGTTCCATACTATTAACAGATTAAAAACCTATTAACTTCCCCATCATTTCCTCACCATATCTAAGTATAAAATTATTTTTGAGTAAGATGAAGTTGCTCCAGTTTGATACCACACAAGAACATGCAAGTCAACACAAATCAAGTTTGCTTATTTTCCAGAAACTGAAGAAACACTAATTTTCATAAGGCAATATTAGTGCTAAGTGAAATATAAAAATACCCTTTATTGAAACAAAGGGTAGCTATAAAACAATTTAACAGAAGTACAGAAACTTATTTTGTAATTAATTTAGCACTTAGCTTTTAAATGTGAAGGAGATGCACAGAGGAGTAATTTAATATTAAATGCATGTCAGAGGAAACAGCCAATCTAACTTTCCAAAACACAAGGAAAACTCACCTCTTCCTTTGAATTCCTGTATAAATCTGTGTGGAAGTTACAAGTACTGGATTAACTCCTCGGATAAATACATAGTTCACAAATTGGCTAAACAAGTGCTTCTTACTTTTCAAAGTCTTCTCGGATCAATGAGGAGACACTTTATAATTCTGTTGCAGTAGCAAGAACTATGATGAAGTTGGACAGGGAACACAGGTGAAATCCTGGTAGTGCTGTATTCAGTGACCCAATTCCCATCAACCTGAACAAGAACAGATCATCCTGAGCAGACAAACAGCAAACATTCATGGGATCTCTTTGCTAAACTTAAGTGAAGTAGGCATTTAGCCTCATAAAGAAAAGGTTGAGATAATTTTTTCATCAATTTCAAGCATACTCAAACAGTTACACTCTTTCTACCAAGAACTCTAAATATGAAATGTTCAGTAATGAGGGAACCTGCACTTCAAGTCTTCTCCCATTTGGCAAAATCTCTTGGCTATTTTTAAACCAAATTTACATAATTTTGATGTATTTGGTTTATTTTGATCCTGCTTCCTCCTCTTAAGGGAAAATGAACAAATATGTATTACCAAACCCTGTCCTTCCTGACTTTACTGTGGGACCAAGCCCATGCCTCTCAAGAGGGTGGTGATACATCTTCATTCTTCTTCTCAAAACAAGAACTGCTTTCCTAAAGAATCCAACTATGTGAAATGCACACGTTTGTTTCCCATACATAATTCAAGACCTAAGCTCAGCTCTATTTGTTGCTTTTACATAGACAGGGAACCAAAATTCTGCTGCTTAACAAGACTTCAATCTTATATGTATGTCATATTTCAAGCACAGAATTTGTCAAAAGTTTTACACAATTACACTAAATTGGAAGCTTTTTAAAAAAGGTTTCTGCCACATACTCTCCCATACAATTTCACTTGGGATGAAATTAATAAAATATAATAACTGTGTCTCTGTATTTTGAAGGACCAAGCATCTACAGAAATAAACCTATTAAATCACTTCTAAAAGCTCACTTGTTTATGCAGTGGTGCACTCTGCTAATCCTTTAATACAGCTATAGTAGAAATGAAGCTGTTTCCCCCTTCATATTTAGAGACATTGCTGTGACTTTTTATTCATGATCATTTTCAGATCGGCCTTACTGCCCCATGCTATACTGTCCTCCTCTGAACTTGCTCAACCCACCTCCTCTTTAATTTCTGAGAAAATCCACAGTGCCACTTTCATTGTCTGTCACCCACAGCTTGTCAACTCTCCAAGCGTGTGATGGTCTCAGATAAAAACTCCTAATCAGTCATTTGAAACTTGTATAGCATGTGGAAAGCTTTTCTCCTATTGTAGGGAGTAACTTTATAATCTTTTAAATTCTTAGTGTTTAAAAGAAATTATTTACTAGAAATAAAACATCTCCCTTTTGCAGCATTGTTCTTGAATAGACAACGCACAAATATAATTTTTGCTGTTACTCTCACCTCGACATTCCAACTCCTCAGCAAAATTTGTATTTCTCTTCTGAATCCTATCATATCAACAAAGCTGACAAAACCCACCAATTTCACCAAAGCTTTGCTTGCCAAGATCAAGGTAAACAATGGAAAAGATAAGAAACTTCATATGAGAATGAGACTAATCTTTTCCCAATAGTAAAGGCAGTGCAACAGCACCATTTTTATTTTTTAATCTATAGCCCTTTTTTTCCACCATATCCATTGCAGCAGTACATGCTATTCTTTAGTAGGGTATAGGTCTGCTGAGTTCTGATCAGACTGTTTGTTCCCATAGCCTCCATGCCCTTAAAGTACTGAGGGCCTAGTATCCTGCACTTATATTTCACCAGCTTTTCCCAGCTTCACGTCCTACCTCCAAAGGTACAGTTATGCACTCCTGAATTTTAAATTCTCAAGATAAAAACCTCTCATTTGATGAGCCAGCTAATCTGCAATCAATTTCTGATGCGCAGAACAAAAACCCCAAGCCTGTGAAGTTTCAGGAAGATCACAAGAAGTTCAAAATCCATGGCTGCAATGAAAATTTACAAAGAAATTAAAAGAGAACATATTAAGAAATAGTTCCAGAAAGCTTCACAGCCAACAGGAGTGATGAGATTCCAAACACTGAGCTCCCTGCAGCCACTGGAGAGGAGATGGTGTCTGCCCTCTCTTCCTACTTATGCTTTTCCATCACCTCAGCAGTTCCACACCATGTCTCCACCTGTAATGTACTCCTGGGCTCTTGCTTGTAGAAAATGACAGGTTTTGCTGTCTAATTTTGCCTACTGCTGTCCTAGCAGTACTGCAGACAAGAAGCCCAAAGAAAGCCACACAGAGCAGCCTCTCAGAGCATGGCAGGTGGGAGCAGCACAGCAGATCCTGAAGGAGCTCTATGTACCAACTTGGTAAATACCAACTCATCAGTCCTGCTACTGAGCTACAACAGCTACAATTGGACCAAAAGAGAATTTGGACCACATAAGATTCATCTGCATGAAGAACCACATGCTAAGCTCTGAAGTATAGCAAACATTAAACCTCAACACAATTCATGGTTTGTTTTCTTTTTAATATTGACACCATACAATTTATCTTTCCTCTAGTGTTCAAAGTAGTTTGAATTGGTCTTGCTGAAACTAAGAAAATTAGCCTGAGGAAGAGTTGCAAATAAAACTGTCCATACTTGGCACATACTTGGCGTGGAAAACTTCAGTCCAAACAGTTCAGCAACGTTGTGAGCAGCTGAGAATAAGGTCTTGTGGAAGAAAACTGAAGGCAACCTTAACTATGATGAACTCTGCTTTCAACTCAGAAACAAACTATGAAATAGGCATCTTGTAGGAAACATTATTCACTGGCCACAAATTCAGCAAAACTTGAGAGAAACTACTTCAGCAGTTATCTGATGGAATCAATGATGCAGACTTTAAAAAGAAGCTGTCACCATCCAGTTTCTAGCAGAGCATTTTGTCAAGGGAGTCTTCTAAAACAGGTGTTATTTACTACCTATTAATCCCATTGGGCTGCTGCTCCAACCCTATAAATCCACGGGCTGCTAAAAGCCATAATCTTAACCTGCTAGATTAAAACAAGAGTCAGGACAGCAAGGGTACAAAAGCTAAATTTTACAGCCTTCACAATGGAAGTGTCTTTTTTTCCTCAGAACACAACACATATCCCCTCTGTGCTTTAAAAGAATATTAATCTCTCCAGAACTGTTGGTATGACACCTTTTCAAAAGCACTGAATGATTTTAAGACAGACAGATGTTAAAAAACCTTCAAATCTATAGACTGAAGTAACCTTTTGATCAGATAGCCTGCAGCAATAACTAATTCCATCTGTATTTCCTACAGCAACTAACATTAAATTCAGCACCTGCAAAACTACTATCTGACTAAACCAGAAAGCAATGAATATGGAAAAAGAAATCTGATACTAAGTTGGCACACGGAAGATGTGAAAGATTGAAATAGAAAAGTTCATGTGAAGACAGTCAATAGGCTCTATATTTAGGAGTTGCTTTTGATGGAAGTATATTCTAAGACCAAAAATTCAAGTCTATGGATAAAAAGGTCAATTTGTTAAGAATAAAAACCAAAATGTTCCACTCCATAAACTAGGAACAGTTCCTTAATATAGAAAAAAATTCAAACAGCTCGTTTTTCATGGAACTACTACAGCTTTTCATCTGTTATAACTTGTTTATTTCTCAAGACTAACTTCACTAAAAAGGAAGTTTTGACTACTTCACAGTATGTCCTGCTGAGATTATAGTAAGAAGTAAACATAAATTCCTCACAGACATCCTCATTCTTCATCTGAATTAAAGATTCTCACTTTTAAGGAAAACTCATCTAAGATGATTACAGTTGCAAGGGATGTTGAATACAAAAGGTGGAGGATGGGGGACTATAGAAGAGGAAATAACAATGAATCATGAGGGACACAAAAACACAAGTGAAAATCTGAGAGAGAAAACTGTCCTTTCACTTATAAATATTTATTAAGGCTGTAGTAAAAGTAAAGCATTCTAAAACTTTTGAAGCACATTTTCCCTTGGGGAGCAAAGACAACTTAATATGACAAGAAAATTCCTCTCAGCTGTTTTTAATTCCACTTTTTTATGTCACTCTGAAGCACACGCTATGTGACTCAAAAGCATTCAAAGTGTGAGGCTTGAACTGATCCTCAGATTTAACAACATTAAAATTTTACCTATCAGCAAGGTTACCAGGCCTCTCTGCAACATTCCCACAAAAGCTTAGTTTGAAGACAGCAACAGCCAAGCTCTCTCTCGAGGGTTTAAGTAAAGAAAATAACCAGAGTTAACATCTATTTTACACCTTGCATTTGAATGCTGACACTACACACTGGGAGATGATCTTAATGTCTTCTCATTCCAGAACACTCCACCTCTGTAACTCTCAGCCCCACAGAGATCGCTCGAACTATTGCTAATCCATGGCTGAAAGGTTTCTGGAACACTTTCCAATTCTTCTCTTGTGAGGGTAAGAGGCATCAGGAAATGTTTATTCTTACCAGCTGCAGTTGACATGTTTGGTACGTAGAAGAAAAAAAAAAAATCTATCTGCTTTACAACCTGACGGGCCGTATTAACTGTACTAAATAAAAGCAACAAGTTGTGTTTCCTATTTACCACCTTCCACCTGTATTTCTACATGCTGCTTCAACCAAAAGTGACAGAGACAAGCATGCATACAACTCCTGGAGAGAGTCAGATCAGGTTCCAAGGTCAAGTTGCATCTCTTTTCCAAAAATGAAAGTAACTGCCATGTTCTATTGCAGTCTCTTAAAACAATCTCCTGTTGGGACAAAATTAGCACTTCTTAAGACAACAAAAATAACACTCCCTTTGCTAGATTTCTTTCAAAGCAACACTCTCAGAATTGTCCATGAAATTACAAAGTCCTGCTGTAATCCAGCACATTACTTTGACTGAAGATTCTTCAAAATCCTTTTATTGTGCAAACTTTAGGTAACAAAATGAAAGTAAGATTGGGGGGTGATTAAACAATCTTTTTTTCTTTTAAATATAATCAGTGTGTCCTCAGTATTTCTTATTCAGTTGTTAAATTATACAGTAAGATGGACACTGTCCTGAATAACAATGCTTTAGGAAATCTCCTAAATTAACTGAAGAACAAATTACTAAATTATTTTGAGTATCCTGCCATCAGTCAGGTTTTGCTGAGCTTTCACTTACACAAGACAGATAATCATCACACCCAAGGATGAGCTGAATGTTAACCACAACACACAACCTTACCATCCCTCCTCTCCACCTCACTCCCCCAAAAACACCTCTGAAGGGAAGAGGAAGAGTTCCTGCTACTGGGGACTGTTACTTGCTAGTAAGAGATGCGATGCATCACTGAGAGAAGAAATAAACAGCCAAAGCACAGAATTTTGGTAATTCAGAGCAGCAGTACAACTAACTACAGAAATATATATTTTTAAGATTATCTGTGTAAAGGCTTTGAAACAGTACAACTCTGAAAGTGTGTCTCACCATCTGAGTTGGCCATTCCAGTGGCAAACAAAGCAGTCCCTACATAAAAGGAAAAATCCCACAACACTCTACTGAAGAAGGTACTTTCTAAAGTGATGGGTAATTTCTATTTTTCTTCTAGAACATGTCTCCCTCCAGTAAAATAGATGCAAGTGTTTTAGGCCAGTCTGGCAAACCTACTGGGGAGTTTTAAAATACTGTTTATACTTATTTTAGAATATTATCGCTTAGAAGTGATGAAACAACACAATACCTATAAACAAGATGAAGTATTTCACAGCAGCATAGTACCAAACTGCTTTTTCATCTAAAAATGTTCAATTTTCTCCCAATACAGTTTAATATACCTCAAGTTTAACATTTATTTGAAGAGGTCTGTAAAAGTAAAAACTTGTTCTAATTACTAAGCGTATGTTGAGCACCCATAGGCATCACTAAAATTACTGTATTTTCCTTTTCCAGCCCATCCATGGGAATTCTGGCTCATGATTCTGCAGATGACACTACACTGGCAGCATCAAAACTATTGCTGAATTCCATATCAACTTTCAAGAATAAAGCAAATATGTATCTTCCCAAGACACATGTGATTAGAACAAATAGTTGTATTAAACAATCCATTCGTAGAGAGAGCAAACTCTTTCTAGAGCCTTTTTTGGTTTCAGGGGCAAGGAAGATTTAAGAGGAAAAGGGAAAGAGGGAGCACTATGAAAAGAAACCATCCCATGCCCACAGGTACGTTCAGGACAAATCTAACATCGCAAACATAAGGCACAAAAACAAGCAAAAGGAGTGCTGCTTGACTTTCTGCAAACTGGCTATTTGGGACACTACAGCTCATAAAAGTATATTTTGTCCACAATTTCTGTTCTGAAGTAGGTCTCCAAGGCAAGACTTCACATCTGAATCATAAGCATAAAGACTGAAGGGATTTTCCTTTAAGAACTTAAGGCAATAAGACAATTCAAACTACTATAAAACCCTGCATAACTGTAGAAATTCCTCTGCTGGTTTATGGCTTCAAATTTCCAAACATCTGAGCTGCTGATGCCATACAAAATTTCTCTGTGTTACAAGTAAAAAGCTGTAAAACCACTCACAAAACTACGAGACTTAATAATGCAGAGTTAAAAATTTAATATTAAAGTCCCAGCTCAGCAAAGAATGTAAACTTGGACATTTTGCTGATTTAAGCTGGAATTGCTCCCTGCATAACACACGTATGTTTAACTGTTTGCTGGACCAGGACTCAAACTTTCTGAAGTCTGCCACCTATGTGCAGTATTTACCAAGGGCCTTTACAAACTCTCAAGTGTGGTTTCTCAAACTCAGCTCTGATGAAAATGTATTGACTGAAGAGCGTGGAAACAGCCGAAACTGAATCTTGATTTCAAACAAATTATCCAGGTTATCAATCCCTCATATCAAAGTAGTGGACCAAGACAGGAGCCAACTTTCATAGAGGAAGGAAAGCCCAAACCCCTGCTGTTGTTAAAACTAACACCAAAAACTACTGCAACAAACATGTCAAAAACAAACAAACAACCCTGCCCTTGTTACTCCCCTGCCTAAGCTTATTTCTAGTCAGTAACATTTCTGCTAAGAGCCAGATTTATGATTCACGTACATGTGTCACTCAAAGAGCAGGAAAACGTGACAGCCTTGAAACACTAGAGACATGATTGTAAATGCCATAAAAATCAAACTGAAAACAAAAACCAAAAACAACTTAGTACCTAGGAATATTTTTAAGTTTGCTATATCTTATTCAGATTTTGGATATTTGCTGCAAATCAGATTTTTTTTTCCACCATCATATGATGCAGCTACAAAAGCCTTAAGACGATAAAGCCAGTGGAAGCAAAATTAACATGCTAGGTCACGTTAAGGTAATCGCTCTCCCTTATTTTTCAAGTCCCTGACAAATGCTTTAATAAAAAGTTTTGTATTCCCTCCCCAACATATCCTATTCATAGTTTTAAAAATATACAGAAATGTATTCTGATGTTCAACGATGCAGAAGGCTGCAATGAACTTCATTTCTGTGACCTGATGAACTGAGCCTTCTCAAATTTAGCTGCAGCTAAATTTGGGGGATAAAACCTTCCCTGCCTGTTTTCTGTTTCAGCAATGCCAGCATCCAGAGTTTCCATTCACTTGAGAGTGTCTCCACACAGCACTGTGCGGGAGGAAGTCTCCGAGGCAGCTCCTGGAGAGCAGCAAAGCGCCGTTCCAGCACCGTCCGGGAGCGGAGCGAGAGCGCGGAGCGGCCGAGGCCGAGCTCCCTCCGGTAACTCGGGACGCCACGCCACGGGCACAGCTCCTCTCCGCAAACCCCCGTGGGAGGAGCCACCGCCCGCCCCCAGCTTCCAGCGCTCAGCTGCCCGCGCTCCTGAACCCAACTCAGCGTCCACATTCTCCTCAGTAGGACCTTAAAACACATGCGAGCCAGCCAGAAAAGGGGGGCGGCGAGTTAGTGGAGTCAGCGCCCGGGACAGCGGCGCTGGTTTGTGCGAGCAGAGGAGGAATTCCTGCCGCGGGTCCCTACCTGGAAAGCACCGAGGGCAGGGGAGGACACGGCTAAAGGGCAGAGGGCGCGGGGCAGGGGCCGAGCCAGGGCAGGCGGTGTGGGCAGCGGCACCTGCAGCCGGAGGGGAGGGCGGGAGGGCAGGCTCGTACCTTTGAGCTGGGGCAGCGGCGAGAGCTCCACCGGGCTGCCCTGGCTGCGGAACTGCGAGGAGCCCTGCGAGCGCTTCTGCCTCTGCGCCTTGCGCACCGATTTCCGTGTGAAGCCATCCACCTTCTCCGCGGCAGAGATGGCCGCCGACATGGCTGGGCGGCGGGGCGGCTCTCCACGAGCATATATTGCACCGGAGGGAGAAGCGGGCGGGCAAAAAACAAAGGGGCTTAAAAAAAAAAAAAAACAACGAAAAACACCACCAAAAACGAAGTCCTGGCTGCCCTCACACAGCGCACCGACGGGGAGAGGAGCGGAGCGGGCTCTGCCGGGCGCTGGGGAGGCTCCCGGGTCGCTCCTCAGTTCCTGCTTCCCTCGCCGTTTCCTCCCCGCGCGGAGCCGGCGGGGCAGCGGAAGGGGGGAGGAGGAGGAGGACAGGGAAAACAAACAAACAAACGCAAAGACAACTTTGCCCGGCGGGGCGGGGGCGGGCGAGCGCCAAACTTTCCCTCCCGGCGTCCCGCTGTCCTCAGGGCAGGCGCGGCGCGACCCGCCGCGGGACGGGCTCGGCGGCGCCGCTGCCCCGCTCCCGCTTCGTTCGCTCCGCGTCCCCTTCAGTCGAGCCCGCTGTCATCGGCCGGAGTCGCCCCTAGGCTTCAGCCGCTCGCTTCCACGCGCGCCTTGTCCGCCTTCAGCTGCCGCCGGGCGCTCCCCGCGCCTCTGCCGTCATCCCGCCGGGTCGCGCTCCGCCGGGGGCCGCCGCGCGTGGCGCCGCCAGAACCCCGGAGCCGCCGGGCAGCGGCCGCGCAACTTGGCGGAGCGAGCGGAGTTGAGCGCAGCGAGGGGGGAGGGGCGGGGGCGGTGGCAGCGGCCGCCGTTGGCGGCGACAGGTGATTGACGGCCCCGAGCGACCAATGGACGGAGAGGAGAGCGGGACGCCCCCCGCTCCGCCCGCGGCGGCCTGGGGAGAACGCGGGAGTTGGGCCGCGCGCCGGGGACCGGATGATTGACAGCCGGCTCCTCCAACCGGAGGCGGGGCGGGCGGGGTTTCCCGGCGCGGGGAAGGGGAAAGGGAAGGGGAAGGGGCGGGGAGGGAAGCGGCGCGGCGGGCACGGCGGGTTCCGCGCCCTCCGGAGTGCGCCTGGGGGTGCCGCTCACAGGCACACCGCCGAGAGCGTGTTTGACCGGGAGCCGCGGCAGCGCGCGGTGCGCTCCCAAGCGCATCTCCGTGCCGTCTCCCCACTGCTCCCGACTTTTTTGTTTTTCCTCCCACCCTCCCCACGCCTCAGCTTTTTGTGTCTGCTTTTCGGCTCCGCCGGACTCGGCTGTGTGGCGCTCGGCGCGGCCGCGGTGTTTTCCGTGCCGGGCTGGAGGCGCGGCGCTCCCTGGGGCGAGCACGTGCTGCCTTCCCGGGATGCGCACGGAGCAGCCGCTCCCGCCGCTCGGCGCGGGGCTCGGGCTGCAGCCGGGCCCGAAGGGGGAGATGGTGACAGCCGCGAAAGCCACGGGTGTGTGTGCGCTGCGGGGCTGCGCTGGAGCGCTGTCCCATTCCCATATCCAGTTCCCCCCTCCCCGTTCGGAACTGAGAACACGTGGGATGCGAACTAACTTCCAAGCACGTCAGCACATTTCTTTTTACTTTTCAATTCAGCAAGTAAGTGTTTGTAGTATTTTAAGCACACACTCAAGTTTCAGTAGCTGTGCTAGGGCATAAATACAGTAAGATCGCCATAAATGTTTGTAAAATGCCTTTGTGACATGAGTTGGAATTTAATCTTTGTGTGAATAAATCATAAATCAAAAGACAAATGAGTATAGCTTTATGTGAATATAAAAGACTAAGAGTGTGGAAGCCTGTTCGGTAGAAACTGCTCTCTCTGTTGCCTTCTGTCTCTTCATCTTCCTTTCCTCTGTCAACACAGTCTCTGGCTTGTGCACTTCTCATCTTTTTTGCTTTTGGTAGAGAGAGGGAGTATGGACCATTCACCTAAGAGTTGGACTCAATGATCCTTGTGGGTCTTTTCTGGCTCAGAATATTCTATCAACCCTACCTGCTGAGCTGAGCTCAGAGAATCCTTTTCTGTACACTTTAGATTCAATTCTCAGTAGAACATATCTAGAAATTATAGGGTACTAGTGTAATATACTTTTATCATTCTTGTAGGTGTTGTAGACTTTTCATTTAAATTCTTTACATTACAAAATCCATTTTACAGACAACATAGCAGTCTTTAGGCACTTGTCCTTTAAACTGCCAGTTCCTGTATTGATTGCAGTAAAGGAAATCTTTGAATTCCTCACCTGATTCTCACTTCACTTCAAGGCTCACAGCTCTTATTGAGAGATCACTGGGGCCCAGCCCCTGTGTCGGTGTGTTCCTCTGTTCCTGCCTGCCCTCCAACAGCTGTCATTTTCTTCTGCACCCATTTTTAGAAACTGACACTGCCCAGCATGTCCTGGGTACTGTTTATTGGCAACTCAAGCCTTGCTGCCAGTTCCCAGGGTAAAACCTTAGAAGTTCATCAGTATTTCAGAGTTTGTTAAGGAAGCTTTATGCAAGTTCTAGTTAATGTAATTTTTTTTTCTGAGGTTTAAGATGTTTTCCCCAAGGTTTCTTAGGCTTAGAAGTGCTTTTGAAAATGTGCTGTAAAAAATCTGTTGGCAGTTGAAATTCATGACACCAAGACCTCCTTGCAATGATGGGATTTTCATATTGAATAAACTGAAAGATATTTTCAGACTGCATCTTAATGTATCATTTGTAAAAGAAAAAATGGTGAAATTGGAGTAAGCTACACAAAACAAAACATTTATTCTTTCAAATAAATGAGGTGTGCTTTTAGCCACTGAGTTTTCATTTGCCTTTTTACTATAATTCTTCTGTTTAAAAAAAGAATGAGCAGCATCTCTGGTGACCAGTTATGGTTTCCCAAACTGAAATGGTAATGTTTGCTTTAAGTTACACTTAAAGTCAGTGGAATTACATCAATGTATGAAATTGTTGGAACATACAGGCCTGCTGGACTGGGGTATTTGGAGATAAAAAATGAAAGCAAGAGCTGTGAGTGGCAGTCTGAAATAACTCTGTTTGAGAGGGCTGGAGATTGCCCTTCCCTGCTTTCTGCTTCCTACACAGCTGTTGGACCTGCTCTGAGTCAGCTTCTGGAGCCCCTGGTTTTCTGAGTGTATTCAAAGACACACAGGACCATGCCAGGTTACAAGCTGCTGGCTCCAGATTCAATTCATCAAAGTCCACAGTGTCCACAGAGAATGTTGTGAATAGTAATTTTATGCCAAGTTATTCTCACTCCTAAACAGGGCCCTCCATATACACTGAGGCCTTGATTCTGCAAAACCTCTTGCCTATCTCTAGCTTGGAAGAAGGCTCATTGTCATTCATGATCATTATTCAGAATGGAGAAGCAACATTCTGGAGCAGATTTTACTGAAAGTTGCATTTACAGTTCTTTTCATTTAGCCACAGAGGATTATTTCCTGCACTTTCCTGTCATCTTTTTACCCAGAAGAGAAACCTTTGGAAAGGTGAACAAGAACATGACGCATCATTAACTTGCAGAATCCTGGCCAGGTTTGCTTGCAAACCTGGTGCTTCAAGTACCAGGTTGCTACCAGATTTTTGCTGCAGGGAGTTGCCTGGCTGCCAGCAGATGAGGAGTTTACTACAGCTCTGCTTTCCCATTCATCTATACGAATGCTTGGAGGCCAAGCTGCCAGAAATCTAGCTCTTCTCAGAGACTGTGGGAGGAATATTTTAGTAAAGAGGATGCCCTAAGTGGGTGAACTCTCAGCCAAGAAAGTTTGTGGAGAAAATGTTATTTCTCCTCTCAAAATGAAAAGCCCTGTTGACTGCAGCTGTGCTTATGTTTGCTACTGCACAACCCCAGCAGTTTTTCAGGGTATTTCAAAGAATCATAGAATGTCCTGGGTTGGAAGGGACCTTAAAGATCATCTTTTCCAAACCCGTTGCCATGGGAAGGGACACCTTTCACTAGACCAGTTTGCCCAAAGCCCCATCCAACCCTGCCTTGATGAGGCATCTATAGCTTCTCTGGGCAACCTGTTCCAGTGCCTCACCACCCTCACAGTGGTGAAATTCTTCCTAATATGTGATCTAAATCTATGCTTTTTCAGTTTAAAGCCATTGTCCCTAGTCCTGTCACTATTAAGTCCCCCTTGTCCCGTCCCTTCTAGTAAGTCCCTCTCCAGCTCTCTTGTAGACCCCCTTTAGATATAGGAAGTGCTCTAATATCTCCCTGGAATCTTCTTTTTTCCAAGCTCAACAACTCCAGCTCAGCCTGTCTGTAAATGAGAGGGGCTTAGTCCTAGATTTAAATACTTCCTGAACTAATGCCCCAGTAAAACCCAGTGAGATATTCACCTAGTTCAAGATAAATTGTATGTTTACATGTTCTGTAGTCTGTGTTAGGTAGTAGAAGTCTAGCATAAGTGTTCCCAAGTCTACTGCTTAATAAATCCTTGAATCCCAGCATTAGTTATCTCAGGGTCATCTGTCACCTTCCTCCCAGAGCAGAATTTGAAATTCAGGGATTGGAATTCAAAGGTTAGTTGGCAAGATCTTTTTGTAAGGGTCCTGAGTTTAACTTCCTTAAGTATAAGTATACCTATGAGTACATCGTTACAGTCTGTGGTGTTTTTAGTGTTGGTCAAATGCCTATGTACCCTCATTCCCTGCTGTGAGATAGCATTAGGAGGAAAGTAAAGCAGGCTTAGAACTTTAAAAGGGTATAAAGAAAACTTTATTAACAGTAACTAAAAGAAAGAATAATAATAATCATAAAACCTTTTAGAACACTTCTCCTTCCCGTACAACATTTTGTTTCCCACTAACAATGCACAGAAACAGTTCAGTCAGTTTATCACTTCTAGA
Organism: Passer montanus; assembly: GCF_014805655.1. Lineage (NCBI taxonomy): Eukaryota > Metazoa > Chordata > Aves > Passeriformes > Passeridae > Passer > Passer montanus. The sequence goes on along the minus strand of NW_024358722.1, from coordinate 12,337,520 downwards.
ACAGTCTTTCTTCACTTAGGAAGAGGAGTCCCTCTTGTCAATTTATAGAGACTTCTCCACAAGAAAACAGTTCTCTCATGGCTTTTAATTTCCACAAACTGCAGCTGCCCCAAAATCTTCAGTTATGAAGTCTCTCCCTTTTTTCACAGCTTTTCCCACAGCTGTGTTTATGGGCCATGTCAACTTACAGGGTACTCTTTTAAGGATGACCTGTTTGAGAGCAAAGGTTCTCTTTATTTATCTCTGAGATCTTCATCTCTGGGAACAGAGGTCTTCTTTCTCTGGGGGCAAAGGGTCTTATCACTCTTCTCTCTCTGTTCAAACTTCTCATGCGATCACAGCTTCTTCAACATCTGCTTACTTGAGCATAAATGCATTTGCCCTCATCCCCCATACTTTTCAATGTGTTACAGGGAAAAAGAGTCTGATATATCAGTTACATTCTTCTCCATAGTTTTATGAGAGTATTTCAGCCCCAAGATCAAGGCATCTCCTCTTCCGTCCCATCTAGGACTTGACTCTTTCTTGACTGACCTTGGTGTCTTCATGCTGTTCCTCTACATGTCCTCACTCCTCTACATGTACTCACTTGTCTCTCACTCGAGAGAGGATTGATGTCTGTGGGTCTCATCTGTGCACTGAAAGAGTTATCTCACCCGGGGCTTGCAGATGATTATGCAATCCCTGCCGGGCAGCAATGCACTCTCAGTGACGGATTTCAGGCCATGCTGGGGGCTGTGTTAGAATTTAGGGGGGCCCAGAGTCCCCTGCAGTGCCAGGACAGCCCCTTGGCAGCTATTCATAGAGGTATGTCCAGCTTTCCTCAGTGATTTAACAATTGTCAATTCTCAAAGCTAATTACTGATTAGTTTTTTGTCAGACATGGAGGAAACTAGTAGCAGCTTCTCTTAGAAAGTCACTTCTGTGAATGTGGTCCAATGCAAAGCCAGCACACTGGAGCAGCGCACTAAGACCTTCCCGCACTCAGGGCACTCGCAGGGCTTCCCTTAGTGCTGCCTCCGTTGGTGTCTGGTCAAGGTTGAGGTGTGTCTGAACTTTCTCCCACACTCGGGACACTCGTAGGGCCTCTCCGCAGTGTGGATGCGCTGGTGGGTGATGAGGTGGGAGTTCTGCTTGAAGCCCTTCCCGCAGTCAGGGCAGCGGAAGGGCCTCTCCTCTCTGTGAATCCGCTGGTGCAGGAGGAGATTGGCCCTACTCTGAAACCTCTTCCTGCATTCATCACACTCGTAAGGCCTCTCCCCGGTGTGGCTCCTCAGGTGGACAGTCAGGTGGGCAAGCCTTCCAAATCTCTTCTGACACTCCTCACACGTGTAGGGCCGTTCCCCGGCGTGACTCCTCAGGTGGACAGTTAGGTGGGAGATCTGGCTGAAGCTCATCCTGCACTCCTCACATGTGTAGGGCCGTTCCCCAGTGTGGATTCTCCAGTGGCAGATCAGGGAAGATCTCTTGCTGAAGCTCTTCCCACATTTCGAGCAGTTGTGGGACTTCTCATTGTGAAGCTGCTCATGGACCCCCAGCTCCAAGTCCTGGACACATGTCTGGCCACCTCTGCAGCCTGGAATGGGTTGTTCCTCCTCAGATCCCCATGATCTGCAGCCATTCCTTGTGTGGGATCTCTGGGCCTTTTTCTCTCTGTTAGATTCTTGTGCTGTGGAGCCTCTCAAAACGTCCTCTTCCACGAGGTTCTGCCGCGGGGATTTGCCCTCTCTGGTCTCCATCTTCTGTTCCTTCCAGAGTCAGAATCCAACCTGGCACGCTGTTGGTCAGGGTGTTGGTAGCAGTCCTATTAACTGGTGGCTGCAGTCCTCCTGGAGTGACAGGTATGGTTCTGTTGAAGCAGGGATCCTGTAGAAGGGTGTAGGTTTCCTCTGAAGGTCCAGGGGTAGTGCAGATGGATCTGGTCTTCCTCTGGGAATCCTGTAGAAAAAAGGCTGCTCCTCTGGGAATCCAGTGGAAAAAGTCTGACTGAGGTGCTCCAAGTCTCAGATTATATCCCAGTAGGAATGCTTGGCTCCTCCCTCTGGGCGGAGCTTCTCACAATGGGATGATGTAATTTATCAGTGAGACTCAATGGCCCATTAAGAGAAGATATCTCCCCAGAAGGAGAATGGGTTGTGGAAGAGATAAAGAAAACTGCCTAATTAACAGGAGATAACTGCCCCACCTCTAACAGATGGGAACAGAACACATACCCCCAGCTACATCTTGTAACCTAAGACACAAAAAGGCAAAACTATGTGTATGGGTATATGCAGGCAATGGATTGTTAAAACTAGCTCTCATTCCTGTTGTGATTTTAAAACCCTGTGAATTGAGTGTTCTGTCAGACAATCCAGTGTGATTGTGATGCAAATAAAAAATGTATTTTAAGAATTTTGTATGCACAAGCAAAAATACACTGCTTATTGTAACTGATAGTCCAATGAAAATGTATTCCGGTTTAACTCCTTAATTCTGCCTGTGTCTTGAACTGTCATTTTGAGTGTAAGCAGTGCTGTCTGAGAATTCACCAGCAATCTTTCTGGCTCAGTAAGATGCAAAGCATCCCTTAGGGATATAGGTTTACAACTAAGCATTCAAAGTCAGTTAGCATCTTTGCCATAATGATATTTCCTTTGCAAGAATCTACAGAACATGAGCATATGTGTATTAATTAATCTGTTCTCTGTGCTGAAGATTTATTTGCATTTTATATATATAAAATGGGAAAGATCTTCAGCAAGAGGAGTGGTTTCATAGTATTTTAAATGTAACAAATGGTACCTGTATTTATTGGAATGCAAAAGTGACACCAAGCCCCACCAACCAGCTGCCACTGCCAGCCTCAAAAAAACACTGTAGCCTTTCCACTGCCACTTCCTACATGCTTTTGTCTGTGGCAAATCAGACCCTCCTTGTTCTTTTGATTTTTTATGATTTTCTAAGTTCTCTGATGTTTGCATTCTTGTAGCAAACTTTCTCATACACTTTCTGTAAACAACTTATTGTTTTGCATACTTTTGTGGAGGAGGAGAAACTTGATAAACTGTTAGTTTGTCCAGTGTCATTTGGAGAGGTGGCACATTTACCCTACAATCCACTGTCACCATTGGAAATCTATAAATGTTGGAGTCAGAAAATAAACTTCCCTTTTTTTCCTGCCTTGAGAGCAGCAGCGTCTGCATCGTGTTGTCTCGTGTCCTATAGTGACACCTCATAAATGCCCATGAGTACAATCTTCAGCTTTAAAGATTGTTCAACGCAGCATTTAGGAAATAAGAGGGAACTACTCCTGGTATGAAATACTTGCATGCAAAAAAGAACACCTGGAAGCCTGAGTTCTTTCAGAAGTAATTCCTACTGCTCAGTGAAGGGAATTAAACAAACAGCAGGGTTTATTCTGTCAGCTTCTTAGCAGGCTAACAAGAATTACTGCATGCTAAGAATCAGCTGCTTGGAAACTTAATGAATGTGGCAGCCAGAAAAGTACAAAACATGGCCAAGAGTTGCAAACCAGATATATATGTAGACTGTAGTGGAGAGAAATGAAGAGGATAGGGAAAATCTCTCCCTAAATCCAAGGTAGAAAGGCTTTGCTGTACCAGGGTTTCCAAGCACTTTGATGGTGTAAAAGACTTTCTGTAAAGTATTCTTTACAGAAAGTGTTCTAAAGTACTCTGCGTCTAGAATTGTAATTCTATTCCCTTGTAGTTCTATTCTCTGAGGAGAATAATAACAGAAAAGTATTTTTATATTTTCATGTGTCTCTGCTGTGATTTGGTAACTGGAAACAGAGCCAAGTCTGTCGAGCAGCCAGCTCTCCACAGCCCACTGGAGACTGGGCTGGCACCCATCACCCGCAAATCGGCCCTCAAACCAGGCTCAGGTTGCAAAAATACCTTTTCAGCAGCATTGTTTAACCTCATTTTGCAAAACCAGAATGAGTGATACTAGTCAGGAAGAGTCCTAAATATTGATTTAATTAAAATCAATCCTTCCACTCCCTTGTTAATGAATGAAATGAAGTCACATGCCCTTGTGGATACTACTGATTTGTTGTATGGGTTACAAAGTTTTTGTGTGCAGTTGTTTCACGTTTTCCAGTGTTTTCAGAGCTGCAAGAGACTTAAAAGAAACAGCTGTGGCTTTTATGTAATAACATTATTTCCAGAGCTAGATCTTTGGGAAAAAAAATTTAAAATAAGACTTGAAATAGAATCATAAGTGTGGCTATGCACACAGAAGAGATTGACATGAGCTTTAGAGAAATATAAATAATGTTTATAGTAATTTACTCATTTGTCCTTTTGTCTGTAACATCCAAAAATATCTATTTTTGCAAGCAGATGCACTAAATGGTCTTACTGGTATTTCAGAAGGCTGTGCCTCCATGTTAGGACTTGTCTACCTTGTGGAAATACGCTGCCCTTCCTGCAGCACCAGAGCCGCGGCGGCTGAGTTAAAGCAGCGCAGTAATGCCCGTGATCTTTCCTTATGTAGATGTGCTCTGAGTCACGAGGGTAAAGGCAGTGGAGCTCCTTTCTGCCCCACTGAAACGTGACGTTACAGCAGAAGCTTTCCCTCACAAGTCACCGTCTGGAGCAGGATTCCAGCTTTTCCCGGCTTCTGCTGAAGGATGGAGCACCTTTGGTGACCTGACTTGCTCTCCGTGCAGCGGAACTGACACCACAATCACTAAGCACACACCGTGCAGCAAGCTCACTTAATCCTCCACAGCGAGCACATGAGCCACAGTTTGCCTTTCAGTCTGTAAATTGTTCTTTTGTTTTGCAGGCTTTACTGAGCACAGTTTTATTTCATGTGACTGTGCTATTTATGGAGGAGTAAATATTGCCGGGGGTCTATTTAAAAAGGCCAATGACCTGGATTTTTTTTCCATTTGAATTATCTCCAGAAGTCAGACATGTTAAACAACTGATTCCCCTCCCTCCCTTGTTTCTCTAGACTGCAATCATTTCTAACGTCTTAGATCAACACTAACTAAAAAGACAAAGATTTTGAGTGAAATAAAACTGCATGTAGTATGAATGTGATCAGACAGTATATGACCTTGCCATTTTTGGAAGAGCTGAATTCCATCCTGGTTTACCAGTTAACAACATAGTATGTTTTAAGCCTCTGAATATAAGCCTTTTTGTACTGTGGCAGTAATTTCAGTTCATAACTCTAATTTGTTCCTTTTATTGTTGTTTTTACTAAACCAATTATCAAGTGTGTTTTCACAAATTATAAGTAAATAAATAAACAAGCGATGTTTTCAGAAAGGGAAGATTTAAACAGGCAAATGTTCTTCTTGAACATTTGTTCCTGCAATCTAAATAGCAGTATCCCTTTGCTATTTAAGAAAGAGAAAGTTGAACATTGCAGGGGTGCTATAGTGCTATATTTTCGCTTTGAAGAAGGAGCTTTGAGAATGCAAACAGGTAGCTAAATATCTGGAATATTAAATAGATTTGAGCTTTCTTAGAAGTTGAGCCGACCATATCTTTTATATATATATGTTTTCTTAATAGTATACAATGAGTTGATCACTGTAGTGTAATATGCTTCAACTTGAAATTTTGCTGTATACGTACTTATCTTTTCCCAGTTGTGTAAACTATGAAAAGATAGAATTTTTGTACTGAATGCCGTTTAATATATGCTCTAAAGTCTGTGGTGTTTACCATGTGTCCTAGGTTACAATATTAAAATATATTCTGTTCCCATCCTCAAGAGCTGTCGAAACCAGGAGGGACGTTGTTTTTTTTTTCCTTATCTCCTGTTAATGGGCCTGTCAATGCCTTGCCAAATGGCTCAGAGATAACTCCCTCGGGAGCCATTTCTGTTTATTGGGCAATCAAGGACCCCCCAGAATGATATCAGCCCATTGTGAGATGCTCCACTCAGGGGGGAGGAGCTAAGCACCCCCACCTGGATATAATCTGGGCTTTGGGACAGAGCAAGCTGCCTTTACCCACTGGTTTCCAGAGGATGAGAGTTACCAGATCTTTTCTATGGGATCACCACTTCAACAAGACCATTTTACCTGGACTGCTACCACCACCCTAACTAGCAGGGTGTCAGCTTGTATTCTGACTCTGTCAGCGGTTTTTCTTTTTTATTATTGCATGCATTTTGCTGACTTTTTTTTTTCCCTCTTTTCCTAACAAATTGTATTTCTGACTTGGAGTCTCTCATTGGTTTTGCTTTCAAACCAGAACACCATGTCATTTGAAGGCACCCTGGCTTCAGTACAAAGCTGGCTTCAGAAGTTACAACCCACTTTTCCCCTGGAGAGGTGGAGCAGGTGGACAGGGATGGGATTCCTTCAGGCTGGTCTTACTACCATCACATCTGATTGGATTTCTTCAAAATTTCACCTTTCCTGGGGAAGGAGCGTACAGGGCAATACATAATTCAGAGTTCTGATGGTGTAAACAATGAACAGATCTTTAGTATTATTTTGGCTTGAGCCACATCACACCAGGGAGCAGCCATGCTGCACCAGCTGCCCCATACATATGCACACATTTGTATATTTATATATAAATTTACATATACAAGTTCTACCAGTCCCGCCTTATCCTTTGGGAAAATGCAAAGAAGGAATGGCAAATCTTCTTGCCCTGTTGATGTCTTAGGAGACACATTTAGTTCAAGGTGTTGGGGAGAATATTCAACATAGCTATTTGATATTTCTTCAAATGAAACAAAATTGCTGTATTGGAAAAAATTATTTACAGACAAAAAAGCCTTTCTTTAAAGTTTTCCATTTAAGCCCACCACTTATTGTTCCAGCCTTCTACTTTTTAGTGGCCCTTTTCAAACACTGGAGTTTACCAGCAGGTTATTTCACACTTTAAATAGATGTTGTTTTCCTTGAGTAAAAATTGTTACTGTGAAATGGACTGCAGTCAGTGACACCTACAGCCTCCACTAAGATGAGAAGTACAAGTGCTGTTTCATTCTCAGCTCTTGTTTGTATTACCTAACAAGAGTTTTCACATTCTAACTCAAGCCATCTTTTAAAAATAAATTAGCTACAGCCTTAATTAGCCAGCACTGGTCAGAAGAGATCACAATGACTGCATATGCTACTTGATCTGCCTCTTTGGCAACTTATATGAAAAGAAAAAATTCAAACTATTTTCTGTCTTAATAGACCTCAGGATTCTCTGTAGTGAAGCAGAATAGTTATAGTATAACTGAGCACCTGCTAGTTCCTTTCTAGATTATTAAATTATATGCATGTTCTCCTACAGGGATATCTGAGATTTCCCTTGCATTTTTCCTTTCCTTTAAAAACTGGTGGCCTGATTATTCTCTACTCTAGTTTTTGGAGACCACAGAACCACCAAAGTCATCAAACTTACATTGACATAAAATGTACTGGTTCACATCATTAAGGGAAAACTCCTCAAATGAGCCCAAAGGTCAGATTTTATAACTAAAAACTTAAATTTCCATTTTTCTTATTTTTTTTTAAACCCATTAAGTTTTCCTTTAAAAATTTTACTGAAGTGGGTTGCTGGAAAGTAAAGCCATGGTAGGCAGCAAAAGTATGAGCTGATGTGTAAGCAAAGCTCAGTGCTGTTTTAAGAGGATCAGTTCTAAACTGATTTCTATAATGTCTATAGTTAAAAAGGCCTTCCAGTTTTATTCAGTACAGGCACAGTCAACTGTCTTTTCTCTCCATCACTCTAACAGATAGAAGATGGGATCTCTTATTGATAACTTTTATTGATATCCACCACATATCCAAAGTACTGCAGACAAATTGGTACACTAACTGTATATATTTGATTTCTGTGGTTCATATCCCTGAATATATGTCCTAGATAGAAAACTATTTTTTGTCTTCCACAATTTTTACCACAGTGATTTCAGGGTATATATGAGTTCTTTGCCTTTTGAGATAGAAATGTCTTTCCTGTGGTCCAGTGTTAAATCATTGTTACCCAAGTCTTACTTAAATATCTGTGTTAATTGTCTTGGCTGGTCAGCTGCTGTTTGTGAGGTGAAAGTAGGCTCAGTCCTGCTCCCTGTCTTAGGAAAAAAACCATAAAATATCTCTTTTAAATGACATTTAAACTCTATTTGATCCCAGACATATGGGGTGGCCTGCATGTTCTACACATCTGAAGAATTTTGGACAATGTTGTTCTAAGTGTGGTGTTTTTAATATGGAACAGGCTGTTTGCTGCTGGGGCTGCACCACATATTTGTCAGAGTGATGGAGAGCCATTAACTTTAATGTCTGTACCAGATAAAATGGAAAGTCCTTAAATAGGAAGAAGGAACAGGAATTAAAACAATACCAGTTCCAGAGGGTCTCACAGAGGGGAAAATAGGGGAAGACTTATGAGTCCTTCAAAGGTTTTGAATTGGAAAGAAAGACAATTTTTTGAAGCAGGAGAAAAGGACATTTAACCATGAGACACTACAATGACAAGGAAAGGAACTCTGATTTTGAGGAGACAAGGTGAGATGTAGGAAGCTTGTGGATACTCTGCAGGAAATCTGACCTATTGCTAAACAATACCATGGAAAAAACACCTACGAAGCTGGAGCTATACCAAGGGATTAATAAAAAATCCTTATCCCGCCACAAAACCTGTATGTGCTTTGCTTCTCTTTGTCCAGCTGCTCTCCCTTTGGGAAGGGATGCTTCCCTCTTTGTTTCTCACACTTTAGAAGTGGTTGCCACAGCCCAGCCACTTTATGCTTTTCAGGATTATTATTACAGGTCTGAAGAAGCTTGGAAGTCTGCGCAGATCACGAGAAGAGACTGTCAGCAGTCTTGTGAGAGTGGGGTAATTTCCTTAATAAGCAGAATATTGGAATGTTCTATTAATCTGATTAATAATAAGTACATTATTTAAAGCTTTTTTTTTTTTTGTTAGATAATGCAAAGTGAAAATGGTTTTCATTAATTGATGTTTTCCCCCCTGTCTGGTACTTTTGTGACCATCCTAATTTCTAGTACTTGCTTTGGACATCTGTTTTAGCTCTATTACATTAAGGAAGTTCATCACCTTCACCAAAGATATACTGATTGACTTTAGTTGAGGATCTGGCAATTTCTTCAGTCTTTTCTTAAGAAGTTTATTTTTTTTTCTGCCTCCAAGCTATATTTAGTTTTTTTACATTTGCTGCTTTCACTGATGACTGAACTCATTTAACTGCAAACACTCTGTTACTGTAGGAACTGTGGTGCTGTGTGATTTACTATTGCTTTTAGCTCTGCACTCCAGAGTTGAAATTCTCTGTAGTACTTTCATAGGCCAAGTCATTCTGGGTGTCTTTAATCAAAATTGCATGCTGCTACCATTTGGCTACATCTGAACATTAATTAGGCATTTTGAGGAGTAAATAACTTTAATATATTTAGGTAAATGTTAATAAACTGGTAAGAAAAGGGGTCTTTTATGGACCAGGTAACCAAAACAGTAGGAGCTACTTTCCAATATGCAAGCATATGCAGGTAAAAAAGTTTTCCCGAGTTCAATTTAAAGTTTGTCTTAGGCTGGAAATGGGGTGTGTATTCTATTCCTATCTGATGGGGCAGTTATCTTCTGTTAATTGAGCAGTTTTCTTTATCTCTTCCACAACCCATCCTCCCTCCGGGGAGATATCTTCTGTTAATGGGCCATTGAGTGTCACTGCATGGCTGGTGAAATTCCAGCATCCCATTGTGAGATGCTCCACCCAGAGGGAGGAACCAAGCATTCCTAACTGGACATAATCAGAGATCTGGAAGACCACAGTCAGCCTTTTTCCACTGGATTCCCAGAGGAGCAGCTGTCTTCTCCACTGGATCTTCAGAGGAAGACTACTCTCTTCTACAAGATCCCTGCTCCAGCAGAACCACACCTGCTACTGCAGGAGGACTGCAGCCACCATTTCAGTTGGAATGCTCCCAACACCCTGACCAACAGAGTGTCAAGTTGGATTCTGACTCTGTCAGTGTTGTTTTGTATTACTGCATTGTTTATTTTATTTTTATTTCCTTCCCTAATAAAGAACTGTTATTCTTGCTCCCATACCTTTGCCTGAGAATCCCCTTAATTTCAAAATTATAGCAATTCGGAGGGACGAGGTTTACATTTTTCCATTTCAGGGGAGGCTCCTGCCTTCCTTAGCAGACACCTGTCTTTTCAAACCAAGACAAATATTTATTGTTCGGGGCAGGGGGGGGGGGGCAGAAAAAGCAGAAACTGAGACAGGACAGTGAGAAAGGGATCACTGCAGCCACAGAAGCATCAATAATCTGGCAGTGTTAAAAATGTTTTAAAAGATAACCTTTGGCCAGATTGCTAGCTAAAAAGTGGATTTGATTTGTAAGCAAAGCCTGTCTCTTCTGCTGCTTGATTCCTTCTGCTTTCAAGGACAAAGGATGTTTTCCCTCCCTTATAAGTAAACAGAATTGAACAAAGTAGTACTGGTCCAATTTCTTCTTCTATGAAAAGTAAATCATAAATTACCAATTCTAGGTAGGAAATGGTTAGAAAAAGCAGCATGTTATTCTCATGGTTGCTGTCCAAAATGAGAAGTTTCCTGTTTCCCTTCCTCCTCAGCCAGTCCAGTTGGTGGTCCTGGGCTTTCCCAAGGGCACAGAGCACATCCTGCTGTGGCTGGTACCATAAGGTGTGATGCTTTCCAGGAGATTAGGGTAGCTCCCTCCAGAAAATACTGGTGGGCATAGAGAAGGTAAGGAAATACACATTTTTTATGATGCTTTCAAAGTTAGAAAATGTTGTTGTCAAGTGACTGCAAACTGGTGCTAGTGTGCTTATCAGATTTCCCTTACTGCCTTCCCTTTAGTGTTAGGTATTATTGGTTTCCAAAGATGCATGTTCACCTGCACAAGAGGAAACACTGGAAAACTGTTGAAGTTCTTTAGTTTTCACTATTGCTTCACGTGAGTTACAGCCCTAAAGGTCTAGTTCAATGTAAAATTCCAAATAATAATAAAGCAGTGGAATTCTATTTTTAAAATGTGTCTCAGAATGGTAATGTCCAGATTATGTGAGCATCCGAAGTTATATTAGAATAGTGTTATGTTTCCATGCTATTTCAGTGTGATGCACTTGGAACTAGCAGACATTAAAATATTGGCTTCTTGACAACGCTTTTAGCTGCGATTTTTCTTCTGTAGATTAATACAAAGAAGGGACCAACAAGCTGTGCAGCAGGGGCCTGCTTTCCTGTGGTAGGTGCCTGAGGTCCTGCAGCACCTCAGTGAGCACAGATTACTGTGGGGAGCGAGGTGACTCCCTGTGACCTCCCTGGTGCCCCAGGGCTCCTGAGGGCAGGACACAGGCGGTGCCAGGGCTGGCTCTGGGGTCTGCTGCACTTTGACCAGACACAAACCCCAGGGCTGGAGAGCTCTCACAGAGATCCTCTCGTGCCGGAGCAGCTGCTGTGGTGTCCCCACCACAGCCCACGGGCAGATTTGCGTGGCATTCAGAAGTTGCTTTTATCTTTCAGACCCCTGAAAGATAAAGTCCTGCCCTTGTGTGGTTAAACCTGGCCAACAGACTCAGGATTTGTTGTGGGGGTTCATCTGACAGACAGGACAACAGGCAGTGTGATTGTGTAAGTCCCACTTCTGGAAAAGATGGAGCTGCCAGCAGGTTTTGCTGTTTGCAATAGCATGGCCTGCATTTTGCACATTAGCATGTCAGTCCAGGTGGGACTGCAGGTGGCAGCCAGGGAGACCTTGGGCAGTGGCATCCTGGGCCACGGCTGGGCACCACCGCCCCTTTCAGCCCCTGGCAGGAGCAGGCCACCATGGCTGGCCTTGTGCCAGGGAGCACCACTGGGGCTGTCCCTCAGCTTGCACTGTGTCTGTCCCCATGGCAGCTCCAGGGTCACATATGAGGCAGATCTAGCTTTGCTGCTCCTGAAAACCTCCTTGTCTAGTCCCCAAACTCCTCCCTGGGGGCCGGGAGTGGTCATTAGTCTGTGGTTAATCCTAGTTGTGTTCCCAAGAGATCGTGACCACCAGCACTGATAATATCCTGACTCTCAGATTAGTCCCAGTTTGGGTCACCCCCTCTGTGGAGCACAATGACCCCCTACTCCAAGACAGGAGAGGCACATGATTATCAAAATGAAAGGACTTTACCAATGGTGGTCACAATTTGTTTTGCTATAGTGCTGCTCCTGGTCTGAGAACAGGGAAAATGAGACAAAAACAATGCATGATGTAGGGGGGGAAATGTAGTATTGTTTGGGAAATAAGCTTACAAATCTTACTTTTCTGTAATAGTTAATTTAGTCTGTCAGTGAACAAATTGGTTTTTCAAATTTGCCTCTACAACTCTTTCACTTGTTACAAATTCCTATGACACTTTATCAGGTAAAGTGTTCCACTTATAATGAACATAATTCTACCACCACCATGAGTTTTACAGAAGTCTTGTCTAGCATGATTTGTTTTTAATGAGCTCATAAGGATTTTTTGTTTTCATGGACAAAAAATTTTGAAAATGTAATTGTACTTATTCCTTGCTAAGATGAAGTTGCCAGCTAAATGGAATTATAGCTTCTGCACAAGTTATGAGACAGCACTCCTCTGAGAAAACTTGTTTCACTTTCAAGGAGTGTGTGCTCTTAAGTCAGACCTGCTGGTTATTTTAAAGAAATGCAACTGATTTAGGAAGATACATATGCTGGATAGTGGGGGTATCCCTACTTTATGGAGTAAAGTATTGCTTTATTGCCACTATCTGAATTGCCAAATGTGTTGCAAGATTAGCAGTATTTGGTGAAGTTTCTAAATGATACAGTGACATGACTATGTGAGAATCATTACAATTTTCGATGCTTGACTTGTGGATGTGGATGCTTGAATTTGGTTTTATGCATGACAAAACCCTCAATTTCATATTGTAAGGGGTTCATCTACAGGTGTTGCAGGAAATCCCTCAATCTAACAAGCTTGGCTGCATGGTATTAGACAGCTGCCTAATATACAAAACTAGATACAGCCACTTATCAGTTTATCTTTGGATGATATTTCTGTTAAATCAGACTTCCAGTGTGGGAACCTTTGTGTCTTTTAGAGAAGCCATGATATATGTGGTAATTCTGATGTTAAAATCCACCTTTTTATTTTCTCTTGCTTTATCTCTGTGGGCAGCAAGAAGATAACATCTTTCAGTGCTTGCTACTGCCACTGCCATTCAGGACCAAACACAGGCAGTGGTAGCGTTCCCCCAGTCTTACAGCAGGAGACAGAAGCCAGTCTTACAAAATACTTTTAAGGAAGGAAAATTGCAAGGTAATTAACTTCTAGATTCCTGTCATCATGTCCAGGCAATGCAGAAGTCAAGAACTGATAGCTCAGAGAGCTGTCTGCTTGAGTATCTGTCTGTGCCAATGAGTCAGAGCTTGCATCACATCTCTTTTGGAAAGAGAAGGGACTGGTACCTTCACAACAAATCATCACTGTCTGTGAACTGTTAGGATAGGCAGAAATGGGATTTTAGAAATAGGAACTAGACTGTATTTTTAGCTATTAGGTCAGTTTGTTCAAAGTCCAGTAAATTTAATTGCAGATAGATACTCACTGTGATTCATGGTGTGCAGCCAGCATTAGTTCCTCATGTTCTAACAAGGAGCTGCAATGTTTAATATTAGATCCATTTTTGTAAGAGAAGAATAAAGTAGCTGGACTATAGTTCTGTTGTGTAGTTTCCACTGAATACTGCTGCACTTATTTGAGTATTTTTGTGGCTTGAAAGAATGGTGTGAGCTCTTGTACATTTTTTCTTGGTTTTTTTGTTTGCTTGTGCTACCGCCTTGCACTGTTTTTATTTGCTCTTACAGTGGCCCATTTTTCTTTGTCATTTGTTTTGTTTAATGATATATCTCTCTCTGATAATGAGCTGGCCTCACTTCTGTGATATGTCATCTGAGAGTGTTGCTTCAGCAGCTGAAAAGAAGTGTGAATTTCAACACCTCATGGCTGCAAGCAGGTTTTAAACAAACAAAACAAAATCCTTGGGCTGTGCTGGCTGTGTTACTATACAATAACTGTTCAGAAAATAAAGCAGATGTGACTCCAGGGCCCAGAAATATAGACAAAGGTAGTGCCCCTATCCATAGTGGTGAAAAGACTCCATCATGTTGAATATTGACATCCTCTCACTATTGGTAATGGGGTATAGAGAACAAGTGCTCTTATCAAGCGTTCACTTGTTTGCTCAGGTAGGAAAATTTAGCATCCAAAGCCACCCCTTTTAAAGACCTGGTATGTTTGTTTTCCATGAAACCTGCATCTGATGGTGAGGCTCTGAGATCCAGAGCCCTCCTGAGTCTGCCAAGAACCCCTTGCCCAGGGCAGTTTTCCTACAAGGCCTTGAGACTCTGCACTTCTTCAGGAGCCATGCAACTTCTGCACACTGTTATTTTTATCTGTATTCCAGAACAGCTGCAGACCCATTCCCCTAGGTGCTGGATAAGCCCACAGAAATACAGTAACTATTAAATAACTTACATATTCCAGATGGATTCATATAAACTAATCTTGGGCACAATTTGGGATCTATACTCCCTCTACAGTCGCTGGAGATGCAGTGGACAGATGTCTTGCTGTGAATAACTTACATATTCCAGATGGATTCATATAAACTAATCTTGGGCACAAAAGGTGCCTGAATTTGGGATCTATGGTCCCTCTACAGTCACTGGAGATGCAGTGGACAGATGTCCTGCTGTTGCATTCTTGAAAACTCTCAGTATGAGGATGATGAGGCATTGATGTTTAAGACACTGAACTACCTTTTGGAGTGAAACTGAGCTGAAGTTTCCACCTCTGAAAGATGCAGTAAGAAGAGAGAGAGGAGGGTAAGTGTGTCACCTTGGATGAAAGACTAATTTGCTTGCACTGTGCAGGCTATGTATGCACAGTCATGCTAGTGCAAACCAGGAATTTCACCAGATTTCTAGGAAAGAAGCAATACAAGTAGGACAAATGGGCACACAACTGTATGACAGGCCTGCTAGAGTCATGGTCAGATGAAAGCAAAGAAAAAGACAATATGTCAGGGAGAGATGTGGTCTGGGTTGTTTGGCCAATGTCATATTTGAGATAAAAATCATGGTTTTCTTACTGCTAACCTCCTTCCTACATTTGAGAGGTGATAATTGGAAAATGGTTGAAGGCCAGCTAAGTAATGGATTTGGAATACTGTCTGTGGAAGGACCACTGGGGGATGGCCAGTTTGGGAAAATGTTGAAAGATGAAAAGCAGGTCTCAGTTCAGAAGCTGGGGTGAGGGCATAAGGATGGGAGGCCTCCCATTTCTGCTTGTGCTGGGACTCCTGGGGAAACCTTAGCCCATTTGTGAGGCTGGAGGAGCAGGTGAGCAGCTCCAGAGCACAATCAGAGAGGCCAACAGGACCCTGACATGTCTTAGTTTCTGCTGCAAATGGAGACGAGTACATATTGTGCCTGTTTTGAATTGCCAGAGTATCTAAAATGTTTGAAAAACCCTTGTTAATAATTGTATTAACTCAAAATAAAACACTTGATAATTTGTGAAATTGTAGGTAAACCATATATTTTGGTTATGGTTCTGGTACAGTTTGTTGTCCTCAAATTTAAAAGGATGTTATTTTTTCATAAACTTTTGAGAACAAGTGAGCACTATGTGAACATAAGAATAAAGGAACTGATTCATAGATTTGGAAGTAATCTTCTGCTGCTCAGGTCTGTTATTGATTTTTTTTGTATTCTTAAATATTTACTCTTTTTATCTGGGCTTCTCTGCTGGGTGTGTTGAAGTCCACTGCAGCTGAGTGATTTATGGGGTCCAGTGGCTTTGCAAGAGGATCATCACTGGCTGAAGTTTCTGAAAGCTCAGGTCCTTTGGGTCTTTCACTGGGCAAGCCTTTATGAATAATGTAGGCCCTCTCCATTTTTTATATTCCCTAATTTGAAACTCTGTATAATGTTCTCTGAGTCTCATCTCTGAGCAGTCATTTATTTGGGTGACTTGGGACTACAATGACATTCTGTTGGACATTCAAATTGCATTCAGATGAAGTAGTTTTCTTACCTGCTTCAACATTTTATCTCTAAACCTCCCAAATGCAGACTGCAAGTTTTCAAGGTGAGGTGAATAATTTCTGTACAATGTATTTACTCTTGTAACAAATTTCTGTGGGTACAGGCAAGGTAAGGCTTCCCTCTAGAATGCCAGATTAGGTTAAATATTCTAACACATTTTTTCCTGCTCAGAGATGAACGTGAACTGTATATAGCACTTACATACTTCTCACCCTCAAAATTGGGGGTTTTTGCATCTTAAGGGATATACAAGATTTGCAAAGTGAATTTGATTTAGTTCCTAAATCCTTAAGGCCCATTTGTGAACTGACATGTTTGCAAAGAAAAGCAGGCTGGTGTCATCACTGGCAGAAACCAGCTACCTTCACTGATGAACATGAGCAGGGTTCTTTGACTTGGTGGTTTCTTCTAATTCAGATTCTAATTATCCTTTAAAGCTCAGCTTTCTTGCAGCAATGAAATTTGGGTTTAAGGTCCATCCTGATCCATCTGGCTGTTTCCACAAATTACAGCCCAAACCAAACTGCAGGTGACCTGCAAGAAGACAGGTGACAGTAAGAAGAGCCCAAGAGCAGAGAGACCCAAGGTGCCAACAGCTCAGGAAGGCGCATTGCAGACCCCTGGCCATCTGCTGTGCTCTAAGGTGTGTTTTAAGCACTGTAAGGCATGGCCTTTAATATAACAAAGTGCAGGTTCCTCTATAAACTGTCTTGGCAAGACACTGTCACAAGGCCCAGGCACTGCAGACTTTTGTTTTTTATGTACAATAAAAAAACAAGATAAAACCCCTCAGAGATGAGGCCTTTTGCTCTGTGACTTGCTAATTTCAGTTTCCAGGCAGGAGTTAGGAAATGAGTCATATGGTTATTATTTACTCATCAGCTCTGCAGTTTCTGGTGTCTTAATCATTTTGGTTGTAACTGGGAGTGTTACCTTCTTCAAAATAAAGGCTTGAAAGATGAGCAACTAATTGCAGTCTTCACTCCTTTGGTTACAAAACAGCTGCATGTACAGGGCTGGCAGCCATATTAATGCCTAGGATGAGGTACTTTCCTGCAGTGTTTAGAGGGATCTCCCAAGTAATTAGTCTGTAAGGAGATTTAGAAGAGATGCAGACAGTAATACAGGGATCTCCAATTACAAAGCCATAGCCCAAGGCTTTCCAGTGCTCCTGTGCCTGGGTGGACCCCGAGCCTTGCCACCTGCTATGTTTGTGGGGCTCAGAGGTGCCAGAAGATGTCCACAAAAGTGCCCCAAAACTGCCCTCCTGTCTCCCAAGGGTTAGATGGCCCCACTGTGATACATTGATTTCTGTGATTTATTTCTTCCTAAATAAAAGTGGGGAAAAAAGGATTCCACTTTTCCGGTCCTTCATGGCGTCTAATTTTGACGTGGAGTCTCTCTGACTGCATGGCATCCCTTGCAGTCTAGTCCCACTCACATGATAATGGAACAGGGTTTTGCAGTGGCAGCTCTCTATGAAACATTTTCTGAGCCTGAGTGCACCTGTGGCAGCCACTGATGTGGTGTCTGAATACCTCAAGCACCATTACCACCAGCTCCAACTGCTGCTGCTTGCTTAGACACAGGTTTAAGAAGTGTGGTGTATTTTGGGGCTGTCTGCAGTTTGAAGCGACCCACAACCATGTCTGACTTGCTTGTGTCATCTTCCTTCTTTGTGCAGCAGTTGGGGAGCTCAGTGTCTCGTTGGCTTTTGCTGTCAAATCCGTGTGGTAGAGGCACAGGCCTTCCTGCAGAGATTTCACATTCACCCACAGCTGCTGGTGCTGTAATTGCTCCTTTGCTAACAAGCGCTGTTAGTGCCTTATTTGCTGTCTCTGTCACTGCCAAGGAGCTGTACTAGATGCCACTTATGCTGGGATTACTGCTCTTCTCAGTAATCATTAGACTTTCTCACTGCACATGCTTGTAGGATTTTTCACTTTGCTTCTTTTATGGAAGCACCTACAAGTGCTCCATTGAAATATTAGAGTTGTGGTTTGAATCCCGTATACAAGTCCCATAAAAAGAAGTTGTCCCTGCCCCAGTTGAACAGCTTACAGTGGAAATAAATTTTTAAAAAAAAACAACAACAACCCACTGATTGGACAAAGTTAAGCCATTTCAAGCCATTTCAGTACTGCATTTCTGACATTTAGCATCCCTCTCTGAATTGTTGGCAGGATCAAGACTCTCTGAGAGTGTGAGTGCTGGTTCCGGAGAGGCTAAGAAAAAGGGGAACAAATAAATTCATCAGTTATCCAAAGAGTTCCTCTTAACTGCACATAAACCATAACCCAAGTATCACACTGTCATTAAGTCCTATCCACTTACCCACTTCATTAGTTCAGGGATTGTGTTGCTTTTAATCTTCGTGATCTGGGTCATCGCAGGATTCAGGCTGATGTTTGAGTCACTACGGAGCTTCAGTTTCCTGCTCCTGCCACTGTTTTGCAGTGTGTCTGTTCTCACTCAACTGGAGTAAATATGAAGGAAATCAGATTTTTAACCTTGGCTTTTTTTTCTGTAGTAGTCGCATCAGTTAGGTCCTTGCCTTGTTTTTTCCCCTAGGTTGTTTAAATGACTGACACGAAATAATCAGGGATCAAGCACCCACCATACTGAACACTGTGCAGCCCTTTGCTTCCCCAGCTCCCAGAGATAAAAGCTTGAGAGTGTTTCGGCAAAAATGATTTGTCTTGTCTGGAGCTGCAGATTCATTCCCTGAGTGTGTTTTACAGCAGCCTGGTACCTACCCCAGCTGCAAGGTGTACATCAGTGAAATGCAGGCAGCTTTCCAATGTCCTTCTCACGCTTCCCTTTTGGAAATACAACTGTTTCTGCAGCTGACACAACGGGCAGAGACATCATCTGCAAGTTTACAAGTCCAAAGAGTTGTAGGACTTCTTCCCAGACAGTCAGGCTGTGGCTAACATAACCAGAGAGTTCTCCATACTAATTTGTAATAGATGAGCCTGGGCTCTCAGACTTCTCATCAAATGGCCAGTGCCAGCTGTAGCAAGAAGACGTGCTCAGAGGTGGTGACTGTCTTTGCTTCAGATGGAAGACTCTCCATTTTTGCCTCCAGCTTGTGACTGCCTCAGAGAAGGAGAGGTTGATGTGTGCACAGGGCTTGAGGGGATGCTGACTCCCTTCAGGAGGCACGGAGGAGTTACTCCAGTAGTGATTTCCTGTTGTCAGTGTTGTAGTGTGTTTTTATACTTTGTAATGGTTTTGGTTTTGGTTTTGTATCCTCTTATTTTTCCCACATGGTTTACCCCTGATTTTACCTCCTCCCTTTATCTGTGTAGTCCCTCTGCTTTGTTGAGATCATCACCAAATCCCCACCCCGGCTCTCTGTCAATCACTCAGCATCCCATCCTCTCTATGTAGAACTTTTGGTCCAGGTCATCGAGTGATTAGTCAGAGGCCATGTGCTACCCCATACGCTATCCCAAATGTCCAGTCCCTAACTGTTCATCCCTGAAGTTTCTTTATGGGCCAGCAAAATTATCTACCTTTCGGTTCACACCTCCCTTTAAATGTAACCTTGGCTCCTCTCCCAGGCAGAAGCCTGGGAAGTGTGGGCGCTTCCTGAGCTCGGAATAAAACCTTGGATTAGCCTCTGCTAAGAGTCGGCCCTTTCATGCTCTACCGATGCCTCTAGCGTCTCCTGTGCTGCAAGGGTGACCAGCCTAGCTGCCTTCAGTCCCCTTGGGGCAGGGAGAGTGTCCCCCCTCTGTCTGCCGAGTCGGGGCTGGCCGGGGTCCCTGGGGGGCTCCCAGAGAGACGGAGACAGTCAGGAGTAATTATGTCGCTGTTACCACAGAAGTAGGGAAGATAGATGTACACATGTAGGTACCTTACCCAGATTTGTGGGGTGGCTGTTTATTTCTGATTCAAATGTCTGATAAATCTGAATGTGCAAGAACCTCAGAGAGAACCAACGTGGGGAAAAACAAGATCTGCACTTAGGGAAACCTCTTTGCAATGGAAAATAGGCTGGTGAGGTAGTCTGGTGGTAAGAAGAAAACTGCCTCTCTCAAACTGTGTTTGTTCCCTACCTTTCTATATGAAAATGCAGGAATAAGCAGGTAACAGTATTGCTTAACTCCCACCTGTCCTGCTGGAATAACCGGGCTCATGCTGGCCTTCTGCTCCAGCTGGTTTGTTAACCCAGCTCACAGGAATAAAGAGGAAGTGAATGTTGTCAGGAAAAATGGTATTTAGATGATCATACACATAGGTTTGATCCGAAAATGTTGCAAGTCAAGCCTGGAATCAAACCTGGGAAGAGGTTTGGCAGCTGCAGCAGCACACAGAAAATTGCAGCAGGGAAGGTAAAGGGGGTTCATGAAAAAGAGATCTCCAAAGAAAAACCCAGGAGAACTGATAGAGAAATAAGCAAGTTCAAGTAAATGTGAATTTAGTTGGGACTTCTACCTAATTGACACAGAAGTTTTATTAACAAGCATATGATTTTTCTTCTGAGATAGATAGATAGATAGATAGATAGATAGATAGATAGATAGATATACATATAGCCAGTAAAATCTGCACTCTGAATATGAAGGTATAAATAAGTATGCACTCTCCGTGTAACTGGACTAAACTGTACCAGTATACTTGCTACTGTGTCAGAAAAGCATTATGTTGCTCTGTGTTAGCATAATTAAAGTAGCAGAACTGGTAAGCATAGATGAATCCTTGAAGATCTTGGAGTGTTGTTTGGAGTCATGTGGAGCTGCTGGCCTCATTTGTATTGCATTGTTTTTTAAAAATGTTTTTCTGTTTTGGTGTTTTACCCAAAAATATTTCCTTATTGCCTTATAATCCCACTGAGAGTACTGTATGTGCTTAACAGCATATGTGGGTTTGTTTCTGAAGGGTTTCTTTTTTAATGTGCCGGGCTGCTGAAGCTTTGAAGAGAAATGCTGAATCACTTTTTTAATGAGGTGTGGAAAGTGAACTGTGGGAATAAGTGGACTTGGCTGGACTGCAACTTCCCTAAATCCCATGGGAGTTTTGAGCGTCTGGCAGATGCAAGAGTCCAATGTTAAGAATATCTCAGAAACATGAAGTTCCTGAAGGAAATACTAATCATCATCATATGCATTCTAAACCCTAGCAGCTCCTGAGTTTTTTACCCTGTACAAGCATTTACCCTGTACCTGCTGCTTCAAAGGAAGTATGCCTGAAGGGAGTAGTTTGTAGCTAGAAGGGAGTAGTACAATTTATGGACAATAAAGTCCATCAATATTATAAGGCATTAAAAATATGCTCTCAAACAATGAGTAATATTAACATTAATTACCTGTCTCAAATAGTGTAGCTTCAACAAAAATGTATAAATGTATGGGGGAAGATTCTGACCTCCCTCATCCTTTGCCAAGGCAGAAGCAAGATTCTAAACACCAGGGAGAGGAATAGCAGAGGATTGTCATGCCTCAGCGCTTGGGAAAGATAAGCCAGACTCAGAAGTTACGAGAGGCATTTCTACACACGTCAGTGCAGAGGGGGGACATTTCTCTGAAGCAGCTGAAATATTTTATCTGTTTAGGAGGAGTTATAGCAACAGTAATCAATGAGATACTGGCTAAGAAACTCGTGAAGTAATCTGGAGGATTTTAGATGGAGACAAAATATTCCTTGGGGGCCTGGAGAAATATGCACAACCATCTTTCTTTGAAGAGAATGAGAAACAGCTTTTTTTTTCCTGTGGTTCAAACAGTGCTAAAAGCAAATGGGCCTTGTCTTTGCTCCAGCTAAAAGGATCTTGCTTCTCTAAGCAGGAATATTTGGATTCTGCCTGGGAGGCTGGCACAGCTTTGCGTGCTCCGTGTGTGCTGAGTGCGCAGCTGGATACCTGCGAAGTGCTGGGTGACCACAGACTTATTTCCATGTATACTACAGCATTCCTGGGGGAGGAGAGGCTCTTAATAAGCCTTTTCATAATGGACGTGTAAGCATGCAAGCTTTATTACCTGCCAGCTCACCAGGAAAGTATGCCATTCCTGCACCAACGGATGTGTAACCAGGGCTGTCTAATTATCCTGTGCTGCCAGAAGCACTGGCTTGCTCTGTCCTTGGGCTTTTCACTGCTATACACAAAGCAGGAGCCTCTTGCTTGCTCCTCTGAATCACTTCTGGTGTTATTGCAGCCGCTGGAGAAAGGCAAGGACATAGCAGGAAAGAGCTGGGCACGCTGCTTTATGAAGAAAATTGAGGAGACGCCGATGTCAGTGGAAATCCTTGACTTAAAAAGTCTGTGCCTGCAGCGTGTATGACACTTGAGATACCCTTTAAAAAAAAATTAAAGGACTTTCTGCGAACATCGTCCATTATAGTAGTTAAATGGCAGGATTTAGACACAGAGGGTTTTTCTCTGCCTCCTCTAATGCTTGCAAACTAATGCTCTGAGACAGACCTGCAGTGTTGCCTTTTCAGAAGCTGTGCAGAAGAAATCTGATTACAGAAACACTATTAGGAGCTTGAGGAGCAAAAATAAAATACAGCAAAAGAAAGCTGAGGGATTAAGAAGAAAAAGAGAGTATAAACTACAGCCAAACCAAAGCCACAGGAAATGGAGTCTGAATGTAAGAGCAGGCTCTAGACAGAAAGGGATTTGGCAGGAGAGAAATTGTTGCAAAGAGTTGAAAGAAAAATATGAGGCCCAGTCCGGTAAAACAGTGGTCATGATGAATTCTTATCTCTGCAAATGAACCTATTTGCATGACTCTGCTATTATTTTGTAGGTCTAGGATGTCAGAAAAATATCATCTGTTACAAAAGGAAAGGTAACACTGGAAAGGTAACCGGGTAAGAAGAGGGCAATGTATAGGGTAGAGGGATTGCTTGCTTAAAACTCCCTTTGTCTGGGCAGCAAGGATCATATCCACGGAAACAGGTAGTGGCTGTTCTTTACCAGATGGATTGGGTGTTTGTTGGGAAAACAGTGCCTCTGGTTGTGACAAAAAGGGGTACATTTCACATATGCTTATTTGCCAGTTCTTCTGTTTCTGTCAGGGTACTCTTTGTGATGCTGGATTCCTTCCCAGCCTCCTGTAGATTTTGGAAAGTCTCCCAATCAGCTGCCATGTAGAAGGCTTTGAACTTAAAATGAAAACAGCCAAAATGCACCCAGAGCTGGGTGGAGCCTTCCAATCCTTGTTCCATTTCTTTCTTCCTCATTGGGACCACCAGGAAGGTGTCAGGTATCATCTGGGGACTAGCACTGTTGGCAGTGAGGAAGAGTGGGGATTGCAGCACAAGGTGAAAACTTTTGAAGATAGAGGCTTGGATGTTTAATTGTAGGCCAGTGCCTGATTAGTTTTCAGGATGAAATTAAATCTCTCTGTGGAAAGGGAGGCTCTTGCCCACAACTTGGGTCCAGCTGTGCAGGGTCTGTTGAAGGGACACCTATTTCAGAGCCATAAGAGTGTGTGTAAAGGCTGAAAAGATACTTCTCTTACTGTGGAAAAACAGGTATCATTAGAAAATTTTTGCAGAGAAATCAGCAAACTACCTTCCTTTCAAGGAACAGACACACTGCTGAAAAACATGCCATTTATGCATCAACTGCCCTCTGACAATAAATGTGTCTGAGGTCAGGAGAAATAGAACTGCAAACTATGTAGCTGATAAGGACAAGCAATTAATTTAGCTGAGGTGTGTAGTAGGTAGGTCTTACACCAGTGGAAGTTGTGTACAGTAAAAGCTGGCTCATAAAACAAAAAACTCTGGGCAGCTACTTGGTAAAGTAGCTTCATTGCCTTTGGAAGCAGTCATGGCACTGATACATAACATATTTTATTTGTTGATATGTCTGATATTTGCATAGAGGGTCTGAACTGGAAAGACAAAGAGGTACACTGAGATGTGATTAATACTGCCCTCCATATCCTTGATACAACCAGAGCTTTGTTTACTTCTCATAGTACATTTGAGATGCCATTCTCACCAGCCTGAGGAGCTCCAGCAAGTTGTTGATATGAGTGAGAGAGCACAACAACTCTCTTTCTTCACTTCCTTCCTTCCACTCTTGCATAAAGCTGTGGTTGCCAGCACAGGAATAAAAATAATGCACACTTATTTTTGGTCCTTCTTTTTAAAAACTTTATTAGGCTTTTTGCCTGATGCAACAGAATTAAGCTTCAGTTCACTGCAGGGACCCTCACAGTTGCAGTAGATGGTGCCAAGTGCTGCACCTCCCAAGGGGAGGCGTAGCCAGCCCACGTGTACCTCTCTCAGCTTGCCTTGGGATGGAGGCTAGAAGAGGTAGCAGCAGTGATATAAAAAAAATCTCCAACCATCTTATAGGGATTTCTTGCAGCTTCAAAAGTGGCTGGTCTGTGGTAAAGGATATCTCACTTAGGAGGGGTTTGAGCCACACAGGAAATTCAGACATCACAGGGATGAGCACTCCATTGTTGTTGGGTTTGTGGAATTTAAATATCCAAGATAAGAGCTTTGTTCCTCTACAAAATACAGGGAGGGGAAGCAGGGAGGGGATTTTACACAAACACAGCTACCCTCTTTTTTTTTTCTGAGTGCATTTCAAAAAATCTTTTAGTTTTGTTTAAAAATCAGGTTGTCTGTGCTAGTCAGAAAAATGCCTTGTTACTAGAATTCTATCACTTGCTAGATACAGATATCTTGCATTGAGATAATGGGCTAATTTACTGATTTTTAAGAATTCATCCTTCAGAATATATCGTTTACTGATCCAAGCCTAACTTAAGGACATATGCTCTAATCTGTCTTTTATTTCAATACTGTTGAAAGGTTTAAGATTTGTTGAGTATCAATATGTTCAATTTCAATACTGTTGAAGGATTTTTGTTGTAGATTTTAGACTTGAGATATTATGTTGCTTTCCTTGATTACACTTGTCCAGGTATCTGTGTGAGGAAAGTATATTGCTTGGCTTGGCCAATCCCAGTTTGTTGTCCTCTTTGTATCTCCTATCAGTTCATAGATGTTCCTAAAAAAGCAGACACACTCCTGGCCAGGTGGTGCAGAATTGAGGTGACAAACACAAAGCTATTCAGAAGATTCTTGGCTTAATCTCTTACTGTGCATCTTGAGGATGCATTTCACTCCATATCCTTTAGGAAATACTAAGTGTTCTACTTCAGCCACCCAGGCTGAAGTAGAACACTTTGCCAGCCTCAAACCGTAACAAGAAGCAATTTTGGCACAGTTCAGAGACGCTAAAGCAACTTGGGAAAGGAATATCACCTTCAGTAAAGTAATCAAATTCAGCAGATTACCTGGGATTTATTTTTTTCCTACTGAAGTGTCCTCTGCTTGTCACTTAGATACTGTACAGTATCCAGGAGGAGAAAAACGTCTCCACTGAAGAGATCTCTGAAATACAACAGAAGAGAAGATAATTCACTGAGAGCAGTCATGGACAGAAGCTGCAATGCAGTACTCTGTTTTACTGGTATTTAACTTCCTGTAATGTGTGTGGGCCAGGCCCTGGTGACTGTAGGGACATCCTCTGCTGCACCAACTGGGAATTGTTTGAGTCAGCAGCATTGATTACGCTTTATGTAAACACAGTAATATCACCTAATATGTCATGAGGGAGAGGATGATTTATTGATGGTAGTGATGCAACAGGAATATTTTGGTGCCACCAACCAGAGAGGAGAGCCAGACTGCTGCTGCCTCTGGACAGATGTGTCAAAAGTGCCCTTTGCTTTCCCAGCACATCTGCTCAGGAGAGAACCATCTCACTATAGGGCAGCTAATCTCACTCTCTCAAGGCTTTGTCTTAAAAACAAGTGTTAATCATATGAGAGATTTGCATACTTGGGTTGGAAAAAGTGCATAATTCAGGACTTTCTAAAGCATGCAGTGTATCTGTTTCAAACTACAAAACATTTGTAAGATCAGTGGTCAGGGATTTATGAAATTATTTATTGTGTCAATGACCATTTAGATACTTCATATCAATGGATTATTCTTCTCTGTTACAGGGGGAAGATTTGTTTTTACCCATGGCCAAAACCTGAAGTCATTATTAATTTTATTACTTAGTCAAAATTCTTATTAAAGGCTTAAGCATTTGGCTTAAGGCTCAGTATTTCAAAGGAGAATGTATTTAGAATAGAAAACAGAAGGAAGATCTTTGTAAACATCCGGATGTGTCTTTAAATTCATTCAACTGACACATTAAATCTTTTGCAATGCAAGCAGGGAACGTTAATTCAGACATAATTCCCACCCTTCTTCCCTGCCAAGAGATGGATCTGTTTACTCCTTGTGGAGATAACTTTGTTTATGCTCTCCCAAGATAGCCTTAGCCTCTCCCCTCATACCACCTTCATCAGATGTGAGCCCTGCTAGCCTGCTTTACAGACCTGTGTGATGCTTATCACCTTGGCACCCAAAGGATCTCAAATAGCCTCTAAGAAGAGAAAACTCCAGCGACAGAGGCTCTCGATTGTGCTGTCAGTGAACAAGTGATGTGGTCACTGAGGAAGCCTAAAATGAAAATAAACAGAGTACAAATTTCAGGTTGGCCCAAGGGCCCCTAGAGGAAGATTGGAGGAGCACAGTGCAAACCCATCAGCAAGCATTGCTGGTATGTACTGGGCATTCATATTCCCTCCTAAATCAGTTAGAGAAGTTGTATCTGTACAAATACAGGGTACCAGCAGATTCTGCAGGCATGTGTTCATGTCTGATTAGATACTTCTAAAATATGGAAGTGGCTTACCTGTAATAGATTATACTTTCATCAGTCAATTAGATTTGATAATTCCTTAGTGCAGGAATTGTCTTTGTTGTGGTACATATATGGATGACAATTTAAAATTTAGTAATGTGTGGTAGGAGATCTAGAAATGACTGTAATTTGCTGTGTTTTCTGAAGTCTTAAAACTTCCGCAAACTGAGACTACAGTAGCTCTACATTTGTAGAGTTGTGAGCTATTGGATTTGAGAGATCAATTTTCAGTGTTTTCTCATGTAAATTACACCACCTGCCATCCTAAAAGCACATTTTCCCTCTCCGTCCATATATCAAAGCGTAAAAAAGACATTTTCCTCTAAATTCTCAAAATTTAATTAATGAACAGGTATGGTTTAGGAAGGAGTCACCTAAATTTCACTTAGTCCAGTTTCTTGATAACAAAAACAGAGAATGGTTTTCTTCAGTATCCAAACCAGCATGAGGATGAAGCACCTTCACTTGGTGCAGTTTTAATATTTTGAATTCACACCATCCAACATGATCTATCGTCTGATTGCTCAGAATGCTATTTTATTATTCCACGGTGTATTCCCCCTATTCCAAACATCATTACCTGAACTGACACTCTTGGATGTTCAACCAGTGATAAACGTGTATAAATACTAATTTAACCTCAACTGCAGATGAATCTGAGCAGATCTCAAACACTAGTGGACAGATGTGAGGCAGATCCATCATTCAAATAAAATGTGTGTTTGTTAGGTAACCTCCTACTCAGGACCTTGTAAAAGCCATTAGCTGTGTTCAGATGAGAATTTTTGCCTCTCTCATATTCACCAAACAGTTGTTATACATATGGACAGTTGATTTACCCACAATTTATTAACCTGGACAACACTCGCATATTTCAGGTATTCCAAAATAAGTCTTTTCTATGTGATCTGGGAAAAACAGGTAGCAGAGATTAATGGTCTTCAATACACAATTGCCATTTGTAATATGCACCACACATGGAACATTTAGTGTCCTTTTACTCTCTCTTGTAAGTTGCAAGGATGAGTGCTCGGGGCTGTTGAAGTGTCAGATATTTATATTTATTTATTTATTTATTTATTTAATTTATAACTGGCTGTGATGCATAATTCTGTCTCTTTGTGCATCTATTAGCACAGCCTCCCACTGCTAGTTTTTTGGCAAGTGATTATGCATATTTTCAACATCCAGCTACACGAAAGGGATTTTCCCACTGGAGCCAAGATGAGCCTTTTGGGAGCAGGGCATGTTCCTCTGGGGCTGCCCAGTGGCCGTGTGGAGATGCCGGGCTGGCAGCTTGGCATGCCTGGGAGAGCAGTGCCAGCGGCAAGCGGGTGACCTCTGGATGCAGTAAAGGCAGCCAAGATCAGCACTCTGCCACCTCATTTGGGTCCGTGGCAGAGTCACAGGCAGAGATCCTGTAGCTCCCAAGCGTGCTGTGCCTGGCCTGTGCTGTGTCCGTGGTGGTGCCCAAAGGAGCAGCCTGTGCAGGACCCCCAGCCCGGCTCAGAGCAAACACATCCAGTGTGCTCGGTCACTGCCTCTACTGAGGGGCTTTTGCCAGCTTGGAGGAGAGATAAAAAGTGAATTTGGTTTCCAGAGCAGCCTGTAGGTCACCTGTAATAGGTCACCCTTAACAAACAGCGTTGACACGGAGCTGGAACAGGGGCAAGTGAATGAAACTTAGCTCTCTCCTATTTGAGCAATGGAATTTATTCCCAGCTCTGACCTTGTGCAAACTCTGTTACCATATTTATCGCATGGAAAGAATGACCACAGCCTCTGCCAGCGCTGTGGGCAGAAGGTCTCCAGCCAGGTCCTGGACACTGAGGAGCCAAATGACCCATGGTGGTGCTGGGAGATGGAGGAAGGAGGGATGTCCTCTGCTCTCCCACCTGCATCTGGAGATGCTGAACCCAAATGGCACACGGGGCTGTGCAGGGCCTTAGGCATTGCTGCTCCCCAGGCTTTCCCTCCTCTCTCCCTAGGTGTCTCTGGGGGCAGGAGGGCAGTGCCCCGACCTTTGCCTCCAAAAAGGCGGAGGAGAGCTGGCCCAAGGGCCTCTCTCTGCAGCTGAAAGTGGCACAGGACTGTGGTTGTGACCTTCCTTTCACCCTGACGCTTGAGCTCAGCTGCTGCATCTCTGAGGCAGGGTTTGCAACAAGAGATGCTGTGCTCACCCTTCCAGCATCTCAGGAGGCCTGAAGAGAGGGGGATTCCTGCATTGCTGGGAACTCTCCAAGTGTGGAGACGTGAGGTTTGACTCCGTATTCTTAGAAGGCTGGTTTATTATATTATGATATATATTATATTAAAATACTACCTTAAAACTATACTAAAAGAATAGAGAGAAAAGATCATCAGAAGGCTTGAAAGAACAAGAATAGAATGCATAACAAAATCTTGTGACTGCTCACAGCCTCAACACGGGTGGCTGTGATTGGTCATCAATTGAAAACAATCCACATGGACCAATGGAAGATGCACCTGTTGCATTCCACAGCAGCAGATTGTTATTGTTTGCTTTTCTTTCCTGAGGATCCTCAGGAGAAAAATCCTGGCAAAAGGATTTTTCAGAAAATATCATAGCTACACTGCATGAAAAAAAAAATATTCCCTTTGAACCCCTGTGTTGTCAGGGGCTACTTTGCTACTTATACAGAAACTGCCCATCCTGCGCTCCCTTCTCTTCTGGGAATGTAGTTTACCAGAAACAGTGACTGACTTCCCTGAGAATACAGGAAGCATCCTGCTAAAAAAAGAAGGCAGATCATGTAAACAGAGATAAACTTCCCACAAGGTGTAATTTTTGCCCATTTATTACTTTTAAATGTAAATGCATCATGGCAAAAAGATAAAGAGGAAGTATAAGAGTGTGGGGGAGAACTCTTTGAGCTCTTGGGACCTGTCTGTTTTGCATTCAGCTGTCCTGAGCCTGGAGAGACATTTGTGCTAAAGGTTATTTCAAAGTAGCTCAAAGGGGAGGCTTATTCTTACTGAGGATTTTTGTTAATCAGCTGTGACGCACCTCAAATCATTCACCTCTTGGGGCTTTATCTGAAATAAGTCCATGTTTTTCCAAGTCGCTGCAGTGGAGGAGGGAAACCTGCTTTGGTCCAAGGGTAGGTTCTGGTAAATAGCACTGAGACTAAAAGCCAAGCCCAAGGTGCAGGCTCAGCAGTGCAGCCCCAGGGACCCTGCTGGAGCCAGGCAGCCTCCTGGGAACAGGACACAGGTCTTGCTGTGGACAAGGGCTGTGGAGAGGGATTCCCTGGCCCAAGATTGCTTTTTTGGGTGGCTTATGGCATCACTGCAACAACATGCAAAGAGTGAGGAGGGCTTTTTACTGATTAAATACTTACTCATTTGGACCACATGACATTTTCTGGAGGCTTCAGCAAACTGAACCAGTATAATAAAATGTCCACCATAAAGAAATTGTCCTGTGAAGCAAATTCCTTTTATTGCTTTAGGATATTAATTTAAATATTATTTCACAGCCCTACTGTAGTGATCCTTTCCTAGGTTTTCCCACCCTTTTCCACAATGAGATGCCAGAAAGAAGGAGAGTTCACCATGAAGCCTTTTTTTTTCCCCAGCTGTGAGCCAGAAAGCCTGTAATTACATTAGCTCTGTGGATCTGGGGGGGGGCAATGTGCTTTCTCCTCATTCCACCAGTTACCCTGGAGCTGTAAAGTGCATCTCCATAGATGTCCTTCCACGCAATGATTTTAAAACGCTTTGCAGTGGGAGATGCCAACAGCATCAGATGAAATAGAGAGGAATAGCTTTACAAAGGAAGAGAAACAAAGAGAAAAATGTCAAACAACCTGCAGAGAGCTTGCTGCCAGCACGAACAGGGTTCAGCTCCAGCCTCTTGTCCTGTGGGCATCCCCAGGGGTATGGCCACCCTGCTGCCCTGGCTCGTCAGGGTGTGCCTGGCATGAAACAGCACACAGAACTTGTGCTGGGGGATCTAATGACTCATCTGCAGCCTTGCTAAGCAAAACCCACTATCTGTGATAATGCAGTTGATAGCTTCCTGCTACACACTATAGATACAGAAATGTAAGAGACTAACAAATTGCAACCATAGTAGAGCAAATTTTTGTTCTGTGTTATGGCTTGGTGAGTGAGGCTTTCCTTTTCTGTGGTTGTTTCAGTCTTGTTTCAAGGTGGGGCTGGGTGCTACTGCAAATTTCACTTCCTTGCCATCCGCTTGCATCATGATTGTGTCAAAACTGCCCAGAGAAAGTAGAAGTGCAGCTGAGATACAGCTGAGCAAGATTAAACTGCTCTTTTTGTTTGCTCTGTTTATCTTTTCCCTCACCAGTGCACTTCCCTGCATTCCTCTGGTGCACTTTAGAACAAATAAGCCTTTTGAAATTATTCTTCTAGCATACAGAGAAAGCACCTCAGGCAGTCATCAAAAACCCAGGCACAATTTAAGTGAGGCATACTGGCAAGAAAGAACAAAGGTGAAGCTTTTTGCCCTGAAAAAGTGTGAAGCTGACTGTTGCAGTGTGATGCAGAGGAGATTTTGTTAGGAAACACACACAAATATGGTCATGTAAAATATCACAGAAGATATTCACAATTCTACTGGCAGCACTTTCTTGCTAATGATGGTTTGAAGCCTAAATTGGACAAGAATTACATGTGATTATTTATCTACTGCTTTTTTGTCTATCCGTAGGCTTAATAAAGTATTGACTTCATCACTCTTCTTGATATGAGTTCCCCTCTCCATAGTGTGGCACTTCCACTTGCCCCATGTCCTGGCCCTTCAAAAGATTCATAAGAAGTTCTGTAGGTCTCTTATATTTAAAGATGAATATTGACTGCATAAAAATACATTGGTACTTAAGAGTTGAGCTGGGAAAGTATGCTTCTAAGGTATCATTATTTTGCCATGGATGGGATGCTGCAGAGTCTTACATATGAATGTTTGATTTAGCACAGCATGACTTCAGTGTGGAAAATGAGCAATGTGCAAGCACACAGCACAGGGCACTGAGAAAGCAGACAGTGTTTGCATGCATTGATCTGTCTGATGATTTGATAAATTCGTAGGTTCTGCCTTTAAAATAGCATAGGGGAGTTTCAGAGGCTAAAATTTGAAGATGCTAGTCTTTCCCTAAGTGAGATTTTTGTTCTCATTAACTCAAGCTTCATAGTTTCCTGTGGTGAAAAAGTTTCCAGTTTGATGACGACAATGCCCAGACTGGATGCCAGGCCAGGAAGGCAGGTGACAGCAGTGGGAAGCCAGCTACAGTTACACTGGGAGCTGCCACCAGTGATACCTGGGATACAAAGACCCTATGAGGAAATGATATCCCTGTGTGCTGGAACCTGCTTGGAAGTAAGTGTAGGGAAAATAAACAGCTTTGGTCGTGCCAGGTTTAGTTGGGACTGCTTCCCCTTTCAACAGCTATTCAAATGCCACTCTATTTTTAACATTCAAAATATTTTTACAGCACAGTTTTGGCATGCATTTTCATACCATAGTTTGGAAGGGCTAAGCTAAGGTTTTGCTTTTACTTTTTAGAATGAAACCAGAGGTATAATGCAGCAGCCTCTTCAGCCAAGACCCTGCCAATGAATGTGATTTACATTGTAGTGGGATAGAGAGTGAGTATAAATTAGAATCTAACACCTGAAATACAGTGAGCAACACCTTCCCTTAGCGTGAACAAGCAGAGCTGTGATGTCAGTGGAGCCTGACTGATTTATATCTGTGGGAGTCTGGCCCTTTGCCTGCATAACTCCTATTGGCCATGGCTGACAGGTCCCAAAACAGCCTCCTTTTCTGCTTCTTTCCTCTGGCTGCCATGTGGTGCTCAGAGGATATGTCTTGTAGAATCAGAGACAGCACATCAGGGGAATGTTTTCTTCTTCTGCCTTACCCTGATCCCAGCAGGTGACCTTGGCATCAAAAATCACCCATCTCTGCAGGTATGTGCAGGGCCAGATCCTCAGTGTGGATCCCTACACTTAACCCCTGCTCTGTTTAGTGAGTCAAGCTTTATGTTGAAATGTTCACTGTGCCAGAGGTCCTTGGAAGACAAACTCCTTCAAACATTGCTACAGAGCCTGCCTGGAAGCTCAGGCAATGGAGGCTCCTCAAGGGTTCAGGCACTCCTGAGGGTGAGTGGGAAGCTGGAACCAAAAGCTCCGATGTCTGACTTTGTCACATCCTGCCCACATTGCAGTGGCTGATGCTCCCCTACTTTGCTCAGTGGTAGAGCTCCATTTTGTTGTTTTATTTTTATTAGTTCACCAGGTTATAATGTGAAGCAGGCGTGATTTGAGTTGTGAGCTGCCAGCAAGCTGTCAGTCAGCTGCAATGGATGTGCTGTGCCTTGGTCTCTGTCAGCTGATCCTGAAGGAGCAACTGAAATAGTTTATTGAGGTGGTATCACTGCACCCCGACCCAGACCACAAGACTCTGTTCTGGTGTTGACAAGAACAATGTACCACAGTGAATTATGGTAAACCCTTTCACCTGGTCAATGTGAGATTGAATTAATCTTGTTCACAGCACCCAAGTGTGGCTAAGCAGTGGAAAAACTCAGATGTCAGAGAGAGAAGGGGCTTTTCTACCGAGGATAAATCATCAGCAGGGTTATAGCCTGTTTGGTAAATAGGCTGAGAAGCTGAAGAAAAGCTGAAATACCACTAAACAACCAGAGGTGTTCAGGAAACCACTGTGTGCTACACTTTGTAAAATCGAATAGCTGCCCTGTTTTGACCCAGACGTGGTTAATCTTCAGCTGCAGATGAGACACTTTGTTTGTAGCAGGCAAAGGCAGCCTGCAAGGGGCTTCAGTTAGATGCAGAACCCCTACTATCAACAAGAATAATCCTTGATTACTAAGAGCTGAAGTCCTTGCCAGGAAGAACACATCTCCAAGTTTACACTCTTATGATCAGAAGGATAATCTATCAATAATCCATTTTTTATAAGGAAGAAGAACTGGAAAAGCTGTTTGTGAGCAGCTGAGACTGCATTTTGTTGGTTGCCAGTGCTGAAAGGATGTATTATCACAGTCCTGGGCACTTAATCATTGAGTGGAGTACACAAAAATAGCCAGGAAAGTTGCAGGCTGTGCTGAATGGGTTGAAAGGTTGTGGGAACATGTTCTGGCACACCCTTGTGCTGTGGTGAGATACACGACAAGGGGGCAGGGGAGAGAGCATTTCAGCAGGCCTGAGCAAAGAGGATATACTCTTGTTTCCATATAAACCCTCTTCTCTCTTTCTCTTAGCATCATTTTGCTTCCTGGAGCAGAAATAATTTCCATTACTCATTCAGGGTAACACATTTCTAGTGCATACAATGTGGAGATGTCTTAGCAGCAAATCTAGGGTCCAGTTCAAATGCTGGGAAAAAGCTTTAGTATATTACACAATAAAATATTTGTAAACACAGATGACTTGAGTTTAAGAGGAACTTTGGTCATCTGGAAAATAAACCAACACAAAATTACAACACGACAATAAATGAGCCAAGTAGGGAACTTGCCTGTGACTCTTAAAAAACCACCACAATTGCAAGAAAAACCCAAGGCCATTGTTGGAGCAGCAGGTACCCCAAGGAAAATAGGATTAAGAAACATTTGGTTGGCTACCTGTGGTATATATTAAGAAACAGCCCATAAACCCCAGTCATTGTACCACAGTTAATATCAAGTTAGCTGCCTTGCTGCCAAACCAGCCAAGGCATGAATACTAATGCTGCCCTCAGCTGCCACAGAAATTGTCTCTTTGCATAAGAGGAGTGAAGACCTTTTGTCCTTAACTTGCTTGTGCCAGGACTAAGCCAGGAGCTCCAGCTGCATCTGCAATCAGACAGGCTCTGCTTAGCAGCATTGAACTCGCACCATTGTATTTAAAACTCACTCTTCTCCGCCTCCCAGGGAGAAGATGAGAGGCAGGCTGCACGCACGCCCTGTGGTAAGGGTGGCCCAAGGTGGTGTCCCTGCTGGGTACACAGCAAGCCCATAAAAGCACGGCCAGAAGATGGCTTTTTGAGCACTTCAGCTGTGTGAGCACAGGAGGGGACCCAGGGGCAGCAGCGGGGACAGCAGCGGGTGGCGGCTGCGGGGCAGGGCTGTGCCCGCAGAGGTGGAGGCGCAGGGATGCAGGCACAGCCCCACAGACCCTCTGGGGCCAGGAGCGGGAATATTCGCGGTTCCATGGGCCGCATACGGCAGGAAAACAGAGCAGCAGGGCTTTGTACAAACCCATAGGCAGTGCAGTTCTTTCTCGCTCGGCAGAGCGGTGAGGAGGGCTCTGCCACCAGGAAGCAGGAGCAGCAGCAGGGGTCCCTTCAGCCCTGGATGGGCAGAAACACATCGGCAGCCAAACCACAGGCTGTGTGACTCAAAACCAGAGCCCTTCTCTGTGTCATGCTTTCTAACGGGTACAGCTGGGGTGCCGAGATGAGGAAGTTAAGAAATTAATTTTCATTGACAGTTTTTCTCCTGCTGCCTTCATGCTTGAGAATATCCTTACTTTAATGTTGTACCACTCCCCCAGCACTCTCGCGTTACTTTCTTCAAGATTCACCTCCGTAGTGGAGTTACTGTAGGGCTGTTTGAATAGCTGTTCTTTCAGAATAGCTGTTTCTGAGCAACCCAGTGCAAACCCTGAAACTTATTCAGGCTTATTCTGAAACAAGAAAACCTCATTCCGATGGATCTCCATACTGTGTCATCTCAAAACTGACCTATTTTCAGGAGTTGATTGGGTTAAATCAAAACAGGTGGAAGAAGAGTGTCCACAAAGAGAAGAATCAGGAACAGCCTGCAAATTCACACCCTCTCTTAAGCAGAATGAATTGGCAAGCATGGACAACTGTCCCATTGCACAGAGGGGAAAAAAATAGGAGTATATAGATGTGAGTCTGATACAAAGGTGCAGCATGGGCCTCCCAGGCCCTGCTCTTTCTTCTAAGCATCTAACTGGATGAGTATTAGTTTCTCCAGACACTTGCCTGTCTTATGCAATGAACTTTGTTCTTTCACACTTACAGTGATTATTTTCCCCCTACTAACTTGTGCAAACATCAGCTTTCTCTTTATCACTCTTCCAGTCCTGCTTCTTCAAACAACTGGATGTGTACAAACAGCCAATTCCTTATGATGTAACAGTTCCAATTTTCATATAATTGCCTCGCTGTCAGCTACCAACAGCAAATCAGTCCATTCAAGCAAACAAGAACTCATTGCAGTTATGTCAGTCACAGGTTGTTTTCAAGAATCCAAGGGATCTCTTGATCTCAGTATACAAACTATCACTTCCTCTGTCAGTGAATCTATGAAAATCAGCAGGAAATAATGGTGGCGACACTGAATAATTCACTAATACACTCTGGCCGTATCTGCTAAACTCCTGTCAACACAGCCTACCTTGCTGTTGCTGGAGCTGGCTTTACAGTCAGACTATCAGTAGTCTGGTTTTTGGATACTTAACACCTCTGGCAAGAACGGGAATAGGAGAATAAACTGGTATTTTTTTCATAATGATGTTACAACTAGAGGGATAAAACCCCAACCAAAACAATTTGTCACAGTTATAGGCACGTGGATGTAAGAATTATCAGCTCTCCTAGGTCAGCCTTGTCTTTGCTGCTTGGGTTTGGGTCCATCTCCTCCTCTGCCTCACTCACAATACAACGTGAGAGCACACTCATGAGGCAACCAGGGAGTTACATAATTTATGACCCAAATGAAAAAATCCAGGGATGGCACAGAAGTGGGTGGTTGAAGATGCTTTGCCAAAAGATTCAGTCATTCTTCAGACAAGAGAAGTAAACCACAAATCTGAGTGAAGTAAAGACAGAGAGTGGCTTTGGTGTTAATGTAAGTGGAGCTACTACTGTGGCTCTTTAATGTGAAGGAATGAAGCACTCCAATGGCTGTTTTGGGTTTTGTATGTAGAATCTCTTTAGCTCATGAAAGAAGAGAACAAGGTGGTTGTCCTATGTTTGGGCTTTCTACAAACAGGATAGAAGATCTAATATAGTATAAATGTCTATAACCCAGACTAAAAAGTGAGTAACCTGAGCCAACAGCCAAAGGACAAAGCTAAACAAATTCAATGTCAGTCTTTTCACAGTATCTGAACTCTAGAACAATTTATGTACAACTGTAGTGGACCTGAAATCATGCAAAGCATTTAAATCAAAACTGAACAACGTCAAAAATAAGAACTGTTGTAGACTCAACAGAGTTAAAAATACTATATGGAAAAATTAAGATGGGGTATTCAGACTTCATTACACATAATGCTTTCTGATCTTGGAGTCTTTGTCTAGGTGCACAAGACTGGAGTAATGTGTCTTCCTGCTGTACTTTTAGTCCCTGGAATTTTTCCATAAAGCACCAATGAAGATGGAAAGTTAGTTATTCTGATTAGAAAAATATGGAACTCAGAATGAGGCTTAAAATTTAAAGGTTATCTTCAATTGCAATTTTGCTTTTTTTCTTCAGGGTTCATGCTGTCCTGATATCAACAATGCATTATTCTATAAAACAACTGTCATGAAATGTTTGAGTAATTTTAGAAGAAATTACATATCAACTCTTTCATGTTTGCTTTCCCCTCAACCCATGCTTTGCATTGTATTTGGCATTTTATGGAGTGCAGATGAAGACCAGTTCATTATGGGTAAAGCTGCTCTTTGAAGGACAACACATTTATTTCTTGTAGTCTGAGCCATACATAACTCAGAGGGAAAAATGAGAACCAGCAGGAGTAGTGTAGTTTGAACAGCTTTAGTAACAGTTTGAACAGATTTAGTAACATAAACTGACAACCTATACGTGCCTGTCAACAATACATAGCAGAGCTGAGTCTGTCCTTGGACCAGAACAGTTGCCATGTAGAAAATACTTTGTTTATGAAAAACCACAACCCTAACGAGAACCACAATCCTCTCAGAACGAGACCATGAGGAAGTATTGTGTAGATTTTACACACTCAACTCACTTCAACTGAAACAGCTTTAACAATGGGAAGACTAAAACCTCGACTCTATGAAGGTCTGACAACAAATTGTGTAATCCTGGTGCATTGTTGTTGGCATTGTTAAGTCTGGTCTTGATACCCTGGTGTCAACGTTCCTCAGGTGTAAGCACCACACGCTGTTTCAGTCATTCTGTGGCTTTCTGGTGAAGTATGTGCAGATCTTCCTCATGGAAACTGAAGTAGCTGCAGCCTAGCAAGAAAGAAAAGCAAAACTAGCACGAAACATTTTTAGGTGAACAGCTCATATGTTGCAGGGATCTCAAAAGTTTCCCGTCCATCATTGCCCCAGTTTGCTTGGCTTCCCAACTAAGAGAGTAAATGAAAGGTTCTTTACTACAATCTGTCTCACAGGTAAGAGTATCTACAATACTGTCTAAATCCTAGGGTTGTCCCACTGCCATGAGAAATGCACTCCAGCTGCAGTTTCAGCTTCCCTACAGCAGGTAAGAGAGCCGCAGATTTCCAAGATACAGCAAATTCAATGAATGCTGTTGGGTGTTCCTGGCATCTCCTCAGGCTATGAGAACAAGACAGGAGCATCCCAAAATCTGAACCAGAGCACACTGGGCAGGAAAGGTAATTGTTCTATAGTAATCTCTCTCCAGGGAAAATATCTCTGTCTTGTGTTTAAACACATACAGCATAAAGCACAAGTAGTCACAAGTAGTTGTAGGTTTCCTATAACCAAGCTTTCTTGGTACAACTACAACGTGAAGGGTCCAGCTGCTATGAATAATTTCAGGACCAGTGGTTTGCCCAGGTTGTATCTGGCGGAAGTGCTGGAAGGGATAAAATCAGGTAAGAAATGAGATAAGCCTCAGTGATGGCAACAACTTTTAGCATCAGATATTCAAGAGTACAACTAAGATTGGATAACTGAAAATTTACCTAACATTTACTGAAATGAGACTTGGTCAAAGACACTGGAGGACTTGGGAGTTGCAGGTATAAGTCAAGTTTGATTTGTTTTAAAAAATGTAAATGTAATATCCTAGTAAAGCCCTCATACCAATGTTTTTAGCTGCTTTATAAGCTTAACTTTAATTTCAGATCCTAGGATGAGCTCTGTCCCAGCCCTCCTGTACACCAAAATTAGGATGATGTAGGTCAAATCCTGCCCTCTCACTCTTGCACACTTCTTGCTTTCTTCTAGTTTTCCATTGAAGGAACTGAAGGCATTATTTAATGCCCCACAGTTTTAACATGGGTAACAAATTCTTTTACTACCTGAGCTGGAAGAGAACTTAGCTTTTTCTTCCAATATTTAAGTGGATTTCCAGTAACATAAACAGGCAGATGTGATGGTGAACACATAAACAGGAGATCTGCCAGGAAAGCTGTTGGCAATATTGTGCCTCTCAGAGCAGAGCTCTACTTAAGATGGTTACATCCTTCAAACATCCAGCTGGGAGCTGCAAGGATCTCTGAGCTCCTGTGTAGCTTAAGTCCCTTGAAAATGAAGGACACACCATAAAAATTCTGTTTCTGCGTGGACAGGATTAGCAGATAACAGCATTAATGTATCCAGCTTATTTAGGCCAGAAATCATCCCTTTTGTCCATAGTCAAAGGGATCAGATAATTCTTTGTGTCTGAGCAGGAGGGAACAAACAAAGGGAGAGGGGCAGCTAGGGAGAACTTATTTCAGTTGTTGGCTGCCCTACTTACAGTTTTCGGTGAAGTGGCCACTGCCACAGAGTCCTTTCTTTTGGTACCAGGACTGCAGGATGACAGGGGTCTGTCTGATGTGCTCTGGCTGCCAGCTGTGCCAGTCTGTAACTTCTCTCCCAGAGCGGACAACCAATTTTTTCTTTCAGGAGAACTGTTCTCTTTATCTACTACTTCAGGGTCTTTCCCACGTGGAGATCTGAAAAGATCAGGGGAAGTTTGAGTGCCTGATGGATTAGTAGGGGTTCCAGAAAGGGACGGCTCTTTTGGGCCGTGGCTGGAGCCTTCATGGTCGTTACACAAGTCAGCCAGGCTGAGAGCGTCTTCATCAGAAACTTTTTGGTCTGCAACCAAGTGACATAAATTCAGCTTGGATTTCTTAGCTGCATGGTCCAGCTCAGTCACGCAGCTACAGTCCTGCAGACACTTCTGCCCTGCATCAGCCTCCTTGCTGCAGTCAAGCCTTCTCTTGGCACACTTTTCAGATTGTGGGACTTGAGGAGGGCAAGCAGCTTCCAGGAGACCCTGGGTGACTTGAGTGACTTCTGCCAGGGCTTTTCTAGGAGAAGGAGCCTTTTTCTCCACTTCTGGAGGAGAAGAGCACGGAGTCTTTGTAACCCAGTGTTTGATGGACATTTTGGAGGAAGGGATCAGCTTGGGGGATGCAGAGGGGCTGGTTCCAGGTGGCTTGGCTGGGGTGGAGGCTCTGCTGGTCGGCGTTTTGAGAGCGGCAGTCGGCGTGTTGGTGGGCAGTGGACGGTCTCCAGAGTGAGTGGGAGAACAGGCAGCAGGCTGTGGTGGGGAAATGCACACACTGCCCGCTGCCAGGGCCTTGGCAGGAGTGCTGTGTGGGCTGGCTGGTGGCCCTGGGAGGGGAGAAATAAGTAGTCTGATGAGGAACACAAACCAGCAGATTAAGGACAGTCTTTTTGAAAACACCCCTTCCAACTAGGAGATGAATCAGTGCTGACCCTGTGATTCACATATACCCTTTTGAACTAAGAAGCTGTACACATCCCTCTAATTTTGGTTAAACTGGTATAAGTCCTGTATAAAATCCTGTATTACACTGATAAAGCATAATGCAGTACATTTGTGTAATGTCTGACATCTATCCCTTCAGCACTGAGTGCTCTTACATGAGCTACAGCCAAAATGAACAGACAAAACCAATCCTGAATGTTCCAAGTGTATCTAGCCTTGCTGGAGGTTTACATTTTGCTTTTCCAGACAACTGCCTGGCAAAAAGGCTGGTCCCCACCTACCCTGCATCTTTAACAGCTCCATAACTGAGCTGATGGACAAAGGTACTGCAAGCAGGTCCCACGGCTTATTACAGTACTAAGGAAGCCTTACACTGTGATGCCCTAGCACCTGAATAAAGCTCCTAGTCAGGTGTTACTGGCTGCAGATTTTAAAGACTTTTTGAAGTGAAGGACATAGTTTCATTCTCTTGTCTTTATGCTAGAGGACTTTCTGCAATGTTGTATTAGAATTGAGACAGTAGTTATTTACCACACCCAGGGAAGCTTGAGAAATTCTTCATCTACTGAACAAGGACTTAATTCCAAAGGAAATAAAATCTCTCAACAAATGATTCCCTGACAGGTATTTCACAGTGGCTTCTGAGCTCACCAGCCAAGATATAAATGCCCCTGCTTGTAAAAGAAAAATTTTGAACACTCAGAAACACCAGTCATAGGCAGGGAGATAAGGACCTCACCAACAACAGTGGGAATCATACACAGCAAGGATCTCGGTCTGCAGCAATATTAGAAAGTGTTATTTTAATTTTTTCAGATGTTTTTATTTCCAGCCCCCTCCCACAGGAACACATTAGTAGGTCTGTAAGATTCCTGCTTTCTCATTCACCTAACTCGTGGTGATACAATTAAATGGGGTAGTGCCTTAAGTTACTCTGTGCACTTCCACTGCTGGGCACAAGAGCACTACAGTTTTTGTGTATACCAGGAGTTTAATCCAAACTCCCCTCTTTGAGCACTAGTACTGCACTATAAAGCACTTCATTAGAACAATGAGAAGTCTAGTGTGAGCAACCTGCCAGTTTCTTTGCAATGCTAGGCTGTCTCACAAACAACATGTTGAGTGAGCACCTACAGGCCTGGTTACTTACTACACTAAAACTCTTCTGATCCTTTCACTGTATTATCTAACAAGTATCCAAAATACAAGTGCTGCATCAGAACAAAATTGAATAGGATCCCATATTAAAAGATCCCACTACAAATAACTTCAACACAAAAAACAGAGTTAAAGGCTCCTTTCCTGGTAAGATATGCTACTTCGTAACAACTTGCTTCAATCTGGGCAATGCAAATATAACTGCCAAGATTTCTTCTCCTAATCTTTGGTTTAATGAGCATTTACAAGACAATAATAACTCAGCTGGGAAATTAGTTGCTCACAAAAATCTAAGCTCCTAGAGGGGAAGAAAACAGCAAGCTCAGCACCTCTTGATCCATAATGACTATGACAAATTCATTCAGCAGAAATATTGCATGACTAGCTGCATATGAGCACTTTGAATCCCAAACTGGTCTGGAAGTTATGCTGCGGACACACTGGATAATGGAAAAAGAGTTATCCAGGGAGTAGGATGAGTGTCATGCCAAGAAGCAAACACAAATTTGAGATAAAGAATATGAAGATCAGGCTTTTTTTTTTTTTTTTCCCTAAGACTGCATGCATGATTCAGGTTCCTACCAAGCCAGTTTGAAGCTGTTTCCATTTATGCTGCCACTGCACATGGTACCATACTGCAAATACCTGCAGTCAACCTGCATCACACCAAAGCAGGTTATTTTGGGTGTTTCCGACCTTCTCTGCCACAAATCTTTTAGAGCAGTATTATCAATTTCCAGATTTAAGATTCACAAA
Source organism: Passer montanus (assembly GCF_014805655.1). Lineage (NCBI taxonomy): Eukaryota > Metazoa > Chordata > Aves > Passeriformes > Passeridae > Passer > Passer montanus. Next base: position 12,295,100 of record NW_024358722.1, on the reverse strand, counting down.
TTGTCTATGCACAGGCCTGCTCCAGAAATTTGGTTACACAAAACCACAGAGAAAGTAGTACAACTTAAAGAAACCACAGAAGTAATTGCCAAATAGGAAACTCTGGTTGCTACACTTGATGATATAGGTCAACAATCAATACACAACCTCAATCTCCTAATTTGTTCGTCAGAAATGGGTGGGGAACCACCTAGATTCATCCCAGCAGGTCTGAAATAGTCCTCTGCTTGCCAGCTCTGAATTAGTCTCTGCAGACAACTCCTATATTCTAACAGCACGTGTTTTGTGTTCAAGAGCCAAGGTCAGCAGGAAGCCTGCTCTTGTGTTTGCAGTGTCTGTGTACTTCCTCTTCCCTCCTGTGTTACTTTAATGCAGCAAGAGCAAGGAGAAATAAGTATTTTTTAATGGCATTATTGCCAAACCTGACTTATAAAATTTTCATGGATAAGATACTTTAGATCTCATGGTTTTGGTTTAAACCTATGCTTATTTCTGTTTTTCTGGCACTAAAACACGAAGGTATTTTTGAGCGCTCTCTGAGGGCTCAAAAAACAAAACAATTTTGCACACACAAAACAATTACCAGCTATGTAGTGGTCCTGGCACTCTCCCTCCCATTGTCCTGCAAACTTCCTGCTAGACTTGTTACTCACTGGTGAAAGGTTAGAGGTAATGTTATCCCATTAGTGGGATTTGGAAACCTTCAGCCTTTATTTGTGCTAGCCAAGACGAAATTCATTTGGAGGGTGGCTCGAAAAGATAGGTGGAATGCAGGAAGTCACAGCAGCAGCTGCTGGGAAGCTACTGTATTCTTAGTTTCAGAGCTACTCTACAGAGAAGCTCATCTTTCTTCACTTTGGGGAGAGGGCAGCTCTCCTCCTTTCACCTCTCTACTGCAACGAAATGCAGGTAACAGACAAATCAAAGTTAATATTATGATCAGGGTTCCTTTCTTCTGCTCTAAGGTACTACCTGCTTAGTGACTCCCTTCTCTACACATCTGCTTACTAGCTCAGAACATGCTGCACAACTTGTCTGAGTGCCCAGGCTTTGTAGAAAGGTACTGCATTTTTCACTAGACTTAACAGATTAATTCTGGGGCATTACAATCATCATGATTGTCTACATGTTTTTTTTAAAGTACTTTCACTACACAACATTTCATTTGGCTGTATATGGTCAGTACCATTGACTGAAGCTGAAGAAATGATAGCTGCACCTGAAAAATTACTCTGTGCACAGTTCAACTATACGCAGAAGCAAACAGGTCAGAGTTCCAAGGCTCTCCATATGCTGTCAGCCCTTTGCTGGGTAAACTACCAAACTAGAAAAAGCATATGATCTTACTGCTCTCAGTTAGTATTTGACAGGGAAATAAAAAAAAAAAAGTGAGTTGTTGCTACAGTGACATCTCCTTAGGCTGTTCAATTATCAAACTCTGCTGAAACCCACTGAAGATCTGGCTGCCCAACAAGCTGTGTCAATGAATATTTGCTTTGCAGTCTGGCCATACAGACTTTGCCACGCTTGTAAGCCACTTCAGCCAGCTTGTCCTGTTGATGGCAGAAGTATTCACAAGTAGAAGTTCTTGTCTGGCTATATGAGTAATTGCCTAATATGAGACAAACCTCAGAAGGCTAATAAGACAAGCCAAAGGCTTTTGTTGGTACAGAGAACCAACAGACAAAATTCAGCAGCCATGTTGCAGAGCAAGATAGCTCAGGGGGCTTACCTGCTCCATGTTGCTCTTCTGGTTTCTTCTGAACCACCCAGCCCACCAAGTTGGCTTTCCTTGATACTGATTTCTCTTCCTTAGGACAACGTTGTAAACGCCAAATCCTCACAGTGTTGTCATCAGAGCATGTGGCAATCTAAGTATAAATTTGTGTGTTAGAGTAACCAGGGCACATTCTATGGATCACTGGCTGAGTGAACCAGAGCAGCTCCATCCAACACACAACACCAGTATGAATGATGGTGAAGCTTGACTGAAGGGGTACAAGACTGACCATTAAACAATGAAAACAACCCAACTTTGTTTCATTACTGCACCAGGCACCAGTATTTGTTTTAAAGCAGGCAAGGCTGCTGCACCCATATCTTTCTGCTACAGAAATCTCAGCCACCAGCAACCATTTGCTTTGCATGGCTATGTCAGAAACACTGCTCTGCTCAGGGTATGGCACATTTTGGGATTTCAAACCCTCGTTAGACAAAAGCAGCCATGATCCTTTGTGCACCTGCATCTTAATCTGCCTCTTTTGCTGAGGACCTCTTCTGCTTGGGGACAAACATTTGCAGTACACCAAGAGGGTGACATTGGATGGCTGCTGCATGAGCTGTGCTATCTCTTCAGTCAAATGTCAGCACAATCTGACAGAGAACCCAACTCTGCCAGGAACACAGCTCCAGAGCCCCACTGCAGCATCACGTGCTCCAAAAAGATCTCTGGAATCCTGGCCAAAGGAGCAGCACCCATCTAACCCACACTTTATGGCTGTCTTTAGGCAGATTAGCTGGCGACTCAGCAAGAAATCAATAAGTAGAAAGAAAAAGGAAATGCTGTAGTGAAAGTTCACAGCAATCAGAATGGGGCAAGTGTCTCTACTCTGACTTTTGTCACACTAATGTTGTCCCTACCAAAAGCAACCTTGCTCCTCAAATCACATGAAGCAGCTTCCTGATCTGTCTTAGCTCCATAGTTTTCACTTTTCCTCATGCTTTGGCATCTGAACAATGGCTGACTATTTCTTTCCTGTGTCAGTAGCAATGTGAAAGGCTGAATTGGTCTGCATTTCCAACACATCACAATCAGGATGCTGGGCTACCTCTAGATCACAGATTTCATCTGAAATGCCAGTTCTCATATTGTGCATCTTACACAATGAGAACAATTCCTGATGTTTCCCTGCAAGACTCCCACCTTCCTACACTGTAATGCTTTTCTGAAGCTCTGCTGCAATGGAAACTAGGGAAAGAAGCTGACTTCTTCAACATCGTGGGGTGGAAGAAACTCTGGCTATCTGGCTATCATTAGGACACTGCTTGGGATTTTTCAGGGTTATTTCTAGTTTTGAGCTAGGCCAAACATTTGAACTAACTTCCTACTTCAGTTGTTTTCCTTTCAGTGACACCTGGTGCATAACTACTGACCCAATTTCACTGGAGGCTCTTTTTGCCATAAAAGGAGCTCTGATTTTGAAAAGAGGTCACAATGAAAAGTGTTCATATGTTTTTAAAGGGCATTCAAAACTTCTTGCCACTCTGTACAAGACTAGCAGATGGTGGTCAGAGGGAAAGGAAGATGTGAATATGGAACAAAAAACCAAGTCTTTGGCTTATGAAAGCCCTGATTAAATTATTTCATAGTCTTGTCTCTTATAGGTAGTATCAAACTCTCATCAGGAGAGGTCTTTTCTCATTTTCAATTTCTTAGGATTTCTCAATTAGCCAAAATTATCTGAAAATATCTGATACATTGTACTAATATGACAAGGTTGGATTTCTGTCTCCTAAATGAACATTTTAGAACTGATTGACTAAAGTTTTCCTCCCCCCCAAAAAATGCTGTTGTCACCTCACATCTACTGTTTTCCAGTAAAAACCATTTTGCAGAAGACAAACCTTAGTGAAGTCTGAAGGACACCAAGCAATGGAGGTAACTTCCTGAGAGTGACCAAGGAGCATCCATGGAGGAAGGCTGGGCTCAGAAACCTTAAAAATTTCACAGAAAAACAAGCAAACAGTCAGAAGGGACACAGCCTAATATACGTCTTCAAGAAAAGCCCCATGTCCCACCTGTAAAGCATGTGGATACTTCCCATCTTTCCTGTCTTGAAATGCATAAATCAAATGCTCTCAGCCTGTCATCATGAGGCAACAACTGAGGAACTCCTCAGCAGCAGTTCATGGAAACACTTGTTCAAGTCCTGCTACACACAGGAATTCTGCCTCCAGAGCTGACAGCCCAGAACATGAGACAAGCATTTTAAGTACCTCTACCTGTTCCAGGTGAGATGCTGGGAGGCTCATATTCTGAATTGGGTTAGGCAAATATATTCTGCTACAATTTTACCAATGTCCCAATCACAGGTCAATGGTTTATTAAAAAATTGAAACCACTGCCAACAAAATCTCATAGATGACCCTCCACTAGCTTCAGAACTGGCATTTATGAAACTGCAAGTGCCTGTTCCTTCTCCAACCAGCCAGCTGCAGCAGAGACCCTCTTAAGAGTCCATAGGAAAGTTCTCTCAATCACATTCATTCAACTGATCTCCATTTCTCTCACACTCTTCATAAAAATCTTTCTCCTGTTCTACAGTATTGCTACTTATCTTTGACTTCTGCTCCTGTAAGTGACAGACAGAGCTGAAGCCAGCATTAAGTGGCCCAAAGGAGAAAACACACACACACACTCTGATTCTATCCAAGTCAATCCTTTCTGGAGCTGAGAGTCACCATCATTGATGTGACATTATAAGGGAGATTTATCAAGGGGATTTAGATAAGGTTTAGATAAGGGAATGAACAGATCCTTTACTGTCTGGGGAAAGGAGTAGACATTACATATAGGTTCCAAAGGAAGATGCAAGACTTTGGGGAAGGCTACTGATTTACATTTTTCTCTTGTAGATCATCCACAACAGCCTGCAAAACTGCAGCTTCAGAACTTAAGTTGTTTTGATACAAATATGGTCATCTTAACAGGACCCTTTTTTCCCCCTGGTATGATAGAGGCAATTACTTGACTAAATATCCACTAAATGCCTTGGTCAGAGCATTCCTTTCACTGCCAAAACATGCAATAGAAATTAAATCCTTATTTAGGGAATAAACAGGAGATCTTTGTGCAGAGAACACCTTCACTTACAGTTAATAGCAGTCTTGCTAATATACATTCATAACAGCCAAAACAGTGGTCCAGTAGCCACTGATTGCTGGAAGGAAAGCAGAGGAAGGGAATTACTCTTTCTAGGACACGGTGGTTTTACACTATAGCAGTGTACATTAAAGGAACTATACCCAATTTATATTCCTGTGAAGTGAAGAAGAGTGCAGAGTTATGGCTGTGTCCACTGTGTTTGGCAGAAGACTGTCAGGCAGTCTGCATGTTAAGTCAGGATTACCCACAGCACAGGCTGCTTTTTGTGCCTGAATTGACAGGATATTGTTGGGGAAGTGAGGCCTATTGTGGCAAGGTTAAAAAGAGAAACCTAGGTAATGAGACCTTTTTTAGTTACTCCTCACTGGAAACAGCTGTTACATCAATTTTCAAGATGCAGCCTAAAATGGTGTCTATGGTTTTGTGCACCATATGATACAGAATCCCCTCCATTCCAGGGCTGGGACACACCAAAGCAAAACTTGATACAGTTTCCTGAGAGTGATCCACATCAAAGGATTGAAAGAACAATGGAAGCACAAATCCACAAATGGCATTGTTTTATTACCAGGAAGGTACCTCAGATAGGCACCATCTTTATGAAGAAAAACCTCTTTGCTCTTCAGCTTGTATAACCTTATGGTTGTTCAAGAGTGAGAGTTCATTAATTGATGAACTTTTAATTAAAAGAAAAACCAAACCAAACACAATAAAATAAGTGTTCATTGCCTGGAAGTGACTTGTATATGAAAACAGACTGAAACAGCATCCTTGTCAGCAATAACTTCCATCCACAGTGTTTCTCACCCAAACACAAACGTAGCACTGCTGTAAAAGTTTCTCAAAGACATCATCTAAGTAGAAAAGGTCTTCCTCTGCATTTTATTCCTCTCTAGATACAGAAAGAGCTCTTCATTAAGGTCATTATAACATTATAACATATAACTACTCATGCATAATCTAATCACGGTTTTATTCACAGCATAAGAAATCCTCATGCCATGAAAAGATACGATACGTTTCAGAGTTAAATCTGTCAACATTTAAATTAAGAAGTCTCTGAATACGACAGATCTTGAAAGAGACAAATGCACTGGAAGTCCCACTTTCTAATATGACTATGGTACTAAAATAAAAAAAATTGATAATTCATTTTATAAATATGCAATACAATCTGTCACTCATATGTGATAGCAACAGAAGCCTTCTGTACATGAGTACATTTTAAATGTGCTCAAATGCTTAAATTTTGAGGTATAATGACATCCTTGAATACCCTCAACTGAGTCCCAGCCTAGTTCCAAGAAAGTATCAAAACACGTGAATGCAAAAGGCACAACTCAAGCTCACACAGGCATTTTTGCTGAATTTGCACAGAACACAAAGAAGGTTAAAATTACACCATTTGGCACAGTAATCCTGCTACCACACTCCTGCCTCCACTGAGTGAGCAACCCAGCTGCTTCCAAGTGTTCTCCAAAATAAAGAAGCTACGTGCTCCAGCCACAACCTCAGCAGGCTGACCCTCTCCTCTGAGAGGTTTGTATTTTGCTTTCAAACTCATTGTGAAATGGATGGACAAATCAACATTCCCTAAAAGTTATTCCAAAACTTTAAGAGGCAGTCGCCTGTGGTTTCTGTCTGTTCTACTTCAGTAAGGGCACTCTGTTCCCATATGAGGAACATGAAGAACAGAACTTGAGGCATGCCTTATTCTGAGGTGCCTGCTACTATCTTGGTGACATTTGCATTTCCTACACGTCATGGCAAGATGTTAAGTGACAAAGGCCCTGAGCTGTCAGACAGTGCTTTGGAATTTTGCTGAAGGCTCTGGCTGAGCCCTTGCTGTAATACAAAGGCTTTAACTACTGTAAATTAAGCATGAGATAAAGCTATGTCTGAAGCAGGAGCTGGAAAAAAGAGGTGGAGGGAAAGAGTGCCCTTTAAAACAATTAAACTTTTAGGTTTCTGCTAACGTGCTCCACTGCTAACTATGAAACGAGAACTGTCTGTCTACTTGTCATAGCTGCCTGAATCAACAGGACTGAAAAAGGATTTTAATGCCCATTAAAACCAGATTAAGAACAGCAATTTGCAATAAGCAGCAGTGATGAGAGACGTACTGATGGCAGGAGGTTAGCTCTGTTTTACATTAAGCAATTACATGAAGCCTTGACAGCAACATACACAGTCCAGGCACAACACGCCAGGAGCTAGCCCCATGCTGCTTTGGGTAGGATTGGGAAGCAGGGAGTGTTCTATGTGAACATGAAAAGCAAAAGCAGCTCCCCCCATTGCCTCACCTTCCAGATGTACGTGTTGCAGTCACTCGAGCCACTGACCAGGAACTGGTCATCTGGGCTGGTGCTGGATTTGACGTAAAAGGTCGAATTCTGGTGTCCACTGAAAACTGCCACTGTGAAGAGAAAATAAAATACAAAAGTAAGTAAACTCCCCACTAAATGCATAGCCCTGGAGTCAGCTGTGCAAGGAAGGCTGATCTTACAGGCTTTTCCTGCCTAGCCACATATCCTTTGGAGAAAGTGGTTGCACTGCTCCTTTGCTCTGAGGCCCTGGCAGCAGGAAGTTTTTATTATTCATCTGGAGCCCTTAAGGCTTCCCAAACAAACCAATGGCAGTTTCATTAAAGCTCTACCTGACCCACATCACAAGCAGGCTCAGCCCTCACCTGGGCTGCCCCACTCCTCTGGTTCAGGTTCCCTGCCTCTTCCTCCCCCAGCCGCCATCACCAGTCCCGCTCCATCAACAAGGGCAGTCCTGCAGCAAGAGCCTTCTTCCACACAGGGGGCAACAAAGGCACTGGCTGCTCCTTCCTCTCACTGCCAGGAGCTTTGTTTAGTCAGTAAAACTTGTATTTCATCAGTCACGTTCTCCTGTATTTAAAGCCTTAGTAGTGTTTGCTAAAGCCTTGAAACCATCACCCTAAATGGCCAACATTCCCCTACCACAATGGCCTTCCGCTGGCACGAGAGCCGAGTGTCATCTGGAGTGCTTGGCTGCACCATGTCCTGTCCTCTCATGGGGCACAAAGCACAAGTTTCCCAGGGCAGCCCCAGGCTGGGCTGGCACTTCAGCCCTGTTTAGTAGCGGCTTTCACAGAGGAAATACCCCACAGACCAAGAGGACACGTGGCCACCTTCAGTGGCCTTTAAAGAGTTGCAAAATACCCTTTGATTCTTTTTGCCCACAGCTCTCCCAGTGCAGTGACCATAAGACAGCGAATGCCTTGCTAGACCAGGCAGCAAGTGCTGTTACAGGAGGATTTCCCGACCAACTAGAGCTGCCTCAGTGCTGGATGAGAGCAGCTGCAGCCGCGGTGAGGGCGGCCCAAGGGCGGGCAGGCGCTGCCCTCTGCGGGAGCTGCACGCCGCGCTCCGAGGAGCCACGGCACAGGAGCTCCATCCATCCTGGCTGCACACACAAGGCAAGAGCTCCGTGACAATGGCCAGAGCCTGCTCCTGTGAGGGACAGGCCAGGCAGCCCACCCCCACAGAGCAGCCAGCGGCACCCGGGGTTAACCTCAACAACCAAGCTATTAATATTTACTACTCGCAGCACTTCTGCACTCTGGAAGCATTCCCACCCACCAGACTGCCTTCCTGAAGAGCAGACAGAAGGACACATTGTTCATTTAATTTCAGTTAACTGAGACACTGAGAAAAGGCAATGGAAAATAAATTATGTGTCTGGCTGGAATGCATCTAACAAGTTTTGCCACCGGCCTGTGGCAAAGCAGCTTCGTGCACCAAAGGCTCAGGGCCATCTTGTGCATGTAAAGGTCACAGCTGCAGAGCTGAAGGAATCCAAAAGGATAAAGCACCTCAATATGCTGGGGATCCTTTCTTCCAGAAACTGTGGTATAAGTTAAACTGAAAAGACACCTTAAAATATCTGAAATCATCAGGTGATCACTTTCAGTGGATTCATATCTAAAAGTCTGACAAATCAGTGACTGCCAGCAAGCAGAGGATTCAAACTTGCTTCAGGCTGGAGAGCAGCCATTCCTCACTGGATAACTAGAGCTAACATGCAAACTACCATCAGTCTCTGTCTGGGTAAACCAGTATCTGCTATTAATTTCATGTGGATAGCTTAACACAAAATGTGGATCTGTCCTGCATAGCTTTAGAGACAGGAACATGGAATAGGTTTCCTTCATGTTAAACCTGGTCCCTGTCTCTGTCAGAGGGAGTGCCTTTCTACACTCTGTAACATCTACACTTTTAGCAGCTATTTCCACAGATATCATGCTTACCTGGAGTGGTCCTTAAACTTGTCATATTGAACATGTAGATATTGTCATCAGTGCAGTTAGCAAACAGATTGGTACCAGTGGAATCCAAAACCAGGCTAGAATATCCTACAGAGAAAGAGAGAAGTTCTTCAGAAGAGAAAAAATTCGAAAAGAGACATTCTCAAAAAAATGCCCAGAGAAGGAAATTTGGAAAGGATCTGTAAAATGTATGAGATTGTAATGGTAAAGTTTCTATGTTTGACAGAGCGTTTGCTGAAGAAGAAATGTTTCTAGAATAACATCTACATTTTCTCATGAGAATTCAGGGTGGTATTTAGAAAGGAATTGCACCTTCAGAACAGGCAAGTGATTTATTTGATAGTTTCAAACAGATAACAGGAACAACCTCTTTATTTTTGGTCACTGCTTGTAGAAGCAGTGACCAAAAATAAAGAGAAACCCTCATGCCTTGATAGAACACGCCATTCTCTGATTTGCTAGTGATTCAGATTCAATAAAAATCTTTCCCTGCAGGCAAATTATTTCACAACTACCTTCCTGGGAGTGACACTGACTATTACCACATTGATCAGACAAATCAGGAATTACTGCGTTGCATCAGGGCATTGTAAGGCATTAAAGATACAAAGAAGACAGAGAAACATGAACAAGCGTGCTATCATTTTTGCTAACAGTTTCAAGAGGTGATAATATAAAAACACAGTCTATTCTGTTGTCTTTGGAAGATACAATGCAAAGAAAGTTCAATATGAATTTTACTCATGTATAGAAATGACTAGCTAAATTCCTCATCAAGAGCTCTACTGTTCCTCCACTGTTTATGAAAATGCACTGCTGAAGCTTCTGCACATTATTATCATTGGTGCAGTGATATTAAAGTGAGGCATGTTCACTCTTCAACTTGAAAATTTGATATTGGCAATCAAAATACCCTGCAGAGTTTGCCAGTCTGATCAACAATTGGCTATAAAGATAAGAAATGTCACTGATAGTACTTCTTAAATTCACTCTGCACTGTAACAAATCCATGTCCAGTGCTTACCAAGCTTGCGAGTGCTGGTTCCAGGGTAGCAGAAGGACCTGACGGGCAGCGGGTCCTGACGGAAAGCAGTGTAGTTCCTGCGCAAGTCCCACACTTTGATCACACTGGAATAGAAAAGCACGAGTGTCTTCAGCTTCCTAATTTCCCTTTCCATGCTGATAAAGCCTTTTAAGAGCACAGAAATCGGGTTGCTGTTGACTGAGGAGTATCCAGTGCTAAGGAGACAACAGCTGAGCAGGAGCAGAGCAGAGCCGTGCAGAAAGCCAAACAATTGCTCTGCTGGCCATGGGTGAGGAGGCAGCACTGCCTTCTGTAACTAACACAAGACAAGACAAAAGCCTAGAAGCCAACTTCCTTCAACTAGTAAAAGGAAACACATGGGTGCATTTATACTTCTGACAAGTAGTTTTAGTTTGTAGTTTTAAGAATTAAGTCTTCCAATTTTTTTACTTGCTCTTTGGGAGCAAGTCTCTGTCATGAACCATAGGTAGGACGATCAATCTTATCTGCCTCAGAAAGGCTCTGACCACATGGAACCTGCTAAAAAATCAAGTCCAAGAGGATCATTTCCATGCTGATAATTAAGACAGTTTGCTCAAGCTCCAAGATGCTGCAAGGGATCTGGCACCTAAGAGAATGCATCTTTTGTAACTCAAAGCAACATTTTCTCAGGCACGCCTACACATGTCCAGGCTCTGACCACCCACCCACTCACATCCATAAAGGCTGTCTAACAATAGTCTGTCTATGTGTGGTCTCATAGGTTCATGAGAATAGAGTGAGAGAGAGAGAGGGAAGAATTGCTCTCATTCTGCCCCATAGCTAAGACTAAAATGAGCATTTACCACATACCAGAGTTTGTCAAGCACTGCGGTCTCCAGTAAGGAAGCAAAGCCAATGCAAGCTGGCAGCATAGCTGTTGAGTCCACCTAGGAGTAGCTCTAGGCCTTGCTGGCCACTGAGTGATCTTAGAGAGAAAAATCTCCCAATCTTTTTATGCCACTGCGCACACAGAATAGACAGGAAAGCAGGCATCTCCCCTCCTTACCCATCAACAGCTCCTGCAGAGATAAGAGTATGCTCGTCCTGAAGCAGCACCACAGTTACACTCTGCTGGAAATCCTTAAAAAGAAGAAAAAAGAACTTTATTTTCTTTTAAGGTCAGCAAGATCTTGCTGCTTAGTTCAAGGCCATGTGAATGCCAGTAAAACCTCCTCCTAGCCAGACAGCAGAACATAGAAACAGCAGATGTCATTTAGGACACAACAATGCTTTGAACACTCCCACCAGTGAAATTGCTGAGACGTAAGTGTTTGGGCAGCAGTTTGAGATTACACCTTTCAGCTCACAGATAAGAGAGCTGCCTTCATCCAAAAGTTTAACAGATTAAAAATGATCAGGTCTTACTCCAGTAAGGCAGTAATGTGCCTGATCAAATTAAGGGGGGTAAAAAGGACAGAAAAAAAAATGTACAACTCTCCATATCTCTCCCCTCAAAAAGGGAATGCTGGCCACTCCATTCCTCCAGGAGGGGTGGAAGAAGATGTATTTTCACAATGCATTTGCCCAAAGTTGGCTTTTATGGCACGTGGGTTGTTAGGCAACTAAATAATGTCTAAAATTAGCCATTGCAAATGACCATGACAAAAAACCCTACCTGTGCAAATATAAATGGAAGCATTTACACACACAAGCCACATATTTCTCACTATATTTACTTAGGAAGAATTCTGTGAATAACACTGTCCCCAGAAGAGACATTTTGTTTGTTGCCCAGATACCCACCACCAAGGGAGCAAGTCCTCTCAGGTTCTGCCTCTTCTTTAGTTTGGAAGGAGTCTGCCTGTCAGCCACGTTGTGTGCTCCATTGATTTGATTCACCTGCCTGTAAAAGCCATCTGAAAGAAATCAAATGCAGTATTGCATTTTATTTAAATGGTATGCTCTGTCTCACCCCTCCAAAATGTACGGTATATTCTAAGCCTGTGGTCCTGCCCTGAACCATCCTGTGTCTGTAATCCCATTGGCACAAGTCTGATTCCACACCCATTTTCATTCTCCCTCTTAAGCCTTGCGAGCAAGACCAGCCGCCCTTTTAGCCTTTTCCCCCCTCTCAGCCTTCCTCCCCTCTTGTCCCTTCTCTCCCCTAGGCTCCCCCTCCTTCTTTCCCCTCAGTAACCATGCTGTTCCCGGGAATGGGATCCCCAATAAACCCCCATCTAATCAGCGCCCTCAGAGGCCATGTGGAGTCTCCTTGCCTGCCTGCTGCTGCCAGTGCACTCTCAGCCTAGGGGGCCCTCTGGGGACTCCCTGGGATGCTCCCCTCCAAAACGAACCCCAACAATCAAAGACATCTCAATTAGAAGTTTACTTGCAATTTTGCTGTCGCTTTAATAAAACAGGCATCAGCTTGGAATGAGACCTAAAAGGTGGCTTAGGTTAACCTTTAAAATCATTACTGTATTCTGAAAACAAAAATTACTTACATACAAAACCAGTGAGAAGAACACAGTGCAAAAAACTAGAAGTCAGCGTAGCATGGACAATGAAACCAAAACGGATCTGGGCAGGCTGCCTTTGGAAATTGTTACCCCTTGGTCTGTTTTTCACATGCATCCTGGTCTGGAGTGTTCAACCCACCTCATCCCAAGCAGAACTGTGCTCACTGGAAGATTTCCAGTGCTTTTCTACTCTATTTTATAATTTCCTGTTTGGCTTTTTTTCTTGTTACCTTATGAAATGTACTGCCTTACTGGAGTAAGGCAACTTTTCTACTTTTTTTCCCCTACACCTTCCACCTCAATCATGTGGAGTCAGTCAACTTTTCCTTCACTTGCCTGTTTGAAAAGCCAGGGAACCTGATACAGATGGAAGAGCAAGACATTGTTCAGGCAAAGAAACTGCTGTGGCAGAGCAGAGAACTGGGAAATGGCATAAGGGGAGGGACTGGAGAAGGAAAAGCTCCAGGAAGCAGAAGAGTAGAATGAGCTCACATATTTATAGGAGGTGCTTCCACAATATATTGAGCTGCTACCAGCACCCACAAGCTCTTTTTTTCTACGCTTTCTGCCTTCCTTCCTAATCTGGCAGGAGCCTTTCCAGCTTTTCCTCACCCCTCTGGATGTCTGTGACCTAAGCAATCTCTCCTATCTCATCTGCTTTTGCACTGCCCTAGCAGAATGCATTCTGTCCAGCCACACCTCCTGACCTACACACAATTATCAAACCAGCCTGTGGTTTGATGCTGCACATCTGGGACTGCTGAAAAGTGGAGAAATGTATTACACACAGATAGCAGAGATACCTATTCCATCCTCTTACAGTACCTAAAGCACTACAGTTATCTGAGAATCCTCTGCTGCCTACATTGTAATCAAAAGCACCAGCCCAAAAAGCCCATCTGAGCAGTCCTTTTACATGAGATTCCAAGCTTTTTTGATACATATCTGAAAGTTCACTTACCTTTCTTGTTGCACCTGGTATCCCAAACCATGATGTTTCCATCTCTTCCTCCAGTACAGAAAACAGCTGAGAGAAAAGAATGTTATTAGCTTCCAAAAGCATTTATTTAATTAACTGAATGCAGTACAATGCCATCTATGTACTTCTGGCTCTTCTGTCCCAACACCTGGGATGCCAGTCCTGGAAATACAAAACTCAGGCCATTGTTTTGCCATGCTTTTTGACTAGTTTCCTTACTCTTACTATCCTTTTCTTATTCCCACTAGAGAAACCAGCTTATGGAAAGCATATTCACACACTTGGGTATGGAAGCAGATATCCTATCTTATCTTTGCCTAAGATCAGAAATGTGCAGATTTTAGCATCAGGACACCATCAAATTCCAACTAGACAGTTTTGCTTTCCTGGCTGGATCACTGCTCAGACCTGTGCTATTGGTACCTCTCAGTTTCCAAAGCCCTTTTTTAGCCCTTAAAGTACTTTGCCAGGGGTAAAGAAGAAGGGAAAAACATACAACAGGCAATATCAACATTTACCTTTCTCAAATCTAGAAAAGGCAACTGACTTGAGGCTGCACTGGTGACCTTTGCATATGCCAAGAAGCTCGCCAGATCGCACATCCCACACCTTGGCTGTCTGATCTCCTGAAGCAGTGACCTTCAGAGGCAAAAATAAAAAGCTTAAGTCATTTTCTGTACACAGTTGCCAAAGCATTAAAAAAAAAGTCAGATGGCAAAAGACTGCTTACAATCCTGTGTTCCCCTGGCACCCAGGCAAGGTCAAATACAGCATTTGAGTGAGCCTGCCATTCTAACAAGAAAACAAAAACCGAGATTAGTTCAGTGCATCAGAGCATGGTATTTTGCAGAAGATAAGTGGCATCAGACATTAAAATCAGAAATCTTGTCAACAGTTTGCCTTAGCCATGAAAGACAACACAGAACAATTCACCTGCTACTGTTGATTTAAAAGAGTGCATTCAGGCTGCTGCTTTGTAAAGAAGACTCGGCAAAGTATGTGGAAGGAATAAAGTACTGCCTACAATTTATGTTTTAAGGACTTGCAAAAAGCTCTCTTTGATTCCAGCAAATCCCACATTTGCCACATCAAACGATGATAACCTTCTATACAACATTCACCCTTAATGATGAGCTTGCTGGTGGTCTGTGCTTCAGTATCATACAGTCTGACAAACCCTTCTTCATTTGCAACTGCCAGGACGTGCTCCAAATTTGGGGCTGAAAAGAAATTAAAACATATTATGTTATGTAGCTAACACAAAATCATGCTCAAGCTCTTTGTGAAAGCACAGATGCTTTAAATAGGGAATGCAGCAAACATAAAACTGTGAAATAAACAGCATTTACATAGTAACCTAAGTGTTAAAATACAGAAATACTGGCAAGAATTTTTTTCCTAGATGCTCCATTCAGGAATGACTATACATGGGCAACCAAAGGGCTCCAGAAGCAACTTTTGAGATGATCCCTCTTTTACCCACTATAATAGTTTTCTGTATCTAGAGTACCTATCATCTACAGCCTCCAGCATTTTCTGTTATCTGACTTGAAAAAGCAGGAAGTCACCTTAGAGAAATGTAAAATGTCATGCCAAAACTAGAGAACAATGAATGAAGAAGAAGTTTTGCCCTAAAGATCCGGGAGCTTCATTGCTTACTCCTTTCTCCCATCATGGGGAAATGCTGTGTGTAACTGCCTGGTAACATCCATCCACCTCTGATTTCTACCTAATGCTCTCCACCCTATTACAGCTTTCATATATTTTGAACAATGCCCAGTTTGTCACCTCACTGACAGTGTAGCCTCACACTGTCACCAAGAGGACAGACCTTGAAACACACACAGATGAGACACTAAAATAAGTGCTTGACAGTTGCTTCTTTGAGGGAATACTTTCCATCAGTATCTAGGTGCACCACGATGCGAAGTTTACCACAAGCACACGGCAGGAGTAAGCTCACTTTAAAACAAGGAACTGCAGACAACAGAGCCCATACCCTGGGCCCCACCAAAGGTCTTTCAGGAGGCGACTTTACCTGTAGAAAAGGTGCAGCCGAAAGGAGGCACCGGCTTTCCCGTCTCCCCGTAGGACAGGTGGTCATCTTCTTGGCTGCACTGGAAGCTCTCCAAGACATGCTGCAGGGGAAGCGCTGAGCACCAACCTACAAGGAGACAGACATCCCCGTAAGCGCCCCACGAGCCCCGAGGCGGCGGGGCGCGGCGGGGCACGTTGGGTTCGGGGGGCACGGCGGGTTCAGGGGGTTCGGGGGGCGCCGCGCCGCGACAGCTCCCGCCAAACCGCCGAGCCCGCCGCGCGCTCTCATTGGTCAGCGGCGAGCGCGCCGCGCCCGCCTCCTCCGACTGGGCGGGGCGGGGCGGGGCCGGCGGCAGCAATGGCGGCCAGCGGCAAGTCCTTCCTGGCCGACGCGGGCTACGGCGAGCAGGAGCTGGACGCCAACTCCGCCCTCATGGAGCTGGACAAAGGTGAGCCCGCGCGGGCTCGGAGCTGTCGCCGGCCCGGGCAGCGGGGCCGGGGTGGGCGCTTCGCTTGGCGCCGCTTTATCCAGGAGCCGGGGCTGGAGTGCGGTAATTCCTGCTGTCTCCTTTAGGCCTCAGGTCTGGCAAGCTCGGGGAGCAGTGCGAAGCCGTCGTTCGTTTTCCCAGGCTCTTCCAGAAATACCCGTTCCCCATTCTCATCAACTCGGCGTTCCTAAAGCTGGCCGATGTTTTCAGAGTGGGGTGAGTAGTGCCCCAGGGTCTGCTCCTGCCCGTTCGAGTCTGATCCTGGGAGCGCACCGTGCCTCGGAGTGCCCTGGAGCCTGGCGTGTCGTGTGGCCTGACACCGCTGTGGCACCCGGTCTGTTGCGCCTGTACAGGGTCTGCTCCTGCCCGTTCGAGTCTGATCCTGGGAGCGCACCGTGCCTCGGAGTGCCCTGGAGCCTGGCGTGTCGTGTGGCCTGTGGCACCCGGTCTGTTGCGCCTGTGCTTGACTGGAACTTGATTTCCACTCCTTTAGTGGGCTGGAGTGGCTGTGAGTGGTAACGACACAGTTCCTTTCCATCTGTCCTGGTTTGAGGATTCTCTCCCTGACTGGTTTAAGTTCACTGGTGTAAGTTTTGCTTGTTTTGAATAAGCACACCCAAATCGTAACTGATAAATGGATGGATGATCACACGTGCAAATGTTATCTCTAACAAAGCTCAAAGTGTAGCTTTTCCAAGTGACTGCTGTCTAAGTGATGTGTATGATGCTTATGTATACGAATCAAAGCTGCTTCTTAAAAGCTTACAAAGGTGAACACTGATGCTGTGGAATCTTCACTCTCATCTTCAGGAAGGAAAATAAATTTGCTCAGCACTTGACAGTGGTAATTAAGTCTTCTCTGTCTTAGTCTTGAATGTGTTTTTCCAGTGTATTTGAATCTGTATGTGTGCACAAAACAGGCATTTGCTTACACCCCTCCTCACTGGTGTCAGCAGGTTCATTTCCCTGGAAATGGGCTTTAGTTTGACATTACGTGAACTAGAAAATACAACAATGGTATGTTAATATTTTACTCTATCAGTCTACTCAAATGTTTCTAAAGCACAGATATCTCCTTGTTTTAATTTGTTCCAAAAGTTGCAGTTAAATAATTTAGTATTTAAAGTACTTGAATTTTTGTTTCAAAATAGCCTGACAAAGAAATGTGTGTATTTTCTAACAGGAACAACTTCCTGAGGCTGTGTGTGCTGAAAGTTACTCAGCAGAGTGAGAAGCACTTGGAGAAGATCCTAAATGTGGATGAATTTGTCAAGAGAGTTTTCTCAGTAATCCACAGCAATGATCCGGTTGCTCGGGCTATTACGCTCCGGTATGTATGGCATGAGTGGTCCTGATTGACTTCAAATCTGATGAATTATTCTGATTCACTTCAGACCTGTAGGTAGCTCTCAATGTGGTTGTCTGGAATAACAAGACCAAGTGCAAGGTATTGCATCTGGGCCAGGGCAGTGCCTGGTATCAGTCCAGGCTGGGGATGAACAGACCAAGAGCAGCCCTGCCCAAAAGGACTTGGGGGTGCTGGTGGATGAAAAGCTGGACATGACCCAGCAATGTTCACTGGCAGCCCAGAAAGCCAAATGTGTTTTGGGCTACATCAAAAGGAGCCTGGGCAGCAGGCCAAGGAAGGGGATTCTGCCTCTCTGTTCCCCTGTGGTGAGACCCCTCCTGCAGTGCTGTGTCCAGCTCTGGGGTCCCCAGCACAGGGAGGACATGGACCTGTTGGAGGGAGTCCAGAGGAGGCAACTGAGATGGTTAAAGGGATGGAGCACCTCTCCTGTGAGGAAATGCTGAGAGAGTTGGGATTGTTCAGCCTGGAGAAGAGAAGGCTTCAGGGTGCTCTAATTGTGGCCTTCCAGTACCTCAGGGAAGCCTACAAGGGCAATGGAGAGCCTGTAGTGACAGGACAAGGGGGAATGGCTTCAAACTGAAAGAAAGTAAATTTAGATAAGATATTGGGAAAAAAATTCTTTATTGTGAGTCTGGTGAAGCACTGCAACTTCTGTGGTTGCCCAGATAATTATAGATGCCTCATCCATGAAAGTGTTCAAGGCCAAGTTGGATGGGACTTTCAGCAGCCTGGTGAAGTGGAAGGTGTCCCTGCCTATGGCAAGGGGTTTGGAACTAGATGGTCTTTAAAGTCTCTTCCAACCCAGGCCATTCTGTGATTCTGTGAGTGAAATAAAGGGAGGCTTTTTATACATTCCTCATAGAGTTAGAAACAGAGACATCTGTCTTGAAAAGGCATGAATGATAAGGATTAGTGATAACAAGAACAAGGTTATTAACCCCTTATGAAGAGAATTTGGTGGATGGTCCCAGAGAAGACAGAATTTGCAGTGTTGAAATGTTGTGTACACCAGAGAAGAAAACTGAATCTGTTGTATGCATAAACCAGACAGTAGCTATATGCAATATATCATATCTTGCCTAGGGTATTTTTAGACCAAGTGAAAGTGCTTCCTTTTGTGTCAGAATGGTTTTTGCTAACTTGCAGCCAAAACTTACATGAACTTTGTTATGCTTGCACCTATTTTTCATTTAGCCTTGTCCTAGCTGGGACTGGTAGTTGATCTCTGATCAATAACTTCTAAGGAAATGCTCATATATTATGGATTGCTTTGAACTTCTGGGAATCAAGTGGGAAAATAAATAAAATTAATCTGTCTTTCATGTCACTGTCCTGTTGGTTTGGTGTCTGTGTCTCTAATGCTATCCAACATGATCCTCTTAACTGCATCTTCCAGCAGGTGAATTCAAATGTGAAGAGAGCATTTGTATTTCTCTCTTTATGTTCTTTTTGTACTTCCATCTAGAACTGTTACTGATTTCACTAGTGGGAGATGGGAGGTGTTAACAGGCCTTTGATCGATTAGGTCATATGTCCCTTTCTTTTTTCCTTGGTATTTCATTTGAGATTTTGCTTTCTTGCCTTCGTGTCTCAGAAATCTGTAAATACAATAGGTCTGCATGGTTTTTTGTAGTTCCTGTTCAGTGCTCTAATATAAGATTGCAATTGTTGACTGGCATTGAGGGTTATCTTCACAGATTGCTACAAGTCTCAGGAATCCTCTCAGTTTACAAAAATACTTAAATTACTCAATTCACAGGATACATCAAATAAAATGTTAAAATAGCTGTTGGTTCAGCAGTTTCAGTTTAAAATCTTCTGTTGATTTTTTTTTTTCCTCTTTGAATAGTGTCAATAAGGAAGAACATGTTGAAAGAGAGCTGCTTAAACAAAACTTTGTGGAATGTTATTGCTAGATAACTATGTAAATATTTGCACAGAACTCTAGCTAAAATTACCATCAGTATAAATCCCACATTTAGTCTTCCTTTAACAGGATTATGCTAAATATGTCTGAAAGGTATCTTTGAAATATTTTTGGCAAAGTATAGGCTTTTTTAGCAGTTACACAAGAAGTGTTGCACTTTTTTCACTAATAACCATCAGTGAAAGATGTTGGAAATAAATCATGCTGTAGTGAACTCTTAATTTTAAAAGAATTTTCGGTAAGTTTCTCACTGTGCCAATTTCAAGCTAAAAGGTATCAAAATATATTTAAATTTTTATCAAAGCACTGATTAAACCCACAGACAAAACCTGTTACATTTAGCTACATATTTTTAGTATTTGTTTATTTCTGTAGCTGTCATGAAAGAGCACATATCTATACCAACATAGCCTTTTAGCCAGTCTTTTCTGCATTTTTATTTGGTTTCATAATTTCTTCATGATCACTGTTTGTCCTGATTTTGCTGTGATTTGTTTCTGTAGGATGTTGGGCAGCATGGCATCTATCATTCCGGAAAGGAAGAATGCACATCACAGCATTCGCCAGAGTTTGGATTCCCATGATAATGTGGAAGTTGAAGCTGCTATATTTGCTGCTGCCAACTTTTCTGCACAATCTAAGTAAGAACTGGTTTTTTTCACTTTCTCATATTACAGAGAATGGAAACTCCATTAACACTGACATTCATAAGCCTTACTATTTTCTGTTGTGCTGTCCTTTATAGCAAAACAATTATGTGCAATAACGATCTAGGGAGATCTGAATACAGGTTCAGAAGATTTCTTTTTTTCTAAAATGGAAAGCTCAAATATGAGATTGAGAACTGGAATAGCAGCTTTAATCATTAATTATTTGACAGAAATTATATTAGCAAAATCTAGTGCTGCTTGTCAGTTTTTGAAAGCTTTCATTTTCTCATTTGGTCATGCCTGTGTGCAGGGGTTCTGAAAAGACTCAGGTTTTGGCAGGCACTCTTTTGTGTAAAAATAATTATTTGACAGAAATTATATTAGCAAAATCTAGTGCTGCTTGTCAGTTTTTGAAAACTTTCATTTTCTCATTTGGTCATGCCTGTATGCAGGGGTTCTGAAAAGACTGAGGTTTGGCAGGCACTCTTTTGTGTAAAAACTTTTAATTGTTAAAACACAGTGTTTAGTAGTTTGTTTGATTTTTTTTTTCTATTTTTAATGACTTCATTTTTTATTTTTCATTTCAGTTAGTACTTTCTTTTCTCCACAGGGATTTTGCTGTTGGAATATGTAATAAAATCAGCGAGATGATTCAAGGTACATGTGTATGTTGAGTGATAAAGAGGAAAAACTTTAATGTCTCTGAAAATTCTTTGTTATTCATATTTATACATTAGATATCAGAATGCTGTTGCCCTTAGATGATTCGAGTTTTTAAATTAGCTGACCAATAATCTGTCAGGTTATCTTAAATCTTCCTAAAATTTAAGTTTTTGAAGTGCCTGTTTGGTTAAGAATATAAGCCCATCTATAGTGTGATGAATAAACTTGCATAGACTCTCATAGGTTTCTTCAATTTAATTGTTAAAACACAGTGTTTAGTAGTTTGTTTGAATTTTTTTTCTATTTTTAATGACTTCATTTTTTATTTTTCATTTCAGTTAGTACTTTCTTTTCTCCACAGGGATTTTGCTGTTGGAATATGTAATAAAATCAGCGAGATGATTCAAGGTACATGTGTATGTTGAGTGATAAAGAGGAAAAACTTTAATGTCTCTGAAAATTCTTTGTTATTCATATTTATACATTAGATATCAGAATGCTGTTGCCCTTAGATGATTCGAGTTTTTAAATTAGCTGACCAATAATCTGTCAGGTTATCTTAAATCTTCCTAAAATTTAAGATTTTGAAGTGCCTGATTGGTTAAGAATATAAGCCCATCTATAGCGTGATGAATAAACTAGCATAGACTCTCATAGGTTGCTTCTGATGAGTTAATTTGTGTGTTACCTGCTGGGAAGCAAAGAGTAGCTTTCTCAAACAACCATGAAAGTGCTTGATAGTGTTGTCATTTCACACCTAGCTAGAATATGAGTTATTTGAAGCCACTGCAGGTGTTTGGACAATTGTCTTTCAGCAGTGGTAGTAATCCAGGCATACTCTGTGCCTCAGAACTGCCAAAAAAAGCCAGCCCAAGGACTAACTCTGTTTGTGTTTCTTTCCTTAATGCAGGTTTGGCCACACCTGTGGACTTGAAGCTGAAGTTGATCCCTATTTTGCAGCACATGCACCACGATGCCAGCCTGGCCTCCAGCTCCCGGCAGCTGCTGCAGCAGTTGGTGACATCCTACCCCTCCACCAAGATGGTCATTGTCACTCTGCACACCTTTACTCTGCTTGCTGCATCTTCTTTGGTTGACATTCCCAAGCAGGTAACTCTTCCTGAGTCATGCCTTTGCCTTGAAGTACACAGTGCATTTTAAAAGCCCTCACATTCTGCCTGCTGATCAGAATAAACAGTGATGGCTGTGCTGGGTTGGTTGCTCCTGTGTGCTGTCGAGGAAGAATACCCTGAAAACTGCGGCTGCTTTCATATTTTTTGCCTTTTCTGGTTCCATTTCCAGGTGACTGTATCAAACACACTACACCTTTTCTAGGGTTCATCACATGTCTTGTTCTAAATCAGGGATTCAGATCAACAGTGGAATTCAAATCAGCAAGGATAGATCAGCATACAGGAAAATAAACACCCTGACTTTTTCTGAAAAGACTTCAACTTGCCTGTGGAAGCCAGGCTTCACTTTGCACTTCTGTATATTGTCTTGGGTTGTGAGTGTGCCTTTTGCCTTTCTTTAATGTAAGCACATGAATATTTAATGCGTTTAAAGTGTATTTCTTGGAGAATTTTGAGGAATTTCAATTGGTTCCTTAAATTCAGGACTATAAACGAAGTAATGGGAACAGTGATGGAAAAATACAATGCTTTTTATGCTCTGATAATGAGCTTTGTGGATGTGATTTATAGAGCAGGTCTGAACACAATGTCACTTGAGACTCATCCAGCTAATCTTTGTAAAGGAGTCACAAAAATATATTTGCTTTCTTTCAGCCCTGTATAGCCGTGCAAGGCTACTGTCTGTGGCTGTTAGATAATGGCATTGATCTGTCTGAAACTCTCTGCTGTTGCTCACTTCTGTATTTCAGATGATGCTTCTGATGGAGCTGAACCTAAGTCTACTGAAACAACATTAGAACACTTAATGTGCTTTTTTTTTTTTTTTTAAATGGCAGTAAACATGGAGATTTAGGCTGTATTTCTGCAGCACAACAGCCAATACTCCATAAAACTGATGTTGCCAGGGTGGAGATGGAGACTAAAACCATGGCTAACATGTTCAGACTTTTTCAAGTTAGTTTTGGCTCTGTGTGCTCAACGTTTCTTCCTGAGTGCTTTTGAAAATACTTCTTTAGAAAATACTTCCTTAGAAAATACTTCTGGTAGCGATTTGGCTCTGTGTGGTCAACATTTCTTCCTGAGTGCTTTTGAAAATACTTCCTTAGAAAATACTTCTAGTAGTATCACTCTTAAACAATGAATTTATTTTCTTGCAGATTCAACTTTTGTTGCAGTACTTGAAAAATGACCCCAGGAAGGCTGTGAAGAGGCTTGCAATCCAGGATTTGAAGTTGTTGGCCAACAAGACACCACATACATGGAGCAGAGAAAATATTCAGGTCTGTATGTTTTTTAAAGCTAAAGTTTATTATGAAACTTTAGAATTCTTTCCAGAGGAATGATTTGGGAGGTAAAGAAAGGAATAACATGCATCTCCATACCATTAAATTAGGTTACTCTCCAAGCAGACTAGCCAGGCATTAATGAGCAACTCATAGAATGTCTTCAGTTGGATAAGGTGACACTCAAGGATTAAAGTTGAAGCATTATTACAGAGAGAAGGCATGTGCCATGTAGGAGGCTTTTGTACTGTGAGGAAATAGCTTTTCCATCTGACAAACCTGTTTCAGGTAACAGAATGGGTTACAAACTGGATGTTTACACTTGTCTTACCACAATGAGTACACACCAATGCTCTGGTGCAAAACAGAGCCTTTGGGATTTGTCAAAGCATGTCATCCAGCAAGGTGTACTTGAAAGGACAAATGGAATTTTGATTTCATTTCTTAGAATTAATGTGGTTTTTGCAATAGTAGCCTTGTGATTCCTGTTGTATCAATGAGAAGGTGTTTATAGTGCACCTGTGCTGTTTGGAGAAACTTGTGTTATGTTGTAGGTATTAGTGCTGCCTTCTTTCAATCACAGTTGCATATGAATTTTTTCTCCTTCCCCTTTTTCTGGTAGAAGTCACTATGGAAAATAACTTCAGTTTAGATTAATGGGAAAGTAAATATTTCAAGACTTTAATACAGAGGGTTACAGATCTACTTTTTCCTGGGTCATTTTTTCTTTGCTTTTGTTACTCTTGGAAGCTACTTGGATCCTGTTCTGTTGGAACATAAGGCAGCTGGGAGGAAAAACTATGCAGGTTTTTATTAACAATCATGTGAGAAATAAAACAGGTTCTGCTTTGTCCCCAGTTCTTGGAGATGATGGTTTGGTGTGTGCAGAGCTTTTTGCTGTAGTGAACTGCTTTATTCTTAATGGGTTAACTCCAGAAATTTATTTCTTTTTAGGAATTTTAAGGAATTATGGATTTATGGATTTTTTGTGGAGAAAATGCTACTTTATCCCATATTTCAATAGTAATCTCAGTACAAGTGAGAGGCATTGATAATGTGCCTTTAGTTGTCGTGTAGTGTTTTGAAGTAAAGTGGATGTCCTGATGATTGAAATGCATAAGGAAAAGTTCCACTGATGTCAGAACTCAACCAGTGACTAGGTGGAAACAAAACTGATTGTCTGAAGCTTGCTGCTGCTAGCTGAATGGCATGCAGAAATAAGAGTTTTTCTGACTTCTGAAATAACAGGTTGACATTTTGAGTTGAGAAGTTGTTCTCCCAAAAATTGGAGATAATATAAACAAAAGAATATGTTTATACAGCAAGGACTGGAGCAGACCCTCGTTTTCTCATAGCAAGGCCTGCCTCTTGTACCTTTATACCAACAAACATTGGTTAGTTTCTTCAGCATTTTAAGTCTGCCCTGTGTAGGTCAGTTGGGAAGTTTGGTCTTTGCACTGGGGAGGCTTCACTGATTTCTAGACATCAGCTTCAGAAGCTGTTGCTGCCTAGAGCAGTCCATCCTGCCAGCTCCTCTATGCTCCTGGCAGTGTTCACAGTCAGTGTTTGAGATATGCCCTGAGAGCTGCTCTGATAGCACTGGAGTTAAGCATCAGTGTCATCAAGACTCAAGACTTGAGACATCAAGAGATCATTAGATCTTCCTCTGTCTGTTGATGCCATTCTATTCAGTGGATTTGCAAAATACTAATTGATACAAATCACAGATATGTTTAGAATTTAACCCTTACACAATACATATACCTGATAAAAACACTGTGGGGTTATTTTTATGTTCTGTGGAACTAATTGTGTTGTTTTTCTTTATTCCATTACTGGCTCTTTGTCATTCAGTTTTGGCATACTCTAAAGAGGAATATACTTATATTTTCTATTTATGTCTCTTATTACTGTCCCTCCTGTTTACTAAAAAAGCATCCAAAACCACTGAATGACTAAATGGTGAGCAATGCTGGCATAAGGAATTGAGAACAATGTGCATTTGAAGAGTTATTCAAACCTAAATGTGAGAAGACCTGTGATAAGATCTGTAAAAGGCAAAAAAATAAGACATGCTACTACAAATGAGTTAAAACATAAAATACACTTTAATTTATTTGTCAAGAACCTTACTCCTGTTGGACACAGTACTGCTAAAGGAAAGGACATTTGAAATCTTGCTCTTCAGAGACATATATTTATATAGAACCTTGCAGATTGTTACAATGCAAGATAATCAGTATGCCTGAAACTGTCTTAAAATCTTTTACAGTGTTGGATCAATGAGGCCAGATAATGTTTTTGCCACTGATTTTTAATTAATGAATGACATAAAATTGATGTTTCCTAGCATATAGAACCCACTGTCACTTTTCTGCAAGCCACATCCTCAGTCCTTTAAACCAGATGCTTGAGGACTTGGCTGTTGATTTTAGTACAGTATTTTCTGTGGGATAAATCTTGATTCTTAAAACTTCCGAGAGAAGTGCAACTAAATTTTTCATACAGATAGCTCATGCTACTTCTTATCTCTGTATTTTTTCCCTGCTGATTTTTAGGCACTCTGTGAATCTGCTCTTAACACTCCTTATGACAGCTTGAAAATGGGCATGTTATCTGTTCTTTCCACATTATCAGGGACCATTGCCATTAAACAGTACTTCAGCAGTGCTCCAGGTAAGAAAACTGGATTAGATGGTTACCTTTGGCATTTTAATAGTTTGGTTTTCTGCTGCTGATCAGTTTCATCTCAACAGTTTGTAACATTTTCTAAAACTACTTTTGAACTTTATAACCCTTAGAGTCAGACAGTGTTCATCATATATCAGCTTAAAATGGGACACTGTATAGTCATGAATAATGATGGTTTGGTTTGGTTTTGTTTTGTGTGATATATGAAAAGGGTTTTTTCCTTTGGGTCTTCAAGTTTTGTTCATTTTGTGAAGAAACTTATTGCCTCTCAAGTGGCTGACCTGCATTCTGCTAAAGGTGCTTTGAAACCATGGATTTGCATAATTTTTGAGTACTAGGGAGGTTTCATGGTGTAAGAGTGGACTGGCATGTCAGTCTTCCACCCTTATGGGCTTCACCTGCAGCAATACCAGGTGTCACCAAAATATTGTGACAATATGCTGGAGAAATTGTAGAAAAAGTAGACATTTAAAAGTGATTCCAGATATCTTGTTCTCAAAATTATCACGCTCTTTTTTCTTCTTGACAGCCAAACTGCCTAATGAGTGTTCTGAACTCAAATACATGGGCTTCAGAAATGGAAAAAAAAATAGTGCATCCTCTTCAGTCATTCTGGCAAGGCTTAATAATTAATAGACTTACCAGCTCTTTTTTTAATCAGACATAATATTTCTTCAGGCAATATTTCTCTGAGTCTTGAAACATTAGCCTTAGCTCCAAATGTTCTTTCTCATGTGCCTTAACTTGTGTGGTGCTCAAGAATGAGAGGGTCTCTGGGTTTGTCTGAAGAGAGAAAAATATTTTAATCCAATTGTTTAAACATAAGAAAAACCCCCAAATCAATATAATAGTTTGCAGAAATGTACTTAAAGATCTGTGGTATATTTATGGGCTGCACAGTTTTATGTTCCATTTGCTTTGCTTTTATTTAGGAGCAGCTGCTACAACTGCCAGGTCATTTGATTTGGTAAAACTAGCACAGGAATGCTGTTACCATACTAACCGTGGCATTGCTGCTCATGGAGTGAGAATTCTGACCAATATTTCAGCCTCTTGCCAGGAAAAAGGTAAGGGAAAGCAAGGGCAGTGAAGTGGCTCTATTCACAGTCAGGCTGATGCACTTAACATGGATTAACTCGTCCTGTCTGTGAACCTGGCTGTAAATCTGTCTGATCCCTCATGCTGGTTAGGGAGAATGGGGACTGTAATCTAGTAGGGAGTACTTTGTATGACCTCATGAATGGTTGGGAAGGGTCTATCTTTGTGTCATTTAGAGAAAATGACTGCCCACAATAGACCTCGTGCTAGATGAATTCTTGTTTTACCTTTGCTGTAAGACTAGTGAATTGTTGGTCAACCCTTGAAAGCCCTTTGCACAGAGTCTGTTGCAAAATAATAGCAGGGCATTTAGAAGTCTTAGTCCCAAGATTAATGCATGCTTTGCACGTGTCAGTGAGGCTGCTGAATAGTTACCCAAGATATGGAATGGCAGAATTGTTTGTCATCAAAGTAAGGCAAAGCAGAAGTGTTAGGAAGATTCTTAATTGTCATGACTGCAACAGCAGTGCAAGCATTACACCAGCTATGGTCAGAGAACAGAACAGAGAAGAAACTAACTCTTTTTCTTTTTGTAGATCTTCTGCCTTTGGAGCAAGATGCAGTTTTTGGCTTAGAAGCTCTTCTTGTTCTCTGTAGTCAAGATGACAGCCCAGGAGCTCAGGCAACCTTAAAGGTGACATTAGTGTTGTCTTCCCCCTCACAGCTGTTAGTTATAATAACAGCTTGTATAACAGAGAGGCTGGAGTGCACCAGATCCTTTCTGGTGGAAGCATAACAGACTGGAGGGAAAAGAAGATTTTTCTGGTTTGCCCATCATCACAGTTCAGAGCAGTAGAGAAACTGAGCTTAGCCATAGTACAACTCCTCTCAGCTCTAGGATAAGAGGATTGTTGCAGGTGTTGGGAGCATTCCTCTCAGAGGAACAGCTGTAATAAAACATGAACATTGGATGGAGGTTTCTGTGGAGGACAAAGAGAATCTTGGAGACCACTTGCTTTTTGGAGATGGAGATGCAATGTACATTACCACAACATTTTTATAAATTATTATTCTTATTTTCCCACTTCAGAAGCTATCAGTAATTTTTCTAGTTATTTACCTTAAAGGCTGATGGTGTGAGGGGCTACTAATGTTTCTTGAATTTGTGATGTTTTTTAGTGCTGGTAGCTCGGGGACAAAGCTTGGGCTATTAGAAAAATCTCATCTTTGGTAGAGTACATAGTTCTGAAAATCCCAGATCTGTGTTTCTGCAGTCCTGCTTGCAGCCAAGTAAGCATGCCTAGCTTTTTGGGTTTGAGGCCATTGTGTTGATGATGGTACCTGTGGATTGTGTGAGTTGCAGATCACGCTGACCTGCATGGTGAAGCTGGTGAAGTGCCGCCCTCACCTGAGCCAGTCTGTGGTGGAATCCCTGCTGGCACAGCTGCACAGTGCCCAGGACAATGCCAGGATCCTCATGTGCCACTGCCTGGCAGCCATTGCCATGCAGCTGCCTGTCTTGGCAGATGGGATGCTAGGAGACCTAATGGACCTCTATAAATTAATTGGACAATCTGCTACAGATAAAAAGCAGGAACTCTTGGTAAGGCTTCCCTTGATGGATAAAGTCTGTATAGACAGTTGGGGATGGGTTGTATTTTAAAGGCAGATGAGGCATTTATGTGTCCAGGTTGATGTGCCAGTCTGTAGCCACTAGTTTCAATTTTCTTTTAACTTCTGACTCTTTATGTCAGTGTTCAGTGTAGAAATATCTACTAGATGGAGCTGTACTGTGCAGTGTATTCCATTAGTTTTTCCAGCAGATGGCACTGCTTAGGCAAACCTGGCTATTGGAATTATTGGGGTACTTCTAAAGTAGTGTTTAAAGGCCATATGGCAGCTAGCTCCATTTATACAGGGTGCTCTGAGGCAAATGATTTAATATTTTGTAAGAGAGAAAAATACTTTCATCACATATACTTGGAAAGGAATTTGAATTTTAAAATATAAATTACAAGCTTTCTGTTAATTTTCTTGGAGCATTTGAAATATTTCAGCTAAAAGGCAGGGTAGAGATTCTTTAAATGAAAGTTACTTTTATCTACAAGAAATACTTGGATTGCTGTAACTATTTAAAAGATATATGACTGAGAAGTTTTGCAATTAAAAATATATATGTAATCTTCTATGTAGTTTTGAGCCCAAAATAAAACAGAAATGGCTTTTTTTTCTTCTTTTCTTTAGTTACTGAAATATAACTTTCTTTCTCACTCCTCTACTCTCTGCTAGGTTTCTCTTGCCACGGTGATATTTGTTTCCAGTCAGAAAGCTTTGTCCACAGAAATCAAAACTGTTATCAAACAGCAGCTTGAGAATGCCTCCAATGGGTGGACAGCCTACAGGATAGCCAGGCAGGCTTCCAGGATGGTAAGTGAAAATACCTGGAGAAAAATTATTTGCTGTGATTGAAGGAATGCCAGAGAGTTCTTTGAATTGGATAAGGGAATAAGGAAAATTGTAGGACTTGGGAGGAGAAAGTGAATGGGGGGAAAAAATAAAAATAACTTTCCCTCCTAATTCCCTGGAATGCAGATTCAGATATGAATATATATATTTGGGACATTCATCCCATCACAATGTTTTTCTTACTTATCCTTTTGAAGTATTTGAGAAGGAAGTAAGTCATGTCCTGGCACTTTCTTGAGCACATACTAATCTGTATTGTCTGACTGCTCTTCAGAATGTGAAGGTCATCCTGAGGTATGGTTCTCTTTCTTCAATGTGAAGAAAGGAAGAAAAATATACTGTTTCCCTTTTCCCTTAAGTAAATTCACAGTTGGGATTAGAATTACACAGAAACCCTAGTATGAGATGCTGAGGTAAATTTCCATGGGTTTTTTTTTCTCATCTTATTGAATTATCTTGTGTAAATAGATACTATACTTTTTACAGGCTGGTATTTCTATAAAGAAAGCACTTGTGCTTTTATTTATTATAGCATTGCCACAATCAAATAATTGGAAAAAGTTTCACTATTTCTGTTTCAAAGCTGGGAGTAGTTCTGGAGATGTTCCTGTTTTCTTATTTGTGTACTTTTTGTAGAAATCCCCAGCCTTCTTTCACGTCCCCTTTCAGAAACATTCTTGTCATTACAGGGCAACCACGACATGGCCAGAGAGCTGTACCAGAGCCTGCTGACCCAAGTGGCTTCAGAGCACTTCTACTTCTGGCTGAACAGCCTGAAGGAGTTCTCCCATGCAGAGCAGTGCCTGGCAGGCCTGCAGGAGGACAACTACAGCTCCGCGCTCTCCTGCATCGCCGAAGCCTTGAAGTCCTACCACAAAGGAATAGCGTCACTGACGGTCAGCACACATCTCTAGTGGTGATGTTTCTGGCTGCTGCAGCATGGCTCTTTGCATTCTGTTCTTAACTCTCTGGAAAGTTCTTACATGTGTCTGGCTTCTGCCAGTCTCTGTTTGGTTCTACTCTGTAGGCATCTCAGTGGTAACACACTGCATCTTGAGAGAAAAGATCCTGTAACTCAGCCAAGTGTGATTAGCTAGATATCTCTTTGCTTTTTCTTCTCTCTCCACCCCTCATTTCCTGCCTTGATCAGATCAAATGAAATGTGACAGATCTTGTTTAATTAAAGTTATGATACAATACTACAATTTTCCACTCCTTGCTTTGGGTGAATAAAAGCCATTGTAATAGTCAAGCCTGGGAATTGGCCTAAATTGGCTGCTGTCTTCTTGAAATATAGAGAAGGATTCAATTGTCTTCCTCCCTCCTGCTGAGTTCATGTTGCCTTCTATTTGACAATGTGATCTCATGGAATCCTAAAAACAATCTAGTAAGAAGGGGAAAGACAATTCAGTTTCATCAAATCCAACTGGTACCTGCTTTTATGCAAATACTTTCTGCTTCTCTGAAGTGGTAAAAATACCAGGAAGCTGTGTGATGTCTGTTAACAAAAAAAAGCATTAACGATTAGGGACCTTCAGTTCCTACAGTAAAGTTGCTTCTTCAGCAAAGAAGATCCAGCTTCACACAATTCTTTCTTTCATATTTTAGTTTCCATGAAGCAATATTTACATACAGTTTGTGTATGCCTTTTGAAGCTGCTTTGTTGTTTTAGTCACTGGACAGTTAGGGTCATGACAATTCAGACATTACTGTTTAATAAAGTTTAGATATTACTATTTTTTAATAAAATGTCCCTGAATAAGCTGCAATGGCATAAATTTCTACTTTTGTCCTCTGAAAGACCCATCATTGCTGAAGTGTTTAACTGTTGGCTGAGTGAATCAGGCTTTTAATTCAACACTTCAAGATTTCTCTAACATCAAGAAGACATTGAGAGGAGGACCTCAACTAATTAGATGTCAATATTTAATACAGGCAGGAAAATAACATACTTAAATCGGTCATACTGTGATCCAGTAATTTAATTACCCCTTCCATGGAGTTTGGGCCTTTTTTTCTGTTGAAGGATTCCTGTCTTCATCTCTTCTGCTGACTTCAGTTCCTGTTGCACATAGTGCTTTTCTGGGCACAGTGCCCTCCTTAGGGATGGTTGTGGTCCAGAGGAGTAAGTACAGGTTTTGTAGGTTAGAGGGGAGGAAATTGTGTTTTAGTGCTGGTTGTTGCTGACTTGTTGCATCACTCTGGACAATGTCCCAGTCATGCTTGAGGGTATCAGCTATAAAAAGAGACACTCACTGGTTCTCTGTAGAACTCAGCCTCTCCAAGGGAGCAAAATGCCATGAAATGCACGTGACAGTCTTGATGCTGAAGGCTTTTGCTCTCTTTTCTCTGACTTGAGCTCTCCTGTTGCTGCTGTTTCAGTGCAGGGCATGACTCAGCACTGCTGGTACCACAGACCAGTGGTGCATGTGATGAGCCTTGTGTAGCTGCTCCACTTTGTAGCTGGAAAACACAGTGTCAGTAAATCTCTTGCAGATGTTCAGCCAGCCTGGTTTGGAAGTGATGAAATGTTCAGACAGCGCCTTGTCAGAAAATTTCTCAATTCCTCCTTGATAAACATAAAATTCTGTCTTGCACTGCAGAGTGTTCTTTCATAGGAGTGCACTTGAGGGAAAGAAGTCCCTCTGCTTTGTGGATAAGAGGTTCTCCCTGTGGGAGGACAGGGACTTGTCAGTGAGTCCCTGACATTGACCACAGTCCCCATCTGTCTTGCTGTGTGCTTGGTTGCAGAGTTAGCAAAGGTTTTGAGTGGGTCCTGCTCTTTCTGGCACAGATCATGTGTCTCATTGGAAGCATTGGATTTATTTTCCACTGCTGGTAATCTAAAGATACAAAACTTGAACAAAGCAGTTATAGAGCCTTTGGTTAGCACCAATTCCAAATATGTCAAGTGGTGGTGTTTGAAGAACTTGGCTGAGCCAAAGAAATACTTCTGTCACTTTCAGAAAGAATTGTAACTCACTTACTGCCCATGGCAGTTAAGGTGAATTGCAGTATTAATGAGACAAGCTTATATTTCCATTTACAAGATTCAAGTCCAATTTGTGCTACTAAAAATGTCTGGACTTTCTGATATGAGTACTTTACTCTTTAAAAGCATGTAGTCTCTGTAGAGCAATTACAGTGCAGTGTAGCCCTCTTCCACAGAGGGTTTTCTGAAGCCATCCTTACAAAATAAACTGAACAATTCCAGTTCAAAAGTTGGGGTTTTTTTGTGCCCTTGGAGAAGGAAAAGCAAAGTGATAGATAAGAGAGGCTTAACTTTTCTGAAGCCATCCTTACAAAATAAACTGAACAATTCCAGTTCAAAAGTGGGTTTTTTGTGCCCTTGGAGAAGGAAAAGTAAAGTGATAGATAAGAGAAGCTTAATGGTTTAATTATGAAATAGTCTTATTTTTTCAGTTGAAATCTAATTCAGTAGTTTAAAGTGGTTGCAGTGGGCTGAAGTTTCCCCACTTTAGCCAGTTCTCGCTGATGTTTCCCCACTTTAGCCAGTTCTTAGATGATGTGATGCTTTGTGAGAAACCAGTTAGCTGGTTTTCTGCCAGCAAATAAATGGTTCTTAGTAAGGTTTTGGGGTAGATTATAACTTCTTTCTTTGAGAAGTGACCTGGTGAGGAATAACAAGCGCTGGGGAAGACAGGGATGAGTCTAAGAACAAGTCCTAGTGCTTTGTTTTTGGAGAGGGCTTGTTCTTCTCAAAATCTGAAGAAAAATAAGTAGTGGGTTTTTGGCTTAACTAGTATCAAACCTCAAGTACTGCAGTTTCCCCCCTCCTGGGTGTCCTAAGCTGTCACAGATGGTTCTAGAAGTCAGATAAGCTATTAGGGAACAAAGCTTCATAGAACTGTATTTTCTGAACAATAGCAGCTTGTCTGCCCTCCTGGAATTCTGTTATTTACTCGTCTTAGTTATCGCTAGACTGTCTCTTGCCTTCATCAATTGCCAGGTTCAGTGCCTTCATAATGTTCCCATCCATTTCACAGTTCCAAAAAAATCACCCCTTCCTCTTGCTGTGGGTAACTTGAGGCAATTCCTTCTCTTCTGGCTGATGCAGAGAATCACTTTTTCAGTCCCTGTGTTTCTTGTTTTCCATCCAATTCAGTGTAGTTTTTGTTATGGTAAAGACTATATGGCCTAATGTCATTTGAAGCCTAATGGCTTGGCCTTGGAAAAAGAGGAAATAGGTGCCCTAACAGTATTTTAACTGCTTAAGTCACATCTGTTACAAGGGTGACATGCTTGGAATATGACTTAGTAATTATGTAACTTCTATGTAATTTATATTTAGTATGATTGAGCAAACCTGTTAAATGTAATTTTTAAAAAAACAGCTTTCAGAATTGAACTTGAGGACTCAGTTTTCTGATGAGACTGTTCAGTGACACTGCAGTGTAATTTTATAGTTTTTGCTTTTGACCTAGTTTGCCAACATTCCTATTACTGTGTTCCAGGCTGCTAGTACGCCACTTAATCCTCTGAGCTTTCAATGTGGATTTGTGAAACTCAGGATTGACCTTCTGCAAGCTTTTTCTCAACTTATTTGTACCTGCAACAGCCTCAAAACAAGTCCACCCCCAGCTATTGCCACAACGATCGCTATGACGTCGGGAAATGATCTCCAGAGGTGTGGCCGCATCTCCAACCAGGCATGTGCTCCCCTTCCACTCTTGTGCAGTTATGTTTGTGACTCTGGTATGAATTTTGCTTCTCAGCAAACATATTTAACAAAAGAAATTAAAAGTAGTTGTGAAGTGGGTTTTTTTTGAATTGTGGACTTTGGTTTTTACCTGTAGCTCTGAAAACACCTGCCTGTAGCAGGCTGTGTTTTGAAGCTGAACGTGCACGTGTGTTTTCTCCTCCCGTCAAGCACACAGCTGCCAAGGATATGCAAGTAGCAAGTCACTTGCTACACTCAAACTTGCAGCAAGGCTTTTCACACCTTGCTTTGAAACACCTCAGACGCTCTGAGTACACTAAGGAAGAATATATGTACCTGAGGATGATTCTGCAACTCCTTTCGCTGAGAGTTGGCAACTGCCTTGGTACCATAAGGAGCACCAAGGATGTTTGTTCTAAATCCAGCCAGCAGGTGGTCATTGAAAGACAGAGCAGTTTGATTTACCAGTAGGGGATGGAGGACGTTGTTGATGGAGTTTTTTTCTTTTTTCTTTTAACCCAAGGAGATTTTGTTGGTGCAGGAAAAACACCTGTTTAATACCTGTTTAAGTGACAGTCTGTCACTTTGGTAATCATAATCTGAGTGAAGAAGCACTTCACCTTCTTCCTACTGCCTTATTCCTTCAGTGTTGTATGTTACAGTGTAGGGGTTTTCTGGATGTGTGGGGTTTTGTTTTGCTTTGCTTTGTGTTTTTGCTTAGTAACATTGTGTCTGCAGATGAAACACTCAATGGAGGAATTCCGAAACTTGGCTACACGGTATGGAGATCTCTATCAGTCATCTTTTGATGCAGACTCAGCAACTCTAAGGAATGTAGAACTGTATCCTTTAAAAATCCTAGTGTTTGTCCGCTTTCCTTCTCACATGCACAGCATGAAGCATAAGAATCCTCTTTTCTTTGAAGACTGCCACAAAATAATTTTGAAAGTTAATAACATAAAAATTAGCTGTCAATTGCTTAAAACCTATTTGAAAATAAACATTACCATATTGTTGTTTGGAATTACTTGATAAACAAGTTATGACACAAAACTTGGTATCATACTTCTAACTTGGTATTTTCACAGTTCTTCTCTGTTCACTAAATGAGTAATGACTGTAGGACTACTTCATAGAAGCAAGGAAAAGTGCCACCGAATATACTGCATTTCTTGCTTTAGGTGACAACTTCAAAAGTCTTTTAACTCCTTAGTATTAATATCAGACAACAGCAGAGCTGCCTGCTGATTTCACATGCAATAGAAGCTCTGATTTTGGATCCAGAATCTGCAAGGTAGGTTTGATAGTTAACTGCATACTCCTTTTCTGCTTATTAATAAATCCTTGGAGCTTTAAACCTAGGAATTCAAGGAATGTCCAGAAAGTTTCTCAGTATACATTTCTAATTGTATTCTGAGCATGCTTGAAGATCTGTTGCTGATGTGCTGTACCTGGCAGATTGGGGACTCTCTTTTAGGTTCTGCTTTTCATATTGATTTTGCTCTTGAGATCACTATACTGGAGTTATCTTAAATATAGACTTGAACTTCTAATCTCTCCTTTAGCTACTTAATTTGTGTTGTTATGTGTTAGATCCCATACCTGTTGCTTGCACTTGTAAGTGCACCTTAGCTTCCTTCAAAGTCGTGAAAATACACGCACTACATTAGTTCAAATTTTTAATGTAAAGCCATCACTTCTGGCTGTTTTTCTAACAGTGAACTTAAATCCACTAGAAAACAATGTTGAAGTACTGATGAATTGAATCAGTGTTTTAAAATCCCAGGCTGAGATTAAATGGAAAATCCTGTGGATAAAATCTCTCAGTGATTTTATAGCTAATAAAAGTGAACATCCTCTTAAGTGACTGCAGTACTCATTGTGAATTAAGCATTGCTTAGAAGGTGTATTAGTCAAATTTGTATGAAGCTGGGTGTCTACGAGATGGAATTCTATTCAAAGGAGAAGATTATAAAATTGGAGATTTAGTTTTAATTCTGACTAGCATTCTTGCTTTGTGTTGTGAGATTTTCATGACTGTTATAAACACTGCAGGCTTAAGTAAAAGCCCAGGGAAGTAAGTATGCTGAGGTTATTAGACCTGTCAGTGCTTCAGCTGAGAGGGTGGGGACAGAAGTGGTGAATAAGTGGTAGTTAAGAAGGATTTAAATGCAAAGGGAAAATGTTATAGTGGAAAAATAATTTAAAGAACAGAGTAAACAGTTTGAAAGACATTTCTTAATGGATTTCATGTTGTAATGTCTTGTGACATCTGTTTGGTAGTGTGCCTTCCAGGTTATGATGAGGAAAGTAAGTTAGACATAATGTTGGTTTTTTTTAGTTTCCAGGAATATAGCTCAAATGGAACAGCTCATGTTGAAAGTGAATATGAAAGAAGAATGATGTCTGTATTTAATCATGTACTAGAGGAAGTGGAATCCCTCAACAGGAAGTATGCTCCTGTGTCTTACTTGGCAAGTAACAGTTTTAAATGTATATTGTGTAGAGAAAGGGGCCAAAACCCTAGAACTCCATGTAACTGTGGTTGGCAAGAAAGTGGGAAGCATTCTCAGTTAACTAACATTACTGACTCAAATGGTCTCTACAGAGACACTCTTGTTTAAAAATACTTCAAGAACCATTTTGCTAAAACATCTGTAACCTTACTGGTCTGATTAAAAATAATACTTCTAAAATTCCCATCCTAAGAGCACAGCAGTTGCTGATAGGGTAACTACAAGTACTGTCAGGTCTCTGTCACACCCCTCACCACACACATGCAAACACTGGAGCACGTTCATGTTCTTGCTGTGATAACTACAAGTACTGTCAGGTCTCTGTCACACCCCTCACCACACTCACATGCAAACACTGGAGTACGTTCATGTTCTTGCTGTGGAGGAATTCTCCCCCTCCCACCCAGCAGCTGGGCTTTGGTCCCTGGTGGTGAGCACTGTGCTTGGTGAGTGTAGCATTTCTCTTATCAGTGCAGGGCATCAGGGAGCACAGTGTGCAGTGTGCTGGTGCAAACAGTGAGCTGATAATGCTCTCCTTTGCAGGGCTGCTGCCTTTGGCTCTTGCTGCTCATGAGCATCCTGAAGCTGAAGTGCATGTTAGTGGGAACAAGGTGGTTTGGCAT
This sequence comes from Passer montanus, assembly GCF_014805655.1. Lineage (NCBI taxonomy): Eukaryota > Metazoa > Chordata > Aves > Passeriformes > Passeridae > Passer > Passer montanus. Next base: position 12,257,852 of record NW_024358722.1, on the reverse strand, counting down.
GGTTGCCATTTATTTGCCTGGTTTCTAAATCAAACAGTCCTTACCAGTTCCACACAGAATAGAGGAGTAAATCATTTAAGCCACAGCAAAGGTAAACCCTGTAAACTTGGTTGTGGCTGGCTGCACACCAAGGCACTGCTTGTGTTCATCTGAGCCAGAGGCATGGTGCAGCAGGGAAAGGAAGAGTAGACAAGAGGCTTAAAACTTAACTATTGCATTAAGTTGTGATAGATGCCAGTCTTTTTGCTTGTAAGGGAGTTTTTGAGAGTTTGTGTGTAGGAGTGTTTCACGCAGATCCTGCTCTGTCAACTCTAACACTAGGGCTGGAAAGATTTGTATTTTTCTTTTACTTGACCTCCTTGTTTTTTTCCAGAGCAGAATACCTCCTTCAATAAGGGGCAGAGCATAAAAGAGAGGTTGAATATAGTCACTGTAATCTTAGTGGCTATAATTCTATGACTGTACTAATATATTTTTGGACTTGAAATAGAAATTCCTGCTGTTTCAGTACCTCAGGTACATGTCTTTTGCCTGTGTCATGAATGATATTTTTTCTTAGTTGTTTTGGCTCTTGTTTCTTGCAGCATACAGCTTGTCTGTGCAATGCTGTCATTGCCTTGTTGAAGGTGCCCCTTTCATTTCAGAGGTACTTTTTCCAAAAGCTGCAATCTACAAGTATTAAGGTAAGTACTGCTCAAATATGGCCTCAAATTTCTTTAGGAAGTCCTTATTTCATGAGAAAAGCCATACTGAAGGCACAGAGCTTAAGGATTTTTAGTGAAGATACATAACTGCAAATGGCACTTGGGTTATAGCATGTATGTATGGTTGTTCAGAAGCACTAGACTGTCACTTAGGCAAGTAAGATTCAGTTCTTTGATTGCAAAGCCTTAAAGGTAAAATGTAGCTGGAATTTTTGTTGATTCTGAGTCTGCAAAGATAAATAATGCTAGTCCTGGGAGGGCAGCTTTTACAGACTTGTGTTTGTTTTTTTTCTTTTTCCTTTAAAAAGCAATGTTCACTATCTTGGAAGAAAATTGTCCTATATATCAGCTCACTGACTAAGAATGACTATATATGACTAAGGTTGTGGGGTTTTTTTGTTTTACTCAAGTGCTTCTTTTTTTCTGGGAAAAGTGAAAGCTTAAGTTTTAAATATTTACTCTTATTGCATTTTGCTTCTTTGTTCAGCTTAATATACCTACAGCTGTTCTGTGGAAGATTTTTTTTTCCACATCTCTTGAAGAAGTAAAGTAAATGAAACTGATACAAAGATAATATCTAGTATTGCTGACGATGTTTATTAAATAATACAGTAATGAGTCTCTGATAATGTCTGTGTTTCCATTTGCTGATTTTCTTACCCAACCTCTCCTTGGAAGTTTTTCTATAACGTGTCCTGTTTCATCCTTGAATTCTGTTTGCTTTTCTGGAGTCATATAATTGCACTCTTATCTGTTTACTTGTGTTCCAGCTCGCTCTATCCCCATCTCCAAGGAACCCAGCAGAGCCTATAGCAGTACAGAACAACCAGCAGCTGGCCCTCAAGGTGGAAGGAGTGGTTCAGCACGGATCTAAACCAGGCCTTTTCCGTAAAATCCAGTCTGTCTGTCTGAATGTCTCTTCAGTGCTGCAGAGCAAATCTGGACAAGACTATAAGGTGTGGATAGAATAGAGAGTCTTAAGCTTTTTTGCTGTGTTGTGCTGTTCTTTTGTTTGTCTCTGGGTAGCAGAATTCCCAGGATGAGATGAATGGGGGTGGTTCTGTAATCCTTTCACTCCTGCCAGTTGACATTCAAGCACTGGCCAGAGCCAAGCATAACTTGTGGAGGGGATCTGGGATTTTTAAGTCTGCAAGATGTCAATACCTTTTTGTAACAGCTCTTCTTCCAAACAAAGAGGCTTTGTGATGTTTGGAACAAGTCATTAGGAGTCTGCCTGAGATGAGGAAAACTCACCCTAGTTATGTATTGTATAAAACTCCACAGGGGAAAAAAAAAAACCAAACAAACCAAGAGTAGATTATTCTCTACCATATAGTCTCTAGAATTTTTGATAGTCATTTTAAGGTTCTTTTATTTTGTTTGTGGAACTTAAGTCAACAGTATTATCAAAAGTTGCATGCCTGAGGTTTAGGTTCTGCTAACATGTGATACTTGGTGACAGGCCCATTTTGGTGGGTTTTGGGGTAGGTTTTTGTCAGTTTTGTTGTTTGGGTTTTTGAGGGAGAATAGGAGAAAGTCAATGGCTTGTAAAAGAACAGAACTAGGAAGTGTGTGATGTTTGACTCACATTACTTTGTGGAAAAGTAGAACCTCAGGTGGAAGATGACTTGATAGCTTGTCAAGCTGTGTCAAGTATGCACTTGTATTAGTTTAGGAGAATTGTGAGCAGATTTTTCCTTTTTTCTCCTCTTTCCTTCAAGTGGAGACCTGAAAACTTAGTTTTGGCAGGTTTATGGTGTTTTAACCTTCCATCTGTGTTCTCAGATTCCTCTTGACAACATGACCAATGAAATGGAGCAGAGGGTGGAACCGCACAACGACTACTTCAGCACTCAGTTCCTGCTAAATTTTGTGATCCTTGGCACCCACAACATCACCGTGGAGTCCTCTGTGATAGATTCAAATGGTATCGTCTGGAAAACTGGGCCTAAAACAACTATTTTTGTGAAGTCTCTTGAGGATCCATACTCCCAGCAGGTTCGTCTCCAGCAGCAGCAGGGCCAGCCTCCGTCGCAGCAGCAGCAGCAGAGAACCGCGTACTCGCGCTTCTGATTCCACCAGTGACTCCAGCAGGTCAACTGGTACTGCCGGTTTTTTGGACACTTCTTTTTTAAATGTTTTTTGAAGATTTTGTATTGCAGCCTTCTCCTAGAAAGTCACAGATGCCAGTTTGTTGCTTCTTGAATTATCTGGAGTAAATTTGAACTTGATTCAGCAGAGGCAGCTGTTTAAATTTGGAGGTGTGCTCTTAGTATAAGAACTTCTGCCTGATCTCTAACTTTGGTTTACAAACCTGTTCCAGCAGGCTCCACAAACTGCAATGGCAGGGGACACTAGGCTTCTTGACTGGTACTTTCTGTGCTGTTGTTTTTTGAAGCACATAGGTTCTAATGTCAGGTTTACAGGACATAGGGAAGCACTTCTGTTTGGCTGGTTACACACACTTGGTATTACACTCATTTCTGTGTCTTTTAATGTGAAGGAATTGGCAGGAATATCCAGAGATTCTTTTTCTGACATTTTATTTGCAAGTTCCAGTATTTGGCTGGTGTATGTATGTTATTAAAATTCTTCAGCACAACTTAGTGCATGCAGCTGGAAGAAAAAAAATTGCAGTTCACTTGTGATACCCAGTCGCTGCAGGGAGAGGAGACTGCTTGAGGGTTTGCTGTCTGGGGAGTCTTGCAAGAGGCAGAGTTTTACAGGTGGGAATAATCACTGTGTCTTAGATTATATGGAAGCTATTACCATGTTGTTTTTTAAAATTTTCATGCATCTGTATTTCTGAAAACTTTTGTAGGGTTTTTTTTAATTTGCTCTTTTAAGAGGGAAATTAAAATGAATGACACCTTACACGTTGACAGCTCTTTTTTAAAATGAGTCCTTTATACCAAAACTTTGTATCTTACGTGTTCTTTGACCAACTTGCGAAGCTTAACTGTTAATTTTACAAGATGACTGACTTGGAATAGAATTTTGCCAATTCTAGAAATTGATCCAGAATAATTTTGGAAATACACTGCTTCATACATAATTTTCACACTTCCTTTGTGATATAAAAGGCTGAACTGTATCCAGACTCACAGGCAGTAGATCACATAACATGACCTTCACCTGCTCTTCATAAATAGTCTCTGCTTATCACTCTGTAGGAAAGCAGGATCCACTTGAGTGAGGAGGAGGAGGGTTGGCACTTCTTACATACTTCAGCTTGTTAATCCCTATCTCTTGTAGCAGAAATTTCTCTTGTTATTTTCTCAGCAAAATCCCATGCTACTGTCATTTCTTCAATCTGATTTCATTCTAGAGTTGACTAGAGTTTACAGATTTTGCTTGCTTCAAGTTCAGAGAATATGATAATGAATTGCTGTAAGCTGAGGCTTCTTTTGCATAGCAGGATGAAGAATTTTTTGCTGTGTTTTCCCATAGTAGTTCTTCTTGGCTGGAGATTATCCAAAAAAAACCAAACAAATTGGAAGTGATGATGCTAGATATCATACCTTGGTCAGGCTGTAATCCTAACTAGAAATGGTAACTGGGAGGCAAGATTGAAATAGAAGACACAAAATTGGTGAAACATTGAGCAGCATCCTCTGAAAATTATTTTCCTTTTGAGCAAGAGACACAAAGTGCCACCACCTTTCAAGCTGACTGAGGAAAGTGGTGGTTTCTGTCCCACTTTTGTGGTTCCTTGGCCATAGTTTGGTGTGTGTGTATACATGCAGCTGTGTGTGCACACATGCATATATGTACCTGTAGCTACAGCTCATTAAATGGTCCAGAAAGAGGTGATTGACCTGCTGCTGTCTAGGCTTTCTGTCAGATTGAAGATCTGAACTCTTTGTGGTCAGTTGGGTTTTTTCATTAAAGCCATAGATCAGTGTCTTTACCACAAAAGTCTCTGTATTTAAAAAAAAAAAAAGACTTCGAGATCAAAGAGGTTTTTTTATCCTGCATAATGAATGTGTGTTTCTTGCTCTTATTGACCAGTATGTTGGTGGAAACCTTTGACAGTGCCTTTCCAAAACAACTCAGAAATTACAAGACATTTCCATGCTGGAAATGTGATGTTCAGTCATAAGTCATGTGATGTTCAGAGTGGGAAAGCCCTGCTCTGGCCTGAGCTTAACTGTCTGTGAGCTGGTGAGATTAACCCTACTACAGCTGAACAAAGTGTTCCTTCTTTAAACATGTCTGCTTGCCTGATCTGAGAGGCCTCTAGAACTCCAAGAACTTATAGCAGTTTTAAAGCCCAGCAAATAATACTTGAAGCCTGAGAATCTGGATGCTAGGTGTGGGAGATTGCAGGGGAAGGAAAATTGCAATTGCTACTTTATTGGAAATTACCTTATATAGGAAGGTGGCTTGCTGTACAAATACCTGTATTTCTAACAAACTCTGAAGAGTTTCTCGTGCTCATTCATTTGCAGGTTAGTTATATGTGTGTTCTGATCAGGAAAGACCCTGTACCTGTTAGTAAGTTCTCCTTTTATACAAGCACAGTGTTTTATGTTTTGGTGGATTTGTAGTGAGTTTATTTAGTGTGTGTGTGTTTTGTTTGTTTTCTAACGTGGTGTATTTTTTATTCCTAATAAGCTGGGAAATACACCTGTCAAACAGAAACCATTTTATGGCACACAATGTCTCAAAATACCTAAAGAGAAGTGAGGAAGAGTGTTAAAGTTACAGCAATATACAGAAAGCTGCTGTTGGAACTATCAGCAGTGAATGTGATCCTTGACTATTAGTGGAAGCAAGGAGGTTATTCTTATTTGAGTCCTGCATTCAGTTTCTGGTGCCTGTACTTGAAGATGTGCAACAAAGAATTTGGAAGGCACTTCTAAGACATGGACCCAACTTAAATCTCTTTAGTGTTTCTCAGTAAACAAAGCAGTAACTTGATTAATATGCATAGCTGCACACTGATAATGGAAGACAGTTCAGATCTGTTTCACTTACTGGCAGAAGAAAGAAAATATTCAGTGGCTAGACATTGGTCCTTAGCTGCTAAGAATTCAAACAACAGAAGGGCTTATGCAGACAGCTGCGTCATGATCTGTTCCTAATCATTGAGATATGCCTTCCTCTAGCTTGGATAAATTGTTGGGCTGAGCAGGAGGAGATGATGGAATGGAGATGACTGGAGGTGCTGATAACATGTGCAGTGCAGCATTAAGACAACAGTGTTTGGTGCTTAGGCTCTATAATTTGACCTGACTTCTCCACAGATGGTGTAGCCAGTTACTCTCAGAAGTACTTGCCACTCTCATTCCTGTGAACATGTGCTCAGGCATGTGTCCAGAAAGTGTCATTTCTGGATTCCTGGCTGATCCCTTGCTCCAGGCAATATGGAACTGAATGCAGGGCAGGGAAGGAATGTCCGCTGTCAGATTCTGCCTTCCCCTGGAATTTGGAGTGTAATCTCCTGCTAAGGTCATTCAAGTGTATTTCAGAAGTGATTCCTGAAGTTGCACTCATCATGGGTATTCATGGAATCTTAGACTTCCTTTCCTATTTTTGTTTCCTTGGATATGCCCTCATTTTACCCAAGGACTGATATGCCTTAATATAGCTGAAGTTTTTGTATTTGATAGGGGATGTATTTCAACTTAAATCCTGTGAAACTACAGGAATTGCACAGGTCTAGAAGCAAGTGCAATGGTTGTTTAAACATCTGCATAAACTTTTAAGAATTTTTTTTTTAGTGATACCACAACTTTAGTTAAAAACCCTGCTAACCTACTGAAAGAATTCATAGGATTTTAGGCATTTCCTTGCATTCCTAAAATATCTTTTGAGTGATATTCAGTGTGTGTGTGTGTGTGTATGCATATAGAGAAAGAGAGATCTCATACAGCACAGTATTGAGGCATCTTACCTTCAGATTAACTTCATTTCTTTTCTGGTTTGTTGTCTTTCTGTTTGCCTCAAGTGCTTGCTGTGTCCTTGGTCAGCATATTTACACACGTGTCCTTTTAGCTCCTGACAGCATCTTCTCTGAACAATCTGTTCCTTTTGTGGCAGTGCAGGTGTACTCAGGTGTCTGCATTGTGCAAACCAAGACAGCAGGGGGGAAAAATTGAGGGTAGAGGGGGGTAACTTGGGAGCCCTGCCAGCTCTCAAAGCAGTTCTGAGTTGAGTAAAGCCCAAGAACTGGTAGTTCTCTCTGCTTGACTGCTGCAGTTCTGTGTCCAGCACTATGCTTCACTGCCCGTGCTTCACACTCATAGGTGCCTCCAAGGACACAACCTGAGATGCTAAGCAAAAGCAAACTTACCCAGAACCTTGCCGTTTTCACCTCCAGAGCAGAGTGACTGAGACAAAAACACTTCTTGAAATCAAAGGAAAACCGAGAGTTGCATGCTTTTCTTGCAAGGCATGTTATGCAGAGTTGCAGTTACCCTCTCCTGCCCCTGTGAATCTTTAAGCCAGGTGCTGTTTTGTGTCACCAGGAAACAAGCCTATCTTAGTGACCCCAGAGTTGTTTGTACTCCAAGTAACATCTCTCTGCCAAACAGCAGCTGCTCAAACTCACTCCTGAAGTCACAGATTGCTGCATTTCAGTGAGCAGTCATCCCAGGTCTGTGCTTCAGAAAGTTGCTCTACTCTGCTGATTGTTATCTGAGAAATAGGAAGCATTTCTTTGGTGTTCTTATTTGCTTTTAGGACATGGTCTTTATCTTTTGTTTGCACACCTCCAAGTGATGCTGTCAAAATTATGGACAGCTTGGTTGTATGTTAATGAAATTTGCACTTAGCCTCATCCTCCTGATCCAAGGATCTTCAATAAGGTAAGAGCAGTGTTCAGTGAATTTTGAGAGGAAAGCTTTCTGAGGTTAGAAAGAGCCTATAACAATGCCTTAAACACTTTCTAGTCACTGGACACCTAACTGTAGTAAAAAGCTGATTTTTTTTTTTTTTTTACCAGTGACCCCATAAAGCAGTCAAGGAGATACTGAAAATGTTTTATTTTATAGATGATAAAAAACTTTGCCCATAGCTACTTCACAGTCTTAAAAATCGTTCTTTTTCCTATAGATAAGGAATCTTATATTCACATTCCCTCAGATATGATTGTGGAGTTTTCCAGAAGTCTTTTAAAACTTTGATTACTAAAAGCAGTTGTTTAGAAGGTGTTTTTTAAGGATATCAATGGTGACTACAAAGCTCCAAGGAGGATAGGATAAAATAAGAGACTTGTGTGGGTTGGCTGATTTAAAATACTTTGCTCAGCATTTTAAGTATGTGGCTTGCTGGCAATCCATTTTATAGAGCCCTTCCTTGCTTCCCAGAAGCTCTAAATTTAGGAATGCAGTTAATGTGAAATTAAGAGCTGTCCGTGCTTAACACACAGCTAACTATGGAGAAAACCCAAGGAGTAGCAGTTGAGCTGGAAGAGACCAGAATAAATATAAACTGAGTGTGATGTGCATCTGCCAAACATGGTGGGTGAATCTTCAGGGTACAGTTTCATGCTTCACTTGACACCATCTAGGTCTATGGCAGTGCTGAAAAGCTTTTTGCTTTTCAGCAAAATAATAAGGCTTTGCTCTTTGGATCAGATCATGAGTTTATCCACTCAAAACAGTTCTGGTTAGCTTGAATGTTTTTTCTGCTGGTTTGTCTTGTCTGACTTGGTCAATGCAGTCTGTACCAGAAAGGTGCTGGGGAAGAGTGTGGTGTATCCTGGAAGTACTAGGGAACTGCTGGACTGGCTGACTGTGCACCTGCAGTGTATTTCTGTATTTAGCAGGAGTCTGGAGGGAGCCGTGTGTTCATGTGCATCTGAGCTGTGGCTTTTCTGCATGGGCAGCTGGAGAGGGCAGAGAGCACTGCAGAGTTCCCAGCCAGCTGCCCGGCCTTCACCCTGCTCTGAGTCACCGCCCAGAGTGAGTGAGGCGACAGAAGGCCGGGAAGGAGGGAATGCCCTTTGGAGCTGGGGCCAGCCTGGGTGAGGGTGGGTGTCAGTCTCTGCTCTGCAGCAGGTGAGGCATGCTTGAGTATGTCCTGATTTGCCAGCAGTGCAAGTGGGCAGCAGCTCACAGTGGTGAGCGAAGGCAGCTTCCGACTCACCTTGTTTCACCAAGTCCCAAGGCGTGCAGAGGTCTGATTGCAGTTCATACCAGTGATATTCCTACATAAACACTTACAAATTCTGGCTAAAGCTAGGCTTTTATCCCTTATCCACTGGTACTAGTTTCCTCAGTATGTATTTGCAGAAATTGGTCTGTGCAAATGACAGTGTCCAAAGCAGATCATTGGGTGAAGTGGATGGAGACCTCTCAGAGGCGGTCACCCACTGCAACACAGAGGAAACTTCAGGAGTTGTAATAATTGACAAAAGATGTCTCATCTCTTCAGAAGGTCTTTCCCCCATTCCACAAGGGAGGAGCAAAAGCAATTGCAATTAATTAGGCTAATTATTGCTACTCATCAGTGAAGCTGATATATGTAAGCAGTGAGCTGATCCTCCCTCCAGTGTACAAAGTCTAATAGTTCATTTCCTTCATCTGTCTGTCACCTGTAGTGAATTGATGTGCATTTTCACCCTTGCAGAGGAAAAGGTTTTCCTGACAGCAGTCTGTGCCATGTGAGAGAGATGCAGGAGATTTGCTTGATTCTCCTTGTTGTAAGGGTTTTAAGTTTTAGTGTGGACCAAGTCTTTGTGAGTTGGGTAGGAATTTCTGAGTATTAATCCTGACTGCATCTGAGTAGTACTAGCCACATTATAGATCCACTGGAGAGATTTGTATTTCTGTTAGTGTGTGTAAATTAGTTTGAGAAGAAAAATATACACTGATTTTCATTTTTGGGGGAGTGGGGCAATAGAGATGAACCAGAAGAACAGCTTGAAGGCTGTATGTTTAGTTGTATTTCAGCTGACCCTAAAAAAAGCACCCAGTTGTGTTGGTTTTCCTATTTGAAACAAAACCATATAACAACAGCCCTCAAACCCCTGATTCAAACTCCCAGCTATGTTTTGCTGGTCAGAGTTTTAGGAATTCACTAGGGTCATAGAAAATATTGTTCTGTTTTGTGGAGGGATATTTTTTCTTTTTATATAGGAAAAAGGAGGATACAACCCCCATGACTCTTAACTGGGTTGCAATGTCTCCAGTAGTTCAATTTGGCAAGATGACAAAACCAGTGCAGAATTTAAAAGGTAATTAATGCTTTTGAGAAAAAAGATTTTTAAATGCCATGGTGATGAATCAATTTTTTTTAATTGAACTTTTTTTCAAGAAAAAGAGTTGCAGATCAGGTACTCATGTTCAGGTCTGCCCTCTTGTGATGTGAGTGTACTAAATGGCAGATGGGAATGTTGATGATTCATGGAATATATTTGTGTGTCAACACTACCTCACCAGAAAACAGCTTACCCAGAGGGATATGGAACTTAAAATTTGTTTTCAGTGAAGCCTGCTCTGTAGTACAAATACAGTGAGCTCTTGCTGTGAGAAGACAGATGGGAGAGCCCTCTGTGATGCCTGTCTAATCACCTGAGAGGTGCCTTTCTGCTGCTCTTTGTGCTCTCTGGGTACTGCTCTTGCAGTCGTGGCTAATAACAGCACCTACAGGCTGTGCTGGTTTTGTGCATCCACTGCCAAGTCAGCCCCTGCTTACCTGTGATGTGGTTTTTCTGACTTGTGAGTTCTCACCTGTGTGTGACCACTTATCTCCTCCTGGCAGCAATGACAATATTCTCTGCTATGAAAAACTGCTGGGAGCTTGACATCCTCTTCCTGCTGCAAATCTTTGACCACTTCCAGCAGCTCCAAGGCAGCCCAGGGAGAAGTTGGCATTGACCACCTCAAATACTCTGCTGTGCAATCTGAATAAATTTGAAAAATGCCACTTTTAATCTCTTGAGCTCTTACTTTCAGCTGCTTCTCTGCAATCATGATAGCCATAAATCATGTTTAGCCTAATCTCATTCCTCATTTTTATTTTTAGTATGACTCCAGGAAGTGTGACTTTAAAAAATTATTTTAAAAAGAGCCAAATGCTCAGTAAAATCTGTCCTTCCAAAAAAAAAAAAATTAAAAAAATCTGTCCTTCCAACAGTATCATTAGGCAATTCAATTAGTTTTGGTTTGACCTTTAGATGCCCAGTCTTGCTGGGCTGTGCCTGACATTTTGCCATTCAAGGAGTAAAGGATTATCAGCACAGGAATTTAACAGTAGTTTTACAAGCCAAGTGGCTGCCACTCCATCCTGGGTGGGACTTGGGCAGCACTTGCGTGACTTTGCAGTCGACAAAAGTTGATTGCAAATTAGCAATTAAAAATTTTATCACTGTTATTATCACCTGTTTTATTTCCTCATCTCCTCCCTTTAGAAGAGATAAAAAACCCCAGCATTCTTGTGCTCACAGAAATGATAATGAGTAATAACGTTATTTACTTAGAACACTGGAGTATGGAAATACTGAGATCACATGTGAACAAAAACATAACTCATTTTGTCCTTTATCTTTCCTTCAGGAAGACTTTGACCTGTAAGTTGTAAAGAAGCTGGAGTGGAGCCTGGGTCAGTCCCAGCAGTTCAGCTGTTGGAGCAGTGATTCATTTGTACCCATGCTTAGTTCCAGCTGTGGTGCTGATAATGAAAAGCTGACAGCTCAAGGGCAGGGGTGGAAAGGACTTTGTCCAGCAAGAGAGCAGCAATCTACAGCTGTGCTGCCTGAGATATAATTTGTTCACCAGTGATTTGATTACTCAACAGTCTACATGGATTCACAAGCCATTCACAGGACTTGAATTTCTAAACAGAATGTAGACAAAAGTTGCCTTTAATGTAGGACAAATCCCTGTAACGCACTAGTAGGGCTGACACAGGTGACAGGATCTCTGCCATAGCTCTGTGTTGGGCTGCTGTTAAAATGAGGTGCATAATTCATGCTCAGCACAGGCAGTTGAGACCATGACTCATTTGTGCCTCTCTAAAATATTAAACTTCCAGGCCACTTCAATTACAAGCCTGGCAAGACATACAACCTGATACAGTAAAATATTTATCTGTGTTACCCAGGTAATGGCAAAAGAATCCAGTCATTACAAAGAATGCTACTTGTGATTAATTATTTAATTAGTTTCTTTAATCATTTTGGCTGGCTAGGAGTAAAAAGAGCTGCAGTTGCATGGACATTTCACTTACTAAAGTATTTTGGAGATGCACGAAAGCTTTGCATCTTCAGGAATATAAGCCTTTAAAGTATTTGTGCATGTGTAAGCAACTGTTAGTCTGAAGCAGGGTGGAAGTTAAAAAGAAACTGGACAAACTTAAACTTCTGTAACAGCAAAGATTAAAGATGAATTCTAAAAGAGAATCTGAAAAAGATCTCGAGGTATTTGAGTTTGAGGAGGGAGAAATACTAACAGTGCATTTAATCAATGCACTCAAATAGCACATGTTAAGTAATGAAGCTCTACTGATTAAAGATTAATTTAAACGTTCTTGATGATTAGGTGTAATGTAACAGAATTAGTGCTTCCAAATTGCTAAAATGAGAATCTGGTCCATGAGCTTTCTTTTTATTCTAGATGGTAGCAAAAGCTAGATTTCACATGCATTGTATCACAGGTCCAAAATTCAATTTTTTTATGTTTCTGTAGGCAGCTCTGTATGCAGACAACAGATGTACTTAGCAGTGGACTTTGCCTGGAACTGAATGCATGCAAATGGCTCTATATGTGAAACTCTAGAATGCACTGAAAAATCTGAGTATTCCAGCTCACGTTTCCCTGCATAATGAAGTCACTGACTAGCATGATCAGATTATAAAAAGTCATCTTTGGTGTTTATATAATACCTAGGTTCAGCTGAACTATTTTTAATCAGGAATTCAATTGTTTATCTTGTATGTTCTTTTATATCCTTTCATCCTGCATTTGCATACATTGTGATGACCTTTTGTGGAAACCCTGCAGGATTTTTATAACAGTTCAGCTGAAATTCAGTGTGAACTTAATCAGCTGTTACAGGCTGGGTAGGATCTCAGAAACCCAGTTCACAGAGTGAAGAGCTTCTGTGAACAAGGGTACATAGAGTTTTTCTGTGATACTCATTGCTTTTCTACTGGATCAGAATGTTAATCCATTTATTCTGTAAGGATATTTCATTTTTCATCTGTTTTTAAAGATAGTGTAGGGTCTTGGCAACTGCTGATCTCCGAGCTGCAGCATTGCAAGACTAAAATTGCAAGTCAATGTTTTTATCTTTTTGTTTTGAACATAAAGTCAAGTAGTATTTTCTAAGGCCTCTGCCAAATACTGGTGAAGAGTGACTGCCCCTAGGTGTGTTGGTTACAGCAGTGGTTTGCAAATCTTCCTGGCATTCTGCAATGATTAAGGCTTCTGCAGAGTGTTTTACACAGTGTATTGGAGCAAGCTTGATCAACTTTTTCCCCTACAATCTATTGCCTTTATTCTGCAAATTCACAAGTGGATTCTACTCGGTTGTGTCTTCACTCAGCTGCTAGCTTACACTTTTTCATCCATCTCCTCAAGACATAATCCACAGCTTCTAACAGGTCATCCTGCACAGCAGTGCTTGCACCCAGTCCTTCCAAATGCACCCAGTGATTCTTTCTGTAACTCCCTGAAGTTACCTTTGCAAAAGCTGTGATGCTTGAGTTTCTGTCAGAGAGGAGGAGGAGCAGAACGAGCTGGGCAGTGCTGGGCATGTGTGTGCTGGGACAGCAGTACACATCACCCTGGCTGCTTTACAGTCAGTGGCAGCCTCTGCCTGACCGCGTGTCAGAGCTGCTCCCTTCCTTGCTCACCTTTCACAGGGAAAACTTAATGCCCAGGAGCAAGTGTCTGGCAGCACAATGAATGGCAGAGATTCCTCACCTGGAGTGTGAGCCTTTCTGCTGTAGATTTGGACACGTGTAATTAATGTTTGCTCCCAGTCCTAGATGCTGCTGCTGTTTTCTAGGAGAAGGAGCCCAGGGAATGTTTTTGTGCACTCATCTAACGACTGATGTTGGTTTAGGTTTGGGGTTGGTTGGCTGGGGGTGTTGTTTGTTTGGTTTTTTATGTGTACCACATCCTTAGGGGAGAGATGATCAATATTTAAGGAATGTAACAACTCCTATACTACCTCCACTTGGAGACAGAAGTTACCACAATAAGAGTGTGTGTTGTAGGGAGTGGAATGTGCAATATAATTTACATAGTCCAAATTACTGGCCTCCACCCCAGTTTGAGACAGCAATAGCTGGTGTGGAACAAGGAGGTGTCAAGCCTCTGTTTCCATTCCTCCCTGCCTTCAGGAAAATAAAGAGCTTATCACTGGGCATGGTAGATACTCCTGGACATGTCTGAGACATTGCCCTGGCCCGGGCTGCTCCCTGCTAGGTTGTCTGCTGGTAATCTTGGCACCAAGATAGTCTGGAATTCAAGTACCACCCCATGGTATGTCCTATTCACCAGTCAAGCCTGAGAAGCCTTACTAACAAACTGTCACAAAGGCAACATAATTTGTTCTTCAACTGTTGTTTATTTTTCTGTTCATCTTTGGTAGATTTGCCTTGGTAAGAATTGAACTCAGTCATCACTAAGCATTAACAGTGGAAAAGAGGATGCAAGGCTGCAAATTCCTTGGCATAGACAAGTACGGAGAACATTAAATAGTAGGTTAAGTACTCAAGCCTACACTCTGCTGTATCGAGCTCTTTCTGCAGCATATCACTGCTTTGATCCATACTTACAGTTTGCCAATCAAGGCACATTTTATGACAAGATAACATTTTACTTACTTTTTCACGTTTTTGCTCTGAGTAGGACTTTCTGCTTCTCTGTAAAAGGTTTGAATTAATGTCTTCTCTTTAGACAGATGCTGCCATTTAGAAGTGTTATCTGAAAGACATGCAATTAATTCTTGACCTCAATTAACTCAGTACACCATACTCATAGCTGAGTGTGATAAGCAGTTATGGTTCTATGATACTGAATTTGCTGTGATGTATCATTCTGCATTAACACAAGGCATATCTTGTTTGATAATTTTTCAGAACCTCAACACATCAGCCTGTTCTGTCTTCTCCTTCCTCCCCCCTTCCAAAACTTACAGTGGCTTCCACTGATGTCTCAGTCTTGACAATTTTAAGTAGAAGCAAGTGGAAAGACCTGAGTTCTACCAATAATGAGACTTCATTTATCAATCTCACAACTGCATTTAATGCCATTTTTAACCCCCAAAACTGGGGATGGATCCTGACCTGAACAACATGGTGAGTGTCCTGCTCAGAGCCTCCAGCTTCTATTGGAAACTTTGTGGCTGTAGAGCAAGGAGGTGACACTGGGACTAGAGAAACTTGCATTTGAGACAGTGTGAAATGAGACACAAAACACTGGTAGGTTGATCAGCCTCAGCCTGGCCACATTGGATCGACAAGGGTGTGTAGGGCTCCAGAGGAGCTCAGTGGAACTCAGACTACTGACACTTCTGTATGGAGAAAAAGGGGTAAGAGTCGAGCAGATGATTGAAAGGGTTTTTATTTCCTACTTGCATCACTTCTGTTTGACAAAGGGAGTTTCTGTTATGCTTTTAATTTCTTCAATTTTTTTTTCCTAAATATTACAAAAATAGTATTACAGTTGTATCTATCATTAGGAAACCGTATGATTTTGAAACCTTACTTTAGTTTCTTTGTTTCTTTTTGTTACAAGACTTAGGCTGAACAAATCAAACTGTGTAATCCCTTGTGGATTCATCCATGCCATTAGGATTGCTTTTCTTAGCCACAGTTAACAGTGGTGTAATGGGTTTTACAACATTTTATTAAGTTGAAATGCATCAATAGCACTAATGATAAACAATTGTGGTATTTCAGGAAGAACAATTTCCAGCTCTTACTGCACATGGCAACCTATGGAGCTTTTGGGCAGCACTTGACTGTGTGGCATGAAAATAGGAAGTGATTGCCCCTTACAAACATGTTAGTGGTGTGGCACAGACTTAAGGAAACCAGTCTTGGATTTCTGTGGTAAAAAATACATAACAGCATTACTATCATCTAGATGAAATCTCTTTGACTGATGAGTGTTGCCTGAGTTTGTGCTGTTGGCTGGTGTAAATCAGGATAAAGTGGTTTGGACTGGCTGTGGGGAGGACAGGAATGGGCTTTATTGTTGATGCCAATCATAGGACAGGGCGTGGTGCCTCCTCCCTTCCTCTCCTTCTGAGCACATTGGGCCTGCCCTGGCTTAGGATGATAAACTTAATACAAAACTACAGATAAGATGTGTAAGGGTTTTTTGGAATTCTACTTTCTCCTGCATCTATAGAAAAAAGAAGGCTTCAGTTAAGACCTAATTGTGGCCTTGCACTACCTGAAGGGAGCCTACGAGAAAGATGGAGAGGGACTTTTTACAAGGGCACGTAGTGATAGAACGAGGGGGAATGGATTCAAACTAAAGAGAGTAGGTTCAGATTAGATATTAGGAGGAAATTCTTTCCTGTGAGGGTCGTGAGGCACTGGCACAGGTTTCCCAGAGAAGCTGTGGATGCCCCATCCCTGGAAGTGTTCAAGGCCAGGTTGGATGGGGCTTTGAGCAACATGGTCTAGTGGAAGGTGCACAGAGCAGAGGGGATGGACTAAATGGTCTTTAAGGTCCCTTTCACTCAAAGCCATTCTGTGATTCTATAACCTTTCCCTGTAGGAAAGAAAAAAAACAAAACCAAAACAGGATACCTTTTAATGCCGAACTGATAGTGTTGTCTACGTTAATTAATGATTACTCATTAACCAGTGCCAACAGTATCTTTAACTGATGTTTTCCCAAAGAAATTATTAATTGCTGCTAACAGTGGACATCAGTATTCTACATTCAGCAGAAAGACTGCAGCTGTGTTTTTCAGGCAGGTAGCAAGGCTGCAGGGGATGTGGGTAGCTTGAATGCAAATTATGGTGTGACTTCTCCTTTTGGATTTCCTTGAGCTTGTGCAAAAACTGTATAAGCAGCTTGCAATGTGGATGTGTTCATGACCTTCTTTGGGTATCCAAGTTAAACATAGTCTTGAGGAAGCTCAGCAAAACAGTTGCAAAGCTGCATATGGCATCATAAGACAAGGATGCTGTGCTTAACTGGGGGAGGGAAGATGAGTATTTTAACAGATCTGTCCTATCAGATTTCAGTGATGGTATTTATTTTACAATGCTGGCTAGCTGGAAATGTACAGTGGACCTTGGATCAGACCTGATTAGTTTCTCCCCAGGTCTTCAGTCAGCTCAAATATGATGGATCTTTGCACTTTGACCAGTGCTGTTTGAAATCACTGGAATTCAGCACATGGACAAATAGACTCCCCCACAAAGGCAGCTGTCATTGTTACATTGGACTCTTTACCTTCTTTTTCAACTTGAAAATCACCACTTTCCTGAAACATCAATATTAATTTTAGATTGTAACGATATAGAATTCAACAAACATAAGAAGAATAAAGTAGTGTGAATAACTCTTTTATTTTGTAACAAGCTGTTCACTAGGGATTGAAGTGTGATAATCACATTTAATAACAGTGATAAGTATTTGTTTAGTTCTCTTGTATTTATGGTTTGGTCTACAAACACTGACTTGGTGTTAAGAGTTTACCAAAACCCAAGTAGGTCAGTCTGGTAAATGCTGACTTGAAGTGAACTTGAGTGAAAATAAGAGCTTCATCTGATCTTTATGAAACATATGAACTTTACGATCAGGAACATACACTGTAGTGCTTAGTTTGCCAGTACAGATGGAGAAAAAAATATTAAGAGATTAATTCAGGGCCGTCAATTTCCTGGTTTTTCTATATATATATATATTTTATTTTTTTTTTTTTTTAAATGGCTAATCACAAAACAGTGTGATAACTAGAAAATGTTAGGAGTCCCATCTGCCTAAAGATGGGCTGGCTTCATCTCTGTGTTTGTACCATGTTTCCTTATACAAACTTAATGGGCTTACAAAAAAATCTTGCAAAGTGCAAGCTTATATATAATCAGCATGTTATCATTGCCTGAAGTAGTAAGATTCTGTAGATGGGATTGAATTAAATCAATGTTATGGATAAAAGATTTCATAACCAAGCAAACAAAGAGGTTAAACATTAATTAGCTGGAGTAACTCTAGAGCTCCTTTCTTTCAAAAATGCCAACAAACCAACACAAAACAAGATGCCACAAAAATCAAAAGCAAACCCTCAGCTCAAACTTACCTTGGTGACAGTAGTATCAATGGGGTGAAGAAAACACCCATGGAACTGAGATGAGGACCCAGCTTTGTTGTGCTCTCTGTAAGCTGCCCATTGGCTGACACACGGAGTATGGCAGAAGCACATTCCAAACAGCAGCAAAGGGAAGTGTTGCTCACTGACCGCCTGGTTGCATTGTGCTGTATCTGTTACCCATCTTTAATGAGAGGCCTCTCTCAAAGTCTTCACTCTTGCTTTAATGTGAAATCAGACACCTCAAAACACCTGAATTATTCAGCTCACAATTACAGGCGTTGGTATGGAGACTTTATTATGGTATGAAAAGGCATTGTAATAGCAGGAACAACCTCTCTGGTTTTTAAGATTATATTGATTTGGCCAACTGTGAAATACATTGAGTAACCTTACCAGGTCTGCATATGAGTTACAGAACATGTAGCTGCAACAGGAGGCCTTATATTCTTCATATGCTGGACCAAGAGTAACCCAAAAAATTATAAATATGGTGTGTATGTCTTATGTAAAACAGATTGAAGTGGAAAATCCAAGAGTGGCATTGTGCGAAGGTTAATGAGCTCTGCCTAAGTGGAAAATTATAAAATTTGCATAGAGCTGGTAGAAGAAAGGGAGCAATGACTACACCTGCCTCACCTTCTGCTAGTCTTGACTAGCTGGGAAGTTGTTCAAATGGGATATATTCTGGGTTTTTCCTGTCTTACAAATGGTGAAGGTCATGAACAAGATGACTGCACTGTTCTTAACCAGCTCCAAAATTCCTTGATTTGCTCCTGTTATGCTGTAGAAAGAATAAGTACATTCAGATACTAATGTACCCAAATTCTTTTGGGAGATCAAGATAGCCTTCACTGAATCATCATATGGCTTTGTCCCCCTCTGTAGCTTATGCTTAGAGTGTCTTTAGATTCTTTGTGGTGGAAGTAGTACAGATGCTGGTTATCACACACAAAGGAAATAAATGCATCCAAAACCAGTTAAAAACAAGCCTTGACAAATTCTAGATAACAGAGTACTTCTAAATATTAGAACATAATCTACACCTGAAAAAGTTTATGAGCTATCACTTTTTATGTGTCCATAGCCAGTAAATCTATTTTGACACCACCTTGGACATAGCAAACAGTTGGAAAGCACATGATAAATAAAAATTAGGTATTAAATGGGACAAAAATACCTTCCCATAGAGAAGCCCAACTATGCTGGCCAATTAAATAGAGCAGCAGCAATCCAGCAGATGAGCTCCATCTGAAATGCAGAACAGGGAGGATGCAATATACGTTCTCAACAATCTCTCTATAGAAAGACCCAGGTTGATGCAGGACTTAGTAGATGGAGTGATGGGACCACAGCCAGCCCCAGCATTAGACATAAGCAGTCTTCTCTCTTCCCCAGTATTTTTGTATGCTGATATTTTTATATCCTGATTTTGTGTAGCTCTGTCTTCCATGTTGCACAGCCTCCTTGGCTTGGTTTGCTCTGAGAACACCACAGAAACTGTGTGACAAACTTTATTTTTTACTTTATGTTGGACAGGACTTCAAGCATTGCACTGGAGTTGCCTCAGTGGAGCCAGAGTTTCTTCTTCTTTCTGTGCCTAACTGTACAAAATTCCCTTGGGCAAAATTACAAATGCAATAATGCCTGGTTATAAAATGTTTACTTGTTCTCATTTAGGCTTACAAAAATTTTGGAATGAAATATGAACTTAAAGAGCTATGTAACAATCCAACTTGCATCATATTTAATGATTCCTGGTTAAAAAAAAAAAAACAAACAGCCAAACAAACAACAACCAAAACCCATTTTAGGTCAAATGCTGCTACTTCAATGCTACTTTTTTATTCACTCAGGAAAAAAATGCATTTTATTTAGTCTTTCTTACACTAGTGATAAAAAAATGGCCCTAAAACAACTCAAGACGTTAACTTGGCATCCTGCAGCCTTGTTAAACAAGCACTGTCTAAGATCTGATGTCAACTGAAGCTAGTAGAAGGGAGAAGAAAAGTGTGCATTTATCACGAGCCTGAAAGTTTTGGTCATGCCTGTGATGTTTCCTCTGAGGCCTATAATTTTTTTAACATGAAAAAATTTAGCCTTTCATCCAAGGGTTTAAATATTAGAGAAAATGAGTAAAAATGACAACTCTGTATGCTAGAGCCAAGGGAACTGGTAAGGCTGCAGCTGGCTCATCTTCATGAAAGGATCTGGAGGTGCAAGCAAGGGAAGAAAACTTGTCAGGGGGCTGAGATTCAGTTACAGCCTTTTTACATAAATTCAGGAATGTGACAAGTGTTAAAGTCAATGCCACAATTTACTTCCTTTTGAACTGCTGCTTCATGTTACCCTGAAATGTCCTTAAAAGAATTAAAGTGCAAACAAAAGCATCTTTGACCAAAAGGTCAAATAGACTGATAACATTTATGACCTGGAAAGAAATTACAAAAGGCAAGTGGCCTGGGTTTTATGTTTTGTGTGTGATAAATGAAGGCGGGCCTTCAAAAGGAACTCCTGTGTCTGAAAGATTACTGAAAATAGATCTTTTAAAAAGCATGTCTGCTGTTGGATGACTACAGGAAAGAGCATGGGATCAGCTTGCCACTGAAGTTCAAGGGACTTGGACAAGCATGGTTCCTCCTGAGGTGCAGCTGGTGGAGATGGAGTAACTGATACTGGCCTTTAAATTTAAGAATCTACTTGGAGAATGGAAGTGATTTTGCCTTTCTTACAGAGGTTGCAGTAGAAGCTACTGTTATGGAGTATTTTGGAAGGTTTAACTGTTGTAATGAAAATGTTAAATGTTTTGAAGACAGTAATGCAAAAATGCTTCACACTGGGGTATTTAATACTGCAAAGCAGCTCAAAATTGAAGGTTAAATGTAATTTAATTTTTTTCCATATCCTAAAACTTCCTCCCTTTTGTGTTTTGGTGTGGGTTTATCTTTTTTTCCCCTTTGTTCATTGCAGATTATAGAAAACATAGGTTCTTGATGCTTCTTTAAATTGTGACTTTTCCAAATCTAATGCTAACTACTTAATTCACTTGAGATGCTTTCTGTATTTATGTTCCCCTGAGTATATTCCCCATTTTATATTATGCATCTTTCAACAGCCTGTGCTCTGCATGTTTCCACCTCTGTAGTTCCTCATGGCAGTTTAGTCTCCCATGTTTTCTATCATGCTCTTTTTAAAAAAATAAAATGTTATATAAATTTTGTTTTTAAAAGTAGCCAGTTGTTTTTTCTGAGAGGTTGGACGCAGTAGTTGTTTTCTGCTCTAGAAAGAAATTCCCAAGATTTCTCAGAAAATTTGTTTTCTTGTCCTTGCTCCCTGTATGACAGAGATTATGATTTGTAAAAGGCCATTTTGTTTTTATTGTTGTCAGCACATGAGTGCATCCTCCTAACCCTTTTTGCTCCAACCATATGGCATCTGCAGCTTCAGTTTGCTGCAAGGAAAGCAAGCGGAGAGAGCTGATTGAATCTGGTTGTGACAAGTGAGCAGCTTTTGATTTGCCAATCTTTGACCCAGACTGAGGTTCAAAAGCATTCCAAAACTTGCTGTTTGCTAACTCCAGAAACTAATCCTTCAGCTAGCTGGCCTTTGCAGCTCCAAGCCTGGATTCCATTATGGCTGTGACTCCTGGACTGCTTGGATGGCCACGCTGCCACCTCCTCCTCACAGCTCCGCTCACAGGCAGCTCTAGGGCTACAGCCAAGCTGGGATGCAAGGATGTGCCACTGAAGGGCAGAGCATGACAGTCACAGCAGCTCAATCACTTCTGGAAGTGCACCCACACGTGAGAAATGTCACCTTCAAAAGGCTTCCGAGGAGTTTGTGACTGACACCTGACTGGAATCGTGCAGCCAGAGCCAGTGTTCAGTCCAGCCTATGCAGTGACCTGTGTACTCCTCAGAATAACTTGGTAAAGCAGACAAATATAACAGATGTTTGTTTATTACTATGTCACATTCACACCTCTGACATGTTTTCTCTTCTTACTGGCAGGAATAAGCCCAACCTTCTTCTGTGTTTTTGGTCTGTGGGTTTTTATGAAGGTAAGTGGGAGACAACTCCAATATTTATTTATCTGCTCCAGCAACCATTGACATTGGTTAATGACCTAATTTTACCAATGTTCATACCCACAGCTACCAGTTAATAAGCACATTAAAATGTATTTTTACAATTATCAATAGTAACAGCCCTGTCAGTATTTCTGTGAGGCTGAAAAGAGGAAGTTATAGGGGGGGTATTCAGTAAAAAAACATGTAAACTTTAGAGAAATTATTAAAAAGGCCATAAAGTGAGAGCTGCTTATTATTTTGCCCTTTTTTGCATTTATAGTAGTAAAAAGACAAAGTATATATAATGAAAGCTCATGAAGCTGAGAGATTGACAAATGGCTTCCAGAAAATGGAATTTATTTTTCTTAAAATCGAAACCAAAAATAACTTCTGATATTTCTGGGCCTCAGAGTTATTGACCTAATAAAAAATTGCTGCTTTGTCTTGTATCCTTTCTGTTTGCAGTAATGGCACACGTGTAACTTTGTACTAGAAAGGATTCTTCAGAGGCTCAGACCGGGTGGCACAGCTGGCTTCCCAAGAGCAGTGGGGTTATTTCATTGTGCACACTTCCTAGGACCTGGTTTGTCCATGGGAAGGCCAGGAAATGAGGAATAGGGGTGGGTCTTTGCTACGAGCTCATTCAGCAGAATGCTAAACCACAGCTTCCTAAGCTCTAAGGCAGTCACTGACAAAGAATGAATGCTTTGTATGGCTGCTTCCCCATGTGCAATTCCTTTCTGCAGGATAAATTGCCTGATTCATTGCTTGTCTAACATCATTTCTGCAGCCCCTCATTGGATGCACCAGGTTTCAGAACAGTGTCCAAACTGTGCAGTGTGAATAAAATTAAGATAATAAATTTTTAGAAAAAGTATGATAAATATTTTTAGTCTTGGAATTATACATAAAACAAGCTTCATTTTGCTGTTGGATGTAAAAAAATGAAAGTGTATCCTTAACAATGGCCTAAAAATTGTCCTTTTTCTACCTGAGAATTTTGGAGAAAAATTTTGCTGAGAATAACTTCAAGTGTATACCCAGAGTTTTTTGTATGACAAATATGGAAAAAAACCTCCAAAACAACATAAAACTCAAGTTCTACTGATGCTGGTAGCACTTCAGAACAGCTCAAGCTGACTGCATAATGATTACTGAGCACAACTGTTAGGTTTAACCTAGGAATAAAAATAACACAGGCAAAAAAAGCCCAGACTTGGAAACACTTATGCAAGATGTGTGCTTTTTGTCAAAAAGGTCAGAAGTTTACTGTTGTTTTGTTTTGCTCAAATAGAATATGATGGTATTATTTAGTTGTTTGCATTTTTAAGTTCTCAAATTAAATTTATCTGCAATAACAACTTTGTTTGCTTCCTGGAATAGAGGTTGGGATTTAATTTTGTTGATGGTACAGTCATTGCTGAAGCCTCATTGTCTAGGAAACGGTAGACTAGCTTTACACATGGCATGGTTAGTATGTGAAACCGATATGTTTTTCAGTCCACGTATTACAATTTGAACTTTTTTTTCCCTTTTTTCAGCACAAAAAACTTTCTAGCACATCTCCTTGTTAAGGTGGTTTCAGCTGCTACTCTCCCTTAAGAACGCAAGCAGAGTTAAAATCACTTGCAAAGCCATTCTGCTCAGTGTAAGTGTTTTAACGGTTCAAGAAAGCAGAGGGAACAGCCTGGTCAGGCCAGAGGGAGTTGATGGAAGTCTGGCAGCACTCTTCCATGGACTCTTCAGGGTTATAGAGAGGACAGGAGCAGACCTGTGTCTGACAGGCACAGCGAACAGATAAGAGGCAACAGTCACGTATCGCCACAAGGGATGATGCAGTTACAGAGAAGGCAAAAAATCCTCACCCTGGAGTGATTTTGTAAAGGTGCAGGTTCTCTGGATGGGGCTGTCAAATCTCTGCCCTCAGCTGCTTCTGTGCTGGCATCAGGTGCACCTGCAGGTTGGAGACCATCACAGAGTTGGTTTGGAGGTACATGATGTTTGTGGCTCTGCTGGGGAGGGATGAGAGAGAGGGAAGACTGGAGAAGTTGATCTATAAAAAGCACGCACAAGGGACTTAGGACTACAAGGAGAAGACAAAATGCACTGTTGCTGTCTGGGCCCAAAGGGTCTTTCTGGTGGTGCTGAGGGAACCTGTGACAGCATCCTCCTCTACCTTCCCCGATTGCCCAACTTTAACCAAAAAACAAGGGCGAGGGGCAGTCGTATGGCCGAGCCATGCTGCTCCCTGGTCACAGCACCACAGTTACACGGGATGCACAGGATTGCTTATCCAATTCAACTCCCTGCCCTGCACAGGACACCCCCAGGAGTCACACCACGTGCCTGGGAGTGCTGTCCAAACTCTGCTTGAGCTCTGCCAGGCTTGGTGCTGTGACCACTGCCGGGGAGCCACCTCCAGTGCCCAAACCACCTTGTGCTAACATCCATCTTAAACCTCCCCTAACACAGCTTCAGGCCGTGCCCGGCTCGACCCGGTGTCGCCCCGCCCGGCTCCGGGACGGGCGCAGGGGCAGCCCCTGCCTGTGCCCCCTCCGCGGAGCGCGGGTGTCCGCGGGCCGGCCCGGGATGCGCTGCGGCATCCGTCCCAGCGTCTGTCTGTCTGTCTGTCCGTGTAAGTGAGGGAGAGCGGGAGGGCCGGGGGGCTGCGCGCTGCCCGGCGGGGGCGGCGCTCGCCGCAGCGCCGAGGCGGCGGCGGTGCCGAGGTACGAACCCCCGCCCCCGGCAGGTGCAGGGTCCTCCCCCCGCCCGCGGCACCGCCTGCCCTTGCGGGTCCGGGGCTCGGCGCGGTCCCGCCCGCGGAGCTCCGAGCCGAGCCGGCAGGGAGGGGAAGGGTAAGCGAGGGGAGGGGAAGGGAAGGGAAAGCGAAGCGAAGCGTGCCAGGCCCGGCCGCGGGCGCGGGAGAACCGAGGTGAACCCGCGGTCTGCGCCTGCCCGCCCGGCCCGGCGCTCCCGCCTCCCCCGCGCTCACGCCGCCCGCCCCCCTCTCTCCCTCCGCAGGGAGCCGCAGGGCGAGCAGCGCTGCCGCGGCCGGGCCACCCGGGCTCCTGTCAGCCGCGCCGGGGCGGGGGAGAGGCCGCCGGCACCGCCGTAGCGCCCGCCGCCTTTTCGGGGAGGGGGAGATGGAGGGCGGCCGGGAGCACGCGTGTGTGCCCCGCCGCGAGTGCGGGCTGGGGTCCCCCGGAGGCCGGAGGGTCGCGCCGGAGCCTTCGTGGCCCCGGGGCGGCGGTCGCTGCCTGCCCGGTGCCTCACGGCGGGCTGGGGCTGGGGCTGGGGCCGGGGCCGCGCCGGCGGACATCCCCGCCTCGCCCCCTCGGGGAGCGCTCCCTGTGCCACCTTGGTTTTGGTTCTTGCTGTCCCCGCTCGGGGAGCGCTCCCTGTGCCACCTTGTTCTCCCTCTGCCCGCAGGACGGTCCCGCGCCCTCCGCTGTGAAGAGCATGGCCGTGACTCTGGAGCAGGCCCAGAGAGTGGGCTATACCTGCCTGAAAGCACTCCTCAGGTTCGCTTTTATGGTCGCCAATAACCTGGTTGCTATTCCGTCCTACGTCTTGTATTTAATTGTGCTGCAGCCTCTCCGAATATTGGACAGCAAAAGCTTCTGGTATATCGAAGGAGTGTTATTTAAATGGCTTTTAGCGATGGTGGCTTCCTGGGGCTGGTGGGCAGGATACACAGGTAAGAATGTCTTATTAATTTAAAACATAATAATATGTTGAAAGACTGTTTTCATAAGGGGATGTATAAGGAAATCTACTGCTGAATGTAGTAGATATTCAGGATGTTCTTCTTTCAGTTGTCTTACACAGACGCATTTCTGGGTTGAGATGCTGTGTACTGAAACATTTTTTAAGTCATACCTAGAAACTTTATATGTTTTAAGTGGTTTGCAGTCAGTATTTTGTGCTAGTAAAACGGGAAATATGACTTCTCCTTAGTATCTTGATCATGTTGTTTTAGCATTTCACAAAAAAGATATGTCTCCTCAAAAGAAAGTTGATTTGTACTGTGCGTGTAGCTAGCAGAACTAAACTTTTCTTGTATTAAATGCGTGCATCTCTAAACCATCTCCCCTTAGAAATATCAGGAGACAAGGCTAAGAAGTTTGACACGAAGCTCATGTCAGAAGAGTAGGTCTTCTGTTCCTTGCAACAGGGACTGTCTTTTCTGCCGTCTCAGAACAGAGGGAAGCAGAGGGAACCTCTTTCATTCAAGTAGTGATACGGAATATTTCTCAACCGTATGACTCTTCATTTACTGTTAGCAGAGCTAATTACGGTATCTGTAGGGTTTTTCCCTCTGCATGCTTGCTTTGTGGTTATTACTGAACTTGTTTTTGCTCATTTAGTATTCATAGGCTCTTCAAGGTGATGGACTGAACTGAAATATTAAGGAAGGCTCTGGTCTTGTCCTCAAATGCACTGATTTTCATCCTGGCTACTGCACTTCATGCAAAAAACCAGCCATCAGTTCTTTGTGTGAGCTTTGGAAAGGGAAGAAATGAATCTATTGAGTGCAAAGTATGAGCAGCCCTCCTAAAATTCTTTCCTTCTCTTCTGCCCAGGCTGCATCTGCAGGTCTTGTGTAAACAAGAAAAACAAGGAATGGCAGCAGACAGCTCTGGAGTCTGGTCAGACTCCTGCTTAGTCAGAAAGGCAGTGTTGACCCAGACGGAGTCTTGTTAGGCAACGAGAGCTGACGCCTCTGTGCCAGTGTGGCCTTTGGTACCCTGTCGTGTGCCTTTCCGAGATGCACAAAGTTTCTGTGGATCCTCTAGGTGAGCTTCCCGTTCTTTTTAAGGACATGGTGGCAGCAGCAGCAAGCTGGACTCTGATCTGTCGGGCTAGAGCTGTTGCAGCGTTGCACTGCTTCAAAACTGCCTTGCCTGGTACAGCTCAAGCTTATCCAGAGATGCTGTTTAAAGACCTTTTTATATGTTTGCTCATTAAAAGAAGTCCACATAGTGTTTGCAGTGGCAGGTACACTTGTAAAACTCTGCTTTATGTTGTAAAGAACGAAGGCCTTCCAGAAGGAAGGATTGACTTTCAAGGTGTCTTTGTGTATTATTAATCGGAAATGGGAAAGTTTATGGCCGTAATGGTGATGTTAAAGTCATACAGCTCATGACCCCGAGGATTCATTATGGGTACTGAATGTGCTGGTTAAAATTCATTGTCCCATGACAGTTTTTGAAAGCCATTTCCTCAGGGTAGTTTTACTGCTGACTGCAGAACTGTGTGGTTTCTTTTGCCTATTGCTCGGGAGGTGGTCTTAGCATGATCTGCATATCCTAGAATCTTCCTGAAGCATCTGTTGGTTGGTGTTGCTGATGTACTTGACAATTTGAAGTAATTTGTTTTACAGTCTTGAAATGTCTTAGTATATTTGTTTGAAGTATTTACAAACTGCTATGCAGAAATGTTTTAAGGGATGGTGTACGGGTAAGGAGGCCCTTCTTTTTGCTTTTCACTGTGAAGCATGGCTTTGGGGAGGATTTTGAGTAAATGCTTGTATGAAAGTTCAGTTTAAATGCATTTTATTTGACATGAAGGTATTAGTGTGTTTTATACCGAAATTATATGAATTAGCAAGAACATCTTATTTCCTTGTCCTTTCTTTAACCTCATCAGTGCTCTCTACCACTTGCAGAACAAACCTGGAAAGTGTATCATTCTGGCTTCAACATATGCAGACAGAGTAATCTGTGTGTCTTTTTTCAGATTAATAGATTTCTAAAAATCTGCCACTGGGTCCCCTGTTATTTATACAGTATGACATAACTAACTCAGAACTGAAATACTGCTTTATTAGAGTTGGTGTCCAAGACTTGCAGTGGTACATCTGAAAGAGACATTGCTCCAGAATTCTTCTGTTCTAAATTCCAGAAAACTGAGTCAAAGGTAGGCTTCAGTATGTGCTATCTTTGCAAAAGTAATTGCAAGACAGTAGGTATGCATGGGTTCATTGAAAAGATTAAAGTTTTTTCTTTTGAGTAGCAGAGTAGTTGGTGAAGGTTTTTTTGTTGGTTTGTTTGTCTTTAAGAGGGTAACCAGATACATAAGTTTACTTGTCTTTTAACTGGAGGGAGTGGTCTGCTTCACTTGTGTTGCAAGTATGTTTTAGTTCTTTCATTTTATTTATTTTTTCCCTTTCCAAGACTGGGTCATCTCTTGGGTAAGAAGTGACATAAATAATTTGTCATTAAGGACTTAAAGTCAGCCTGCAAAATAGATTCAGGGCAGACTTTTTTTGCTCCCATAATTTGTGTGTAATGTGTAGGAGAAAAC
Source organism: Passer montanus (assembly GCF_014805655.1). NCBI lineage: Eukaryota > Metazoa > Chordata > Aves > Passeriformes > Passeridae > Passer > Passer montanus. The sequence goes on along the minus strand of NW_024358722.1, from coordinate 12,229,540 downwards.
TCGACACCAAATGAAGAGAATATGGTGAGTGCTAGCTTATCCTTCTGGGCTTTGCTACTGTTGCATAATTGTTAGTATATTTTACTGAATATAGCTGGAAGAGCTGAGGAAAAACTCCTGAATGATGTCTGCCCTTCTCTTCCTCACCCGTCTAAACCTGAGGGGTTTTGTTAGGAACATAGAGGATTTATTACAGAAATTACCTGATCTGTGTCTGTATCAGTAGCTCTAATCTGTGCTTTTGATGAATGTAGGTGTTTCTGTTTGCAGATGCACTTGATATTATGTAAAGAAATAGTATATGACTGGACAACCAAATTAAGGGACTGGGAAGAAAAATTGTAAAGGTCACTGTCCTCTCCCTAATCTTTTTCTTCTTAAGATGCAAGTATGAGAGAGAACTTGTGCATAATTGGTTTACTTTGATTTTTAAAGGGCAGAGTATGATAAATATCTCTGTTGTTCTCTTGAGCTCCACAGAATTTCTTACAAAAATGAAAACTGGGTTTTTTTTATAAAGAGCGTACAGACAGTCTAGCGATGTTATTTTATTTTTATATGATTTCAGAAAGGCCTTCTTATAACTAGAAGGCTTCTAAATCTCCTTTTAGATTCTTCTAAATCTCCTTTTTTAAAGGCTTTTTTAAGTAAATGCATTGCTCTTGGAGGAGCTGTTCAGCCAGGGCACTTGGAATCTGCATATTAGTGTGATTTGAAAGGCACCTTTGAATAATATTTCTAAATATTAGATGCATTTGTTGGAAGAAGCGTTCTAAAAAAAGCAAACTCAAGAGTGCTTGATCCTTTGTTGACAAGTACCTTTTTTCCCTGTACTATAATTTGTCATTTAATATATGAGTACACCAGATAGCACTAAGTGGTGTGGTAGATGGGAGGGAGATGGAGCATATCTGTGGTGGTGAATTTCTGATGATCTTTTTGCTCACCTACAAAACCAGTTTTAAAGTAATCATCTTAGAGATTTCATCTTCTTTGGTCAAGTATTGCAGAGTAAGTGTAATATCCATGTACTTAATCAAATCACCAAAAATAGGACTCCTAGAGAGACGCTTGCTTAATTAATTACACATAGACAAACTGTTTTGTTGCCTCTGCTGCAGTCCGAATGCAGGAGTGGGTAGGAGCCCGTGATGGTGTTGTTGCAGTATTGCAATGAGCAGTCTCTAGCACAGCAGAGCAGTCAGCTGGCAGTGAGTCCTGACCCTGGGGGTGCTGAGGTTCTGCCCCACTGTGCTCCACTAAGCTCACCCCAGCATGGGGAGCGGTGCTGGTGCCCAGCCTGCGCCTCTGCGCTGCGGAGGAGCTGATGGAGGGTGAGTGTCCTCTGGCTGCAGCAGTCACCTGCTCTTCTGTCAGCACCAGGGGAGAGAAACTCTGGGCTCTGCAGGCTTGTGTGCACCTGGGCAGGGGGTTTCTTCAGATCTGTGCCTGGAATATTTAATACTCCAGCAGCAAGGAGGACTCCTTGACAACACCTTGCATTTCAGCCTCTCAGTGACACACGGAGCAGTATTGGATAGGTCAGTGGGCTGTGGGCAGGTGAAGAGAGTAACACACCTGTTACCACACACTGAAAACTCTTAGTGCTGTGACTGTGCTTGCTGGTATAATGATGCAGTGCTTAATTAAAAGTGGAACAATTCTATGGTGTTACTGTTCTGTGTCAGCCAGGATGGTGACTAATTTTAAAGAGTGTCTATAAGGATTGTCAGGTTTTGTCAAGTGAGAAGAATTTATCTTTCCTTCTCTGTTCAGCCAAGTAAAGAAAAGCTGAGATTGAGATTTTTGATTTTTAATTGTCCTCATCTCTTCTCCTCCCAAGTGATATAGCTTTTATTGGCTGATTTATACATGTGATTAGAATAAGACTACTCAAAAATTTTTTCAGCAATCATACCTTTTTTTTTCCTTCTAATGCAAAATCTTGTTTCCGTTTTATCAGTCAACGGCCTTAATTCCTTCTAAGAATGCAAATATTTTTGTCTTCCAGAGCTGTAAAAGATACAGGTGGAGTTGCTGTGACAACACTTCCTTGGTGCAGACAGCATGTGCTGTCTGCACTGCTTCTCATGACCGGTTGGCCCCTCTCCTCGAGCAGGAAGTGCAGCAGAGGCTGAAGGACAGCAGATGAGATAAAGTAAATTTTTTGTCCCATACAAGGCAGGCAGAGTTATTTCAGGAGACCGATCTATGTGTCTAACCCTGCTGCTAGTCCTGCTCTCCTCAGTTCCTTCGGTGTGATTTTTCACTGGCAGTATTTTGCTTTTGGGTCTGGTTGCTACTCTGAGGACTGGGCAGAGAGAGGCACAGGGAAACAACTTCTGTTTTTGAGGCCAGGCAGTGTGTGAAATGGAGAAGGAAAATGGTAACATGATAACATGGTTCTTGCTAATTTTCTCAGAATGTGGAAAGGTACCTGAATTTACTCATTAGATTTGGATAGCAGTGTACTGCAAATAAACTTCTGGTTTATGCTGGGGGCGTGCATTGAGTTTCTAGACAATTTCTAACTTAAATGAAGCTTTCCTTGATGTGTAGGTTATGCTGAGATCGAGCAGGATTTTTTGCATTCATTTTTCTGCTTGTAAGAGGAAGTTTGTGTTTACCTTTTGAGCTGTCTTGATAAGGAAAGGTCAGAGTTGGATGAGCTGGGGACATTGGAGCTGTTTCCACTGTGGCCTCAGAGCAAAGGCCCATCTCAAAGGCAGCTTTGCGTAAGAGGAGGGAAGGTGTGCAGTGAACTTGGTGTCAACTTCTTTGTGCATGTGACGTGTCTGTAAAGAGAGCTGGACAAAGACCCTTGTCCTTTTCTACTGGCATGTGGAAATCACATCAGGAAATCCTCATATCTCCTTTTGGGGACATGGGTTACAGTTACCGTACTCCTTTGTAGTTCATCTAATGCCAGCAAATGTAATCTAATGTGTCAGAAGCAGTAAAGTTTATAATTCATTTTTATGTTGTATCATTTCACTGTAAAGGGTCATTCCAAAAGATTAGATAATGAAATAGTCTCTGAGTTGATTTTTTTTTTCAGAAAGCTGCTGCCTCCTGGCACAAAGCTTAGAGTAAAAGCACACACTATTGTTTTTGTTGTTTGTTGCTATTTAAGTCCTTTTTTCAATTTTTGTTTGTTTTCCCCCTTTCCCCCACCCTTTTTTAGAGCAGGTTAGTCTCTGTACCTGTTTCATCTACTCTGGATAATACAAGAACTATTGCAAGCCTACCAAAGCATAGTAGAGATGAAATTATTGATGAATACATATACAGAAAGGTGTGATTCTATAATTTGAAGTCCAGCAATGGCTGTGGAATGCTACTAAATTAGCTCATATTCTCACAGCCAAAGGAAAGTGAAGTTTCAGGAATTCTGGGTTCCATTCCTCCTTATAGCTGAGTTTGCCATTTTTAGCATGTATTTTTATCCCCCCTAGTTCATCTGGGCCTTTGTTTTTAGCATATCTATTCACATTAGTCTTCTTATTTCTCCCTTCATTACTGAAGGGATATGACTAAGAATACCTGAGAGATGTGTCTCTGTTCTCTTTACCTTTTCCTGTTCTTTTCCTTGATGGTAGGCTTTTAAGAACTATGTGAAATAACTACAGGAAATCTTTTGTCCAGCTCTGATTTGGACAAGCATAATTTTAGAGAGTATCTTAAATACTTTGTCCACAAATTCTTTGCAGTGATTTTTTTTTGCACTTGAACAGTGTCATAATGTGTATTGAAACATGTCAGAAATTATGCCTTTATGTCAAAAAATGCAATTTCTCACTCTCATTTAATGTAACTAAAGCATGGAAGTTTTGGAGATTTTCAAGAAAGCTGTAGAAAAAAAAAATTGAATTTTTAATGTGGAGAAGAAAACTCTTTTTCTCTGAAGTTTTGTTCTGGGAAATTACTTTTTTAGAATGAGGCTCAAACAGATTAACAGAATACATCACTTTCCATTTTCTGTCATCTGTGTGAGAGGGACAGAAAAGTCTTGCCAAAGGTTAGTTTGGCAAGGTTTTAAGGTGCTGAAAAATGGAAGAGTTGTGCAACCCTAATTAGACTGGGTGGTTAGTAAATCCTTTATGGGATATGATCATAGTAACTCTGCAGGGTGAACTGAGCTGAAGTGCAGCTCCAAGATATGTAATCTGCTGGTGTTTGTTGGAGTGGGATGTAAACTCTGATGCTGAGGATGACACGTCAAACGCGTGATTGCGTAGGCACGGAATTGCCCTGCTCTTGCAGCCAGCAGGGCTCAGATATTAGTCCAGCCACTTGTGTGTGCACTTACTGAAATAAGTAAGACTAATGTGTTTGCATTCCCAAAAATGTTCCATGACACCAGTGAGGGATTCTGTGTATGAGGCTGTTCTGTGTTTTTCCTCTCCCCCCACAAAGCATTTCAAGCAGGGAGTGCCGCAGAAGAAAGCCAGCCCCAGCCTTGCAGACTCATCCTACCACTGCTTCAGTTTCATTGGCCAAATATTTCATGATGTGTGCTGATCTGGATCTCAGCCGGCTCTGGCCCTACCCATCCACCCCTCTTTTTGCTGGGTGCCATAGAAGACACAGTGCCTAACCCAGTTCCTTTTTGGGTGTGGTGAGAGAAGGTGGGTACAAACAGCAAAGAGAAAGAGGAAGGAAATGCAACTTTTGGTGGCAGCACCAGCTTTAGTGTATTTTTTTAACTGCTGCTTACAGCCTCAATTCAAGAGAGCATTCCCATGCAGGATAAGGCTTTAGTATCTGAATGTCACTGAATTAGACTTCTTCAACTTTTCTTGCTATTTTCTTAACTGGTTGATGTTGTTTAGACTGGAAGAAGAGTGCTTTCTGCCAAATTCTCTTAGAAAAGAAAACTAAGCTTAGGGTGAGAATGAAGGACTAGGATAAATTAAAAACTAGTTCATAAAAAAATAAGGAGATGAGTGGTTCTGGTGCAAACTCAGCAGTGGGGTTTCTTTAAATTTTTGTATGTGTACTAGTGGAATTTGTCAGCTACAGAGACAATTGTAGAATATTGCAAAAGTACTTAAGCTGCATGAATAGCCAACACAATGCAGAAGTTGTTTGGTGATGAGCAATATAAAGTAATAAACATTTAAGTAAAGAAGCAGTTTAGGAAATAGATGAGTGTCATGGTGGAGAGCTTAGGGAAAGTTTTGTCCCAGTGAACAACTATACCTTCTGTTATAAAATAAGTAAAGAACAAAATGGAGAACAATACTAAAAAAATACCAGTGGTTCACCTTCACAGATCAGTAGTTTTGTCTCAGTTGTTCTAAAGCTATTGAAGAATTAAGACCTCTCTAAGAGGGTCATGAGCCCCGTTAGTGCAGGCTGAAATCAAACCAGAACCATTTCACTCACAGCTGAACTCAAAGCAGAACCAAATTAGACAACTCAGTGATTGTGTTTCCTGGGCAGAGTGGAAAAGATTCAATCTCCTTGACTCTGTGTAAAGGAGAAGGGATTTTTTCATGTCCCCATTAAAAGGTAGAACATTGCAAGTCTATGAGATTTAGTAAGACAGCAGTACCTGGAGATTATGTTTAATTTTTCCTTAAATATTTCCATTATACCTTTTCACAAATGCTATACCAGATAATGCCAATGGTGTTTGTTCTTTTGATTCATACAACATAACTGTAAAACTTCTTGTTTAAATGTTACACTTCTAAAGGGCAAGGAATTGTCCTTTTCAAAGGAATGTAATAGTTCATAGCTTAGACACTCACCTCAGTTTCATAATTTAAGTGAAAGAGGAGAGGAAAGATTAATAGCTTTATTACTGCTTCTCACTTGTGTGGAACTAAAAATAGAAGTGGTGTTCTAAGAGCAAGGAGCAGAGCTGCTGCTGTTTGGGAGGACATGGGTTCAAGAAAACTGACTCTTTAGGACTCTGGCATGAGTGCTTGTGGATTTGGGGCTTTTTTGGTGACAAAAGGGAGGACTTTGACTTCTCTTAAAATTTACTTTAATTCGTATTCTAGGATCCCGTACTTACAAGCATGTGGAGTTTCTGTGAAAGTTCATAGTGTCTGTGTTTGCTTGTCAGAACTGGGGGAGAAAAAACCCCATCAATGTTAGGAACACATACTTTTGGTTAATTTAAGCATCAGTTATGTTTGAGTGTGGTGTTTAAGGTGGGCCATCGAACATCATTTTAATGTAATTTTATGACTTGGGTATTTATTACCTATGTAGATAAATGTGACCATGTTTAAGTATAGTTTCCTGATGAGATTAAGCTCCTTGTTTAACAGCTATTCTTCCTCTCACCTCTCCCACACTTCTGATTTGCCTCCTTGCAAATCTGTCTGCAGTTGACCAGATGGTTCAGATTCAGGCATAGTTGTGTTCTCATGAGTTTCGTGAAAATTGACAGCGGAGGAGAGAGACCCAAGTTTGTGCCTCAGCTCAGGGTGCTGCAGGCAGACTCAGCCATTGTATGTCTTGTTTGACATCTGCTGCTTGCTCAAACAGTGCATCAGTGATTCAGGGCTTGCCACAGTGCCAGCATATCTTGTCTGTCCTGTTGGGGGAAAGGAGGTTAGACGGTGGGTTTTTGGGAAAGCAGCATTTGTTACTTCTGCTTCTGGAGCAATGCATTAACCTGGCAGTGGCAGATGGTGCTGGAAGCAGCATTCATTCCTGTGGGGTTTAGTACACCTTGCTTATCACAGTCTTTTAGATCCAAAAGGCATATGCAGAAAACTCTTCATGCTTAATATTAGGAAAAAGCCTAACTGGTAAAAGAACTTAAAATATTGAGCTTTTAATACCTTCTACTCTGTATTAAACAAGTTCATGTAGCCTCCTAAAAAGAGGACTGGAATGACATCAACCTGACTGAAACTCCATCCTGATTTTGGCTAGACTAGTGTTAATGTTCCTCTTAAAACCACATCAAGCTCTCAAGAAAGAGCAGTGATGCTCAGATTCCTGTAGGCAGGTCAGAGTCAAAGAAAAAATCAGCTGTGAATCTGACCCAGGGATATGTAGAAACATGAAGGTCTAGGCATATTTGAGTGAAAAAATGGGAAAACCGGGGAGAGAGCAATGGTGTGGATTGTAAGCAGCGTGAGAGTCTGTCAGTAAGGGTTCTGTGCCACTGTTGTACCACTCTTAAAGGTATCACATTAGAAGCGTGGCCTCTTGAGTTTTGTACCTGGACCTGTCCTATTTTGATATGCATAAATATATATATATGGCTTGGCAAATCTCCAACTCCAATAGCTGCCAGTTTGCTTTCCAAATGCATTCTTCTTTCTTACCCATTTGTATTGCCTGTGGTTGTCTCTGGCATGAAATTCAGTTGTTGTTGCTCCTGTCAACAGCATTACTTGGAAATAAATAGAACCATAGCCTGTGTATACATTAATAGAGAATGAATGACCTGTGAGGTTCAGTTTACATTTGTAAAAGTGTTTCCAGATGCAGGCATGGTTAATATAAACGTCTGTTAAACCTCTTGTATGGAGTGGGTGACATGAAAATGAACAGATTAATATTTTTTGTCTTTAGAACTCTTCTGTTTTATTATCCAACCTAATACTTTGGTCTTCTAATGTAGTAACAGAGGAAGGGAATGGGACAACAGCAAGGTCTTTGCCCAGGTAATTCTGTTGTCTTGGTTAACAGATCTCAAAACACTCAGGGTCATTTGATACCTGTCTTGAGCTTCTCAAGTTTGATGAGATATTTGCAGGCTGGAGGAGCACTTCTGTTCCTCCTCTCTTTCAAAGGGAGTAAATACTGAAACATACCTTTCTTTTTTCTTTATTGCTCACCTTCTCTGATTTATTTTAACATCCTACTGAACTTCAAAAGCTAAAATGCAGCACTGAGTTCATGTAACCATGTCACTGCGTCACTGTAGGAAGGCAGAGGGTTATTTTGGGGGGCTGCTGTGGAAAGGAACCCTAGCAGGTGGCCTCCTCCCTTCTCTTCTAGTCCTGTTACCACCCTTTCCTGATACTTTGCAAGAACTGTGTAGTAAATCTGGCTGTCTGGTCACTCACTGGGTTTGATCTGAGGCATTTTCTTTGAGCAAAGTATGGAGGATTTGGTTGGGTAGGTAGAATTCAATGTTTGAATGGTACTGACCAAAGTTCTTAGTCTGTGGGAGTGCTAGACTTCTGTAGCCTGACTATTTTTTCTTAAATTTTATTTTTGTTTGTTTGTTTGTTTGATGAAAAAGTCATTTGTAAGACTTCTAGCAGGAGTTTCAGGAGTAGAATAAGCCAAGGCACTAGTAGCCACATGTCATAAGAAGGTGCATTTAAAGTGCTTACAGTGCCCGTTGCTACCCACAGACTTACAAATATTCACATTAATCATTTAATTGTAAAGTTTGAGAGTCATATCTTCTTTCATTTGTGGCATCCATCTATATTTGAAATGGAAAAGCTTATTTCCACAGTCTGTCACAGCTCTGTTGTTCAACTGCTTTATGGGTGCTCTACAGAGAAACTGCTCTGCGCTAAAGTAGTTTTTAACTGAACTACTCTGAAGTCTGTTCTTTTTCTTTTTTTGTTCCCCAACATTTTTCTGCTGTCATTTTTACCACTTGTTCTAAATCTATTGAAACTTTTTTTTTTATTTGTGCTGTGGAATTTTTCTTTCATGTGAGGAGTGAAAAGAGAGAGAAAAAGAGAAGCCTAAATTACTGTCATTGCTGGAGCATATTTCACAGTTTGAGTCTCAGTATTTCATTGAAAGGTGCATTCAGTACTGGTCTGTGCACTGAGGATGAAGGATAGGTATTGGAATCATCCTCTCAGAATGTTTGAATGAATTTGTTTCTACAGAGTGACCATTTTATGTTAGTAAGAAGTACTGCTGAAGTTCCAAGTAGTGTCTGTTGGCCACAAATCCAAGGTACTTCTTGCAGTTGTCAGCAGGTGTAAGAGGATTATTTGTTTTGTAATAGTAACAGATGCCAGAGAGCTAAACTTTTGAAGAATTAGGAATGGTAAACTTTCTGCTGCTGCTTTGAGGTACATCAGCTAGAATAATATAATGACAGAGGCTGTTTTTTCCTGCTAATTGCTTAATTTGTGATACCTTTAATGGCATAGTCAGGCTGTTGCTTCCGATGTTGTGATGGGCTTCTGCTTACTGTCAGCCTGAAACCTGGCCACACACTTAACTCTTATAAGTCGCTGAACTGGTATAGGATAACCTGGGGCAAATTTAATAACAGGTTTTGTTCTCTTGAATAGTTTGTTGTGTCATACCAACAAAAGTAATACTTAAGATTCCAGCTAGAATTGGTATCATACACATTCCAGCATGCTTTTCAAACTTACTGTGGCCTCTTTTTTTAATAATGGAATTTGCATAAACAGAAACATAAAACTAAAGATAGGATTTTTGTATTATATTTATTTGCATCATTAGCTTCTAATTGGTTTATGATGAAATTATTTTATTAAATTTGTGGTAACTGAACAGCATTTCCCCCAGCCTTTATAAAATCCATTATTTGGAAAAAAATTAACCTGATATCTAACAAGCAGGACAGTGGGACAAGGGACAGTGTTTTCACAATTCATGTTACAGCTTCCTTGTTGTAAAGACTGTTATTGGTACATGGATGAGAAGTTTTTTAAAGTCCTTGAAACATCATGATGGAAACATTTAATACTTCCCTTAAAAGGTTTATTCTTTTTTCTTGCATCTGTATCCAGTTATTTTTTGATTCTTTGCAGGTCTTTCATTTTCAGGTGTCCCCCTCCACACTGCAGGTTGAGCATGTCCAGTGCCTGGGTGTGTTCTGTGGTGTGAGGCCACACTATCCTGCTGGAGCTGGAGGATGGCACAGAGGTGTGTGGGAGGAGAAGAGAGTAATGCTGCAGCTGTTGATTAGCAGCCAGTTTTATGGCTTGAGGATATTGATTTTCAGATTATGCTACATCTGCAATCTCAGTGTTCTTGTGATCATTCATGTGCATTTTTTCTGTCCAGACTTGAATAAGTTGAAAAGATTTAAATGGTCAATGTCCTTCAAGTGGAGACAACCTCCTCAGTTCTGAGGTCACTGTAAGGAGACAAGAAATAAATGCACAGAAGGGCCTTTCACCTTTCCCATGCAGGCTATTTAACCAAGGTAATCTAAAAGTAAAGGGTGTTCCTGGCACTGCTTTTGTGTGCTGATTATTTCTACCGGACAGTGAGCTGGGCTGAAAAACATCAGCTGTATAACAAGGCATCATCAGGTCTTGTGGTGGTGACTTAGGCTTAGAATATGAAAAGGTAACTGCAAGGTGTCAACTTGGTTTAGGTAAACCAAAGGTAATGGTGGGATATAGGGGTGGTCTTACCACAGTTAGAATCTTGACTTCCACTGACAGTATTGTTTTCTTGACTTGAACCTTCAGCCAGTGATTAAAGTCATGCAGTTTGCCTCCCTGAGGAGGAAAAGCAGATTATCTCTGGTCTTGTTTTTTTGTATTTAATCAATATGACTTATTTATTGTATTTAGTCAATATTACTTATATGAAATACCATGTTTTTCTGAGCCCAGTTGATTTGAACACTGAGAAAATGGATTCCTTGCTTAGTACAGTAATTAGATTTATTTTTTAGCTTATGTTTTGAAAAACACGATCTTAGTCCTTAACTGTTGTCACTCTGGCAGCTTTTCTTGCTATGTACCCTCTTGCTGTGACCCTTGCCTGCACCTGGTCCCAGTGGTAAAGTTCAGAGCTAAACAGTTGAATTCTTGGGGCTGATCAGGCCTCTTCACCATGCTATTAATTAGGGTTTCTGTGTAGGGAGAGATGAGTGCAAGCTCTCACTTGGAGTTTCAGGCAAGTTGCACATCTTGTATAAGGAAAAAGCAATGTTTGCTCACTTCCAGTCTGACTGCAGTTTTCTGGTTCCTGTATTTCATAAACCTCAAGGCATGTCAGAGATTTTCATGGGTACCAGAAAACCCTTGATTAGTTACCTCTCTAACTATTATGTAAGTGCACTAGAATCTTTTTTTATCAGTTTCCTATGAGAAATTGCTTTCTCTTTTCTTGCAGCCCAGTGACAGTTTCCTGCATTCTGCGTGTCTTTTACCTCAAAGAGCCTCTTGTGTAGTGCTCTGAAAAGTTTGTGATCCCAAATCATACTTAAAAACTTAAAACTTTCAGTGAAAAAGGTGAATTAGACTTAAAATAAGTGTCTTTTCATTGCTGGCCACCCTTTCCAGTCCCTCATGCAAGATGTAATTAGGTTTGGCTGATTTCTTCTGCTGTCCCTAGAAAGACTTGGTATAGCATGGCCTTGGGATATTTGTTGGAAAATTGCTGCATTTGTCATGTCATTTCTGCAGCTGTGTTTTTTGGGAAAAAACATCTTAAAAGCTTCAAGATGTCCTGGTTTCCTTTTTATTATGTTGGAAGCTTTCAATCTGCAAATCTGAAATGGAGAGGAACTGGCCATTTCTTCCTGGGCAGGTTCACTGCTATCTGTTCACTGCTATCAGCTCTCTAAAGCCCTACTTTCAACTGGGCTGGCTGGAGGATCTGGATTAAGTGAGAGCAGAATTTTCAGTATGGCTGGAACTGTGACTTTCAAAATACCTCAACACTTTTTTTTTTCCTTCCCCCTAAAGAGTAAACCAGCAATTTTTGCAGAACTTTGTAGTGGTAGAACTTGCTACAATGAAAATAACAATGTAACAATGAAAATTTTGTGCAGTCTTTATCAGGATTTGGTTTTGTGCACCTCAGCAGTTATCAGTGAATATACTTAAAGTTTCTGTAATAAATTCCTTCAAGTCTTGTGTATTGCTCCCAGAAGCAACCAGGGCTTGAATCTGTCCACTTCAAAAGCAGAAAAATCTAATGGGGATTGCATCCACCTATTTACCTATCTAGGGTAATAGATGATTCTTATCTTTATTTCTTTCTAGCCATCACAGTCTGCTCATGTTTTATTTTCTTCTTGGAACAGCATTACAGATTTTTCCCAATTATTTATTTAAAGCCTTGCTTTTGCCTTGCAAGTGCATTTTTTTTCAGTGAGTCTTCATCCAGTTTCCCCATTATTTACATTATTTTGGACTACACAGTGCAGACCCTATTTTTGTCATACAAAGAAGAAAATTTGATCCCAAACAGCGTGCACCTCTGCAGAAGCAGCTGAGCAGTTGAATGGGAGCTGTGGGAGTGCTGTGTTCCTGTACAGGACTTGTTGATTATTAGTTTTGGCCAGCTTGTTCTAGGCTGGCCAGTTTGCATCAGGATTGTCAGAGTGAACAGCTGAGGTTGCAAAGCAGGTTTCAGCCTTTCCCCACCTTCGAAAGAGAGAGTTCTCTGTCTGGAGGAAACAGGCCTGCAATTTCACAACTTGTTTGTTCTGCATAGACCATTGTCCTAATGGGATTTTTCACACATTTGGTTTGGATATACTGTTTTTTGGTGTTGATGACACAATCTGAGATGTGTCCCTTTGCTCTAGGACCAAAAACCTTGGCTCTCTTTTCTGGGCATTGTCTCCCCCAGACCCTGACTGGGTTTTGTGTGACTGCTTTAGTTCTGTATCTATTAGCTTTTGAGGGCTGTATGATGTCTTAGCTGTACTTTCTGAGCCACCTTAACAGTTGAGGCAAGTGCAGTACATTATGAATGGGTCTTTCTGGCATCACAGGGAGTTTCACATCTGGAAAGACAAGCAGCAGGATCAAATTAGTAATGCATACCATTGCTTGTGACTCAAAAGGAAACTAGTAATGGTACTGTAGTTTTTGGTACTGCTTCTGGGTAATTTCTGCTTTCTTGTCAGTTGCTTCTGCAAAGGCAGCTCAGGTTATTGCTAGGATGCAGTACTTTAACTGTGACAGGGGGTGTGCTTTCAGACTGCTGTCTTTGGGAGAAAATTTTTTCTCTGATTTGCTTTCCCCAAACAAATCCAAGCCCACTAAAAATTAAGCAGCTGTCATCCTGTCCCTGCCTTAGTAGTGGCTATATAGTCTCTGTGACACATGGCAACAAAAATTTTGTACCAAGGATGTTTAACTTTCTCTTGTACATCAGCTTACAAAGAGGAGTGGGGAGGATGCAGGTTTTTAGCATGTTCTAAACATATTCTTTAAAAGAACAAAACTCTACACTTGTGGTGGTTTAGAGACCACAACATGCGTAACAAGGTTGTTTCAGAAAGACATTCACAGCAATTTTGAAGGTAACCTGGGTGACTTGTCCTGGTTATGCTTTTCTTGTTGGGCCAACCAGACTTGCCCAGCAGGTCTTCCAGCGTAGCAAACCACAGTTCTGAAAGGATTCATCCTGGTTCAGCTGGTGCTTGCTGCCCCATCTTGCCATCTTCTGATAGCCCTGATTGTGCTGCCTTGCCCCTTCCAGTTGTTTTTTCTTTCCCACCAGCACAGATTGTCCCATGATGTTGCAGTGACTCTCTTCTGCTTCTCAAGCAGAGCAACTTAGGTAACTACTTTAGATAAATATTTTGTATAAAGATAATACAGGAAATAATTAGGGCCTTCCCCCTCTACCTGTTGGGATTTTTTGTTTACTTGTTACTACTCTTAAGTTTTGTGTTTGAGTAGGTGTCACCTGCTATATCTGAGTATTATATAGTAATTTGAGTATCTTGGTGTTCCAGTAACTTAAAGTAGTTCAGTTTCAGTCTCGCTGCTTTCCTGTATTATGTTTGTCATGCAGACAAAACAGTCTCCATAGAGGAGTTCACTTTTCCATAATATAGCTAGAGATAAAAATATCTAAAGGAACATTTTCAGATGAGGGTATCACGACTTCCTAGCAGTGAACACAATGGCTTATTCTAAACGGCTAAAATGCATTGTTGCCTCCAGCTCCTGGGGTTGGTCCCACTTTTTTTTCCTGTTTGATGATCCCAGATGAATCATACTCTGCTTCTTTCATATTAAGATTTGAACTATCTTCCAGATTTATATCTTTGCTGCAGTTCTGCAGCAGTAAGACAGAAAAATGTTGCCAGTTTTTATTTGCAATATGTGCTTTGTGATTGTAAAGGCTGATCCTTCTCATGCTGCAGGATGAAGTTGTAGGTTTTGTTATAGCTGTACATATCATACACATACAGCTGTACATATAGTATACATACAGCTGTACATAAGAGAGAGTTCTGTAAACACTGTGTTTTTCCTCCTGGTATCAGGCTGTCAGAGTTGTTTAGGTTGGAAAAGGACTTTTGAGGCTCTTATAGCTGAACCCCCCACTCGAAGGCAGGTCAGTTGCACAGGTTTGTGTCCTGTCAGGGTTTGAACAGCTCCAAGGATGGACATTTCACAACCTCATTGTGCAACCTGGTAACATACTATAGTAAAGATGTTTTGTGGTTTGGTTGTTGTGGGGGGGGGGGGTTTGCCTTGTGTTGAAGTGGGGTATCCTTTATATTTTTATTTGTCCCTATTACCTCCAACCTGTCACTGGACACTGCAGGGAAGAGTGTGGCTAAGTCAGCTTTACACCTCTCTGGGCCTCTGTCAGGTACTGACACATGGGTACGATTTTCCCTCTAAAGCCTTTTGTTCTTCAGGCTGAACAGTCCCAGCTCCCTCAGCCTCTCCTCCCATGAAAGATGCGCTGGTCTCTTCATCATCTCAATGGCTCTTTGTTGTGGTTTAACCCTAGCCACCCCTCAAGCCCCACACAGCTGCTGCAAAGCTCCCCTGCTAGCAGGATCTGCACAGAATTGAAAGTAAAAGTGAGAAAACCCAGGGGTTGAAGCAAGATTAATGAGGAAAACAAAAGCTGGGCACACAAGCAAAGCAAAGCAAGGAAGTCTTTCTCCAGTTCAACATGGCAGGCAGGTGTTCAGCTGTCCCTGGGAAAGCAGGGCTCCATCACACAAGTGTTTGCTGGGGAAGACAAGCTCCATCACTCCAAACATCCTACTTCTTCCCTCTTCCCCCCACTTCATATACTGAACATGAACTCATACGGTATTTTCTGACTTGAACCCAGCAGGGAACAAGATCTCCACTCATGCAGCAGATGGGTATTTTTTATAAGATAACAGTAGTTTTTAAAGGGAAAATAAAGGCAAAAGTGCCATAGCACTTATATTCCTGTCTGTGTTTGCTGAGTCAGACCCTGTTTGTCAGCTCTGTTTCTACTTGCTTAGTGGCACAGCAGTAGTGATGGGGCAGATGAGTATGGCTAAAGTACTGTAGCAACCTGCTGGGTTCAAGATTTTAAAAATACAGATCCTCAGCCAGCTGCTATTTGCTGGAAAGGGTGATAAGGGTAACAATAATAGGAAACTTTGTATTTGTCGCATATTTTCCTTACCCCGCAGCACTGGTATGTTTTTTTACCAGAGAAAACCAACACTCTTTCCTTCTCTCTTGCTCCTCTGTAGTACTTAACCTTTTGCAAAAAAGCGTGCTGGGAATGTTGTAGTGGTGTTGTATTCCAGAATTGCTGCTTTCAAAGTAACTTTTCTTTTTAATTCTAGAAAAGCCAGACTGGTTTTCATAAAGCAGTCTTACAGATAGACGTTTTTTCGAGATTAGAATATGGTTTGCATTGTAACCATAGTTAAATTACTGTAGTTCCAACATACAGTATACTAAAAAGGACTTCTAAGATATCAACTTAGTGTAGTCCAACATCAGATGTGCCTCTTATTAAAAGCAGACATCAGTATTATGGGTGAAACCCTGAAATTTTGACTCTTGCATTTTAAAACCATGGAAAAGTATTATGTAGGTTCAGTATTTAAAGTCATGTGCTTAATTGGTGAGAATCCTTTTTCACTTGTAAAAATTATACCTGTGGATAAAGAGACCAAAATACAGAACCCACAGCCTTGTCTGACAACAGGTCTAGTTAAGTAAGCACTGACCTCTGTGATGGAAGGTAGTCTGTGGTGTTTCCGTCACCATCTCTGACCTTGGACTTGAATCAGAAAGTGCAGAGTGGTAAAAAAAAATGTATGTCTTGGCGGTCTCTTAAAATTTTCAAATCCATCCTCTCTGTTTAAAGAGGAATAAAACATCTCTGGACCAAAATTCTGTGGGACAATTTTTTCATACGATAGGTCTTGTGATCAGTGATTGTCAAATGTAGTTACTTCCATTGTGCAGTCTGAATAAGCTGCAGATCTTGTGCTTGCACTATGTAACAACTTAGCTGAGATCCTTCTATTCAGAATCTTTGATATTTGTTTTATGAAAATATGATTCTTTGCTTCTTTCACTTACAGCATTACAACTTTTCAGTCATCCCCAGTGTTTAGAGGCTTTTGACCAGGAAAAGGCAAAAGTTCATCTTTAGCTTACATCCTTTTTTTGGTTTATGGTAATCTTAAAGACAGTCCTGTAAATGTAGTCTTTATTTCATGTTGGAAATAAACGTTTTATGAACATAGGTTGACATTATTTCTTTCCACACTGTAACTGGGAGTGACTAAAATGGTACAGGATGTCAGCTTTGCACATAAACTGAAGTGGTGGCAGTAAATCTGAACTGTATTTACTCTTGGCTCAGGTTCACCTGCCTTTTTATGACCTTGGTGACAGTGTGCTTCTAACTAGGTAATCTTTTGTGTGCATACTTTAAAACTTGTCAGGATAATTTTCAACTTTTAGGCCTGATGATTTGATTGCAGTGTCCCTTAATAACCTTTACTTGTGCTGATTTTTTCTTTTGAAATATTCTTTAATGGTGAGAAAACTTGCTAGACTACCCCACTGTTTCACTTCTCCTTCTAGACTTCAAACAAACTATTTTTTTTCTTCTGGTCATTATACAATCTGCAGTATGTAAGGTATTAAAGCTTTAGGATATTAGTTCATGAATGCATTGATGTTCTTCTGGGTGGTTAATGTATTTTATCTGTCACTGGGGAGGAATGTGCTGTTCAGCTCGCTCCTTCTGCGAGTGCTCTGACTCATGAGCGCGAGGTGCTTCAAAAGGATTTCAGCGCTCCATCTCCTTCTTCAGTCTTGCAGTTGGTTTTCTAAGAATAGAAGCAGCAAAACAGACAGCGGAGTTCCTTCTCAGCTGCTACAGTTCATTACCACTGTAGTCATGAAAGCTGACATCAATCTTCACATCTCACAGTTCCTGTTTACCTGTGTGGCTACAAACAGTGGGACGTGTACTACTCCTTGGGAGCAGGCACCACCATCTACAGCTGGGCTTCAATTTGGATGATTGAAACTATGAGATGTAGGGCTTGGGTGCCTCTACATGTCAAGCAGTGTTGTGGGAGTAGCATGAAATAACTGAGACCTCCAGAAAATGTGGAGGGTATGTCCAGTGCAAGACATGTTCTTGTAATACTTAAGACATATTGGAACCCTTCCTTAAATATCTGCTGTGGTCATAGCTTGTGTATTCTGACAGGATCTATTAATTTTAAATGTTTTCTCATAATATAAACTGCTTGCCTAATACAACTGCCAAATGCTGAAGCTCTTGAAATTGGTATTGCCAGTACTTAAGTCAGTGGAAGAAGTTTGCTTCCTTGAAGGTGAGCTAAGGTTTTGCTGATTATTGATTCTCATTCACATGTGGGTAGAAGGAGCCCTCTCTTCAGCCACAAGCATCATCTCTTGTGCCAGTGAATTATAGAACTCGAGTAAACCGTACCCATGAGGTCTTGAACGTGCACTCCAGGAAAATTAAGTCAGTCTTCAAAAGCAGTCATTGCTAGAGCCTATTTCCAAAAGGAACTGCTGTGCTTTAGGAAAAACCTGCTTCTTGGGCTGGTAAGAAAGGTGACAGCCAGGATATCTTTGTTGTAATTGTCTCCAGTTTTCAACATTTCTGACTGCTGGTTAATTGAAGTAAGAGGGTGAGTTGACTTTGGGGATAAATATTGTGACTACTGAAGTGTTCTTGTCCACAAAGTAGATCTGACTTTAAACTGCAGGAGGAGGGAACAGAAGCCAAGAAGAACTGAGAGCAAAAAAATCTGTGTTGTTTCGTACAACGAAGCATAGAGGTGTGCGAAATGGTTGGTGACAAGAAACCAAAGATGGTGACTGGGACATCTTAAACCCAGCCTTGGCTCATTAACATACATTGTAGGAATAACCTCCCTTTATTTGCAGCCTTTCCTTCCCCAGCTGCTGTTCATCCTCTGAATTTTCTACTTCAAAGTGTTTTTCTTTGTTGAAATAAAGGGAAAATTTGTCAGTGCAGTCAGTTTATCATCATGAAAATCTGAATCAAGTTATCTGTTAAGGATGCTCTTTTTGTTAGTAAAATCTGGTTTGAAATTGCTTGTTTACAACATAAAGATATGGTTATTGTGGTAGCCTTGAAATCAACAATACTTCTGTTAGGAAGGGTACATTCTTTAATGGAAGAAGAACAGTATATTAAGCCCTGTTTAATGAGATATGGTATTGTATGTATATGTTTCCTTTTCTGTGCTGTATTTTTATTCATCATCTGTACCTCTTGTGTGTTATTAAAAACAAGGTATGAAGTCTTCCTTGGCAGTAGGAATTTTGGAAGGAATGGGTGGGATAAGAAGAGCTATTTTTCTCTTTCAAGTAGTATATGTCTGATTTTATCTAGGTGTTTTTAAATATATTCTGACCCTAAAATACATGCTTAATAAGTGCAAAAGACTAAGTGTATGGTAATTAGCTTAGTCCATTTTTTGTTTTCCTTTTTTTCACTGTAGACAACCAGTTCTCAGAGATAAATACCTTAACCTTTTTGTGAAGGGTAAAAAACGTCTAAGTAGTATTTAACCTTTGGCATCACTTCTGGGATTTTGTAATGCCAGCTATCAAAGAATCCCATCTGTTAGGGAGAGACAAATGAGTTGAACAACTGTACATGGTTACTCCAGTTGAAACATGCTTTGACGAGTTGTTTGTGAATAACAGTAAAGCAGGATTGCAACTTGCCAGACATGAATGCTTGACTAAGAGGGGAAGTGTTTGAAACATGGAAACCTGGTTGTCAGGTATTAGTCACTGCTCAATACCTAACAATAACATTCTTCCTGCTAGACAGCAAGGTGGCTTTTGAGGAAGGCCTTTCCTCAGTAATGCTGTTTATTTGTTGCTGAAGGTTTCCAAGCGATCGACTAAAGGTGATTCTGTTCAGTTCTAGGAGTTGTCAGTCTGCAGCTTCTTGGAACAAGTTGTCGTGAAGCCTGGTGACATGGATGGAAGTGATCAGAAGGGAAAATAAACAGTGAATGGATCTGAAAAGGCAGGGTCCTGTACGTGGGGTGGAATAACCCTGTGCACCAGTGGCACAGTCTGGGAGCTGACCTGCTGGGAAGCAGCTCTGCCGAGAATGACCTGGAGGGCCTGGTGGACAACAAGCTGTCCTTGAGCCAGCAGTGCCTTGTGCCAAGAAGGCCAGTGGTGTCCTGGGGTGCTTAGGAAGAGCATTGCCAGCAGGTTGAGGGTGGTGATCCTGCCCCTCAGTTCTGCTCTAGTGAGGCCACATCTGTAGTGCTGCATCTGGGCTCCTCAGTACAACAGGGACGTGGAGCTACTGGAGCTGGCAGGGACATGGAGCTACTGGAGCTGGTCCAGTGGAGGTCCACAAAGATGGTGCAGGGACTGGAACATCTCTCTTAGGAAGAAAAGGTGAGAGAGGTGACTGAGAGGTGACATCTTCAATCTTAGGTATCTGTAGGGAGGTGTTGGAGGACAGACCAGGCTCCGCTCAGTGGTGCTGGGCATAGGACAAGAGGCAGCAGGCAGAAACTGATGCATAGGAATTCCCACCTGAATGTGAGAAAGAACTTCTTTATTGTGCAGTGACTAAGCACTGGAGCAGGTTGTCCAGAGAGGTTGAGAGTCTCTCTCACTGGAGATTTCAAGAACTGTGTGGATGCAATCCTGTGCCATGTGTTGTGGGATGACCTGCTTGAGCAGGGAGGTTGGGCTGCATGAGTCACTGTGGTTCCTTCCAACCTTACCCATTCTGTGATTCTGTGGAAAGTTCTGGAGTGGAAGTTCTTAACTTCTCCCAGTTTTTAGAGAAAGTTGTGAATATTGTGTGGACTCAAGTCTAAATAGCAAATAAAGTGGAGATCCAAATCAATTACATGTTTACATATATTGTAACTTTCAGGCGATTTGTGTTTCAGTAGTTGTGATTAGAATGCTTAAGGTGACTTCCCTGACCTTGCCGTAAGATGTCAGTCTTTAAAACTGGGTGTCTTTTGAAATAATAAATTTGGACTTAAGTTGTTATGAGGCCAAGGAGATCTATGCCAGTTCTTAGGGCACACTGTAGTGAAACTACTGACTATAACAAAGAAGAGATGCTGAAACTTTCAGGGCATTTTTTAAGTTTTAAAATACAGTATGCAGAATGAAGTTGTTCATATTAATGTCTGGGCAGTTGCACAAATCAGTAGATTGCCATTCTTCCAGGTGTATTGAAAACTATAAAATGAATCTAGTGAGTGGGTAGTTAGGTTAGTAGTCCTTTGCTCATCCTAGTGGCATACTGTAATTGAAGTGCTTGAATATTTATTCTTAGCATCACTTGAATGCAGACAGCTACATTAAGGACATGATTACAAAGTAGCCAAGTGTTCTGAGAACTTGCAATAGCTAGTAATAGTTCAGTAAAAATATGGAAAAAATTGTATTACTTTTGTTCTCTTCTTGGAGCTCTGTAAGGATTAGCTCATAAAAAGCTAAGTCTGCAGCTCATTAAATAAATTATTTTCTTGATGTAGTACATCTTGCACTTCTTTTTATGAGAGAAGGATAAATATTTCTGTCCTGGGGCTCATGTAATTGCAAGTAGATTTGTCTTCATCCTTTTCTGTTGAAGCCTTTTGCTCACATCCTGAAGTCACAAGTGAAACTCTCTTTAAGCAAAATCACTTCTGTCTTGCCTCATTAAAATGATTTCCTGCTCTTTACTCTCTTTATGTTATTTTACTATGTTAAACTGCATTTGCAGAAATCTGACTATTGTCAGGCTGTGGACACAGAACTGCTGTCTTTAAAAACTGGTAATAGAAAGAAGCTGTGGAGGAAAGTTTGCTGGATCTCAGGACCCCAAGTAACAAATACTTGTCTTTGAGCTGTTTTTTTTCTTCTTACAGTGAAGCAAAGCAGTGTTGTTGGTTCTGCTGCCATGCAGCTGAGGTTTTGATTTCAATGTTTCCAACTGCATTGGAGGAATGTAATACTGCAAGTATTTCTTAAAGCAAAAGGTTCTCCTTTGTGTGGGGAGAAAATTGAAGACAAGCATTTATTCCTTCCACTGTGGGGGGACACAGTGGACTTAAAATTCTAGAGATTTGAGGGTTTGGTTTTTTTCGTCTCTATAAAACTGCAGTAGTGGCAGTGGTTTTTCTGCACGCTTCTGTGGTTTGCTGTTCTCTTTTCAATCCAGAAATGCTGTGTGAAGGACTCGGACAAAGTGATTCTGTTCTCCTTGATAATCAGGTCAATCAATTGACCATAAAGCGTTATTAAGCACAAGAGACAGCCTGATTGCCTGAGGAGGAGTGACAGAGGGAGAAGCAGCTAGAGGAAGGCCAGCTGGTACGCTGGGATTGAATAACCCACTACCTGTCAGCTGAGTGGCAGGAGCTGGGCTGTTGGCTTGGCTGTGTGGTAGGTGTAGTGAGTGGAGTAAATCAGTTGGAAGACCTAAATCAAACTTCATTTTTCTTCACCTTGTGTTTGGAGGGGGATCACAGAACTCACCTTTTTCTTACTTTGCAGATGAAACCTGTTAGTGTATTGTGAGCTGCTTGTTTGTTTTATACCCTTTGTATTTAACAGCAGTGGGTAAAATAGGTAACAAGAGGTTTTTTTCCCCCCTGTGTTTCTTTGATTGGGTCTATCTGAAAGTTTCAAAGTCAGACATTAGTCTTCACCTAGTGTGTTAAAAGTGTACTTTTTTAAAGCTAATTGAGCTTCATAAGTTCTCCTCTTTAGTTGTTTTCAATTGCATGCTGCTTCTCATGGCTTGTATTTTTCAGTCATGATCTTCTTTTTAATCCATTGTGAAGTTAGATCTCTGAATAATTTTTTAAGCGATTAATTTAAACTGTTCTACAGTTTAAATTTTTAGTATTAAATTGCTAGTTCCAGGGAAATATTTAGAGTAAAGAAATGCATTTATTTTTTCAGAGTGATCTAGAAATAAAATGGTTTTATTTGGACACAGTTAGCTACTTGTGAGAAATTTGATTTTGTAGATACTTGATATATTTAGTACTTAGTTCTTACTACTTCTAGAAAGCCACAGTTCAGTAAGACTATTGTATATTGGCTGCTAAATAGAAACACTGAAGTAATAATTTCAAAGTCGGTATGTGGTTGATTCATTTAGCTTTAAAACAATTCTCATTTCATCTCAATTTCTTGCTCTGTGATTGGCTGCTAAATAGAAACACTGAAGTAATAATTTCAAAGTCAGTATGTGGTTGATTAATTTCCCTTTAAAACAATTTCCCATTCTCATTTCATCTCAGTTTCTTGCTCTGTGGGTGCCACTCTGCCATAGTGAGATATGTGAAATACTTGATAAGGAAGGTTCTTGTCAACTACAACTGCCATGGCCAAGCATTTCCCAACTTTCATGGAGTGAGACAGAACATGGCAGGGAATTTGCACAAAGTGAGGAGGAGGGATAAAGGGGCTCTTCCAAGTTCATGGTGAGAAAAATAAGGAAAGATCTGTGCTTAGCTTTCCCAGGAAAGGAAAGGAGATTGAACAGTCCTCTTCACCCTCATATTTCTAGTCTGATTTTATCTACTTGTGACCAAATGCAGCATTTTATTTTTTTATTTTGTGTTCAAGTCTTAATTCTGTACTAATTTTGGAGCTGTTAGAAAGTAATAAAGTGGCAGTTTTCCAAAGTGTGATGCTAATTGATTTCTTCAAGGGCAGGGAAGCTATGCATGGATTATTGCTTCTTGTCTTCAGAGTGTAGCCTATTACCTTTGCATCAGTTAAACCATCTCTTCAAAGACAGTAAAGTAATTAGCCTGTGCTGAGAGTTTTTCACTGCCTGAAGAACCTTTAACAGTACAAAAGAGTCAGTAGTGCAAGTGAAATATTCTGTTTGTTGTCAGAACCGAAAATAATAGCCAGTAGGAATCACTTAAGGTACGGAACAAATACAGGAGAAGTTACATCCTACCTGCACGAGCAATGCATCTTATTTTCCTTTGGAACTTCATAGTGATCCTCTGTCTCTATCCTTTCCCTTAACCCTGCACTGCAGTGTCCATCCCTCTCACTGAAGAACAACAGACTCTACTCACTTGTCTCTTTGCCCCAATAGCAGCATTAGGCATATTCTGGTCTTTAGTTCACAGCACATGTTTCCTTGTTTCCCATCCTGTGTTCTTTGGGAGGCAGTCTTCTCTTTCTCCACTTATTTATTTCACAGTGATGGAACCATCAATTTCAACCTCTCTTCCTTATCTCAGAGTGGTTTTGATAGTGTTAGTGTTGGGTGATAATCAGCTGTATCTTCCTTTTGAAGATACCATTCTTGCCACTGGAGCATCTGGTCTGTAAAGTATTAACTAATAGATTCTGTCATCTGAGCAGCATTTTCTGAACCCACTTCCTTGCCTTTAGCTAACTTGTTTAGATTTGAATTAATGCGTTTGTTTAACGCAGCATTTTAAACCTGATGATCCAAATACAGATTTTTTGTTTTGCCTTTACTGGAGTAGAATAATAATAGTGAGTGTAGAAATGGAAAAAAACTTGCAAAGTTTAAAAAAAACAAACAAGCCTAGCCAGCAAAACCCACAGTTGACAATATAATTTTCTTTTTAATCTAATGAGGTGAAATAGATGAATACAAAAGCTGGGTCAAAAAGCTTATGTAATTTTCAGATCCTAAATATAGAATGGTGTAATGACACAAAAAGATCAATGTCCGTGCACATGTTCTGGTAGAGTATTTTTGTTTTGTTCTTATTCTGCGCATGCAGTTTCAAACTAAGCTGGAATAGCCCCTGCTTGGAAAAACAGTCTTGCTAATATTCCTGCCTTATGCTGTGTGCCAATACAAATTGACATGTAGCATGTAGGTTTCTCTATGATTATAGTCTGGGTGTGGGGTCATTTTGTTGATAGAAAAATTTGTATGTTCTCATTGCTAAATTTACCTTTTTTTTTTATAGTAGTGGAATGGGGTGATGATGTTAAAGCAGTGTCAGAAGATGAAGCCATGGTGCTGGTGAACCACCAAGCGACGGGTGACGTCTGCACTCTGATGATGTGCCTTCAGGACAAAGGCACGGTAGGCTACATCCGGGGCAGGGGTGGCTGCTGTGTGTGCTGTGTTCCCTGTTCACGTCCCTGTGCAGCCTAATGGCTCACTTTGGGGTGTTAACCACCAGCTCATCTCAGTAGGGAGCTTTTTGTTTGGAAAAAGTGTGACAGCCAGTAGCTTGGAGCTGGTATAGACCCTGAACATTGTCTTTGAGAAGGTGAGCTGTGAGCTGAGTCACTGTGCATCCAGTCAAGGTTAGCGCAGAGGGAAGCAGATCTCCTCTCAAGTAATCCTGTACTTGTCTTTTTCCTCTCACCTCATGCCTTTGTGCTACTGAAGCCAAATTTGCTCAGACCAACACAGGTCTAGCATCTTGGTTATGACTTTATTCCAGCATGGAGTTTTTCTCAAAGTTAGAGCAAGCTGTGTATGGGATTTTGGTAGGAGTGAGGGCATGCCAAAGTTAAGCTACCTGGCGAAGATCCAAATTGCTTGAGCTCTTATTTCACAAGCCCTTAAGGATTTCTTGGTGAGAAGTTTTAACTAATGTTAATTGTTCCATGCATTGCTGTTCAGAAAATTCATATCTAAGGGGTGGAAACCAGAGTATAGGATCTAAACAGGAGATCAAATTTAAATACAAATCAGGAAGAAGGGCATGTGTGCATGATTAGGCTACAAAGGGTAGGAGGCATACCTGTCAAGCTGAAAAAATGCAGCAGCTGTATCTGTCTTAGTGTTGTCTTCTTTCTTTAAGTGTCTTAGTGTTGCTTCCTTCATCATACCCTGAAGAAACAAGGAAACAAGAACTGCTTTTTGTTCCATCTGCACAATTTGTACCTGGCACTGTTTTTCTTAGCACAAATTAATATAGTTATGCTATAGGTATGCTTACCTTTATCAGTGATTTACCATTTTTTAGAAAATTTTTCAGATCTTGCTTATGACAGCAAAGCTGATGAAAAAAAACCCCAAACCAACAAAAAAACCTTTTAAACAACCCCCCTCACAAAGTATAAAAATGCTACTCAAGATGGAGCAGACACCTTTCTTTCTACACTAGTCTAGAGCAGGCTGTTGTAAAAATACTTCTGATTGCTTTCATTTCTTTTGGAATTGAGGGAATTTGGTATATATTCAGTATATATGCAGTGCATTCTGTGCTGTACCCAAATGAGTAGAATGACAGAATAAGCTCTTCAATTTCCCTCATCAAAATTCTACATAGGACAGTCTTGTGGTAAAGATATGACTGTGAGGGTGGATATGTATGGCATATGATCTTAACCACTAGTTTATAGATCTAAATCTAAGTCATGTTTATCCCATTTGACCCCATAGCTGAAACATTTCAGTCAAGACAGAGTAAGTTTCAGTGGATGTAGGAGATGCCAGAAATGAAGGAAGGCATTGAGATCACAAATAATCTTCACCATGGAAAATTATTAGGTTTGCATGTTTTCAAAAAAGCAGAAAACCCCTAAAATCACTATTTTTTCCCTTAAGTAGTTGCAGTCATTGCTCTTGGAATGTGCATGTCCAGAGCTTAGTATGGCTTTGGTGTTTTTAGCTAATAAAGAAATAAAACAATATGAGCTTCGATACATGCTTAAAATACAGTAAGTACAAGTGGCTGAAAATAATGAGAGCGATCAGGATTGTTTATCTTTGCTAGAACTTGCTGGATCAGGTGCCTTTAAATACCATGCTTTGTATTTCTAAAGAGAATTGTCTTTACTTAGTGTGACTGTGGAAGTACTGGAGGAAGAAAAAATAAACCTATCTGTCCAGAAATAATTGTTGTACAGTATGCAAATGCTTAAATTAGTCAGCTTTTCTTAAATCCAGTTTAAATTTAATATGGAGTCCTTCACTATGGAGTACTAATCTGTCAGCAAGATTGTAATTTTCAAGATTTTTTTTTTGTTTAGGAGAGTTAAGCTTGTGCTAGTCCACAAGCTTGCTTTTACCAGCCAGTACAGACCAAAACCAGATGTAATCTGCAAGTGCTTAGAGTTTAATGCTGCCTTTAAAAAAAAGTTCATGTAATACATCAGAAGTGTTAAATTTAAAGTTCTGGATTTTTCTCTGTAGTGAGGCAAACCCATGAGACAGTCTTGTAACTTGACAGAGTTTCCCAAGGATGGTGTCAGGAGCCATGATGGTATTTTTTTCCAGTATTTTATAAATCCTTAGATACCAATGAGAGTGTAGCCTATCTGTTTTAAGTCAATTTAATCTCACAAAGCAGTAAGATAAAATATATCTGCTGAGATATTTCTGGTTTTTTCGATTCACTTACATGAATAAGAAAAGAATGATCTCTCATTAGAGAAGTGGAACTTTAGCTAAAAATTTGAATTTTAGTGGAAGGACTGGATTGGCATTTTTTGATTAATACATTATCCCATAATAAAAGCTAAACAGCAAAATTTCAGGTGAACCAGAAATGACCTAATTATACTTTTATTAAAGTTTGATAAATTGTTCCGATTTCTTTGTGAAAGTAAGAGTTAAAAAAAGTAAGTTGTGGTCTCATAAATATTGAAGGTTATGTGTTTAACAAAAAGAAGTAGATTAAAATGCTGTTGTTACTGCTTTCTGACTAGATTAGGACTGATAAATATGGGAGTTTTTTCTGATTTGGAAGAGAAAGCAGTGCCAGGAAGGGTGTGTAGTGGGGACAAAAGAGCAGCTTGCAGTGGTTTGTGTGCAGATTTCAAGTTGTGCTTTCTCAGGTTTCATTGTGAAGTTACAGATGCTTGAAAAATGAAAGTCAGTCTGTCCAGGTTGCTTTGTTATGAAATCTGTGTAGACTGAAGTGGGCCTGTGAATAGAAAGCACCTAAATTATTTTAAATATAGTTGGAAAAAGCTTTTTCTAGCTTCTGAGCTTACTTAACCAGGAAGCATGAAGGAAAAAGGACCTGAACTGGCATCCAAAAGTTCTTTGAATTATTTTAAGCAATTATTACTTTGTGTTCAGAATACTTCTGAATATCTTTGTTTAAGCCTCTTTGAAATGCAAGTGATAAGAGGCTCATCTCATAAGTATTGTTTTATTCCTGAGGATACTAAATAAACGAGTCACCAACAAAATTTTGCAGTGTCCTCTGTTCTACCCTTGCTACCAGAATAAATGAATATCCATTAATGTCATTTGCCTTTTGACTGCAGACAAGACAACTGTGTCCTATTCTTTGAACTGCTTTTTGATTTGTTATGTTAGCACATGTATATATTATTTCATACATAAAAATACTTTCTCTTTTTTACTTCTTACCGTTGCCTAGGCTTACACACAGATTTATGATCACTGGGCTCTGAAGTTTGTCTCTTTGTAGCCCACACGCAGCAGACTGTATGTGTCTCAGTTGTAATTTGCATGTCACACTTATCTTTGACAAAAACTCATCACTCCTCAAAAAGGCTGGGGAAGCCCAGGGATGCCAGTTAGAAGCCCTGTGGCACCTAAAACAAGGTGAGATGGACTTTGAAGAGCAGTGATCAACTTGCAGGATAAATTACCATTATCTAAAGAAAAAGACACTATCAAGTGGTATGGTAAGGGAGAAGCTGTAGCACTGGTGGGCAAGAGATCCTCATCCAGGATTGCCATGGAACATCTGGGACCAGTGTTGACTCCCCAAAAGACACGTTTTCTTTATAGCACAGAAGAGTATTAAGTTTGCTTATCTCCTCCAGTAAAATAGATTATGTTGGTTTAACTTCTGCTTGATACAATAGAAAGTAGTTGTCAAAATGCCAAAGTAGTAGATGAACACTGGCAGGTCTGAGTACTGCTGCGGGCTGAATCATCATTAGTGAAATTTTGGTGGTGTTTTTATCAAAGGATGTGGTTCCCTACACCAGCCTGTCCCCTTCGGGTGATGCATGAGCATGAGTTTATTGTAGTGCCTTGATGAGCAGTAACACCTCTGAGTGATGCTTTTTTTGACTCTTGTCCTCAGGGCACACCTTTTCTCTCTTGTTTTTTTTTGCATAAAGCTTTTTAGTTTGCTGAAATGCAGACATTAGCATTCTTTCCAGAGAATAATTTGGCTTTAAGATCCTCACTTTAATTTAACAGAGGCCTGGAGATCCCTGTAGGATAAATGATTTCACCAATATTAGTCTCAAGTACGGCATTGGATCTAGGAACTACTTTTTCTTCTGTCACTCACAAATACATAGTGTGCCTTTGGTCCTTTGGATGTGTAGCATCTAGTAAGGAATACCACTGGCAGGCATGTTATCTTTATTTCTTAGGCTGCTTTCTTCTGTGTTTGCCTCAAAGTGCGTGAGAAAGATACAAAGCAGAAGGGGCTTGAATGATCATCTGAGCACCAGAGAAATGTCACAGTCCTTCATATTCTTTGTTGATAGTGGTAAATGGAAGAGTGCTGTCTTACATGACTTCAGGTTCACTGAACTTGTGCTAGTCATGATGTGGCCTCATAACACAGGGAAGAGAAAAGGCAGCCTAGCCTATGATTGGGAGCATGTAAGAGACACTGGAGCTTCCAGTTTTGGGGAACCACTTCCTACCCCTCTCAAAAACTGCATGTAGGAGAGATAGAGGAAAAAGACCTTGTGAGAAAAACAGCTTTCCCCTTCTGTTGTTTACTTTATTGGGAGTAATTCTCCTCTGTTAAATCTCAAAGGATGAGATTTACTGAACAGGTAAAGTAGCTGCCTTCATGTCCTGTAAGAAGTGATGGTCAAGTGAATTGATCTGCTCAACCTTGCTGTTTTAGCCTTCCCACTGTGCTGCTTGACTGGGACGAGCAGCAGTCTTTGATTAAATTCTCAGGGACACAAGTGGCTGCTCTGCCATGGCTAATACTGTAGAACTGTATATTATATAACAAAAAGGCAGCTGTTTAATTCTGCTCTCGTGGGAGAAGCATAGCACCTGTGCTGCTTTATATTTTGGGCATAAAGGACCTTATTCTATTTATTTGCTAGTTTTATTGCTGTTGTAAGAGTGACAAGAATGCAACCAGTATATATATAATTCATCCTTCTCTGCACTTGATAATTCACTCATTTTTAAAATTTATTTTTACTTTTCAGGTTGTCCGTCAGATGATGTGGCTGATGGACCATATTTTTAAGTATACAAACTTTGGCATTGTGTCTCTAATCCATGGAGACTTCTTTATAAGACAGGTAAATGAAAACTCATAATAGTGCTTTGATTTATCTTTGTATTTGGAACATTGTGGTGCTATGGGACTTACTTATCACC
This sequence comes from Passer montanus, assembly GCF_014805655.1. Classification (NCBI taxonomy): domain Eukaryota; kingdom Metazoa; phylum Chordata; class Aves; order Passeriformes; family Passeridae; genus Passer; species Passer montanus. The sequence continues at coordinate 12,200,074 of NW_024358722.1, read as the reverse complement.
TTCTGGTTGGTTTGCGTGACGAAATAGCTTTGCTGTAAAGTGTATATTTGAGAAGGTCTTTTTTCTGAATCTACTTTCTTTTCCAAGCTATTTTTTTATTTGCATAGACACAAACGATGGTGGAATCTAGTTGTGAAGGGAGCCTATTATGAGAGGCGTGTACAAGCAAAATACATGGGCAGTCCTTTTTATCTCTGTTTCTGAACACACTTCTCATCTTTCTTTAGTGACCTTGAAGCCATGCAGGGAGTCTGTCTGGTTAGGTCACTTTTCTGGCTGCAAAGTTTCAAATTAGGAAAGGCAGGACTGTCCCTTTTGATGGTGACATAGTAGTGGATCAATTTAAGGTGGTGATGGACCTGTGTAAATAGTAATTAATTGGTTCTTGAAGGTTAATTATTATTTGAGCATTAGGAAAGAATGTCTATTGAGCTCAACATCTGAAATGTTAATGAATGAGACCTTCAGATTGTTTCATACAGCTTGGGTAGGGTGTTTTGTTGTTTGGTGGCTGTTGATCAAACTGCACTCTCAAAGTAGAAACTCAGGAGGCCGATGAAAAGCATGAACCTGTTTCCAGTTACATGAACTGCAAGATCCATCTTAGATGTTTCTTTCCTCTCCTTATTCCTCTGTCTGGACATAAAATGTGTAGCGAGACAGAGAGAATTAATGAATTTTCACATTGCATAGAAGAAGTTAATTTACTCAGAATGAGATAAAGAAATGCCTACTCACAGCAGTACACAGCTGAAGTGAGATTCACTAACACTGGAGGCATAGTTAGAAAACAAAGGTCTCTAGAGGCACACAGCTGTGCATTGTGAGAGGATGGATGGAAGGGACAGGGTTGGATGCTTTGTAAAATATAAATCTGTTCCAGTAGGTAGAATTCACAATATGCACATTTTGAGGTACACAAGGCTGTCACCTTGTTAGTTATAATTTCTGAATGTGGGGTTGCAATTCCAGTCACAAAACCAAACTATCTCTGAGCTGCAAAAACTAAGACTTTTCCTCATTTTTGTAAAGTGGCTGACATAGACAACATCACAAATACAATGATGTCATTGGGAGTCTAAAGATAAGCTAATTAATGTTTCTAGGCTGTTAGCCTTTTGGTGTGGCAAAACCCTTCATATGAGTGAGTAATGGTCCTTTGCCTAACTCTAGTAATACTTGGATGGTTATTGTTCACTGCTCTTTTCTAACTACAGTGATATCCTGGAGTCCTGTGGTCTGATAAGAAAGGAGTGGCTTAACGGAGGACTTTTATATTCCTTTATAATTGCATTAATATGAGCAGGCAGAGCCTTTTCCTTCCCTCTCATGCTAAGTTGGAAGTAATTGCAATGGGGAGACTTAAACGTAGGAGAAGCACTTTCACAAAACTCCCTTTTAGTAAAATACTGTCTTTCATTCAACCCCACGTGTTCCCTCTTCCTTCTTCTGACCAAAAAAAAGCAGCTAACCACCAAAGAGTGCAATGTTTGTGGCAGTTTTGTTGACATTTCAGAGAATTAAAATCACCTCTGCTGAGGAGAGCTTTAATTTTGCCCTCCTGTGTCTTTTGAGTGATTTGACAAGGTCACTTGGAAATACTCAAAAATGCTAATTAATGTAAAGAGATTCCTCTGAAAATTTGGATAGCTTAGTGCATGCAGAGATGGGAGGAGGAAAGATTGTTCCTGAAGATATTTGTGCAGTAATTAAGGCTGTATCTTACTGTTCTGAAATGAGGAAGTTCTCCTAATGCACCCAAGAGGAGAAGTGGGTGAGTCATTGGAGCAGTGCAGACGGAGTGAGGTCAGTGGTTGTGCTGTGTAGCCCAGCTGAGGCCTGCTCTGCAGACCTCCAGTTGGTACTCCAAGGACAACATTGCTTTTTGTTGTCTCAGGGGCTTCTTTCTATCTCTGAAAAGAGGGAAACCTTAGAAGTATAATAATTACGTCTGATTTTTATCTCTTCAAAGCAATCATTTTATTTAGATGTTTTATCCTTACAGGGGAGAACACACCGTGACCAGCAGCTTGTGTTACTCAAAGATCATCTAGAAAAATATTACAGGAGCCGCAATCGGAAATGGATTGTTTTATTTCCAGAGGGTGGCTTTCTTAGGAAAAGAAGAGAAACAAGCCAGGCATTTGCCAAGAAAAATAATTTGCCATTTCTTAAGCATGTCACCCTGCCAAGACTTGGGGCAACACAAGTAATTCTGAAAACGCTTGTAGCACCACAAGAGAATGGAACTCCATCAGGTGGAGGTGCTGTGGGAAAAGGTAAAGATCACATCACTTCATGGGTATAAAGAAAATTAAATGTCAAAGATTTGAGTTTAAAAAAAAATTGTCTAGAATTTGTCTCTTCAAATATAAATACATGTATAAAAGTTTTCATAATTAGTTTTAGTTCTGCTAACTTTATTTTTGATCTTGAGACAAAAAAAACCCACCTTAGTTTTAATTTGATTTAGTTTGTGGTATGGCTGCATGAGTGCTCGTCTTGGCTCACATGATGGGTGAAGCAGATACTGGAATAGGCAAAACCCAGAGTGAGCAAGAAGGTGATCTACTCCTTTGGGTAAGATTGGTGCTTTGCACTGGTTTGTGACAGCATGGAGCTATAGTAAAAGTATTTCTGGAATATGCTAGCTATGTTCATATTTTTATTCCAGGCTTTAGAAGTTTCTTTGCATCCACTGCTCTAGACTTTATTCCTCTTCTTGAACTATTTTCCACTGAGTTCAGGTTCTTCTGTTCTGTACAGACCTTTGTGTTGCCTGTCCCCATTGTTGCTGGAGCAAGCTGTCACTGATCATTAGATTTGAAGGATTGTTTTGGCTGTCACGTCAGAAGAGCTATGAGAGAATAAGAATATTCCTGCAGCATTATGGTTCTGGGATGCCTGGGCTGTAGGGGAAGGTATAGCTGGGATATAAATAATGCCTATAATGGGACCTGGTGCTTTAGTCTCTCAGTTTTTAAAATTAACTTCTTGGCATGCTCAAGAACAGGGTTAGATCTTTTTTTAATTCCTTGTGGATTTCTGTTACTTATTATAGAAACAGTGGACTGGGGGGTTATGGTAGTTTCTTATTGATGGGTGGGGCTGGTCTTTCCAGAGCCAAATTTTGATAATCATTTAGCATTTTGAAACAAAGATCCTTACTAACAAAGCCACATTTGCAAAAGACTTAGGATTATTTTTTGTCCGAAGTGCAAATCTCAGGATTAGCAAGAACCCTTGTACAGAAACTGCTTCCAGATTTTCAGTTTTGAAGTTATTCTTGTCAACATAGGAAATAAATTGAGATTATGTTCTTGGAGAAGTGAAGGTAGGATTTAAAATGAGCTGAAAAATCAAGCTGTGGAATGCACCAGAGTGTTTCCTGTCAGGCTACATTCACAAAAGAAAGGCTAAAGAAAGCTCTTGTTGTCATAAAACATTTTAGGTTTAAAAGAGAGAAACTGAATAACCTGGTCCTTGTTAAAAAATTTGGGTTTTTCTGAGGAGAAAAGTTGGGCCTGTTCCTGTTCTATTTCTTGCTGTCTTAAAAAGGTATGGAGAGTAAGAATTTCCCCAAATTAATTATAAGTTGTCTGGTTCTGGAGGGAGGCCAAAAGTGCTTGTGAAATACCGATTTTATATTTTCCTGTTCTTAGGTTGCTATCAACTTAGCTGAACATCAAGCTTGGCTTCCTTTTTTTTTCCCTCTTTGAGTGGCATCATTCAGACTCTAGAGAAATGAGCATTTGATAGTACTTGACCTAACTGGGTACTAAAATAAAGGAATTCTCTCAGAAATAAAATGGAACCATATTGTCCATCCTACTCAAGGAAAGATAATTGGGCAAAAATAGGAATGAAATGTGTGGGTTTAGCTGTCACTCTTTCATAGTAATGGACTTGAAAATGTACTAAAAAGGATGAAAAAGGAAAGTGAAAGTAAATTTTATATGTTAGAAAAAAGTAGTATTTGATACATAGTGACAGAGGTATTTTACATCCTTTCTTAAGCTCACAAAAATGTTTCCAGCATTGTGAAACTTCCCTTTTAGAGATGTATGAAATATTAGTTCTTGATTGTATCTTGTATAAAAGATTCCTCCTCTCATCTCTTGCTTTCTGAATGCTTTTATTGGTGTCTTGCCGTGTCAGAAAACATTTGTTGAGTTGAATGAGATATAGTTGTATAAATCATTGTGGTTATATTATAAAGTTAGAAGTCTAACAAAGCTACTGGATATATTTACTTTTAATCTCTTCTATCTTTTCCCTTTTTTTAATCACATGAAAACCCATGTCAGTGAAATCAAGCTTCCCTCCTATTCATTGTTAAGCTGTGGGTGCTAGAGCCAGGTGCAGTGCATAGGGTAAAGGTTTTGCCAGTGGCTGGCATAGAGACTGCCTGTAAACCTTCTGTACATTCTAACTCTTCTCCTTTGCTTGGGAAGTGGTTTCTTTATCAGAAGCATCACACTTGAACTTCATGGTTTGCTGGACACATTTTCATCTGCAGCACTTCTTGTGCTCTGTACTGTCTTAACAATGTTCCTGGAGTCCTGGGTTGCCAAATTGTTCAGCTTACTATAGTAAGCTTTCTACTCCATCATTTATTATTCTCCCTGTCTTTTTGTTTCCACCAAGCTTTTTTGATACTCACGGCAATTCACCTTCCTCTCCCACATGATCTTAGTTCAATTGGTTTATAGATTTAAGAGTTTTCCTCATCAAAAATTATGTCCCCTTCCTGTTGAGTTTCCTTGGTAGCTGTTTTAATGTTGAGTCATGATACAGTTCTGTTCTTGACTGCTGTAATTTTATTAGTATTTCATTAATTTTAAATGATCCTTGTAGCTTTTATACCGATGTAAATTTGATACCATTCTACTTTCTCAGCTGAAGAGATGTGTAAATCAGGGTGAAAGAAGAAAAGATGACAAAGGAAACTATAATAATAAAAGATAGTTTGTCCTTAATATACTGTTACCACAGTTTGACAGAAACCAGGTCAGATAGAGTTGTTTGATTGTGTCACACCCCAGCTCCTCAGCCCAGCTGGCTTTTGTATGTCACATATCACTGAAGCTGTGGCCGTCAAGAATTGAGCTAATTGTAGGTCAGTGCTACATCATCTATCCTGCTCTAAGGCCAGCTGGCTTTTGTATGTCACATATCACTGAAGCTGTGGCCGTCAAGTTGTAGTTCAAGAATTGGGCTAATTGTAGGTCAGTGCTACATCATCTGTCCTGCTCTAAGTTCTCTAATCTGATTTAGAGGTGGGTTTATATCGAGAATTGCAAGGTTCAGTAACCTCCCCAAAAATTCATTAGTCTTAATTAGGATCTTAATATCCAATCAATTTAAATTTTCAATTTATTTTTATGCTAGTAATGAACTTTGCACAGTTTAGGAGCTGATTTCTTCCTCTGTAAAGTGATAGGAAGAACAAATGTTCCTGAGCTATACAATTAATACTGTTTGATAATTATTGTACTTAAAGTGATCAGTTCTTTATCAGGGGCTTTTCCAGGACAAGCAGCCTCTTAATTTTTTCCTCTTAAAAGTTTTCTTTCATGTTTAAAAACCCAAGTACCAGCCTTCATTGGAGTGAATTTTAACTTATTGCTGGTAAATACTAAATTAAGTTACTGAAATGCTTATTGCTTTTGCTGCTTTTTGAAACTCTTATTTAGTTTAACAAAAATATGCAGTTGTATTCCTAAATTGGTAAAAGGATGGGAAAACATAGGAAAGGTAGTGCAGTCATTTGATAGCATGACTGCTGTTGAAGTTAAATAATGCAGAGAATGTAAGTGATGTGTGTCCCTGAAAAGAGAGTTTAAGGTACTTCTGAAAGCCTCCAGAGGGGCCAGCACTGCTGCCAGCACCCTCATTCCAGAAGGTTTTAGTGCAGAATAGAAAATGGGCAGTATGAAAACACTTGATGAACAGCCATCGTCACCCTGACTGGGTGGTGACCCACGTGTGTGTTTGCAGGGGCATTTTAACAGCTTTCTGAATTTTTTTAGCACAACACTTAGTCTTTGACATGGTTGCAAATACACTGTTTCTTCAGTTGATAAGAATTGATTTTGTGAGTTTCAGAACTATCAAAATGTTCTAAATGCCAAAAGCTGAGAATTCAAAGGAGTTTGGAGCTATTGTTCTTCAAAGATGCACATTCCAGAGCTTATTTTTGATCAAATTTGCTTTTTAAAGTCTGTTTTATTTTACCGTGCAGCAATTTTTTTGTCTGATAAGAGGTTACTATGAGCTTAGTTAGAGCCATACTGAAATCTTACCTTACTGTTTTCAAATGCAGCAGAGTACATTCAGTTCTGATGTTGTTTGTCTCAGAGAAATTAAATTTTCAGTTCTGCAGGGTTGTAAATTGAACTTCATAATTGATTTTTTTAAAAAATCAAACTTTTTCATTCACTGTTACCTGAGGAATGTGACTTGAATAACATGTGAGAAAGCCTTTGATTGTTGTTGTTTCTTCCCCCTGGAAAAAAGGCTTCTTGTTTTGTTCCAGGTGGTTTGTTGCATCAAAATCTTGGAATGATGAGTAATATATTCAGTCTGAGAGTTAATCTTTGGAGAAAAAAGTTAATTCTGGGGTCAGTGATCCAGCTGATCACACAAGGACAAGTAGAGAACAAGGGACAAGTTACAAGAATGGATTGCTGTGCAGGGGGAGCCAGCAGCCTCTTTGGCTGCATTCAGAGTGGTGCAAGTGTTCAGGAAACCACACCTCAATACTGGTGAATGCCAAAAAAGACTTTCTTTTCCAAGTGAAAGCTGCAGTCCTCAGGTCCACACCTGGCTGCTGCATTCTTTCCACTCGGAATCCAGTCTGGCAGTGTGGCACCATCCAGAGCCGAGCTGGAGGCAACCTTTCCTGCTGAAATCTTTCTATGATTTATTCTTTTTCTTAGTGGCAAACAGTCTGCTGGTGGGTTTGAGGAGTTTTGTGCATTCTCTGATCTGGTGTTTAGCATCAGTTGACCCCAGGAAATAGCAACCCCAGGGAGGACAGAGAGGGGGAATGAAGAGAAGCTCTGAACCCCCATAAATCTGTGATTGTAGACAGTCAAGTTGGGAAAGGACTTCAGAGGATGACAGCTCGAGTGCCTTGAAGACTCTGATGATGAGTTCCCTCTAAGTAGATGGGGAGCAACTTAATACCATTGACTCCACAGTGAAGAAAATAGTTGTGAAGTTTTGCCTCTGCTGATGATTTGGAAAAAAACCCAAAACCCCAAACAAAAAAAAAGTTAGGAAGCTCTTTAAATTTTACTTCAGATATATATTTTTTTTTATCTAGGCCAGAAAGCTGCTGTTCCATGTGATCGTTCAGTTTTGTCTTAGCACTCATAAGGCAAGTACGTACCATTCCCACTAAGGTGCCTCACTGCTGTGGGGTTTGGGTGCTGTTGTGTAGGGCAGGTGCCTGTGGGCATGTTCAGAAGGTTTATGTGCTATTTTAAAAGAATCAGACTGTTAACATTTTCAAGCAGTTTGAAAAATCCGTGTCTTCCACTGTGCTGGCAAGCAGACTGACACCACAGCAGAAAAAGCAGTGCTTGGAGAGATCAGCTGAAGTATGGTCTCTGCAGCAGCTTCTTCTGCTGAGGCCTCTGACAGTGAGGCTGCCCAGTCTTTCAGCAAGTACTAGAAATGAAAGATGAGAGTGTCTTGTAATGGTAGGCAGAAAGTTGGAAGAGTTTGGCTGGCAGAAAGGTGTGGCTGAGTTGGCCAAGCCAAGCTGGATGAGAGGAGTTCTTTAGCACAGGTATATGCAGCTCCCTGCTTTCTCAGGTACAAATGCCAGACCTGAGATTCACACCATGTTATAACTAATGCAGCACTCTTTGGTTTGAGCTCCTGTTAATAGGGTTTATTCTTGGTCAGAGGTCTGCTTACCCCTGAAAGCAGCATCCTTGGAGATATTTAGGTACCCCACTCCTTTGTGTTTTGTGCAGTTATCAGTTTCTATTACAGTTTCAGGATCTGTTGGAGCTCCCAGGCTTTAAAATAAATTTGCTTATGAGCAGGTTGCAACACAATATAACCCCCCCCCCCCCAAAAAAAAAAATAATTACAAGATGTATTTCAAAATTAATTTTCCTAAATCCTTGGTGATGTAGGTTTTTTTGGCAGTCAGATATCTTGGATGATTATGTAAGGCTTATTTTAAACCAGAGCATGCACAAATACTGTGATTTGAGAACACGTGGAGGTAGCTGCACTAACACCTGCTTGCTCTAAAAGGAGGTCTGTAGAGGCTGATGTTGCTGTCAGAACTTTTTTTTCCTGGCCTGGGGTTTCTGGTGGACTGTCTGGTTTGTTTTTTTCCCTCACCCTGCCCTGAAAAGGGTTGGAGGTGAGTTTGGAGCTGGACTGAAGAATCCAGTGCTGCACCAGCTCTCTCCACAAAAGCAGAAGGTGGGAAATCAGCACAGCAGAGAACTGCAGGAGTCTTCCCTTAATGAAGTGCAAACCATTATCCACTGAAAGAACAGCTTTAAATATAGCTAAATATTGAATAAATTATTCTGAAACACTTTACTGCAAATAATTAGAAAATGTGCCCATATTCATCTGGCACTTTTTCATTGCAATTAATGATCTTTGTTGCTTACTCACTTAGGCAATTTAACTTGGGCAATTTACTTGCCTTTATCCATTCTTGCTTTACATCTGGGAAAATAATAACTTGAATGCCTTTGTTTCAAAATCTATTTCTAAATTAATACTTCTGTTGATTTAATATTAATTTCATATTGGCTCTTCTCTGATTCATTGCTACTTTTAAAATGAAGCACTCTGTAGTTAGTGCTTTTCTTAAGAGAGACTTGACATGCACTCTGTCATGATGCTGGCAAGCCTGCAGCCTCCAGTTCTCATTTCATGTTTGTCAGGGCTCTAAAATACTATGTTTCCAGATGGTAACACTGAATGTTTCAGCTTGACCTATGCAGCTTGCCCTGGGTCAAGTTTTGGAATAGCATGTTGCATGCTAAGAACTCATAAGAATCTAAATTTTAGGAAATACTGTCCAGCCCTGTTAGAGTAGTGCATTTGTAATGAAGCAGTACAACTCCACTGATGAGCAGACATCAAGAAAACACTGTCTGCTTGTTAAAATAATTGATAGATACATGTGATAGCATTGCTGTAATTTTCTTTTCACACTTAATTAAATGAAATGCAAATTAAATGAAATTAAATGCAGGTAGAAACTCGCAAGCCAGTCCTTGCATGTGCATTCTAGCTGGAGTCAGTACCTGTGGCTTTCAGGGTGCTGCTCAGACTGAGTGCTGCAGATTTCTTCAGCTGTGTGGTAAAATTAGGGTGGCTGTTCTGGGCAAGGCCACACATCTAGCCCAACATCTTGTCCGTGACTCCAGGTGGATTACAGAGTGAGAACACAGCAAACAAGCATCATACTTCTCCAAGCTTGTGGCACTTTCCTGTGTGGTGGGTTTCCCAAGCCAGGTGGGGATTTCTGCCTGCTTAGTTAACCCTCCATGTACTTACTCAGTTCCCTCATGATCCCAGCTCCTGGCATCCTTGACACCCTTTAGCAAGAGATTCCCCAAATTTTTCTTTGCACAGAGAATAATTTTTCTGTTTACTATGAAAACTTTTCCTCTTGGCTGAATTTTGAGTGTCTGTTCTTGTATTGGGAAGGATGGTGAGCAGTCAATCCCCATACATGTTCTTGGTGCTGACAATGTTCTTGTCAGCCTCTGTTACATTTCTTTTGTAGCTTTCTCAACTGCAGGCTTGAAGAGTATTGTGCTTTGTACTAAAAGCTAGCAGTTCTTACCTGCTCTTGCCCGTGGGTGTCTGTTTCTGATAGTCAGCTCCTTAAATCCTTTGAGATACTGTCTGATGTGGTGTGTGCATGTTGTTGTACTGGAGTGTCAAGCAGTAAGTGAGCACTACTCTGCTGGCCTGGGTGTAACATGACCCCAAACACAAGACAGCTCCAGAACAGAGAGAAAATTCACAGGCTAAATTCAAAGTGCCATCTTGGCAATGTGACCTTCCTTCTTGGTGTGCTCTACAGATCTGCTGCTCTCCCTCTTAGCAAACCTGTGAATTGGATACCTGCCAGAGAGGGGTCATGGCCGGGTTGATTTATGACCTGGACTGTTGCTGGTTGCAGCCTATATTCAGATTTTATAGAGTCATGGAATATTCTGAGTTGGAAGGGACCCACAAATTTTATTCTCTTTACTCATCTTAATAGCAAATATTTTCACCTCCTTTGATAATTTTTTCAGTTTCTAAGTGAGCTGAGCACCATATGAACTTGTACTGGTGTTAGCCTCTCCTGGACCCTTGTGGGTGCAGTGTCTTCCCCACTGTGAAAACTGATCAGCTTTGTTCCTTGCTTTCTCACCCTGAGTACACCCTGAAAGTGTTGCTTTTCCTCTTCATCCTGCAACTCACATTTTTAAGAACTTTTGAGAGATCTACATGGTTGCTGCTCCTTCAGTGATCTTTTAGAAAGGCCCAGGTGCAATGTGCTTGAAGTGCAGACCAAGAAGCTTGGATGTTTATTTTGGGATGTTTCCTTTTGGTGAATGGGGGGAAGCACCTGACCATGGGGCTGAGATGTCCTTTCACTGTACTAAAGCCTGGTGAGTGAACTTGTTCTATTCTGTGTACCACGGTATCTAAGAGCAGCAGAAATAACCATGAAATAAAATTTAGGTCCAGATGAAGTTTGCAAGAGTGTTTTTATGCTCTGTAATGAAATCTGGATTTGATTTTTGATGGTCTTATTTCTGCCTCATACCTCATGATGTAATATAAAAATTGCATAACTCTTAAATAAAGTGACATGGAATTTTCTTTTTGTTTCTAGAGAGCAAATCCAAAGGCCTCCAGTGGGTGATAGATACAACCATTGCATATCCCAAAGCTGAACCTATAGACATCCAAACCTGGATTCTTGGCTACCGACAACCAACAGTGACACATGTACATTACAGGTAGGAAATAAACCTGCTCCTCCTGCCCTGAGCTCAAGTATTCACAAATGAGTTGTGTCATTTCAGGACAGTGGGAGTGGGGTTTTTGTGTCTCACACAGGTAGGCAACTCATATTATTTAAACACAATACATATTTTTTAAAAAGTTCTGTGACTGTTTTGTATCTTAGGACAGACATTTAAGTTTTGGACTAATGTCCTGTGGTTGAATAGAGTGGTGGGGAATATATCTGAAGGCTAGGTCATCTTTTTCACTTTAGTGTTAACTTATCTTGAATTTTTTAAATTTTGTTTTTTTAATAATGACAACTAATTAAAAATCACTGTTGTTAAATAAAAAGATTACCTAATAAAATATTATATTTAACTTTCTAATAAAGAAATGCTGGCTTTTTCACTCAAAGAATACTTCTCAGTAGTTGAGCAAAGCAACTGGAAAAAGCTGCAACTCTCATGGACAGCTGGGATGGGAGACTTAAAACTTTTCTCCTCAGCAGTTCTTTGTCTCAAGACCTAAACTGATGGAGAGAAGTTGAATTTGGCTTTTAGTTTACAGTGAATTGCAAGTTACTCCAGGAGTATTTTAACACTTTTCCTATTCTAAGTAAGTTGTTGCATTTGATCCCAAAATCACATTATTTTGTCTTACTCCCTCTTGGTGATTGAGAGAGCTTTTTTTTTACAGAAATCTTTCAAGTATTCTTGTGTGGATCCCCTGGGTGGCAGTTTAAGTGGGAATGACCTTCTCCATCATCACTGCTGTGGCAGTGTTGTGTGATGCAGAGTACAGGCTGCTTGCTGGAGCTCCTTTCCACAGCCGTGTTTAAATCTGTCCTTACTTTTTATAGAAAGCTGCCTTCCAAGTTTCCCTGAAGGTGAACACACTTATACCCTAATTTATATAAGATAGCACTATATCTGTTGTGCTTTATTCAGGTCACCTTAGTGCTCTCTGAGATCTCTGGGACAATTGCAAGTTGAATGTATTTAGAATTCTTCTGAAAAGTATTTCCAAAAATACTTTCTTTGAAAAAATAGTAAGCTAATGAAAGTTGAATTCATTTCCTGCTTCTAAATGTATATTCAGACCTATTTTTGATCACAAGCATAAATATAATGCAATCTTTTTTGCATTGAACTTGAATGTTTAAGTTCTTGTAGTACTGAAATTCTAAGAAAAATATAAATTATTTATTTTTTGTATAAGTTTGTTATTTTCTTCCAAAGGGTCTAAATCACTGAGTTAGACAGGGGCAAGCCTCTGTGTTTGACTATTTTATGTCTAAGAAAAATATAAATTATTTATTTTTTGTATAAGTTTGTTATTTTCTTCCAGAGGGTCTAAGTCTAAGTTAGACAGGTGCAAGCCTCTGTGTTTGACTACTTTATGAATGTTTTTAATAACCTGTGTTTGTGATGGCTGGCCCTGTAAAAGCAGTTGATGTGTGTCCCAAATGGAAAGTCACACCATATCTGTCCCCAGCTGAGCACAGGGTGTGATGGCTCTGAAAGGAGACCAGAGTGCCTTGGGTTTGGCTGGAGCTCGTTCTGTCTTCCAGTCCTGCTAGTTCTTGAGGCTGCACTCTGAGGTGGGTGCAGGTTGGCACATGGATGTCCTCTGAATTTCCTTTAATGTGCATTAAGTGTGTCTGCATTGGTGTTATACTTCCCTGCATTTAGTGCAATAAAATCTGGCTCATTTTTTGTAATTTGGAATGTCTTGGGAGATAACATTTGAAATAAATTTTAAGGGTAATTTTGAAATGACTGGGAAGACAGCACAATAGTTTTTCATGTAGTTTCTTTTAACTGAGTTATAGGGGGGAAAAAAGCACCCCTTTGGAAAAAATGAAGAATAGTTTTGTCCAAATGCCATCTGTGCTGTATGAAAGAAGAACCAGGATTTAAACATGCTTATTCCTTTTTAGAGTAGTCCAGACCAAGGTATTGATGTATGACAGCAGTGGGGAGGAAAAAGGAACATTTTTTGTGCCATTCAAACTGGAGCAGAAGAGACTGCAGAGCTGCTTTTGTTCTGGTGGCTCACTCAGTCCCTTCTGCTGTGCCCCTGGATCACCACCTGTCTCTTTCTGCCTTACAGACTTCAAAATCTGGTGACTGCCTTTTCTCATAGCCTGGGCCTTTGCTGCAGGATTATTTCTTTTTCATCCTGCTCAGGGAGCAACAGAAGAGAACACAGCAAGGAGCCTTATGTTGTATTTTTTAGGTGCTTTTCTAGCTGAAAAGGCTTGGTTTAATCCAGTAATCTTTTTTTTGAAAGCTCAATTTTGATAATGAGTTGAACCTTGCTTTTCAAACTTCAATTTTCAGTACAAATGGCACAATTTTCAGAAGTTCATAATTAGGCTAAGCCGTGGCCTGATTTTCCTCAGAATGTCAAAAGAAACCTCCCTAGAAAAAGGAACAATTACCATGTTTGGATCTAAAAACACAAGGTGTGAAATCTTTACCCATCCACTGAATAGCTTTTTGACCCTGACTTATCTCATAACTTATTGGAAAGTGCCGCAAAACTCAGTTTGCTATCTAAAATATAATACTCAAGGAAAATATGTAATGAATTTCCTCCAGGCCAAATGGCACTGGGATTTTTGTGGGAGATGTCAGTCAATCTGATGGAAAGCATGTCAAACTAGAGACACCACTATAAGACCTGCCTTGCAATGAGTCTGTTGGAAAGGTTTGTTCGCTCTTCTCAAATAGTTTGGGTTTATGCTTGGGTCATTGTGTGGTGGGTGTTGCCTGTAAATCCAGACTTGCTACAGTTCCACTCAGCAGAAATAAGCTCAGTGGTTTGGTGTGCGTGTAGCAAGGCCACGGACTGGCTGCTGTTCTCAGCTCCCACCACTTCTGTGCCATGAGTTGAGTTGGGGTTTATTTCTTTTCTTTTCACACCAGGCACTTGTTTAGTCTGATTGGCTTGGTTTTTAGCTGAGCACCAAGTTTCTCCAGCAGTAATTTCTTGAGTGCTGCAGTTCTGTTGGCAAAACCCGAGACTTGCAAATATAAAACACCTTGACCACGAAGCTGGCTTGGTGCCTAGCGTCCCCTCAGTCAGGGATGGTGTGAGGCTGGGTTTCTTGCCTTGGCTCCCTGGCAGGGCGATGCCCTTGGATGCTCCCATGCCACGTTTGGGCTGTGTGGCAGTGCTGTGTGCAGCAGGGCAGCCCTGGCGTCAGAGGCAGCGTGAGTCAGCTGTGACGCAGGGCTGGCCGCGCACGCTGCTCCCAGCCCTTTGCTCCCCTCGCAGCTCTTGTGCTGTGCCGCTGCTGGAACAAGCTTTCAGCTGCTGAGGAAGTGCTGCTTTTGTGTCTGCAGTGATACAGATTCATTGAAATAAGCCAGGCTCCCAGCTATAAATAAGATGAAATGCATTGTGGTTGCTGAATGAATGTTGCAGAAGGGATCCCGTTTGACATGTATTTTAATGCACTTTTTTACGCAAGTAACTTATTTTTGGTCACGCCTGACATCTACCAAATCCACTGTCCTGGATTTATTCAGAGCCTTTGAAAAAGCAAATATGATGACTTATATGGAGTAGCAAGTAATACAGAACTTCAGGGTAGAAGAGGTGATAAAAGGCAGTTAGTACTTAAAGTGGTAGCTGTGAATTTCAGAATTTAAATACAGAATCAGAGGTTGTTTCTCCAGTAAGAACAACTTAAAACAGATAAATGTTTCTAAATATGCCATATTTTTGAAAATTCTTTGATGTCTTCTGAGAAACAACCTATCAGTAGCTAATTCTCCACAATTCTCACATACGCCAGTATGTCTTTGGCAGTTAGATCTAGTTTTTTAAATCCTTTCATTTCTGTTGGAGTGTCGTTTATTCTAATATAATCTGGTCTGGGACATGGACACAAATCTGTGTAAGAGTTTAAGAAGTGGCAGTCCCTCAGTCAGGTACCTGGAGTGTCCCTGCAGCTGCTGCCACCTCACAACTGCCAGTAGGCACCTCCAGCTGCAGGGTGATGCTTCCTTACTGGAAAAAGATTCTTTGCAGATTCCCAGTGAAATGTCTTTATTTCTACCACCACTTTTCACTTCTTAGGGTGCAGCCTATGCTGCCACTGCTTTTAGCCCCTTCTCCACTTCTCCTGGGGACAGAAAATCAGCTGTTCTTGTGATGAGAAGCAAAAAAAGGTATTTCTATTCTGCTTAAATTTCCTGGTCAAGTTCTTATCCAGTCCTATTAAATTCCTTGTTTGCCATGCCAGGAATAAAAATGCTCTTATTTTAGTGAATGTGAGGTTAGCTTTGCCCAAGAGTAGAAAGATCCAAGTGCCCCACAGACTCCAGGAGCTTCAGATGTTACATGTTGACCTTATTCATTGCTTTGGCATTTCTGTGCGATGATGTTTTATCCCCCTGAGGAGATGAGCAAATTGTTTGCTTCTAATGGCATTTCTGATCCTGCATCCCCAAAGGTGGGGTAGAGCCAAGGTGATGCTCATGCCTGACCACATGGACACCTGTTTACATATCTCATTGAAAATAAGAAACTTATTTCTGCATCTTTTAACCCTGGACCTGGCAGATGCCAGCATCCAGTGGTTGGGGATGAGCCTGCTCCCATCAGAGCAGTGGCTCTCTGCTGTTGTTTTGGATTGCCTGTGTGGGGAGTTTTGTAACAGTAGACTTGCTCACTCACCTTCCTGAACTCAAGTCTCCTTCAAGAGAGTGTTCTTGTAAAACACAGATACCAGCTGAGCCATCTGATGGGCAGAGAACCATGGCATTAGCAGTATGTTTAGTTTAAATATAGGGGAGTTTAGCCTTGCCTTATTGAGTACAGAAAGAGCTTCTTTCCAGAGTTTGAGGATTTCTTTTTAAAATATTTAATCTCTAATTTAGATCAGTCATTAGTAAGAATGTTCTGCTGGTAAAAATAACTCTGGATAATCTAAAAATACATTTGAAAATGCTTCTAAATACACTAGCACTTAGCATTGCTGAGTTGTGGCAGCCAGTGTAGCATTACTGGAAAACCAGTTGTTTTTCAGTCTGTTAATGTTTGTTCAGTCTGGGTGTAGCAGTGTCTGCTTCTCAGACTTGAAAGCAGCAGAGTTTATCTCCAGAGATTCAAGCATTCTGGCAGCATTATTGATCCACACAAGAGCTGGATGGATTCAAGCAGGGAAGTGGTGTGCAGTGGCTCCATTAGTCTCTCACAGTGCTGGTATCACCTGTGCTACTTCACTGCTCCATTAAAGTGCCAGCTCAGAAATTGTTTTTAACAGGTATCTTGCAAGATCCTGTGATGTTTCCATATTAGGAGGAATGTTCTTGACAAAACAGAGTTGTTACCCATTAGGTCAGGGGGAAGTGAAGGCAGAGGTGAAGAATATTTTACAGTCTACAGTGGAGACTGCATGTGAAGCCAGGTAAACCTACACTTCTGGCCTGAGGCAACACACATTCTCTTAGTTGTGAACCCTCTTAAAACCTGTGTAAGGAAGCATCTGTCCTTCAAAAATACTCTGTGAAACACAATATTCAGTTGCTGAGCCTTTTATCTCTTCACTGCAGACTGGCAGAAGAGAGTAAAAATAGTGCTTGGCAGCCCAGTTGTGTTTGGGGACACAGAGTAAGGCTTTCTTAGTGTTCTACCCTCAACAAAGTGGTCCTTGCTCTGTGGCTGTGTTTTTTACTTGCTGCTACGTGGTTTAATTTTAACCTGCTGTACAGCATCTGGGCTTCAAGATAAAATAGTTCTTTATTGTTTGTCTTTGTTCCTAATATGCAGACTGAAAACTTGAGCTGATTACTGAAGCACCATTTCATAACATTTGTCTTTGGCCAAAGACTTTCCTTCATACTCTGTTTTATCTGAGATAACAGTTGCTAATTTCTGGTTACCAAGACTGGCTGTACTGGAGCATAGGGAGCTCCACAGTGTGAGGAGGATGTAGGTAGAGTTACTTCAAAGGCTGCAGAGATAGCTGAGTTCATGTTGATACCATAGTGTGTAAATAAAGTCGTTCATCTCCTTATATTGAAGTTGTCTCTGTATGCCACAGCACTGTGATTGTAACTCACTCCTTAGAGCAATGCTTTGCTGCTTGACTACCCCACTTCCAGCTTATTTTTCCATGCATCAGACTGAAAGGAGGAAGGACAAATGACAAATAAACAAAGCTGGCAAAGATGTTAAAAACTGTAATGGCAACAAAAGCATTCTTCAGAAGTGCCTTATTTTCTTATTCTGACGTTCCCAGATGATTGTGGTGTTAGTTCCAATTCTTTGCAGTATGATCAGTTAAGAAAGACTGTGTTGAAAATTAAATGAAAACTCACTAATGAAAATAGAAGCATGGTGTAAATAAGAGGCTAAGTGGGATCTCACCTGGAAAGAGGAACCTAAAGTAGAAACTTTGCATTTCAGAGTGTGAATTTTTCAGGTTGCCCTGATTGACAAAATTCTTCTGCATTGGCCTGCCAGTACAACACTGTGGATGTTTAAGTTCTTGTGTATATCAAAAGGCACTGAGGGTCTGCTGAGGAGGTTTCACAGTTACTGTGAGGTTGGAAATTCTATTTTGAAATAATCCAGTGAGGTATGGTGGGTTATTTGGGAGTTTCAGGGTGTGTGTGCCACAGTGAATTCTGCTCTAGGTGTTTTTCTAAGCCAGATAATATTCAGCATAGAAGTACCAAGAGACAAGCAATTCTCCCATCGGTGTTTTTAAAACAGAGCAGCAATATTTGAGTACAGGGTCAGTTTTCAGTGTAAAATGTGCCTTGTAAATTTCAGAGAAAGCTGCCAGCATCGTTTCAAAAGCACAGAGGGCTTGTTTTCTGGGATGTGGAAGAGCTGTTGGTGCTTGGTGATGTCATTATGTGGCTTCTGCCTGCTGAATTGTTTCTTCAAAGCTGTGAATTAACTTTCTCATTTTTTAATTTATTTCATTCCACTTGGTTTGTATTCTTTTTAGGGAATAGTAATATAGTGTGGTGGTATTCTGTTAAAAAAAGAACAAACCAGTGTCTTAATGGTTTTTATCAAAAGCTGTAGTACAGTATTTGTTGTAGACTGATGCCAGTGTCTTCTGGGTGGTTCTGGATGGCAGCCTGGAGTTTCCCACTCTTGTATCCTTAATGCCTCTGTGATCTGTGAGCAGGAGAGAGTGCAAATCATGCAGTTAGATTTATACAAAAGTCTTGTTCTCTCTGTTTTGTGGTGGGCTGGGGAGAAGAGTTTTGTTGCAGAATACATTTGCTAGGCTTAATTTGTATTTGTTTCCTTGATAGGATTTTTCCAGTGAAAGATGTACCTGCAGAGCCTGAAGCCCTCACAAATTGGCTGTACCAACGATTCATTGAAAAGGAGGACCTCTTGACACATTTCTATGAAACAGGTAGGATGATACCTAGCAAAGAGAACCATGCTTTGCTAATGACTTTCCTTACAAGGATCTCAAAATGGTTTAGGAATGTGTAAGCATCCTTCACATGCCTACAGGAGATACAATTATTGCTATTATTACTGCTTTTTATGTGGCAGAAAGTATGATTAAAGAATTATCTAGGAAAGGCAAATTACCTGGGCAACATTAGAAGTAGGGTAGCATTTGGAAGCTACCAAAAAGTAATACACAGTTGAGCTGTGAAACGTGCTGCTATGGGATTGCATGGCAAAGATCCATGATTGAAAGCATGATTGGAAGGACCTGTGAGAATTCCATGGCACACATTCCTTTGAGCAAGGATCTGCAGCCTCGGCCATCACAGTTGTTAATGGGAGGTGTTCAGTGTCTCAAATCAGCTGAGTTTAGTATTCCTGGGTGACTGTGTTAAATGAAGATGCTTCTTCTGTGAGATGATTTATTGCAAAGCCTGCTTTAATTTAGTTTTGAGTACTTAATTTATCAATCCAAGTGCTTAAAGAGATTAATAGAATTCTTTAACAACCCAGAGTTGTATTTCGTTTTATGAAATGTTGCTGTCACTCAGCCACCATTGATGACAGAGTTCAGACTGCTATATAAATCACATCCAAATGCATATATTGGACTTTATTAGACAAATAATTCTGTGAATATCTTTTAAAAGTGTAGCAAATAGATTGTAAAGAATTCTTGGTTTTGTGACATTATTTTATGCTATTGAAATAAGTCATACCCAGAAAATCTAACTAGTCCAGAATTTCTGAGAGTATAATTAATATAATCAGATTTAGCCATTAAAATGCATTTCCAAAATAGCATAATTGGTAATAATTTGCCAGTGCAATCAGTATGAATTAATAAAGACATGTTTTAAATGTAAATGCTGTGACATAGGGCCTTATTAGGCATAAATTAGTATAATTTAAAGTTACTGCCATTTATACTTTTTGAGAACTTGCTTGCATTGCTTTAGTTGGCCTACTGAAAAAGTGCTGCTACAGTTTTTGGAAACCCCTTGGAAAGGTCCTGAGGTTGACTCTGAGGGGAGTCCCTGAGGTTGCTCAAGAGCCAGCTTTGTACTCACCTGGCACATGGTCACAAGAGGGTGTGGTTTTAAGACTTGGGGCTATTTCTGTTATTATTAATCATTATTATGTTATCATTATCATCATTATATTATTTTACAATACACGCTGCTTAGGAACTTCTCTCTCTTAATAAAGCTTACCTCAAAAAGCTGGAGTAACATTTAATGCTCCATGAAACTTCAAAAGGTTGCATTGACTAAGCCAAGAATATATTTCTTGGCTTATTGTTATTTGGGAAGCAAAAGAAACAAAGCCTTTCTCCATTTTTCTGTGTTCTTAAGTGTCAAGAAATTAAATCACCTGGGGAAAAACTGTCATATTAGACCTCTGGAAATCCAAACCAAAAGAAAAGTATGCCTAAAATTTGACATGAGATTGTTATAGGTAAAAATTGATCCAGCCAATTAGATTAAAAATGAAAATTAAATTTATTCGTGACCAATGTACAGTCCTGACCACCAACAATGAAGAAGTAGCGCCAACCCTGGGATCGGAGTGGGTGAACTGTGGTCCAGCCTCTATGGCACCAAATCCCCCTGTTCACCACCAAGGCCTGGCAGAGTTTGATTTTTATACTCTTTTTCTTGCCTGCAGCAGAGTCCCTTTGTCCCCTCCTGCAGTCCTTCATATTCATGCAGTGTCTGTTCTCTGTCCTGTGCAGGACAAAGCCACGTCAGGGAATTGATGTGTATCTGTGTCCATTTCCCGGAATCCTTCATTCAGATGTATGTCTTTGATGGTCCTGTCTATCTGAGGTGGACATCTACATGGGCCATCATCGCTGGGCATTGCCTTGTTCATGCCATCAAGGAGTGCCCATCTCCTGTGCAGGCTAGGTTTTCTTTGTATGTTAGTGATGCACCTCCTCCTCGGCTGCGAGCTGTCCTGTGTGGCAATCTCCCTCTCCCCTTTGCTGGTGTGATCTTAAGGCTTTATTTTATATTACATTAATAATCTTACATGTCCAGCACGAATTACCAACTTATTAATAACAAAATCCCATCATTTTTTACAGGTGCATTTTACACACTTCATTTATACAATTAGAACCATTTCAAGTTAATAGCTGTAGGTAACAGACTCCTGTTTTAGGCAGTTAGTGGAACACTTGTATTGGCAAGTTCTTAATTTCTCTGAACGCTCCAGCAAGATAACCTTGAAGCCCACAGTAACACAAGTGAGATTACATTTAGCACGACAAAAACACTTGGGGACCAATTAAGGAAAAAGCCCCAACAATAAACTAATAGCAGTTGGAAGAGTGATGGTGTACTGAAGTCATTGTGCTCCTGATTCCCTGTGCTCAGAAGCCAAGTGGTGTGAGGTGATGAAAAAAGTAAGGAATGGCTTCCCTAATGCTATGGAAACATTCTTTGTTGTACCAGATTGGAAACCTCCTCTGGAAATCCTGCATACAGTCCATTATCCCTGTCAAGGAATACAAATTGAACTGGGAAGAGGGACAGATAATCAGAGCTGAGATTAAGGGGACGGTGGAGTAGTTTCTGTGAAGAACAACTACAAGTGCTTGGCCTGTCTCAGTTGGGAACGGGAAGGGTCAAAGCTGGCTTGGGAGGGAGACAGGGAGGAGACAGCTCTCTGTACCTACAGGGAAAAAGAAAAGGCATTTAAACCAGAGGTCAGTGTTGGTACAGAAAAACAAATGGGCCATGGAAGAACAAATCTAGCCTAGAGTGGACAGGTAGAAGCTTAGCTGTGAGTTACAAGGGAATAATGAGGTGGCAAATCTGCCCAAGTGTGAAATACCTGTCAGGGAGAGGTGGATGGGGCTCATCAAGGATGTTTTTAGGCTTTTTCCTTGTTTACTTTTTTTTAAATTAAGAGCATTCATGCAGGAAGAAAAGCTTTGTCTCAAATGCTTGATTGCAGTTCCTCCAGTGATTGCAAATGTGGAGCACAGAGATAAGATGCTGATGGTATCTAATTGCCCAAATTTTGTGGTTCCCAGGATTAAAAATTGACATTGCTGCATCTTTACTCTTTGAATCATTAATTTCATTTTCTTCTGAGAGAAGTTGAGACTCCATAATGCTGCAGCAAGTTCATCTTCTCTGGTGTATTCAAAGTTTTATATCCCCTGTTCAGGATTAACAGCAATAAAAGAGCTTTGTGTAATCAAGTCTTTGTGCATCTCAGTACAGTGTAACACAGATGATTTAATATGCTGATGTAAATATATGCAAATAGTTTGCTTATGATCATAAAGCTCTGATGTATTCAGGCACATTTAATTTAGTGTTGCAAGTCAGAAAAAGCCAAAGTATGGAGAGACCAAATTTTATTGTCAGATGAATCTCTTCCAGTCTTTCCCATCTAAGCAAGGATTTCAGTAAAGAATTTCTGGAAAGTTCTGTGGCAAATTATAATGTTTCCTTAGTCAGTATGAATGAGTGTTCAAACAGTATGTGGAAACTGTTCTTTCAAGAAGGGCTCTTGTGTGTGTACACTTTACATTTTCAAGGGGAACCTCAAGAACATAAATGTGTTGCTTCTTCACAGTATACAGTATCACCACCAAACAGCTGTAAAGTTTAATGTGGTATCCATTCAATTTGATCATGGAGATACTAATAAAACTTGAAAAATAACACAAAACTTAGTTGACAGTTTGATCTCTCTGCAAAGGTTGAGTACAGTGAAAGCAGCTTCTAAGGGATGCTTAAAGTTTATAATGACATCAAAATTGTTCTTATTAATTAAGGGGTTGTGTTTTGGTTGGTTTTTTTATTTTATTATTTTCTTGAAGGCTTCTGGAGAATCTTTCATAATTTTGACAGCATTAGAGCATAGAGCAGTACCCAGTTAATTGTGTATGGATACCATTGCTGGGACAAGCAGTAAAGAAGCAATAAAGTGGTGCATTAAGGCTGTCATCCCTGTGCAAAGCATTAAATGTGTTTTCTTTTCTCTTGCAGGAGCTTTTCCGCCACCCCAGGGTCAGACAAAAGCGATTTCTCGGGAGATGACCCTCAGTAACCTGTGGCTGGTTGCCATACAATCATTTGCATTTTTGTCAGGAGGGATGTGGTACTGCCTCTTT
This sequence comes from Passer montanus, assembly GCF_014805655.1. Lineage (NCBI taxonomy): Eukaryota > Metazoa > Chordata > Aves > Passeriformes > Passeridae > Passer > Passer montanus. Next base: position 12,177,498 of record NW_024358722.1, on the reverse strand, counting down.
CAGTATTTGTACCATTGCCTATTTTAAAAGTGGAATGGGACCTGAGGACACAATGGGAATCCAGGCTCTTGCAAATGAGTATCATGTTTTATGTGCAAATGTGAATATTCAAGAGTAAAGGAAAATACTGGATGGACTTTTACCTCTCTTTGGGGGAATTTTAAATTCCACTAAAAGTGAAGATCAGTAACATAGTGACCTGATGATGTATTATTTTAAGAATTGTCTGTATTTTTAAAAATGTATACTCTCACCCACACTTAAGCAAATTCAGCATTTGGACAAAAGGTGCAATCGTACAACCACCGTAGAAGAATGTCTGTGACAAGAAAGCTTTGTCACCACAAGTATTTCTTGGCATTGTAGTTAGAGCTCAGAAAATTCAGCAACTTGTCTCTTCAGTAGTGTGTACAGCATTGGTGTGGTAGAGATTCCTCATTTGCACAACGTGTACTTTATTGCAGCTCATTGTGCTGGAGTCAGAGATCCTCAGCAGAGCTGGTGGAGGTGTCTTTGTGGCTACGCAGTCAGCAGTTGTTGTAGCAGACACATTGATCCAAACCCAACACCCAAATAAGATCTGGTGTCAGGTCTGTCCTCTGAGGCACTGGTCCTCAAACAAGCATTGCAGCATCACAGTGTGATTAAAAGCTGTCCACGTGGGATGAATCAGCCCATCCCTGCTGTGGTCTTGCCATCAGCTCTCCAAGTTCCATGTGCTACCAGTGTCTTGTGTTATAGGGAAACTTGGAAAATACAAAGTCACTCGGTTAAATTCCCTTTTTGTTCCGAATGCAGCTAAACCCTCATCATCAGTTTTGAAAATGCACTTTCAAAGGTGAGAAGTCAGTGAAGGAAAGACATAAAACTTAGGGAACAGAGGGAAGCTTTGTTTGTCATGCATTGGAAGGCAGAGCAATTCTAGCTGTTTCTGAAGGTCTGCTGGTGCTGCTGGTGATTTTTAGCCACCTTTGTATTTTGTATACTGCAGTCCAACCAAGGTGACCTTGGAGTGGTTTATAGAGGCCTTTTTCTCCCTGCTAGTTGCAACAGTGCTAAATATACTTGTGGGAGAGTTTAAATAATTAAATGCCAACCATCTTAATGTTTTGCTAAAAAGTAATAGAAGAAAAACTAGTTTCATAAAAAGAAGAAATAGGTATAATTGCTATCACAAATCTGTAGGAAGATACCACTGAAAAAATAAGTATGGTAAATATTCTGAATAACTACGTGGAGGGCAGTATTAATTAGCTCACCACTAAAATCTTACTGCTAAAGTCTTACTAGAATAAGGATGGTTTGAACTGAAGGGCAGATGGGAACAGAAGACACTTTCAGATGTGTAGTGCAGGATCCTTTTGAAAGGACGTCTGTGATGTACAGCCTTACTTCTGGCAGGTCTGGTTGGCATTGTGTTTATGTGATTATGCACAGATTTGCGAGAACGGTTCCTAAAATAAAACTAATCTCTCTAAATACAGGCAGGGTAGCCAGAACTTCAGATGTTGGCATACTGCCTTCTACAGAGTAATTTTGTTGAGAACAAAGTAAGCCCTCAGTGGTTTTGGCTCTGAGCTAGCAATATTGATTCCCCTTCTGTCTCCCTCTGCTGCTACATGAATCACAGGAGGTGGTGTGCAGAATACAAAACCTTGCCAGTGTTCCCTTTCGGGGGGGCAAAGAGCATACCAAAACATGAGGCAGTGCCAATTGCCCTGGCTTTGTGGAAAAATACTTTGTCAAATATGCCATCCCTGCCCCTCCCCATGCAGCAGGGGTTGCTCAGTGGGGATGGACGCAAGGTGACAGCACAGTAAGGGCCCCTGAAGTGAGTGTTGCCTCCCTGACTCCACTGCAGGCTGGAGGCAAAGTACAGTGGTTGCCAGTAGCTTCATGTTTAAGGCAAGATGCTGTTTATAAATACCATCTCGGCACCTGAATTTTGGTGTAACCATTAAAATGAGGTAGATATGCAATGATAGGGAGGGAGTCCATGGAGTATTTGTTGTTTCGTGTTCTTGCTAAAGTTCAGCTGATGGAATGAATGTATTTAATCTGCCATTTGACAAGGGGTGTTGGGGCAGCCCAGCACTGTGATGAGGAAGTGGTTATTTCTGCTGCCCATGGGACTGACTCTTTCAACTCCAACAGGCAGGTGGCAAGCTACTCACTTGCTGTCCTCCCCCATGTAGTTTGATCAGAACCAGAGAGATGCCCAGAGTACAGCTCATATTATTCTGAGCTAGGACAGACTGGACTGATGCAAAAAGGGAAGTTTATATAAGCAGAAAGCACAGCAGTTACTCACATCAGAAGATTGTTCCTTATAGACCTTGTGAGCTCCATGTAAGAGCATCTTGTTTTGTCAAATGCAGTATTTTTCCCAGTGGGTTGCAGTCAATAACAAGTGTTCACGTGCTGCCTCAAGAAATTAGCACTGCACAGTAATGTTTCAGACAAGCGTTTGATTGATCTGGTCCTGTTCATTTTCACTTTGTTCCTCTGTAGTTCTTACTCTTACAAGACATTTGTTTCCAAGCACTGGTTATTGTTTCAGTAGGGTGTGGAAATGGTGTCAGGTCCCAGGCTTCTCTCCTGCCTGCACTTGGAAACGTGAAGAGCGCCTGACACCACAGCTCCGTATGGCCAAGTTGCTGTGGGTGACACTGGAATGAAACTCTTGGAAAACAACTCCAAAGGAGCCTCCCAGCATGATCCTGGATGCTGCTTCATGAAAGATAATAAATTGGATAAAATAAGTTTTGCTATGAAGGGAAAAATGTAAAATGGATACAATGTGTAGGGAATTCAGTGCTAAAAATACCATGCTGGTGCAGACTGTCTGGAGCTTAGCAGGAGAGTCTGTAAAACAGGAATTCCTGTCTGCTGCAGTTTGGTTCTACCTTCTGGCAGTTGGCTGCAGTTCTGGATGTAATGGGTATTTTGCTGCACCATCCATGGGTTTCCTCCTCTGGAGAGTTCAAAATGTGTTTTGATAGAAACATGAATGAACCATACAGTTGATCACAAACTAATATCACATTGAATTTCTGTTGGGGGAAAAATAATGGTAAAATGATGAAAAATGAAAAATTCACAGAAAAAATTCTAACTGAAGGCTGTTGCACACAGAAGTGAGAACAGAGCAATTTGAGTGCATTGCAGATGAGAAGAATAAGAATAAAGTAGTTCTCTGCCAGGGTTGCCCACAAAACATCTTCACGTTTCTATGTTTAATTGTTCATAAAGAAGTTGTTACAGTTGAAGTTGTGTCAGTCCTCACGGTTTAGCTTTGCTGCTCTGTGAATCCCATGATGTGAAGAGCACCTGTCCATCCACACCAAGCAGTTTCTTCAGTGCCCTCGGGTGAGTGCGCCGTCATTTCAGTCTCACTTGGGTTCCACGTGTGCTTCTGTTGAATCATGCAACAGTGGCGTCTCTTTTTCTTCTTCTTTTTTATTTTTTTCCCCTTTTTAAAGTTGCTGTCACCAGATGTTGAAAACTGAAATTTCAGTTTACCTTGATTTCCTGGAAAATTAAAAGCTTCCCTCTCCCTCCTCCCCCAGTCACAAATAAGGTGCATCTTCTTGCAGTACAAATAAAGCGATCACTGTGGTACTGTTCCTTGTTCACTTGGTTTGCAGATGATGTAACTTTTCTTTGTGTGACACTGCCATAAAGTGCTGTTAACTTTTCTCACCTGTTTGTACACGATAATAACAGATACCGATCACTGTGTGTGACAGGATTCAGCTGCTCCGCTTTGCCTTGACATACATTTTGGGACCAAAGGTACCTAAAACTGGGATTTCCAAACCACGAGCCCAGGGTTGGATGCATTCTCTTGACAGTCAGCTGAAGATTTTGTGGTGATCTGATACAATCACACAAAACAATTATACATCTGGGGTTCTGTATTTTTTTGGAAATAATGGAGCCATATGAAATAAAGGGTTATTTTGCAAAATTGCATATTTGATAGTTTTTACACTTCTTTTAAAAAATACAAAGCAACAATGGGAAGAGCAAAATGGAAACCATACTCTGGTTTAAAATGTCTGCAGACATTAGAAATGTTTCTGAGCAGCTCTGCTTTTTCTGTAAGAGCTGTAGACTGCCTGGCTGTGATAGAAGTTGTCATTGGAAGGATTCTATGCATTTTAAAGTTAGATCTTTTATTTTATCATGAGATAATTAAGTAATTATTCACTGAACAACTGTCCTATTAAAATGAGTTAGTTACTTAAAATTACTCCTCCATGATGTTCATGTTGTATGATGAACAGGGTTTTTTTTATAGCAGTTATCTTCACCTCCAGTTTTCTCCTTCCCTTCTCTGTTACCTACATTTTTGTTTCATGTGATGAAGTGGATGTGGAAGCCTGGAGTGACTGTCAGTGGTTTTGTGAAGGGCTGGTGATGTTTGGAATTATTTTGCTGAATTTATTTAATTGGGTATTTTTTTTATAAATTCTTTCCAGCAGCTAATATGACTTTCAGAAATGTAGACAGATACCAGAAGCAGCATTTCTCTTTATTTTCCCTGGGCTGGGTTTTTTTTGTTTGTTTGTTTGTTTTGGATTTTTTGTTTTGTTTTGTTTGGGGTTTTTTGTTGGTTTTTTGGTGTTGGTTTTTTTTTTTCCCTGTGGCAAAAAGAGTTTTCTTTCAAGACTATTTAATATGCTTCTGATCCTTAATAGATGAGAAGATCTTATTTGATGGTTGTATTTATTGTGCTTTTAACTAGTGGATACACAACCTTTACTGTGCTTACCATAAACACAACAAATAGTAAAATAACTCTTTGGTTCACTGTACAGCCGCAGTGTTAATTTGTGATAGATAACACTGTTTATTAGGAAGGACACAGGGACAAATGTTTCAGTGCCAGAAGTGGCAAGAGAAGGAGTGAATCAGTAGGGGAGAGAGGGGACAGCAGCTTCTGCAGCCCTCACTGGCTGCAGCACCCGCTGGAAGCTGTGCCAGTCCCCAGCTGCGGAGTTCTTCTGCAAGTCACTGTAGCCATGAGTCTTCTTAAAGTTTCTGAGAGCTGAGGGTGTCCAAGAGCAGAACCCAAGCCCCCTTGACCCTGGTTTGCCTGCTAGAAGGATGTGACTCCAGCCTTGTTGGGAGAAAGGCTGTTGTCATAGTGAGATCCATAGTTTTAAAGAGGGATCTGTTTTTAAGCCACCCCAGCTGGTCAGAGCAATGCCAGGTGGGACAGCCCCACCCATTCTGCAGCCCTGGCACCTCTTGGTGGCGATGGCTCTTGGCTCCTGTCCCCTCTTGAGTTCACTGCTGGGGCCCAGTTCTGCAGTGTCTAACAAAGGGAAAAGGAACTCCTTGGAGCATTGTGAGACATCTCGCACAATTTCCAAAACAGCGCCATAGTTGTAGTGATGTCTACCTCTTTGTTTCCCATCTGGGTTTTGTCCTGTTTTTCTGTGTGGTGTTTTTCTGTGTGGGGTGGGGGAATCGGGGAGCGGGAGGGAAAACTCAAAATCTGAATATTAAGACACTGGTGGGGTATCCAGTGCTTACCAGCTGTGTTGTCATATTGAAAAAGCCATTGTTTTTAATTCCTGCCTAGTATGAAATGTTTGTTTTTAAAAAATCCTTCCTGCTGGAAAGAAAAATGTATTTTTAAAAAGAAAAACATCCCTCTTGGCTATAAGAATGTCAGCTGTATGAGTTGTGACCATATCATGACATGCTGATCAGATAAATAAATTTTTATCTCTCAGGACTCTATTGTCTTTTTTGCTGGTCTCATAACTTAGCTTTTCTGAAAGGATGCTCTTGATTTTTAAGGACAACTACTTTCAGCTGAAACTTGAAATAAAAAAGGTATATGAATGTCATGTGTGCTTACTCTGGTTTACAAAAACCCCCATTTTTGTCTTGATTTAACAAAAAAAAAAAAATCATCCTGTGAAAAATAATGTAAGGCTACAGTAAAAAACCAGGTGCCTGAGGTGGTCAGGTGTTACATGCTGCAGTTACTTTGATCTCAAAGGCAAAGAATAGGTATCTCCTGAGAGAGAAAAAAGAGGTTTTCTGGTCAGTACCTTTCTATAGCTAGAATCTGTTAACTTGAACTTCCCATATGTCCTTGGGCTCTCTGGGGTCGATTGTCCTTTCTAATGTCAATCTGGTTTTGTACCAGGTTTGACTTAAGACATACATCCTCATGGGTTTGTAGAAGTGGTGCATCAGGAATTTCAGAGCAGCTAGTGCTGGGATCTGGTGCAGCTGAATAAAGGCTGCCAATATTTTTGCTTAAAAATAAATCATCAAGTTTGTTGTAATTGGCATTATTGTGTAAGTATTAAAGGCTGGTAAGAACAGATAGGTACTGGATGAAAGGTGGCAAGCATGGAGATTTTTAAGTTTACCTTGGGAAACTGGAAGTTCCAAAAAAGTGGATGTTGTCAAAGGGATCATTAAGATCAAACTCTGGGTCTATACAAAGAGTAAATTATAAGGTAACCTCAGTAGAGCTCTTCTGTGTGGCTTTGGGAAAAAGCAATACTGGTCTTTCTCAATAAAACAACAAGGCTAAATCAGATTGCAAATGTGGCTCATTATTATATGCCACAATAGAGTTGGTGTTTTGTAATCTCACTTGAGAACCTGAAGGAATAAAACGAAAAGGTCAATTTATACTGAATTATTTTTGAAGAGGAGATTTTTTCATTTGTAGTTAGCTAGTATAATTCTGCAGATCTGTTCAACTGTGTACAATATTTTCATAAATTATGTTAAATAAACCACTTTTTATTAATGAGGACAAGTTGCTGAATGGTCCGAGTCACTTAATGCAGGGCATGTTTGATGCTGAGCAAAAGGAAGGTCATCTAGCCACTAGGAACAGATGTCTTCCAGAAAACACAAGAGTTAAGGAATTCTGGCAACTGAGGGCTGCATGGGCATTTCTGCTTTAAATACATAGAAGTAAATTAAAGGGAAGATTTGACTCTTTGAGCAGATAGACCAAGTAGGAGTAGAGGGTAGTAGGATTTCCCTCTGCAACATTAGTGAGACCATACATTGAATATTTACTCTAAGTGGTGAGGCAATACAGAAGGGATGAACCTGGCAGTGTTTTCCCCCAAAGTGAAACTGTTGGATTTTCTACTCCTTCTGTGCTTTTGGCAACACTGAAGATGCTTCTGATACTGTTCTTGTGTTCCCTTCTCTCTGCAATTCTCTTAGGCAGACACACTGGGTCTTCCTCATCAGCAAGGATATGAAGGGAACAAACCCAGAGCTGTTAGATAGGGGCTGTCCTGCACCTCTGTGGAAGTGCACAAGATATCAGGCATCCTGAAAGATGCCTGACAAAAAGAGATGAGAAAAAGCTCCCTTCGCTGGATAAGACAGTAATTTTCCTGCACAGAAAATGCCAAACTTAAAATCTGTTAGAACAAAACTGATGGTTTGGTTTGCTTTTTGGTTTTGGGTTTGGTTTTGTTTTCTTTTGTTTTTTTGCCACTGCTCTGACTAAAGACTTTCTTTCAGCTGGCAAAACCAGTGGAACATTTTATGTGCAATGCTCTGCTCTGTTACACCATGGCCAAATAATTTACAGGACCTTGCGGACAAGCAATTTTAGGAGCCTTCAGAGCTGAACCTTGTATCCTATAAGGTGGGTGGGGTTGCTTTTTCAGGAGATTCCTTATCCAAAGCTGATGACAAAAAACAGATGTTAATAATATTTAATATTTAGTAGAATCTTAAAACTAAGCTCTGTTAATTGCCCACAGGCCTCCAGTAATATTTGCTGAAGCAATGTTGCTTAGGTAGCACTGGATTAATTTCTGTAAAAAAAATTTTCTCCCAATTCTGTTTATTCCAATATTAAGAGTTGATTCCACTGTCACTAAAGGCAGTAACTGATGGGTTTTCTTACTCCAGCCCTTCCCCTAGGGAAATACTCACAAGATGCAGTTTGATGTTCCATGTTTGTACCACAACTGATCCCTAAAGTTCAGAACAAGCAGCACTAACGCATGCTCCTGTGAGGCCCTTACCCAAGTCTCTCTGTTGTGCTGAGAGGAGGATCTAGGTCAAGATTGATTTTTAGCATTAATCATTGAATAAACCTTACACACATGAACTGAAGCTTTACCAACACAACCCCTAAAAGACCCCAGGCAGAGACAATTAAAGCTACAAAGTTAATCTGGAAAATCTTACAGAAAGAAGGAAGTCTTGTCGGCTTAGCTTTTCCAAGGGTTAAGTAAAATACCACTTTGCTATGTGCAAGTACTCAGCAAGTGCTGTCAGTCTGCTGGACTCCAGGCTGCAAAAAAAAAGGCTGAGGAGGCAGCAGTTCCATGCAGAATATAATGAGCAGAGCTCAGAACGAGGAAGGGAGGGAAAGCCCCAGTTTGGGCATGTTTTCAGCTCTCCATCCTTCAAGTCCTGAAATCAGAACTGTTGCCTTAAATGTTTTATTACAGAGCTGAAATAGAAGTAGGTACTGTTTAGCCTAATTACACAGGGAGGTTGTGACCTACATTATGCAGGTAACAAGAATAAATAATTCATGGGCTTTGGCCCAAACGTCTGTGAAGCTTAGAATTTTATTAGCAGCTAGATGGCAAATTCTTTCTTTATGCTCTTACCTTCTCAATGCAACATTTCTGTTTTCTGCTCCAGGTTTATAAACCCCCATTCTGCAAGAAATAGCAATAAATACAATGCTAATTTTTTCAGAATCATTTGCATCTCTGGAGTAACTATTAAATGTCTTCCTTCTTTCTTATATAAGCACAGATGCACAGAGAGCATAGAGAGCTGCATACAGAATCAGGCCCCAGATATGTCTGAGCCATTATCCTCATACCCAGAATAGTCAGGACAAGTGCCTCAGAGAAAATTGTAAGGATCCCTCGAGTGGACAAGCATCAAATAACCTTGCTATATACAGAAATTTTCTTCCTAATCCTTCCACTAGAAGTTGGCTTGTGTCCTGGCCCACTGAAATTTACATCCCTGTTTTTTACTTTCAGTTTACCTCCTCGCTGTCAGGGTTTGTTGGTTTAGTTTTCGGTTTCATGTTGTTGACCTGATGATTTCTGACCTTGGGAAGGTTAATGAATCTTGCAGGCCACTTGGAAACTCTTTCAGAAGTCCACTTTTTTCAGAAAAAGTTTCATTTTTTACAAATCTTCTGGGTTTGCACTGGTTCTTCCTTTCCTCTTGTATTATGAGAGATTTTTTAAAAAAACCCAAACCCTGATGTAGCTTTTCCCCTCTATCTTTCCTGCTTTTATATCCTCTGTCAGTCTACCACAAGTGAGTATTTCTCTGAACTATTTAAATTTCTGTTCTCATTGTGGTAGATTCATCATCCACATAGTTAAGTTCCTTCTGTTTTTTATTACAACATTCAGAGAATTGATTGTCCTATCGGTATAATTTATTTAAATACTTATCCATACAGCTTGATGGTGAGAGGATTAGATTGATTAATGGATTTGTAATTTCCTGACTCCAGTGACACATATAAATCAAACAATACATAAGTCAGCAGCTACAGAACAAAAATTTGCTGCCAACAGTTTTTAATTTCCTACACAAAAATACCCACATTTAATTTTATTGAATAGTGAAGACTAAAAAGATAAAGCTGTTCCCTAAGGTGAAGTGAGAACACGGAAGTTGCTTCCTTCATATTAATCTTTCTTTTAAAAATAAAAAAAAAACCAGTCAAATGAGATCGAGTTTAATAAGCTTGTGCTGGTATGTCCCTGAAATTTTTGAGATCCTAGGAGCTGTTACAGAAACCAACCAACTGCTAATCTGAACCAGAGACACTGATCAAGAACACTTTGGGAAGCTGCCCTATCTCCTAAAGGATCTATGAAAAGTTGGCCCCTGATTTTTATTTGTGGATTTCTAATTTGTTATATGAAAATAAATACAAAATATTCAATGAAGCCAAAGGATAAGGATGTGGAGAAACTCCATCCTCCTGACCTTTATTTTCTTGTTTGCATTTTTCTCTGCAGCACTTTGTTGTGTAAGGAGATATTATATATCCTGGGTATGTTAATGCAGGCAGCACAGCCAACCTGGGTGTATTAAGGGTAGAAATCATAAGGTCAGAAGTGCCAGTTGTACTAATTAGTGCAATCCTGACTAAGAACAGTTACATGACTTTCTTTTTAATGAGCACAAGGATTATGGGAATTTAGATAGAACAATAATCTATTTTTATCTGGTATTTTGTAAGCTCAGAAGATGAATCAGGAATAAGCTGCACAGTAAGACAGGCCAGAGCTGCAGCTAAATTACCAAAACTGCAGGAACAAAACATTCCTTATTTAGAGCACTGCATGGAAGTCTCCTGGTTAGGGCAATAACCCTTACTTGGTACCAAAAGTATGTGTTACAGTGACAAGGTTAAGTACGAGCATGGCACCCACCTCAGAATTCAGTATAACAAAAGTTGTTAGTTGTTTTTTTAACACCTCCGTGTTTGCAAGTCAGGAGGGAGAGAAAATACATTTTGCTAGCAGTTAATCATACTTATTTCTTCAAATTGCTGCATCATCTGCTATTGAAGGCTAAAACTGTTAAAAGGAAAAAAAATGGCAAAAAGGAACTCTTGGGGTGGGGTTTCCATAAGGAGTAGGAGTTTACTTACATGCATATGTAAAATACACGTTCTCTCTATGCAAAGTCTCTGCACTGGGATTTGCTTACTCTCTTCCTGCCTTGTGCAGTGGCTGCTGGTAGTTAAACATCAAAGGTGGGGTCTCCTTCTTGCCAGGAAGACATCTGCATTGTTGCAAAGCTGGAGGCAAACAAAACCAAATCATAGGGAAAGTCAAAACTTTCTACATCTTGGGAGATGGGAAAGGGGACACGGAGCATTTAAAGGATTATTAAATGGGAAAAGGATGGGGATAGAAAGCCAGCTTGTTTCTCCCACTGGACTCTCTCTAAATGCAGCCTAGCCTGGAACCTGCAACCCACTCAGGTTAAGTGGGTAGGCACAGCATTTGCACTTTGTCAGCTTTATATCTGCCCTTGAAAGTGTCCAGGATTGGGTTCAGAAATGTAAATAAAGTGTTTCTTCCGTCCTTCCAAACCATAGTAAAACTTTTCATGCTTTTCACCACTGCATTTATCTCCACCTGATCAAAGCCACATGTATTTTTATGATGACCAGATCTCATGAGTGTACCATCACCCTAGATACATAATTCAACAAACTGGCACACTCTGGTAGGTCTCTGTATTCCAGCACATTTTCCAGAGAGCTGAAAAGACAATGAAGTGCACCCCACTATCCTACATGAGCTGGTTGAACCATTTGAAATACAAAAATTGCTGTGGACAAAATATTTTCTGGTGACTCACCTTAACTGGGAAGGTAGGGTGAGTCACAGTATCCTTCAGGAATTTATATTAACAGTTGATAATTTAGAATTTTTCAGATAGGACATAGAACAGGATTTTCCCCATATCAGAATTTAGCATTAACATCAGAAAAATTTAACTTGTGTGTCTGATTTAAATTGTGCTGCTCTTAGTTGAGTAAATTCCCATTGTACTAAAAATCACAAGGTGATTTAACTTTTGGATTGCTATTTCATGCCCAGGATCCTGTTTTAGGCTGAAAACAAGTTTAAGAACACCTGGAGAAACGAAAGTTTAATGTAAAGGACAAAATTAATGTTTCAGCTTGTACAAGGCTTTGGGCTGCTCACTTTTTTTTCCTTTGAAGTGTAAGGATTTGCCACAAACAATTGCACAGGCCATCCTGTCTTGGCCTTGGGCAAAGCCCAGTTTCCTTAAGATGATAAACCTCTGCTGAACACATCCCAAGTGCAAAATCCTTCCAGAAATTATCTGTCACAGCTAGAGAGAAACGTGCTGTTGCTATCTAACTTCCACTTAAAGGCTGGAGAACATTTCTCAAAGAACATCCCATAGGCACCATCTGTACCTGGATTGCTCGGTGCCTTTTTGTCTGATAGTGCAGCCTGACAGTGTTACCTCTCCTGCTGTGGTTCTGCAGAGGCTCAGCTACCTCAGTCCTTCAGGACACTATTCCAACTTGCATCACCAGTGGAGGTTTCCAGTACTGAAATGTTAAGAGTCCTTCATCCCCTCCAAAAGGAAATATATAAATAAGAGAATCATTACATCTGTGCTGAGATTTTTGGACCCCACTTGTTTGTTATATAAGATCTGTCAAACTGTTTGCTGTCCTCAGTTTTCTCTGGTGATGCAGCAGGTTACTAATCTTGTTACATGCCTCTGATCCCTGGTAGGTATCAGGTGTTTGATAAACTGACTATCAAAGAGATTAACTAGGAAGGCCTGGGCTTCTGTGGCATTGGCTTAGCATTGGTACCACTTACTGGGCTGTGCTGGCCCAAATAGGAATTTCTCAGGCCAAGACCTGTGGAATCATGAGCTTCTGCCCAAGCAGTGATTGAGATATTTTACGATAAATGTTTCAGCTAAATAGCCAGCGAGATGCTGCGCTCTTCTCAGCCTTACTTTCTCCCTGCTCACCTGCTGTCCCAGAGCTGGGTAAGAACTCTGCTGACAACATTCCATCTGGATTTTTAGCTGAGTAATGGCTCACCACTTAAGCCTCAAATGATGAGAAAGCTCACTCACTTATCTCAGGACTGCACCCTAAAATACAAAAATAAAGAGGCTGGAAGGTGCTTCTATTCAGCTTCTACAAAAAAGACTTAGAAAGATATTTAAAAATTGAAAATTGCTTAACATTTAGACAAAAGTGGAAAGAAAAAGCAGTAAGTGCATATGTGTCAAAATCAAAGAGAAGTGGCATTTATAATGATGAGTAGACATGACAGGGATGCACTACTTTTTGCACTGTACTAGAAAGTCTTTTCTTCCAGCTTTATAAAACATGGATTCTTGTATTGTTATTGGAGGGAATGAATTACAAAGTAAATGCCTGAGGCTGAAGCTGGACCAGATGATTGCCTCACTGAGGTGAAATAACCCTGTGGAAGAGAACTGCTCAAGCACAATCTCTCAAACCCAGTCACATCAGCATTGCTGGGTACTGTTCAGAACACAACCTGCAGTCAGTTCCTAGTGCTGCATGCAGTCCATGAAAAGCAACCTCTGGAGCTACCTCCTCATAGCAGTGTCTCCCCTGTCTGCAGTACTGGCTCTGCCAGGCTTCCCAAAGGTTGGGAGCACTGGGGGTCTTAATTCATGATAATTTCCTGATTTATTCGTGGCAGACACAGAGCTTGCCTCCTACACCTCTCAGTTTCTCTGCCAGTGGAGACCATTACATTAAAAAGTTTTGGCTGGTGTTCTGCCTTCAGATGTTCCATCCAGAGTGTGGTTTATTGGTTTGGCCAGGCTTTGATTTCAGTCTGTGTGTACACACCAGGCCAAGAACCAAGGCAGCAGAGGGCTGACTAATAGTGCTCATTGGATCTCACGGCACTGCTCCAGGAGGTTTCCAAACGGCGCTAGAGGAGGAGGAGGAAAGTTCAGTGAAAGAAATAGACTTTAGGATGAGGGTCTGGTGAGCTCACCACTGACAATGAACCTATGGGACACGTACTCAGCATTCACCCTGATGGGGATTGGTGGTACATTTAGCAGCAATTAAATGCCCCACCCTGCCCTCTTTTGAACCATTCTCTGTTAGGGGACTCAGTATTTTTATTACAATTTGTCTCTTCCTGCCTTTTATTCTTTTCTAATATAAACACTTTACTTCTAGATTGTTCTTTCCAGAAAGCTGAAGAATTACTTGGCTGAAGCAGTTATTTTGAATGTTGGACATAGGAAGCAGCTTTGTAGAAGTAATTATCATAGAACCATTAAGGCTGGAAAAGATCTTGTGCACTTACATACAAGCTTGCCATGGTTTAGTTAATTGGCTCAGGCATGTGCAAGCACATTTATTTTAGCTTCCTCCTAGGTCTCCAAGTGCACCAGTTGTAGTGCTGTAAGCACTGTGATGAACTGGAGCTGCTGTGTAGCTCTGTGTGTAGGCCAATTTCTCCCTTTTCTCTCCTAAATCCATTGTTGCAGGAGTAGCACCCCGAGTTCAGAACTTTTATAATGGTGAAATAGCCTGTTCTGACAAATTGTGTCAAGCTTTGAAAACAGATTAGCATAACCAAACAGAGATTATTTCATTCTTATTTTCAGGAAGCATAAGAACAGTGTCTCAAGAAACCCAAGCTACCTGCTCCTGGGATCCATTTCCATGGGGGTGTCTGCTCATCCCTCTGATGCAATGTGTTAACAGGAACATTGATCCCTCTAAGCATATGTCTCTCATCCTTGTTGACAAATGCCCAGCAGTAGATGCTGTGGGTGATGCATCATTATGTAATTGTGCTTGTGGTGCAGACATTGAACCTCCTGTGACATTACAGATCCTGTATTAAAGACAGAAGCAGCTTTACCCTAAGTATTATTGCTGATGTGAACAGACCTAAACATGGGCAGATGCATTGCTACTACATGCAATGTTAGGCAACCGTGACATTAATAATTTTCATTTTAAAAACTGTGTCTTGTTTAATTTGTTCATAGAAAGAACCCAAATATTTGTGTTCTGAAGATTTTGTAGACTAACATTTGTGGTGTATAGAGTTAGTATTAGAGAACTGTAAGATGTACATTAAGAAATGTATTTTGACCTTGACTACTCAGGCTTTGATTATTCAACCCTTCCAGTTATTATAAAAGGGGTCAGGTCCTCTTGTGTCTACTAATTAAAATTAAAAACTAAAATGTTCCAAATTTGTCTGAAACCTCAAAACAAATTTAGTATACCAGCGGAGAGAAAGAGATTAAAAATATGGGAAGGGGGGAGGGGGAAGAAAATGAATGTCCCAATTCATCAGAATGCTATTGATTTCGACACTGAAATGTTGGAGGCCATTTCAGTATTTTAAACAACACATGAAGCCTTGTGGTCACTCTATTGGACTGGCCTTGGAAAAGCATTGGAAGGCACTCCCCTCTGGCCTGCCAAGTCACTTTGCCTCCCTGTGCTTTTGTGTTCTGCACTGAACAGCACTGACACAAACCTTATGCCCACCCAACCCAAAGCTAGCTATTTTTTGTCAGCACAATATGCTAAATTAGGTTGTGGTGGGATCAAAGAAATACCAGATTCTGTGATTCTGTCTAAAGTGAAACTACAGAGGTTAGGTAATGGGTCAGCATTTCCCACTGGATGTGACCAACATGACTTTTACCTCAGAAACACAGAACTAACAACTCAATTTCAAATGAGTTTTAAACTGGGGTCCTGCACCTTGTGGTATGTCTTCTAAGCTTCCTCCTTTCTTCTGCATGTCCCATGCAACCACAAACTGCATCCTCAGATCATCTAATCACAGAGACATCATTTGCAGCCAAAATGACAATTGATTTTACTTTGGTTATCACTCCAGTACACCAGCACAATTCAAACAATGAATATGAGAGGACATTGCTATTTTTCACAGGCAGTTGAATCACAGACAGCAGCAATCTTCATCTGAATTTTTCATTTAAAAAATGAAACCTTTCATGGAGCTGACTAAGCTGTCTGTGTGAGCCACCAGGAGACAGGATTGATGGGTATCACAGGAACAGTGCAAAGTCAGTGATCTGAACCACTGAGAAGCACAGAGCACACGGTCACACCCTTACTGAAGATACTGAGTTAAAGCTGTCAGTTTAGAACTGTGCAGGCCAGCATATCTTAAACAAGAATTCAGAGCCACCTCTCGTTAATTAGGAGTCACATAATTATGTAGTATGTTTTTTCCATTAAAGACATTAGGGAAGGCTTTTTGGGGAAAAAAACTGTATTTTCTGGACTGAATAAGAAAAGATACAGTCTCCTCATCCAGTCTTGGTTGAGTCATGTAGTTGCAATATAGTTGGTGTCCTTACAGCTGTGAGCTTTCCTGGGTGCTCCTGTTAGCTTAGGTAAAACGACACTCAAATAAAAAACTGAGCTTACCAATGACCTTGCTAGTGCTAGTGCTGTAAGCACAAATGCATGATACCATAATACTCCTAACAGAGTAAGATGTATTAAAATAACTATTTGGACTGTCTGCAGTTAGCCAAGCCAAAGAAGAGGCTGCTGCTTCTCCTATTACCTACACATCTTTCATCCTGTGACTTAATCAAATACTGATCTTAAGGCCAAAAAGCTAAATTCCACTCTAAAAAGGACAGCTTTAGGATTAGGTTCAATGCTTTATATTTTCAAGGCATTTGAAATTAGTTTATCCATATATGACTTTTTCCCTTATGAAATTTTAGACAAAATTACAGTCTCTACTCCATCATACTAGCAGTTTTCAATAAAATATGCTATAAGAATTATCCAAGAGGTTTGAAAATTTATAATGACTGTGTTAAGATACAAGATTGTTAAATGCTTATTTAGAACATGAAAAAGGATTTAACGCTATTGTGACAACATATGGAAATTATCTTTAAAACATGAAAATGCCCTAAGCTGATTGTATTGCACTTTATTGCCATAAAACAGAGGGTTGTCTGGGAGTCTTGATATTGCATTTCCATCCCACATTTGAGGGGTGGAAGAAACATCCCCAGTTTCCTAAAAGGAGAAGATTTTTTGTGGTTGATTCATCTGTTGTTACTCTGCCTCACAGATTTCAGGGATACTGGCCATCCTCGGCTTCATTTAAATCCTGCAAGTGTGATCTAAGAGGGCTTTTTACTGAAAAAAAATAATAGCTACACAAAGGGCAGACTCCCCAGGTTAATGACCCCCATGTGAGAAAAACAAGTGGGCAGAATATAGGCATTTTATTTAACCTGGTCAGCTGGCCAGTCTGTAATGGCTGTGGTGACAGCAGCATGTGCCCTCCATACCCAGTGGGTGTTGCAGGGAAAAAGCAGCAGAGCTTCTATTAAGGGAGGAGGAAGCAGAGCTCAGGAGACAAAGAACTCAAATCTGTAGGAATCCAGCATTACCTGGTTCTGTCACTCATAGAACAGCTTGAGAGGATTTATCGTCTACACTTCTTTGAGGAATAATTCTTGGCTTGTGCAATAAATTACTACAAGATAAATGTATGAGAATATTAATAATAAAAGCATCTTGCTCTTCTATGCTGCAGCTTATCAAAAGATCAAAATCTTGATCATTACCTGTCTCCTGATAAGTTGGTAGCAGAGCTCATTTCATTCCACTGAAGCAGAAGTGACACACAGCCCCTGTGTCTGCCTTGCCCATGGCCACACAGGAAACCAACAGGGAGGGTTTCAGTAAAAACAAACCACCTCATTTTTATCAGAAGCATGTGGGATAACTGATGTTGCTGCTGTCTGTGTTTAAAGCAAAGGAAGGACTTACTTGACTGTGTTCTGTTTGATTCTAATGAGATATTTGCTACCTGGAACTGGCAAACATTATTAGATTATACCAAGTAGGCGGTGTTGTTATTCCTGTAGAAATTACATTTACAGAACTCTCCTGGAATCATCTTGTTTCCTGAAGTTTTCCAAGTATCACACTGATAAAAATCACAAAACTGATTGTTATACATGATATCCGCTTATGATAGTTCCTGTGATACAGGGCTAGTTACTAAAATAAACCTACACTAGCTCTTCAGAGTGAAGTCAGAGACGAAGCTTCTATTGACTTGAATGGAGCTGAGACTTCTTGTTAATACCTTAGTAGAACATTAAGTTCTGATTTTACAAATTTAGCTGCTGAGACATTAAAAGTTAAGGAAATTTCTTTCATCAGCTGGATAGGAATCTGTCCTTGCTTTCAATGCCTGTCCTCACACATTTTGGCATTTTTGCCATGTTTGGGTTTTTTCAGTGACCAGCTCCAGCATCTGTCTTTAGCCTGGCTCTCCACAAGCAGGGTACAAACTCATTATGTCCAGCAGGTCGGGATCAAGGAGAGGCCATGTCCGAGTCACTGGCAGTGAGCCTGGAGCAGCTCTGTGCTGTGCTTCCTGTGGATAAGTGCTGCAGCCTGGGGGGAATGCAGCTCTCTGCTGAGCTGGGATATCCGGCATGGCAGGAGCCAAGCTCCCACAAGGCAGGTTGGAATCACATTTCATTTGAGAAATGGAAAGAGAAGTCCAAGGGATGTGAAGTGGTTTTGAGTGCAGTATAAAGAGACTGCTGCTCAGTTTTTTTCACCTTATGCCATTCATTATTTTATTGCCCTTATTCTCAGAGTTGCAAGACCCAAATTACTATGTGGATATTAATACATCAAATCATTGCTGACAGGGAGAGGAACCACTCTGATATTGTGTGGTGATTGCAGCCAGTTGTGTCTGTTTTTATAATTATATTGACCTCAGTGTTATTCATTCTGCACTGACACCCGTGTTAAAAAAAAGGAACTGCACATATTTTAAATTAAACTTGCACTGTTTTTTTCTAGTCATGTACATAGAAGGCATCCTTCCACCACCAGTTTCTTTTGGGCATTTTAATTAGAAAGACAGCCAGAAAGAAAATAATAAGCATTTTTGCCTAAGATATTCTATGATTTTAGCAAGGTGTTGGGCCATATGAGCTCCAAAATTCATTCAGACCAAATTAGTTTATGATTCTAGGCCTGACTCCTGTTTAGAAGGAAATGCCCCTTCCCATAGACCTGTGGGTTATGTACTTTGAAGCCCCTTGCTGATGGGGCTGTTTTGTACTTCCAAGCTACAGCTGCTGTATCCAAAGAAGCCAAGTCCAAAGTTGCTGCTGTGCCTGGACAGCAGGGTATATGTGTGTGCATTGTGTACAGGGGTGTCTGCTGCTCAGAGATTCCTTGTAACACCAAAACTTGAGGGGGGATGTGGGGTATGTGTGAAATGAGGACAGGATGACAATGTTCATAGCAGAAATACCTCCCAGTAATAGTTGTCAACTCCATTACTGTCAAATTAATTCTGAATTGTTGCCCATCATACACTGTTTAGCTTGAAGGCAGTGAAATGGTGGCTTTGCCTCCATGACAGAAATAATAAGAGTAGCTCAGCCCTCTGAGGAGCCTTGCAAAGTGGCAAAGGAAATGTCAAATATCATTTGGTCAGAGAACATTTTTAAAGTCCTCCAAGGAAGAGTCCTTGTTCTATATACTTTATCTCCACTAGATATATGAAACAGAGGGAGCTCTTCATTTAAGATGTATCAGCTTTCAGACAAAGCTGGGGATATTTGGAGTTGAGGCTACATTTGGACTGAGACAATGTAATTTGATTTTACAGGCCAAATCTGCACCTCCAAGCAGCTAAACTTTTGACTTGAGAGCAGCAAAGAACAGTAGATGGAAAACCAGACTGACATTCAGCATTAGCAGGCTCAGTTTCTGGATCAACAATTAACTTGGCAAGTGGCACCAGGCAGGTCCATGGCATTATCAGTACTCCTCCTCTAATCTGTCACAGTGAGAATCAGTGCAGCAGACCTTCTAGTCCAAACCAACTCTCTCAATATTTGAACTCTTAGGCAGTATCTACACATGTTTACACACTCTGGTAACTGAGATTGCATGACAATGAATGTAAAGGACCTGAATAAATGAAAGATTATATATTTAGATACCTACTTAGATTTTAAATCACCATAAGAAGTTTGTTTCTACATTTCTAGTGCATGTACGGTGTCTAGAGAAAGGAAAAGATAAGGACAGGCTGAAAACAAGGGAAACTGATCCCTCAGTAGACCTGAATAATTCCCTGGGTGCTTTTCTGTTGAGTTGCTGGTTCATTTAAGTTTTTTTCCTTCCCTCACAAGGAAAGATCTACAGGAGCTTTTCTTGAATCTCCAGCTTACCACACTGAAATTTTGTGGAAACACATTGAGGAAGACACTGGGAAGGTGCAGTGCAAGTCTGTCTTCGTGAGCCACGTAGAGATCTTGAGAAAGCAGCTGAGGGTGCTGAGGGAGCTGAATGTGACGTTCTTGTCTAGGAAGCACAATGAAGCTGAGTGCTACCAGACCTGTACATTAATTCCAGAATTATCATAGGTGTATGGAGTGTGAAATAATGACAAGGCTTTCTGATCTGTGATGTTACTGATGAGAATGCTACTGGTACAGAGAGAATTAAATGTTTAAGAGTCGTATACTCGGGCTGATCACACAAAATCTGGATTATTCTCTGGGGTCAAGCAACTGCTGTTTTTACTTAGGGCTTCACAGATTAATGGCCGTTCTCCATCTTGCAAAATGATCTTAAAATTACAGTCAAAAAGGAACTTAGAAATTACAACGTCAGTCTGCACTAATTACTCTGTGTACAAGTATTTTGCTATCCATACAAATTCTGTGTGCCAGGCTAACAGCAGTGCAAGGTCCCAGCAGGTGCTGGTGAGAAAGCAGGTGTAACTGGTGGAGTAATTTCAAGGAGAGAACAACCCCTGTTGCAAACTCCTCTGGCAGGGACTTTACAGACTCGACAGATTTTGCCCTCTCCCTTGCTATCTTCCCTAGGCTCACAGCGGTGGCCGTGTGGCTCCCTGTGGCCAGAGGGAGAATTGCTTTTCCTGAGCAATCCCAGTGAAGATTTTATTTGTGGGGTCACTTGGATATATTTCTAGGAGGTGCCATTATAACTTTTGACTTTTAAATGCTTCAGTCTTATCCATATAAAGCTTTGGAGCATGACTAATTAATACAATAATCACCTCTTGCAGAGAACACATTAACTCCCTGAACTCTCAGGACTTACAGGATCAGAGAGAATGCTGGAAGTCGCTGAGAAATTGAATTAGCAGATTCTCAGGATGGCAACCAGTAAGGGGCTTCATGCATTCATGTGTACTGAGGGATGAGCACCATGCCCCAGGGATCCAGGCAAAGCTGCTGTCTTCACTAGGATTACACCATGTGGGTACTTCCCTGAGGACAAAAGGGAATGAGCTCCAGAGAGCTCTGAAGCCCTGTATTTATTCAAACTAATATTCTGTGAATCAAATTATCTAATTAGCTAAACATGCATTTGACCACAAAAATGTTATGTTATTTTTAGCTGACGCTGCAAACCTACATCAGGGTTGCATCTTTTTATCACTGAAACTCTGCATGTATTTTCTACAAAATTCCCCTATTTCTTCTGCTTTAACTCTTCAGTGATCCACATGACTGCTCTTGAATTTTGATTCTCAGAGCCTGTTATGTCTCTTCATCCTTTTTATTGACAAGGTAAGCTTCTAACAGAAAGATAAGACAGAAGTAATCAGTAGTTTTACCTAACAATACAAGTAATGTTTTCTTTCTATTTTTAAATAGAAAAGGAGAGGGCAACTACAGATCAATGTGATCTGTAAAATAAATAAAATTTATTCCAATCTGGATTTTTATTACACATTTCCAGGCTTCAAGGTAAATTCAAGATGATACTGAAATCCCTAAGATGGAAGCAAAATAGTCTCAGATTCTGAGCTTCAGCCCCTCCAAAACTCAGTGAAGTACCACAGAAATCAGATTTCACATTCAGAAAGAGCAGTTTTCCATTTATTTAAGCATTTGTTTTTCACATACCACAATAATTGTTATCACCCTAATTTTGCAGACTTGGGGGCTGTGGACTGCCTGAGGTGTCAGCAGCCATTACCCTAAACTGTCTCACATATACTGTAGCTACTCACAACGTCACCCTATTGCTTAGCATCGCTGTAACATTTTGTCCCTTCGTCTTTTTCCAGAAGGATGGTAGCAATCTGGAAGAAAAAAAAAAACATTAATCAAAAGCTGCACAGATGGTTGTGTAACAGCTGATAGGTAGCTGCACTTGCTGATGAGTATTTTGGAGGTGGCAGACAGCAAGGGCAACGAAGAAATACCACTAGCATTTAAAGGCACTCTGCCAGGGCACGAAATAATAATCCTGATAAAAGAAATATTAATCAATTTTTCCAGCAAAAAGACTACTTAAAGAGGAAGAAATTCCCCTAAGGACAGAGACTTCCTTCCTTCCTTCCTTCCTTCCTTCCTTCCTTCCTTCCTTCCTTCCTTCCTTCCCTTTCCCTCTTTTTGAAGACAATTTTAAACTGTGCTTTGCAGAAGCGTTCAGAAATTATTACCCTGTAAACAGAAATGTCTTAGGTGTCTTGCAAAAGCATTTTGCTGTGCCCCACTCTTTCTTTGGGAAAGAGCTTGAGCTGTGACAATAGCCACAGATCCCATCAAGTCACCTTCTGATGGAGTGCCAGTCATGTATCACTGCAAACTGCAGAAGGGACCTACAGTGCAGTTTGTCTGACTCAGGAAGATAATCTGCTGTGTCCTTCAGGAAAAGCCTTGGCAAGCATCAGGAGACCAAAACCATCAGCAAGTGGTTGTTCATACCCCAGAGTGCTGCTGGCTCAAGGCACAGTCAGCCAGACCAGAACTGCTTTTCATGTTTCCCAGTCATCCTTAGCAGAGGGTTTGGAATGTGGTGTAACAATCAGGTATTATTCTGACATAACGCTCTCTCAAACATTAAACTCTAAATTACAAGGACTGGTGTTGGTTTAGGCTGCTGTGCTAGGAGCTCATCCTCACTCAAAATTCAGAATAATTCCTCATGCATTTAGCCGTTTTAGGCAGTTCTGCTCATTTTACAGGTGTCCTTGCTTTGCTTGGGGGTCCATTCTGTGCACAGACAAGTGAAACATAGCCATAACCTGTAACTGAGTTCTGTTCCTGTTGGGCATTTTCCTTAAGCACTCTGAGGTGCCTTTGATTTCTGGTAGTGCAGTCCACGCTTTCCAGGAAAGTCTGACAAAAGACAGCCAGATAAAAATATAGAACTACCCTCGATTGCAGTGACTTTTTTACCCCCTGTGGGCTGTCACAGGACTGAGGGCAAATAATCCAACTGACAGGTAGTTCCCTTGGAAAATCCTAAGCAGAGATCGTCCATGCGGCAGGTTCTGCCTCTGGTCCCTGATATCTCCAGGTAGCTTTTGACATTTTCTGCTGCTGGATTTGCTGAGTGCCAGAATAACTCCCCTTTGAACACGACAGGAACAGCTTCAGTGACCTATAAAATCATGATCTGTTTCCTCTCTTCCACTTGGAAGATCAGCCTTGAACTTCCTTTGCTGCCACAAGTAGCTGAGTCTCTGTGTCTGGCACGTTGTGATAGGTGCCAAGAGGCACAGTGTGTGACCTTAGTGCTGAACCTGCCTGGTGCCTGTGGCTGCACAGGACCTGCAAAAGCTCCCCCACCTCTGATCATAGGTGTCCTTAGCTCACTCACTGAAGCGTTCTGAGCCTGGTTTCCCAGCCCCAGCCTCACACCTCTCCTCTGCAGTGAAGGTAATGTGTGTCTAGTCAATCAGCGTGGGCTCTGAGGGGATAAATCAGGCTGTGCTAGAGGATGGCATTCAGGATCATGAAATATAGAAAAGGCAAATGCACTGTGACTACTGGAGAATCCTTTAGTAAAGGGCTGTGCTAGATTTAAGAAACAGTGAAACGGTCTAAATGATTCCCACTAAAGATAAACTTTTGGTTGCACAAAATAAAATTTAAAAAAGTATACATGCATTTATATGTATGTATGTATGCATATGTATATACTTTTGGTCTTGAAATTCCCTTCTCAAGGTATTTCTATATGAACAAAATGTGAAGCAAAGGACAAGCTTTCATAACCATATTGGTTGTACCAGTCCTGCAATTGCTGGCTCCCTGCTTTTTCCTATTAACCTGAATGTATTGTGTCTATCTTTTACATAATGAGTTCCCCTCAGAAGCTGGTGCTGCCTAGACAAGATGTCATTAAGTGTCTTCCTGGAAGCCTCCTACAGAAATAAAGCTTAAAAACTGTGAGAAAAAAAGAAGTAAGGTGGCCACCTTGCTCTTTAAATAATTACATTTACTCACAGTGTTTGTTGGTGGTTTCAAATCAGGACAGCTGAAAATGTTTAAACATATATGAGCATGAAAGCAAAACTAGCTAATATGTATCTGTCAAGTGTAAATTTTCTAGAGGCATAGATGGCTCCTGCCTTACAGAAGGGATGTGATGAGGCAGTGAGTTCCTTAAAGAGTTCTATGCAGCCAAGTTATTTCCCTTCTGTTATCTCCATTGATGGCAGTGTCCCCACAAACCTCACTGCCCACCTCTTCCTTGCTCATAAAGTTTAAACCACACCTGAAACAGGTATTCTACTTGTAATAGATATGCACCACTTTCTCTTCTCCTTTTGCTACTAAGTAAGTAAGAGATAGGACTGATGAGGACAAAACTCTGCTGTTGTTCAAACAATAGGAACAGGGGTCACACTGTCTCTCTGCTGGCAGTTGTTTTTTAAAATATACGACCAGTTCTTGGGCTGAGAGATGGCAGTCATCCTGTGTGAAAAGAAGTATGTTTCATTTGATGTTTTGTTCTGGTGAGTGTAGGTAGCACAGGTTGTAAGACATTTTATGTTCTGCTTCACAGCATCCTCCCTTAACAGCAGTGGATGTGGAACTTTGAAAGTTAGGTATAATGTTAGATTACCACAGGGAAAGAGACAAACCACGGTCTTCATAAGCAACATGTGGTGGCCAGCTATTTCCATTTCTGCTGACAAATCTTCATGCCTCATTACATACAGAAGGTAGACTTGACCATTAAAGATCATCGGAGCACTTCCCTTAAAGAGAGGAATTCCCAGTTGCTCTCCAATAAGACTAAGAGATGAAAGTATTAACATATTCTTATAGTCCTATTCTTGGTATTGGTGACTTCAAAATTTCTGAAACAACACTGTTAGATGACTTTAAAATAAGAGGAGAGGATCGTGCTGTCTTTCTGTCTGTCCCTTCTTGTGCAGCCTCTTTCAAAGTGGCTATTCGGGAACATTTCTCATCTTCAGGTACATCAGGACTAGAACAGTGTCTTGTTAAGTCTGTGCTGCTTTGTATTAAAGATTTTGGAAAATTGTGCCAAAAGGAGCTGGAACTCTCTTCCATGGTTATTTAATGGCCATACATAAATTACAGATTGTGTTTCTGTAGCTTGCCTTACTTCAGAGACACTTTTTGCTGTGCCTAACAGTACTTGCTCTCGTTTAAATGGGAAAAAGAATAATGGTCTTGATGTGATTCGGCCTTGATGTGGTATCTCTAGATCAGGCTTTAAAATTTGTGTCTGAGGTTCTTGAGTAACTTGAAGAGGATGAGAGACTTCACAAATGGATGCTCTGTCCTCTTGCTTAGCATGAGTTAGTGAGAAGCCTCATGGCAGAAAGTGCTTCCCAGCTGAGGTTTCATTGCTCTGAGCATTAAATCTGCTGAGAACTTTCCTCAGCCACCAGATGACATGCCCCTGTTTTCCAGCATGTTGAAATCTTCCTCACTCTTCATTTGGTAATCCTCTGGAATCAGAGCATATATAGGACCGCCATCTCCAAAAAAGATGCTTCCATCCTGGAGTTAAACTGGCAGGGAGTTTCTACTTGCTTCAGTAGGAATTTACCTAGTTGTGCAGGCTGCTGGTGGACCCAACCCATTTTGTTTTGATATAGCACTCCCTCATATAAGAAGATAGAATCTTCTTAGATGCAACACCAGTAAACTCAATGCACATTTTTAAATAAATGTGGTCTTAACAAAAGACCTTTACAATCAATTTTGAACTTTGCTTGCAGAGTGATTTCACTTCAGCAGTCAATCCTAGCCTACTCTACTCTCTGCTGTCACGCAGTAGCTTTGTCATGGCTTTTAATAAAGAATGAGACGCAGTAGCTTTGTCATGGCTTTTAATAAAGATGTAAAAAAATCAAGTTCAGATGCTTATCTGATACATACTGAAACCTACTTAAGCACCTGTGCTAGACAATCATAAGAACATAGCTGAATTTACTGTAGAAGGAAACATGAAATTCAAATGTGTGTCATGAGAGAAAGGCAAAAACTGAGATGGATTAAAAACAAACTAACTTTGAATTAACTACTGCTTCTCCAATGATTATATTCTCCTGGGAATAACCTACTCATCTTAGCACTATAGGCTTGATTTTGTAGAAAGGAAACACACAATCACATTACTTGCACATCAATCACTCAACTCTAAGGTGCTTTTTAACCTTTCTAAACATTAAAAACCAGTGAATTTTGCCTCCATAAGGGCAGATGTTCTACCACTTAACTTACCAAAAGAAATGTAATAAAGATAAGTTCAGTGAACCTCTGTTTAGGATAATGAAAATTAAACTTTGTGAATATTTTTATCTAGTAAAAATGAATAAATTGAAAAATAAAATTATGTTTCCTCCTCATCTAGCCTATTCCATCTTCATTTATGATGCATGCATCTAGATGTAATCACATAATTCTAGGACGCAAACCAAGAATAATTAGAAATAATTATATTAATTTTCAACAAGTTATTTGAATAATTAATTGCACATATAGGATGAATGAGGCCTTCTGCAGAAGCAGATTGTGAATCAAATTTTTTCCTTTGCTTTATCTGAAGAGTGGGGATTTTTTGTTTTGTTTTTTCACATATGGTTTTAGGGATTTTTACCACATTCAGTATTGTGGTGTGATAAAGCTGGGACTCGTCTTCTGACCCAGAAAGTCTCTTAGTATCTTAAAAATCAGAAAGTCTTAGAAACCCAGAAACACTGCAATTAAATGGAAATTTAAAAAAAAAGTATGAAAAGGTAATGAAAAAGGTTTTGAGATAGAGAAATCCTGGTTAACTGTGAAGCCAGCTTAAAAAAGCAGCAAATATAGGTGCAGAAGAGAAATTCTCCTTTATTCTCAAAAACCACAGCTCTTCCATGAAGGCTCTGAACTTACTGATGTAGCCCACTTGCCATAGTCTCCAACTTTGCTCCAAGATCCATGCACCACTTTAAGACTTCCTAGACAGCTGTCATTGTCAAACAATTCCCACAGAAAGCACAAAAAAATTTTAAAATATGTGTTTTGACAAAGAGACCAGCAAAATAGAATCAGAACCATTGTGCCACTGTGGCAGGAAGGTTTCCTGAGTTCACACAGATTGAAGGTGGCTCAGAGAGGGGCAGGCTGCCCATTCCTCTTGCAGGTGACTAGAAGCCTTGTGAGTATAAGGACTGTTAAAGCACTTCAGTTTCTCTTGCCAGCAGACACAGGGATGCACACTTGGTGCCACTGCCATCAACTCGTTCAGAGGACATACTTTTTGCTCTGCTCATCAGAGGTGCCAAGGCCCTTTGGGGATATCACCTGAGAGAGCAGGGAATGTAACCAAGAGCTCTGACCAAACGTCCCTGTGCTGACGATGCTGAACTTGTGGCTGGTGAGCTCAGTGTGACTCATACAAGCAATCCTGCCAGAATCACAGAACAGTTTGAGTAGGAAGGGGGCTTCATGATCATCCAGCTCCAATCCCCCTGCCATGTGCAGGGACGCCCTTCACTAGATCAGGTCACTCAGAGCTCCATCCATCCTGGCCTTGAACACTTCCAGGGATGGGGCATCCACAGCTCCTCTGGGCAACCTGTGCCAGTGCCTTACCAATGCCACAGTACAGAATTTCTTCCCAACAGCTAATCTAAACCTGACTTCTTTCAGTTTAAAGCCACTTCCCCTTGTCCTGTCCCTATATTTTGTCAGTCCCTGAGTTTAAGAGAGAATCCCTTCTGTCACAGATCTCAAGGTCCTCAACACAACTGAAAAAAGAATGACTATATTCACATACATTGAAATGTCCTTATTTATAGACTCAAAAAAAATATCTGTAAGAAATCCTTTTTTCTCCCACCTCAAAACTCACTGACTGCAAAGCAGAACATCAGACTTAAGAAATAAGCAGCCCAGATTCCCCTGTGACTTTGATTCCATGGATATAAATCTCTGCCATCTGAAGTGGTCTCACAATCTGATTGTTACAACTGTGGCTTACCCTTTCCCGAGTGCAAAACAAGGCAAGGCAGATTCTTGCAGGGCTCCTCTATCTCCTTTGTGGACACTGGCCTTTCACAGCATGGTTTTCTGCACACTACTGAGGCACATGAAAACTTTTTGATTTAACAACATTTTGGTTTAGGAAACCCACAGAGTTTTTGTGGATTTTATGCAGTGTAAGTCCTTCATTTATAATGTACTTTCCTGAAAACATAGGTTGTCAACATAAAAATGCTAGAAAGCTTTCTTTCATTTTTTGTTCCTCCTCCTCTTCTAATTCTCTCTTTTATTTATAAAGCCTTCCACTGATGCATACAACAATTTATCTGGAAGCTTAAAAACAGAAACAGCATAGTGGAAAAGAGTCTTTAACAGTAGGATTCTGAGAGGCAAAGAGAGTAACAGAAGGTCTTTGTTTACTGGAAACAAAACCCTGATGACAGTCTCCCTGACACTGCTCTGCCACTTGTGGAAGCAAGGAGGACAGTCCTTAGCTAAGCACACATTTTTGTTAAAATGTAAAAGGCAAAATACTGTGCATAGTACATAAAATGTCAGTGATTTTCCCAAGCTGTCAAATTCCTAAATTTCCCTGGCTACAATCTATCTCAGAATTTTGGTGACAGGATAATCAGCACAACATTTCAAAACTTTCAACAAATATTTCACAATCTCAAGCCACTTTTTTTTCCAATAGTTTTTAATATCAGTATTTTCAACTTTATCATCACGTGATTAAGAATGAAGGCCTCTTGCCCCCAGGATGCTTGTTAGAGCTCCCAGCAAAGGCAGCTGACTACATTTGCCATCAGCTCCTCTGTGTGCCACCTGTTCCCAGAGGCTCTGTACACTACCACACTGCCTTGGCACCATCCCTTCCAAGTGCACAGAAAGGTGCTGCATTCAGGGAAAGCTGGAGCTTCTCCACATTTTGCAGGTGGGATGACCTGAGACAGAACCTGGAAGAGATTCTGCCATCATTGCTCATGATGTGACCTTAATGTGAATTCTGTGCATTTTTCTCCCACAGGAGAATCAAGGCAGGGAGGAATCTTATTATTGGGATTATCTCATGGGTTTGTTGGGGTTATCTCATTGGCAAATAGTGACTGACCTCATAATGAAAGTATCTGTGACAATAATGGTGTATGGAATTCTGGTGATGGCTGAAAAACTTCCTTGAAATATATTGAAAAACTTGAAAAATTTTCTCCCAATATATCTGAAGGTACTGTAAGTACAAATAAATTCATATAAAACATTTGAGACCGGCTGTTCCACAATAAGAAACTCTAATATTGCTTTTAAAAAAATTAAGCAGCTTTACTTACTTACTGTATCACTTACAGCAAAATATTTACTTACTGTATCACTTAAAGCATTTTTTGAGCATTTTGAGAGTTCCTAGATATGAATTTTAATCTGGAAAGTTTCCCTTTCAAAAGAGGATAAACTGAGGCACAGATCCTAAACTTGTCTGCTTTCCTTGACTTAGTAAGCAAGCCAACAGAAATCATGGATTATCATACTTATAGAATCCTTCCTTAGAGACAATCCCAATACTTTAATTTTAACTTATTAAGGATTTAAGGACACTCCATAATTTCTCTCTTGAAGTTCTATACATGTCAAATAATCAGTCTTTTAATCAGCTTAAACAGTGGTCTTAAAGATCAATTCAAGCACTTTCTGTTCTTAAGGTTAATGAATACTATTTTGAAAATTAGCATATATATGAAGACAAATATAACATATAGGGCTATTAGTTTAATTGCAAGAAAGAGAGCAAGTAATTACACACTTTCAAAATGCCCAGCTGTGCACTGGATTTAAATATTACTTTACAGAACATAAGGAATGGATAATAAAAAACCTGGAGATAGTAGAATTCATATGCTCCTTTCTGAATGCAAAAATGTGTCTTTTCTCCTCAGTCTCCTCCTCACTGATTCCTGTCCTCTTAGCCTGTCAATTTTACAGTCCCTTGTGTCAAGACTTGACCTACTGCTGAATTTATTTCAAGGGAGTTTATGTTTTCCTCATCTGAATGGTTTGTCTTCAAGGTACAGCTGGTGCAACAAACTCCCTCACTGGAGCTTGCTTTGCTGCACACATTGCTCTTGGAGTCTCAGTTGCCTTTGAATCCAAGCAGTACAGAAGATGAAAAATAGCATGGTCTTAAATACTAGAATTAATGCTGCTCAATTTTGTTCCTTTGCTGTCCTGTCCACATCTGTGTTGTACAGGATTTCTTCAATGAACACATTCTTTGTTTCCTTCACAAAGCAATAGAGGGAAATTTTACCCTCTGGTACTTTTTAGTGTGTTTCTCTCTAATATCCCAGTTTTTGGTGATCCTGTGTATGATTTTTGATGTTAAAGTCAGTAAACATAACCAAAACATTACCAAAATATTATGTCATCTGTGTACAACAGATGTAAATGTACAACAATGTACCCTATGTACGACAGGGTAAATGTAAAATGTCTGGGCATGGACCAAATGAGAGAAAGTGAGGGGGAAAACTCAATGTGCATAAAGATATGTGAGGACAAATGCAACTGAATGTTAAAAACCCCAAACTACTTCTGTGGTGAAAATGCACTCAAATAAAACACTCATTGTCTCAGTCACTCCAGTATTTATAAGTCCTCTTGTTGTCCTGTAAAAATATTTCTAAGACCTCTTACCTGTCTCATATTGAATACTCAACTCCTCCTTTTTTTGCTAGAAGCCTTTGGCACATTTTTGAGTTCCTGGACTATGTCTTTACATGTCTTTCACCTCTCTGAAAAGAGAAAACCAAACATTTTTCTCAGTTGTTTTCCTAATTGTTTTTATAAAGTGCATTTATTTTTCATTATTAATCATTTTTATGGTTTCATTTTCAGTACTTTTCCTATTGAGCTTATTTTCACTTTCTGCACCTGTGCAATCTTCTCTGATTGGAAAACAAAACAAAAAAAAAAAATCTGCCAGAAACATAACTTAACTTCCTTCAGTACTTTACCACACTTTTTTGCTATCAATCTGTACAATAATATTATGTTTTATTTGTGTTGTGGACTTTCACAGCAAAATGTTACACATTTATTTTTACCTATTTCCACATGCAAAAAAGAAAGTATCTTTAGAGAAATATCAAATTGCCTACCATACTATTTATCTTCAGCACTTAATATTTTGTCAGATAACTAGGTCCTGGAATAAGAGAAAATGTACTCCTTACAGCACAAAGGACACGTCATCAAAACTGAAAAACTTTGGTGGGCAACTACCAAAGAGTACTTTTATTTTGTTTCAGTTTTGGGAAATTTGACATTAAAAAAAATGTTAAAAGTAGAATATAATATTAGAAGAAACATTATAAATATGTTATTGAGAACTATTTGGTGGCTTTTGAGGGCCTGAAGTCAGCACATGTATTTTCAGGACTAGAAATGTGAGTTGCTCCTGAACCAGAGACCCAAATTGAAAATACAATACATGACATAAGTGGCCCCCATTTCAAACTTGATATATAGTTTTGGAATTATTCGTGTCTGGGCTTACTTGTCCATATATAAAAGGAAAAAAAAATCTTATAATTTTTAAAAGTGCAAAAATAAGAAAGAAAGAAAATGGAGTGCCTGTCAAAAATTTTAATAACCACTTTTAGAAATGCATTTTTCTCAAAATTAGCCAGCCCTTAGTAAGTATAATAAAAAGTAAAATGACTCTGCTGCTGGCTTTTGAAACATGACATTTTGACACTTCTCTGATTCAAACCAACATTTCTAGAGAAACTTTTAAGATAGTGCCTAGACAAAACACAGTATTGAAATCCTACTCTATTTCTTTTGAAATATAAATAGAAAGGCTCCCATTGATATCAGTGGGAATGCACAATGACCTTTTGCTAATTTGAACATACAGAAGTTGGAAATTGAGATATTTGAAACCAGTAATGAAGCTTACAGCCTGAATAATACATACTGTACTGCTTGTCATTTTTATTGTGCAATGCCATAATTTATTCACTATGCTAATGGTGCACGTGATGATTTTCCTTCAAGGTAATTGAAATCAGTAATAAACACGAACCCTTTAGATCACCCTGTTACTCATTAATTACAAAACCAAAATATCTTTACGCAGTAGAATTCATTTGATTATTTTTCCCTGCAATGACCATACATTCTCTACAGATAGAAGTCTATACAATTTTTGTAATGGACAGCAGGAGTTTTTGTGCCTCCTGATGATAAAAGTAAAGGTTTTGATTTTTCCAAAGACTAATAGAAGACTATTTCATAAATATTCAGTCATAGCATGACACCTACTCACACCTATTTCAAAGCTGAAACAAAATTGGGAAATAATTGAGAGCATGTGGAGATGCAAAATGAGGAACTACTCTGTCCTGTTGCTGAATTTCTAGGTCAGGACATCCAGCTGCTCCCTTTCACACCTGATTCAGGAAAGGTGTCCCTGCCAATGGCAGGCAGTTGGAACAAGGTGATCTTCAGGGTCCCCTCCAGCCCAGGCCATGATGATTCTATATTACTATAAATATGCTACAATGCTTTGCTGAAGGAGTTCCTGCTCCAGTCACAGCTACTGCCACATGGATAGAGATTAAATTGAATCCTGAACTGCACCTTGGCATCATTCCTTATCATAAATGATGCTAGAAAATACACTACATTCTTCTTAAAATGCATGCAATGCCATTGTGGCGTTACTCAGTGCCATTTAATGTAACCACGGTATTTGCTGGTTGGGATGTGGACCCACAGAGTGCATTTTCCAAATACCACATTTTAAGCCATTACATTCAGCAGGTGGTTTGTGTAAGGGTGTACACTGGGTTTGTACCATGGGTGTTCATACGTGGTGGGACAGGAAAGCTGCCACGACTTTGGTAGCTACTCATGAGCGAATTTTTGAAGACTTATGAAAAACTTTCTGCACTGGTTTTAAAGGATGATTTTTACGGAATACACGAGTTGGAAGGGACCCACAAGGATCATCGAGTCCGACTCCTGGTCCTGCCACAGGACAACCCAAAAGTCACACCATGTGCCTGAGAGCTTTGCCCAAACACTTCTAGGGCTCCGCCAGGCTGCTGCTGTGACCACTGCTGTAGGGAGCCTGTGGCAGTGGCCAGCTGGAACCCTCTGGGTGAGGAACCTTTCCCTGATATCCAGCCTAAGCCTGCCCTGGCACAGCTTCAGGCCGTTCCCTCGGGTCCTGTCACTGGCACCACAGAGCAGGGATCAGTGCCTGCCCCTCCTCTTCCCTCACCTGCAGACTGCAACAGAGCCAGCCTAGATCTACATTATTTTTAACCGCTTAGGGTTTTTTTTTTAATATTTCTGAATAGTGGAATTATCTATCATTATCTATCCAACACATTTTAGGAAAGGTGATGATTTACTGTTATTTTCAATGGAAAAAACCCGCCCCTTCCTGAGGAGCTATAAATATGCGACTTATTGATACCTGCAGGTCCGGTGATTTGTCTAATCAGGAAGAAGGGAAGGAAAAGAAAGGAAAGGGAAGAAAAATGGAAAAGGGAAAAAGTCGAAAAGAACGCAGCGGGCAGAGCAGCGGCGGGCGGCCCCCTCAGCCGCGGGGCGGGGCGAGGGGCTGCCCGGCCCCGCCCCGGTCTCGCGATGGGCACAGACCCCGCGGGGCGGTGCGTTTGAACGGCGCGGCGCGAGCGCAGGGGCCCGCGCGGCCCGGCGCGGTCCGTGCGCTCCCCGCCATGCCCGGCCGCCCCGACGACTACGAGGTGCTGCTCACCATCGGCGCCGGCTCCTACGGGAAGTGCCGCAAGGTGCGCCGCAAGGCCGACGGCAAGGTGAGGCGGCGGGCGGAAGCGGCGGGGGCAGCGCGGCTTCGCTGCGGCCGTGCGCCCCTGGCCGGCGCTGGCGGCTCTCCGCGACACGCGAGCGAGCGGCGGTGGCAGCCGCGCGGCCCCGGTCACTGCCCAGGGTGTTTCTGCCCCCGCAGATCTTGGTATGGAAGGAGCTGGACTATGGCGCGATGACGGAGTCGGAGAAGCAGATGCTCGTGTCGGAGGTGAACTTGCTGAGGGAGCTGCGGCACCCGAACATCGTGCGCTACTACGACCGCATCATCGACAGGAGCAGCACCACGCTGTACATCGTCATGGAGTACTGCGATGGGGGAGACCTGGCCAGCCTGATCGCCAAGTGCGCCCAAGAAAGGCACGTGGGATGTCTGGAATGCCCTGCACGGGTCCTGGGCGGTCCAGAGAGAAGGGAAACTTGCTTTGTAACCTCCGAGCAGTTTCGGGTTTAACCGTCTGGACCCAACAACTCTTCTCAAGCGTCAAAGTTACAAGAGCGGTGGGAGCTGTGCAATTGGCTGCATCACCGGATGGATGTTGGTGCTGTGCTAGTAGGAAACCCAGAGCTCTCCTGTCAGGCAGAAGCTGTAGGGGCTTTCTGGCTCTGAATGGGGTTAAGAACATAAACGAGGAGGTTACAGCTCTTTTTGACAGGCATCATGGTCTTCCCCATGAGTGAAACTCCTGGCACCCTGGGATTTATGAGAACGCCAAAGCATGTGGAAGGGAGGGGTGATTTTGAACGCAGTGTGAAAAGCTATTTTATTTGCCTTTATGTAAAGCTTGGAGAAACATCAAGTTGATAAGTCTTCACCTTGGTCTAATTTTAGACTTAGCATCCTACTGAAGTATAGTGTCAGTTTTCACATTCTTAGGCCAAACAAAGATATGACACCACCTCTTACTTTGTGAGCATAGTCTAAAACAGTTCTGCAGCTGCCTGCCAGCATCAGTGCTTTCATTTAAGGAATTTTGTGTTAAAAAATCAGCCCTGATTTGCCTCTTATTGTATGTTGCTCATTATTAACAAGTGACAACATATTGTTATCTTAAGTGATCAAAGGGACAGATCTCATCACAAAAGCATCAAACTGGTATTTGTTAGCAGTGAAAATGCTATGTGTTTGTTAGGTGGTATGGGGGAGGAAGGAAATACTGCAGGGATTCTGCAATGAAAGCCTCAATGTCATCTAACATATTTGCAGTAATTATTTTAAAAGATCAGTTTTAAATGTAGAATACGTAGATGCCTGTTGCTGACAGTGCTTATTTGAGTGGTGCTTTATAGCAGTACTCTTAAAAAGTTATGGAACTAAAACTGACAATGACCAAACAAACTGATGAGTGTTCAGAAAATCAATTAAACATTGTGTTCATTTTTCAGGCATTTCTTGGATGAAAGCTTTGTTCTCAGAGTGTTGACTCAGCTAACATTGGCCTTGAAGGAGTGTCACAGACGGAGTGATGGTGCAGTCACTGTGCACCGTGACCTGAAACCAGCAAATGTCTTTCTAGATGGCAAACAGAATGTGAAACTTGGAGACTTTGGACTGGCTAGGATATTGCACCATGACACCAGCTTTGCCACAACTTTTGTTGGCACTCCATACTACATGTCTCCAGTAAGACCTCTCTTCTATACGTTATCTTCCCTTTTGCCTCTCCAAGGTGTGCTGTGTTGGTCTCAGAGTCCATGAATGTTTGGGAGCTTTTAGTGAATGCAGGTGACTTTTTTCATAAAGTATGTGTGTTCTGGAGACGAGGTTATTTTGCAGTTATTTTCATCTCCTTTCTTCCCCACACAATCAATTTCCTTTTGATAATAGTTGCTCTTCGCTGTATAAGTTTGGTTATGTTGTTGGGACACTAGAGGTGTTGGAGTATATTGTTCCTGAAAAGGAACAGGGAAGTTAGCTTTTATGCTTCATACTGTTAAGGTAAATAGCTTATTGAATTACCTCCTAATGGTACGATTTTGAGTTGTAGTGGAAATGAGCAGGAATTACTTATTTTCCTGATACAGGGCACTTTATATGGGAAAGATTAATGTTGGCTGAAATAGAGTTGCATCAATTAAAGATTGGTGCAACACTTCAGTCTTCTGCAGCATAGTACTGCCACAAATAGTTAAAATCCTTCTAGTAAGAGTAGATATCATAGTAAGATGGAATATTAGTAGTTGCTCCCGTATATTTCAGGTTTGAATAATAGCTGATTATCCTGCAATAGTGGAATTATGTCTTTGTTAATAAACCTAAGATTGTTCTCTTTCTTTAGGAACAAATGAACTACTTGTCGTACAATGAGAAATCTGACATCTGGTCTCTAGGATGTATTGTGTATGAATTATGTGCTCTCTCGTAAGTATGGCAGTGTGACAACCAATGTGGAAGCATAACTGCTAATGTAGATGTGATAATATTTTATATAGATGAAAGCTTAAAGGTTTCAGAGACTAATCCTAGATTTTTATTTCTCTATTGATCTTGACATTAGTTAGTCAAAACAAACCTTGACTGCAGTTTTTTTCCATAGTCTGATACTTTTTTTCCCTGAAAATAGTCCTGTAAAACTAGTGAAAGAATCCAAGAAAAATTTTCTCCTTCAGGCCTCCATTTACAGCTTTCAACCAAAAGGAGCTGGCAGAAAAGATAAGAGAAGGGAGGGTCAGGCGAATACCGTATCGTTACTCAGATGAGCTGAATGACCTTCTCAAGGAGATGCTGAATGTAAAGGTAAGAAGCAATTACTAATTTTCCACCTATAATTTGAACTAGTGCTGAAATACTAGTTTTTCTTCTCAGTTATGAAACAAACCTACCTGGAGTAGTGGTTGTTTTCACCTTGTCACTGGCAGTGTCCCTCATAGAGAAAGGAGGGAGGAGTTTGCTCCAAGTCCATCAAACAAAGGCAGCAGCTCACTTGTCACTGGCAGTGTCCCTCATAGAGAAAGGAGGGAGGAGTTTGCTCCATCAAACAAAGGCAGCAGCTCGAGTGTCATGCCAGGGTCACAGGATGCCAAAAGGTGGCCTCAGTATTGGCTTACATGGGATTTCCTGATTGCGTGCTTATTGAGGCCTTATAACTTCAGGGTTAAAATGGTTCCAGTGTGTTTAGGAGCTGGAAGAGGCTGTTTTTTCTTCATTTTGTGGCTTGCTTTATACGGCTAATGTTTGGTTTGTTCCCCCACAGCTGGTGTGGGGGAGTTGAGAAGAACATGGCAGGGGCACCAAAGCTGTAACAAGCACCCAAACCTTCAGCAGAGTGTTTGCTGAGGAATCTGCTGACAGCTGCCTCTGCAGGCTCACCCACCTGCTTCTGACTCTGCAGGGAGAGGGTCCTGGGCTGGGAGACAGTCTTGCAGCTCTGAATCTGAAGGCTGGTAACAGCCTCCTCCCTTAGCTTTTATCCTCCTGCTGTGCTACAGCTTCCTAACTCACGTATTCTCCAGTCTCTCCTTGACTTTGCAGCCCCTCAGCTGGTCTTGCCTGGAAATCTCTGGCCTCAATGTTTCTTCTTACAGATGGAACCTATTGGTAATGCCTTTCCATTTCCTAATTTCCTTTAGGATTACTGCCGACCTTCTGTTGAAGATATTCTGCGGCATCCCTTGATAGAAGATGTGGTGACAGAAGAACAAAAACAGATTTCTGATAAAAGAGGCTTGAGATCATGGGAGCCAGACAGGCTGCAGTTCTCAGATGCTGTAGCGAGTGAGCTGAAACGAAAGGAGCAACAGTTACAGGAGCGAGAGCAAGCCATTAAAGAGAGAGAACAACGTCTGGAGCGTATGCTATTCCATTTTGGGAGGGGCGTGGCAATGGGATTCTGATTCTGTTGGAGGAAGAAAAAGTAGACGGTTTTTACAACGCCCATTTTAATTTACTGGGATACTGTATTCCTGCATTCACCACTAGAATTGTGTCTAAAGACCAAACCAAGAATGCTCAGGGCTTACTTTGCTATACTAGCTTCTTTAAGTTACTAAGATGGAACTGGCAGTTTAGATATGGAAATCTGGTTTAGATTATTAAACATGAGTGAGCGGCAGTTAGGAAAGTGTATAGAAACATAAGGTCTGCACTGTGCAGTGTAGGTTGCTTTTTCACCTACTGTGTAAGTAAACATTGCCTATTCTGACATGTAATCTAAGGTGAGCCTCATACTGGAAAAAAAAAAAATCTTTGAGTAAACTGTCAACTGCTTTTATGGAAGCTGCTCCCCACAGGTAGCTTACCTGTGAGTCTATAGATGGCTGGTCCTCAGGTGTTGGCATTTGCCGCCAACATGAAATATCTCTCTGCATATGCAGTAGGCTCTGCAATACAGTTCTTAACCATATGTATTTTTTAATCTGAGCCTGAATAGCAGCTGCTGCTGTTGTAAGCAGGGTGTTAAATCATAGCTGAATTATAATCTCTGCTATATAAATATTTAAACCAGGTGTCATGTGTGCCATGAGTTAATGTGCAGAATAGGAAGTTGCTATCACTTTGTTGTTGCAGACCCGTCAGTTTGGGGCAGAAATGTGCCTGGCATTTCAGAGTACTTGGCATTGCTTTATTAGTGCATTGATAAAGGTGTATCTACACAGCAGTTACCCTTTGTTTAGAGCCATAGAATCAGAAGTGTGGGTGCACCTGACTGGCTGTTACTGCTGTCTTTCCCTGTAAGAGAAGCCCACCATGCACAGTCACTCTAACATTTACATGTTCACGCTGCATACTACCATTTCTGCTTCCAGAGAGAGAACGGGAGCTCTGTGTTCGGGAGAGACTGGCAGAGGACAAACTTGCTAGGTATCTTCCCAACCTATAATAGTCTGTATTAGAAGCTCTACAGTCTTGCAACAAAAAGCTTAATCTTCTCTTCCCAAACCAGAGCTGAAAGCCTGCTGAAGAGGTGCAGTCTCCAGAAGCAGCAGCAGGAGGTAACGTGCGCGGAAGGTCCAGGTATGCAAATACTCCAGAAGGCGCTTGCACGGGTCGATGTAGTCTGGTGTGACCAGAAGAAAGTCCCTGGTGCTCAGCGTGCTCAGCACAGTCCCCTTGGGGCAAGGCAAAGCCCAGTTATGGCTGCAAGGTTGAGAAGAGACTTTTGATTTTCTGCTTTGCAGAAGGACTTAATGAGTGATGCTCAACCATAAGCCTGAGTTAGCACTGTTTGCACTGCAGTTTTGTGCTGTCTGGGAAGTCAGGTTCTTGTGGTGAGCTAAGGGAAGTGCCTCCTTGTAACCCAAACCTTTCTCAGAGTTGCACTTATTTTGTGTATGGATGTCTTTTAACAGACCTTTGATTTAGTTAATTTAAATAAAATTGCACATGTCAAATAAATTCAGTTTTCATTAAATGTCCAAAAGCTTCAACACAGGAAATATTATTTGTTGCAAGGTACCCAGCTGTGACTGGTGGGTGCATCATATAAACTATGAAGAATACACACTGCTATTATAGAAAGGAAAACTCATTTGAAAATGTACTAAAACACTTCCTGACTACCTCTAGTCCAATCTGTTTTGTAGTAGTATTTTATACCCACTTTGCCCTTGCTTGTTCATTCTTTGATATCATAAGGGTGTCATCTGTTAATTGCTCCTATCTTTTATTAAAAATAATATTCAAGTATTTAAATGCCTTTTTAAATAGTGCTAGGGATAGTGAAGGGCTGGGTCAGAAGTAGTACTCTAGAACAAAGCCATGTAAACACTCTTTAACATGCAGTAACACTCCCTTCATTTAGTTTTGGTCTGATAAAGCAAGATAAGCATGTCACTGCCTCCGAAGCAAATAAAACTGAAGTAGCTTTTTTTTTTTTTCCAAGAAGTGCCTATCAGAGCAGAAAAGGACACAAGTAAAATGCCCCTAGAAAGTGGGTGCTCCTTGAGCTGTATCTAACATTTCTGTCAACTTTGAGAATTCCACCGGTCTCTCAACATCTTGTCTGCCATCGACACATTAAAGAATTTGAGAACAAACTTGCTTTTGGCTTTCTGATGTTGCATCTAAAACTGGATGACTGAAGGCAAATGAGCTTCAGCTCTTACTTCTGTTCTCTTCTGCCTTTCCCACCCCTTTACGTGATATTTTGACTTTACCAGGCATATTAGTTTTTGAGGATAGGCAAAACCTGTTTGGGTGGTTAATACCTCGAGCTTGATAATGCAGCAAAGCGAACGTAGTTATCACAAAACTGAGTAAATTTTGCAATATCTGTAGAGCATGTGATTTGCTGCTCTTCCATTTCATTCCATGGTGCTCTTGTGACACTGTTTCTAAAATTATGCCCATTCTCATACAAATGGACCAAGTGTTTCTCTAATAGTGGTACTAAGATTGCTTGTGTTTATACAAGCCTAATTTCAGAGCCTAATTTGTACCCTGGTGACTTAATTCAAGGATAGAGTTGGAACAATGTGGGTAAAGCACAAAGACTACTGGACAGGTTGAATGTGCCCCTGCTGTGAAGCAAAGAAAAGCTTTTTTCAGTAGCTGAAAATTCATTCTGCATTTTCTTTTTGAACTGGCTTATGTTACTGTTTAATTAATTTCTGTCCTTCAGAAGAAACAGGTCTTCTTAATCAACTAATCTTTCCTTAGGTATTGGGAGGTGCACCCTAAAAACTGCTATGGCATATATCCTTTTACCATGGTCATTTAAAAGGCTTGGTTTTGATTTTTTTTTCCTCAAAAAATAGAAAATAATTGTTGCTATTAATGGAGATGCATTTAATTAGAT
Organism: Passer montanus; assembly: GCF_014805655.1. NCBI lineage: Eukaryota > Metazoa > Chordata > Aves > Passeriformes > Passeridae > Passer > Passer montanus. The sequence goes on along the minus strand of NW_024358722.1, from coordinate 12,137,041 downwards.
CACTTAAAGCCATAGGTAGATGACAAAATGGGCACCAGGGTTAAAAGCAATAAATGCTGGAAGATGCACTAATGCAGTACTTTTTGATTTCTTAAGATAACGCACTCCTGCTTCCCCTTTCTACAACAAAGAAGAACTCACACTCTGATGGAAATGAAGAGAAAGCTGTACCTCATAATATGGAAAACTATTTCCTTTCCAAAGGGAAAAGCTCTGATCTCAAAAGGCGTCTCTATGCTGCAAATCTACGGGCTCAAGCACTGGCTGAACTGGAAAAAAACTATCAACTAAAGAGCAGACAAATCTTGGGCATGCGTTGAAACTGCAACAGATGTATTTATCTTTGAAAAGAAGATTAAATGTATAGGCAGATACTTGTGCCTCCCTCTCTTAAGCTAGAACCTACTGAAAAATTATTTTAACAGTTGTACAAACTCTTCATTTATGACAGGTAGTTTATGATAATGCATGAGATACTATATGATGAAAACAGGTACTTTTGATACCAAATAAAACAAACTGAATTAATTGTATTATTAAAGAAAAATATTTTGGTCCTCCTGTTTACCATACTTCACTCTTCTGAAAATATAAAGAATGAATATATATAAGTGATGTTTAAAAATCTGATGTAAAAAAAAATTCAGGTGAAAAATGTACAGAAATTCACAGTCTGTAGGTTAAAATGCTGTATGTAATGCACAGTTGTTGATAAAGGAAGTGTTGATATTCTGTATCAACATATTCTGTATCTGATTTCTGTGGGAAAACAGTGCCTTCTTTTCAGCACTTGTAAATATTTTTTAACAAAAGAGCACAGATTTTATGCATCTCTTTCTACTAAGTGCTCTGTCAAAGCAGGTTACTTTTAATGTTATGTTTTGACTAATGTGTGGGATGGGTCAGAATAACATAACTTCTGAGTTTATTTTCCTTTCTGCCTGAGCAGCTGAATGCCTTGTCCATCCTCCTACAAGGCCTGTGTCAGGGCAGAGCATTTGAAATAACACCTTCTTTGCCTTGCCTGGAAACTGTCATAAACTGATCCCCTGAGACTGCTGTCCAGGATGGGACACTAGCCAGCATATTAGCATCTGGATTTTGCAGGGGACAGTTGTCCTTTAAGTAGTAAATCCTTATTTTCTTGAAGCTTAGGAAGTATCTCCATCTTACCCTTAACAATTCTCTGCTGGTGTACGAGTTGCTCACTTTAAGGTGATGTAAGTTTCATGCACTCAACTCGTGAATTTTAAAATATCCTTTGGAACTGTAGCGTCTGGCATATGTTTTACATAAAGATTTTTTTTCTCCCTGGATTGAAATACCATAAAACATACATTCTTAGAAAGCTGCTTGTTTTCAAAACATTTATTTCCTTGTTGGGCTATGAATGTTCCTGAGGAGGTATTCTAGATGGTTTTTACTTCTTGAGAGAGAATCTTCTTTGAAACATCAATCTAATTTGACATTAGATCATCTTAAGGGTCTCTTCCAACCCAAATTGTTTTGATTTGCAGATAAAGAAGTACTTGTGTAACCCAACAACAGATCTGCTCTAGCAGATTCTTAACAACCCAGCAGAACTTAACATTTTCTTAGAGTGGTTGCTGTTTTCACCACAACCTTTGCTTAAAAAAATTAGACATGACTATTTTGTTTGCTGATCTAAAACTACCAATATTTTGGTGGTCATTCCCTAGCAGTAGGTGTAGGAATGTGCCATGTGGATCAGTGCAGCTTTCCTCTGCATTCTTTCATATTTCTGAAGCTTCTCACATGTATGTGGATGGTAAATCCCTACTTTGTCACCATGTTTGCACACTCAGGTTTTTCTTTTCTGTGCCTGAATCACTGCAATGCAGTTCTGGCCTTCATGTGGATCTTTGTAGCTTAACCCATAAAACATTAAAGGGTGAGATACAGTGGTGTCAGTACAATTGGAAAAAATACAAAGGATTCAAGAATGTTTTGTATAAAATGCAGGTATCTATGAAAGGAGGAAAACAAGCAACCAAGAAAATTAATACTGATTAATGAAATACCATATTCATAGAGTCATAGAATGGTTTGGGTTGGAAAGGACCTTGCAGATCATCTGGTTCCCACCTCACTGCCATGGACAGGGGCACTTCACTAGACCAGGTTGCTCAGGACTCCATCCAGCCTGGCCTTGAACACTGCCAGAGACCATCCAAGAAACATCCAAAACTTCCCTGGGCAATCTGTTCCAGTGCCTCACCACCCTCACAGCAAAGAAATTCTTCCTAGACTCTAGTCTAAACCTACTCTCGGTTAAAAGCCATTTCCCCTTGTCTTGTCACAACATGCTCTTGTAAACAGACTGTCATCTTTCTTGTAGGCTTTGTCCAGGTATGGGAAGGCCACAGTTAGGTCTCCCCAGCGCCTTCTCAAGGCTGAACAATCTCAATTCTCTTAACCTTTCCTAATTGGGGTGGTGCTCCATCCCTCTAACCATCTCGTGAAAGGGCTGGCGTTTACAAATGCTTTGTTTTTAAAACGACCAAGGTAAGAAAATGGCTTTAGAGTCTTTTTTTTTTCTCTTGGAACACACATTTCTGTATTTAAAAGTAAAATGCTTTGAGAGAGCACTGTCTGTGGCTTTCCTCTTCCTTTAATTCTCTAGTTACCTCAAGATGGCAGTGTTGCTTTGTCATTTTTAAGAATTTCCTCTATTATCCATTAATCCAAAATCTAATACCTTATTTACATTTATTTTTACCTGTTTTGTTTTAAGCATTTTGCTGCAAGATGGTGACTTTCTTTGGCTACGGATGCTTTAGTACTTGCTGGAGCAATTATAATTATCTCCGATTTGCCATTTTGCATCTTTATGCATGCATTATAAAAATAGCTGAATCAAAATCCTGGTTAATAACTACACTGTTATGAATCTGAAAAGCTACAGAGTGTGCAAACTGTATCAATCACAATGGCAGTAATACATGAGAACAGCTTAAGTTACAACTGTAGCATTAAGCTGTTTAACTGTGTTACTTACAGCTTCTTCTTGAAGTATTATCACTCTAATATGATTAATGCAGTATTTCTTGAAGTTTTCGAAATAAGAACTTCCTAGCAGTAAGTGTCAAACGTAGTAAAAGGCATTCTGGAGATGGTCTTCATTCGCTCTCAGGATTTTTGCTTTGGAATACTGAAATTCACGTTTTCCTACAAGGGCGCAATTGTTTTTCCAACAGAACGTGTGTAGCATTGAAATCACACTCAGGATGCAATTTTCAAACATATTCAGGAAATAGAACATTCACAAATAGAACATCTATGGGAATGGCGACTACTTATGGAGTGCTTCCAAAACATTGCCATCATGCTGATGGATATGCTAATGTCTTAGGGAAGGGAAGTGTGTACACATGGATATGGTACAGCTCAAGCCTTACAGGATGATAATAATGGTGTACACTGTGGAATGTTGTGAGAAAAATTAATTACTGTTTAATACAGGTGTCAGGAATTTTAATAATATAATTAGTTGTGAGCATCTCTGAAATTGCAGAAGTTTTATAGGCATAGGAACATCAAAGATAGCCAGGAGGGGAAGTTGCATCATTTTAGAAAAATACAGTCCAGTCTCCTGATTTTCAGCTTTTCAGTTATGCCCTGTCTCCTCTGCAGCCAATTGAACGGCACTTAAAGAGTGTGAAAGTGCTGGCCATTTGGGCAGCTAAGAAAGTTAATGAAAATCAGACATAAGTATAGAGAACCATCAAGCTTCTATGTAAAAGTGGGAGATGCCACTTCTGAGTCCCTGTGTCTTTGATCCCTGTGGCAAATGTGGCCCCTGCAGCCCAGAAGGGTCTTCTCTACAGTGGTAAATCTGCATTTCTCCAGCTGTGACAGACCCTTGGCTGTTGCTCATCACCCATTTCAACAAAGGGATGTGGAAAATATGTGGGGGGACCACGATGCCATCAGTGGGGCTGATGCTGTGCCAGAGATCCACCACACCCTACACAGGATGTTAAGAGAATCTAGGTGTAATAGCGTATAAAACTTCTCAAAACCAATATCTGACAGCCAGAACACACTGTTCTCTGCTGTGTTCTCCACCTCCAAAGAAAGTTGTAAAACACCAGTTGCAGCATTTCCAGGTTTTCACCCAGCTTTAGTGGTTATTGCTTAGGGTTGATGGTTTAGCCTTCAGTGTTTGCCACAGATTGCCAGGAGTTTATGGATTACAGGGTATCCCTGTGGTCCAGGGCCATGGTTTATTGATCCCTGTGCTCTCACATCCCCTGGTTTGTTTGGTTTTTTGGGGTTCTTTTTTGTTTGTTTATTTGTGGGGGTTTTTTTTGGTTGTTTTTTGTTGTTGTTGTTGTTGTTGGTTTTTTTTTTTGTTCTGTTTAAGATTCATAGCCTTTGTTTAGTGTTTTGTGGTTTACTAGAGTAAATTATAAACTTCTGAAAGATACAATTCTCAAATTCTACCCCTGAAGAAAGATTTGTAATCTTCTTTCTTCATTGTATTTATCTCTCTGTGGTCTGTGTTGATTGATACTGGGACTCCTCTTAGTTTAGCTAATGAAGTCCGCAGAATGGATCAGACACAGGTGAAGGAAGGGGTGGATGCGTGGGGTGGTGTCAGGTGTAAACCCAGGGTAAGCATTTCTCTTCATGAGGAGCTCCTGGGGATAGAAAGGAGAGGCAAGAAGAGACTTCCCTATCCCCCACAATCCCTTTATTCCTTCAGTATCCATTTTCCAACCAATACACGCTATAGCTTTTTTGATCACCTTCATGCCAGGGGCACAAAGCACTCCAAACGGAACCTTGCTAGAGTCCAGCTCTGCCTGGCCATTTTGTAGGGGCCTACAGGTGGAAGGTGAACAATTTGGTCAGAGGTTGAGCTGAAATGACATTTTGCCACTTCTGATTTCCTCTCAGCTTTCACAGGGGGTGAGACCTCTGTCCCTGCAACCCACTTGCTTTTCACACTCACACATGTGCCTGGGTGGCAGTTCAGGGTCACTGAAGTGACTGCTGCAGTTTGAAACAGGGGCTGTTGTTTAATTCTTTGGGTTGCTGACCCCCCTGCTAAAAGCTGGTGAGCAAGGACACAAAGAGATTGTGTTGGAGGAAGGGGACCAAAAGCATAAAGTTTAATTTTGATCCTGAATTAAGTGTTTTGTCTGCATAAAAAGTCTTTTCTCCTAACACCCTTCCTTCTGTTGTGGTGTGGTTTTATTTTATTAGTAAGTTTATTGTTTCATTTGTAATTTTGTAGTTTCCTTATATTGTCTTTTTGTCCCTGCCCTTTTATTAGAACTTTCATCATTCAGCCGGAATTCGGCTCCCCCAGGACATCCCAGAAGTCCTGAGTGCACTTTGGATGTTCCATCACAAGCACAAAGCCCTCGGGAGCTCGAACCTGCCCAGGGGCCTCACGACGGCCGCGGAGGTCACAGAAGGACCCCGTGAGGAGCGGCGCCGCTTCCAGGGGAGGGGGGACCGCCATGCTGCCCCGGGGGTCCGCATCCATCCCCCACCCTCCAAGGGGGATGGCCCCGGTGTCCCCCTGCCCGGCCCCGCCAGTGCTCGGCATTCCCCGGGCCCGGATGCTCCCGGTGACCCGGGAGGGGAGGGGAGGGGAGGGGAGGAGAGGAGAGGAGAGGAGAGGAGAGGAGAGGAGAGGAGAGGAGAGGAGAACCGCTCGGGAGAGTCACTGCTCCTGCTGATGAAGCTGCAGATGCTCTACTGGTTACTTGCTTTAAAAAAAAAAAAATCTTGTTTTTTCTGTTTGTGTTCTGTTTATATTCCACTTTCCTGGAAGTGAAGTAGCACTTGCTGCCGAGGTCAGTTCTAAGCCCAGCATTGGTGCTGTGATTTGCAGCGTTTGCACGTGGCCTGCCATATTTGCATTGCCTCAGCTGCATGCAAGACTCACTGTCAGGGAAATTTATTCTAAAGCCTTTCTGCAGGTTCTCCTCCTGTATCTCTTACCGAGCTGTTTCTCCACATCTTCAGTTTAGGAAAACTCACAACTTTCTCAAAAAAACCCCAAAACATCCTAATCAAAACCCTCCAAACCAACCAACTAACCAACCAACCAAAACCAACCCAAACCCACACAAAAAACCTAATCAACCAAAAAGGAGCCACCTCCCTCCCCCTTCAAACCCCTCACCTTTAGAAAGTGGGGTTGAAGAAATTACTATGCTGCAGTGAAGTGCTTTGAGATCTGTACAGACCGAATAATGCTATTTAACTCCTCCTAGTTAATAGTGGATAAGATGCCCTGTATGTAAAAAATTGGTACAAAGTTGGAGAAAAACTGTGCATGTTTTGCATGGGTTTATTATTGTTATTATTATAAAAACAGGTGCTACCAAATATGCTGCCAACTTCAGTCCTAATTCAGTATCCCACAATATTGGGCTGTGAATTAATATTTTTTAGTGATCTTGCAGTGGAATCACCAATTGTTTTCTTAAAGAAAATCAGAAGCATCGACAAGGAAAGCACTGAATAACAACGTGTTTGCAGTGGTGAGGACAGTTTTCAGTATATGCAAACATAGAATTGTCTCCTACTCTCCTTGTTAGTAACCAAACACAGAACAATGGTCTTCCCCCATTTACAGGCTCATTCTCTCTCCCTGGTGACTCAGCCTGGAATAGGAGCTGCTCACTTCTTTAATGCCAGGAGAACTCCTTCCAGTGCTGTAAATCCTCCTGCGTTGTGCCAGCTCCAGCAGTGCTGAGGAACAGGACATGAGCCCAGCCTCATACCTCATGTCCCCAGCCACATTCACACCCACAAAGTGGGGTCCCTTCCTGTCCTTGGCAAGTAATAAGTAATAATAACTGCATGAAATAAGCATGAACATAATATATAATACATAATATTATACTTCGTGTATAAATATATAACATTTACATGCAAATATTAAAACACAAAATATAATATCTAATAGATACATGTATATAATGTAAATATATAATATAATAAAGAATTTAATAAATGCATGTACTAGACATTTCTCAGTCTGGGAGTTATTCTAAGGAAATTCCAATTTAGGCCTTGCATTACCTGGTAGTGAGTTTTTGGTCTGTTCTGAGCATGTAGCCAGAAGAAACAACCCCATGCTGGTACGTTGTCTTTGCATAGCTATTGAGTCCCTCTCAACACACCAACACAGGCCACAAGGTAAACTGAAAATGTCTCTGTGGCAGCATCCAACCTTTTAATTTTATTACTTAAATTAAGCCCAGTAACTGCTGAGAAGAAATTGACCCTGAATTAACAGGATGAGCCTGTCCGTATGTGCACTCAGTGCTCTGCTTCCTCACCTAGGTTGCTCAGAGTAGTGTCGCTCTTGCTTATGTGTTTCATGAAGTGATTACTTCTTCAAGAAAGAGGAAGGATGATTTTAGGTAATTTTACCTAAATTACAGAGGAAGTATCAAAAAACTGTATTTGATATGTTTTCCATTTTTAAAATCTTGTCTAAACTAATTGTCCCTTGGTATGGGAGGGAGAGTGGTTGGTAAAACAATGGTAGTTTATTTGCAGGTACTTGGGATTTCACTGTAATTTCCCTGCAATGGTAGAAATACTAATCCTAATTCAGCATAATTGGAAGCAAATAATTTCCATGTAACTGCCTTTTCAAGGCATGTGTTATAACTGGGAATTCTAATTTAGTACCCATTTCACTATTACATCTTCCTCTGTGAGTTACAGAGAAACTTTTTATAAAAATTTGGGCTTAACATCATAAAAAGAAGTCCATTGAACCCTTCAGTTGTTTATTAGGGTCATCTCTTTGTAGTGTATTTTTTCTGTATTTTCTCTTATATTGATCCTCATTAATGTTTTATTTATCTACCTCTGAAACATTTCCAGTGTGTGGACCTGAGTGATTGGGGCTGCTCTTGCCAGAAGTCACCAGCAGCCAGGGGATAGACAGACTGCAGGGCTGAGATATTGAGGAATGAGATGGCTTCCCCACAGCCTGAAACCTTTCCATCACTGAATTAGATTTCAAGCAGACAGCACACAATTTAAGCAGGAGTTCCTGATGTGAGAATCTCTGAGTCAGGGTTTAAAGTTATGTCAAAGCCACAGCTCCTAATGATCAGCCTTTGAGCAATAATTTCAGAGCCCACCCTCAAGATTTTCTGTAAATTGTTCTTCATCTCCCTTAGACCATCTGCAAAGGATGGAAAATTCCTAAGAAAACCTGTCAGTTTTCACAAAATATAAATCCTACTAAGAACTATTGTAGTAAAAGCTGTTGACAAAGGCATTTCCCCCATCCCCTGCTGGTAAGTCCTTTAAGTTTGAGGCATGAGTGACATCAGAAGAATGACAGTGTGGGGGCTCCACAGCTCTGGGAGACATCTGCCATGCGTCAGACTCTGATGAACTGAGGCTTGCAAACTACCAAGGAAAGTTGCTGCATAGCAAAAGTGAGGACAAGATTATGAGGTTTTGTCCTTGGCTGGTAAATGCAGGAGGAATGCTGGTCCTGTGGGAGCTGTTGATGCTATTGTGGCCTGGGCTGTGCACAAAGTCCTGCCCTTTTGATTTAGAGTGTTTATTTGTTTCCAAATCTCTTTCCCCACCACGCCTCATTTCTACTCTCTCTGGGGATGATTCAGTGGAGTAAAACCACATAACACCCATCCAGCAAAAACACTGGAGGACACACTTTAAACTGAGCAAGTGCTTTATTACTTCCTGAAGAAGAATGTTTTTACAAAGTGATACCCTTATGTTTATTACAAATAATATGTCTTATAAACAAATCATTTTAACTAAAGGGAAACCTGTAGAAACTGACCCTGTTGCCCAGCAATCAAATGAGGCTGGTAGAAGGAAGCAAGAACTTTGAAATTAATAGAAATAACTAATTCTGACTCTGCCAATTACTTGCTTTTGATTTTCTTTTCCCTCTTGCTGTCTTTGCTCTTTCTTGACTGTCTGCTCCATTTCCTTTGTATTTTTCAGTCACACTGTTGCTTTTTTCTTTACTGAAACAAACAAAACCCAGAAAATTACATTGTTTGCTTGACCAATGTGCTGAGAACTCTTTAGAGGGCTGAGGGACTCAGTTCACCGAAACCATCAGGGTCCATAGATAGCAGCACAGAAATAAGTGTGCTCAATGCAGGCCAGTATTTACCTTGGGTGTCTGCATATTCTTTTGATGTGAAAGGAGTATTGTACTGTCCTCGTGCTCTGCCACAGAAGCATTTCTCCAGCAGTAAAACTGAGAAAGCAGGTTTAATCATTAGCTGGTTTGCACCTTGGTGGCTTCAAAAGGCTGCGTGGAGCCCTTGCAGATCACGGCCCTCAGGCACACCCAAAGGCTGTGCAGGCAGCCTTGAAAGGAACAGCTGGAGGTGACCATTCCCTTTGAAAGGCTCCAGCTGTCCCAGATAAACACTCGTGCAGGAGTGAGGAGGGGGAGGCGGCAGCAGCGCTGCCGGTGGGAGGGTGCCCAGGCAGATGTGCTATCCTGCGGGCACAGAGGGTGCCCTCGCTGCGTGAAGCAGATAAGACAGAAACGTGAAACTGGGCTGCCTCCAAGTCTGGGGCTACACTGGGGCTCAGAGGGTACAGCTCCTGTAACTGGTGGTTCCCTGCCGCGGGGAGGCCGAGCACTGGGATTTGACTGCCAGAGATGCACATCCATATGCTGGGATCGGTGTCACCATCCCGAGCAGCACAAGCAGGCTGTGTGACACACTTACAGCAGGTCAGAGAGAGACTAAGGAGGCCAGGAGGACTGAGAGGGTCAGGAGGACGCTGTGGTATCTGGGGCTAGGATGACTCACCCCAGCAGAGGGAAGGCTCACTCATGCTACACACCCTGCTAGGAAGTGCTGGGCCCTTGCTGCCCCGACTGCTGGAGCAGGCCAGAGCAATCATGTAGGACGGTGGCAAATTTTAATGACAGAGATCAAGCAGCTCCTCCTCTCCCTCCTGTAACACTTCCAGCCTACACAGTGCCTGCATGTTGCCATACAGAAGATCTCAGGAGCAGCCATTTGTGCACACCCAAATCCTTGTTCACCCACGCAGCGTCCTAGAGGGCAATCGACTGGAATGGCTGTCTCCCATGGAGGACTGTGTCAGCCCAGCCTGTTACAACTCCTTGGGGATATGTGAACACACAAACACTATTGGCTGACGTTTTGTATGCTTATAGGCTATAACCAAGTCTCCACGAAACATTTTTCCTACTTAGGGTTACATACAAAGGTGCTTGATATAATTATCAGCAACACTGAAGCTTTGAAGACCAATTTGAAAAAGATCTCCTAATTTATTGATTTTTAACAGTTAGTCTGATAATGCCTATGGTGATTTTATGTCACTACAGTACTATAAAATGCATACACTGGAGCTTTAACAACACTGGCATGCTATGCTACTGCTCCTCAAATACATATTTTGCTTGTTTGTACATTTCCCTTTTTACAAGGAGAATATCTTTCCGTAGCAGAATTTCCAAGAAAGAGATAGGTCCTGGTTTATTTAATTGGCAAAGGAACAAAGTTTGTCTATTTTATGCGGCTAATAAAAAACTGAATAAGCATATTCCTGGAACTTTAGTTGGCACTGTTCAGGATCCTAAGGTTGTACACAGTTTAACTGCAGCTTTTTACACAAGAGCTTGACGAGTGACAGGAAAAAAGACCTTTAGCCCCACAGTCAACTAACCAGATAATATACATTGTTAGTCAATAAGGGAGATGGAACGTGTATTTCACAAACAGATTACTTAGAAACTTGACTGACAAGTCCTTCCTGGGACAGTCACTGTAACTGCTGGATTTAATAACTGCTTTGTCATCTTAGCAGTGATGGAAATGGGTTCCCTCCATTGCCTCTGCAGCTACTGTAGAAACATCATTTAATCCACCCATGCCAATCTGAACCCTTATTTCCCCAAACATTATTAAAGCAGAAACATCTGGCTAGGTATAAAGCAGGTTAACACAAATAAATTTTGCAAGAAGCAATGCTCACAGTCACTATTTTGCTATGCAAATAGCCACTGATAATAAACTCTATAGAATTAGCTTGTGAGATCTGGATGAATGTGTTTTGAAAACTCATGCCCCAAGTGAGGCTCCTCCATGTTTAATCACCTACATAAATGACCTGCTTTCCAAAAGCATCCACCCCTTATGTTTGCTTCTGAGGGAACTGTCAGCTGCCCAGGACTGATTAAATCAAAACACCTCCACTGTGCCTGTGAATTTTAATTTGGAGACCCAGTCTTGAACATGACATTTCTAGCATATTGGTAAAACCATTGATATTGGCAGGACAGGCCACTGGATTCTACTCTTCCTGCTGGCATTACTCAGTTTGTGTCATTAAAGAACTTACTTAACTCATGTTCTTTAATGCAAGAATAAGGAAAATCCTTGTTTTATAGGGGGCAAAACTAATGGTGGGGTCAGGAGTCACTTCATTAACATTGACCTAATCTCCAAGCAATTCACACCAGGCTTTCTTTATAATCCAGGGCAGAATGCGCACTCTAAGGATGGAATTCATCTGATCAAGTACATAGCATTGTAGGAGGAGATAAACCATGTTGCAGACTCCACTGACAAAGCTGATTAGATCTCTGCTGACTCTAAAGGGAGACTTGTGATCACAAGATGTTTGTGCATCAGCTACCAATTCCCAAACATGAATCCCTCCCTTCTTGTCCAGTTAAGCCTGTGGTTTCATGACCAGCATCAGTGGATGCCAGTATATGGTCACACACTTTTCCCTGCCCCAATCACATGGTCCTGTGTGTCAGCTCTAGGTAAATAGGATTAGCTTGCTGAACTGACTGAAGAGCAATGGAGATGAAAAGGAATTTGGGTTTTGGTTGCACTGGAAGGCAAAACTGATGGCCCTCACATGCCCTAATTGTTAGATCTGAGGCCTGGTTGGGAGCAGGAATATAACTTCTCAAAGGGATGTGCAGCGGCCCCTTTTGGCACCAGCTTTTAGTTGAACCAGCTTAAGCTGAGAACAAAATGGCCTCTGTAGAAGGCAGTCTGGAAAATTAATAGATGCACTTACAGAACATAAAGTTAACTTGTCTATGTTTACTGCCTTGGGATATGATTTGACAAACATAAAATATAATTAATCCTTAAAAAGAGGCCTTCATTTCTCCATCCTTATGTGAAGGCCATGTGGTGTCTGGGAAAAGCAGCAGTGTCCAGCAAGTCTCAGAGTTGGGATTGCAGCACTTTCCAATTCAAAGCACTGGTATTTGTTGTGTAATAAAGGCAAATTCATCCACCTAAATCTGACAGGGTAAATATCTAATACATAAATGATAAAATGATGAGTATGCTGTAGTTCAGCCGCTTGAATGACTTTACACCCTTTGTGTCAGGACAGAGGGCTGCAGCTCTTGCCTGGCGTGTGCTGTGGCAGCAGGAGCAGTGCGTGGGTAGGTGAGCTGGCTGGAAACACCAGCAGTACCTGGGCTGCCGGGCAAGGCGAGCCCGAGGCTGCCCTGCAGATCAGACCTGCTGGCACTGGGTCGGAGCAGGAGCCTGTGGAGGGTGCTGCACAGGGGCCCCGAGCCTGAGCTTGCCCTGCACATCCTGTGCCACCAGGCTCTTTGCCATGCTGCAGGCACAGCAGCAGTGATAGGATGTGCCGTATCCTGTGCTCATGGCTGTTCCAGGAAGCAGCCTGTAAACTCTGCATATACTCAGCCAGGGGGATGGCTTCCTTTCCAATCTGCCTGGGGATTTTCCTCTTCTGGGACCATGTTCTTACACAGCCTAGCTCAGCTGCTGGGACTGAGGTCTTTGCACACTGTGCCCTTGATGTCACTGAGCTCCCAGGAGGCAGGGAGATAAACCAACATAGCTCCATTCCTCAGGGCAAAATGTGCCACCAAAGGGCATTGCTTCTTTGCAGCACTACATGGAGGTGCTCTGCAGCCTCCCACAACTCAGAGCTGCACTTGTTGAACTAGTTTTGAACTGCCTTTTCCAAAGCCAGTACATGCACGTTTATGAGTTCCTACAGCATTAACTGTTCCTGCAGTGACTTACCTCAAAGGATCTGAGTGATCTTCTTCCAACAAGAGACCATCTAGAGATCCTTCACCAATGAAATCCAGCATCCTACTGTGACAAAGGAAATTCCTGCCCCAAATTAACCAGCTCAGGCACCAGAATGTACTGCGAGCTCTCTGAAAGGACCTGATACTGTAAATAGGTGTAGCAGGCACCACTGTGATTAGCACATATCTCTCTCAGTGTCTGTCCTCAGCAATTACCCACTGATTCATTGATACTCATTACCACAGCTCCAAGAGAATTGGCTTATACTCATGTTCTTTCTAAAGATAAATAAAAGGCAGAGCTTAACAGTATGATTTATTAAAAATACCATAAAAGGATAGTAATTTATTTCAGTAATAATTAAAAATGTTATGAACCAATCAGATGCAAAGACATATTTCCATTCCAGAGTTCCATATTTACAGAATTTTCCGATCCCTCTTGAGTCATTGTTACTCTTTCCACCGGAGAGCCACACTGTGTGCAAAAGTGAATAACACCACAAGTTCTCCTGCCTTTTTTTCCTTTAATGATTAATATAGTGGTGATTTTTCTATTTGGATCCACTCAAGCACTGGCTGAATAAAACATTAGCTCTAACTAATAGAGCTATTAGTTAGCTAATATCAGTAAGTTAGTTAATATCAGTATTAATTTCACAGCTGATTTGAGCAACTATTTCACCTGCCTACTTGTGGGTTTTAGGAAAATACTATTTGTATCATAAGCAGACAAACTGGTAATCAAAGCAGCCAGAAAATGCTCTTCAATCCACCAAAAAGGGCACACCTGTTCATTAGAAACAATTACAGATTGGCCATGCAGTTAAATGTGCCTGAAGTTCTGGAACAGTTATAGGATACTGAATGCCATAGAATCAAGTGAGCAGCTTGAAAGTAAAAATGCAACATAAAGGAAAGATCAAAACTGGACATAAGAGAGGCATATTTTAAATATCAGCTCTTTTTTCATTAGGGAGAAAATGTTTCAGAAAGGGGAAAAAAAGGGGTTTTAATCTGCTTTGCAAGGTTCAGAAGTATAGTGGATGACATACTGATCACCTCAACTTGCCTGGAGTTCTGCCACCGACATCCAAAGAACCCAGATTTCACAGGCACAGTAAAACCAGGTAGAAGAAGAAATCTCTTTGTAGAGCAAGGTGTCCTTCATTTCCTATCTCAGTGCCAATTACTGCTATAGTCTTTCTTCACAGGTCACAAACAAAAGCATGTAAGCACACACTTAACTTGCCTCTGTTCAAAGAAGGCCTTTTAATTAACTGCAAACACATGTCCAAGTCCTTTCCTTGATAAAGCTGTTTTCCTGAATCGGTGCATAACAGTGAATCCACCTTAGAGCTACATGAACAGCAACACTCACTTTTCATTTGTGTTGTTTTTCATTACAAGGAACAACCTTTTTTATGCAGGTAACTGGGCAATGAGGGCTTCTGTTGGCTTCGGTGATCCCGAGTGCATTTAATTTGAAGAAACCTTGTAAGGACAGCTACCAAAGAGAGAGATGCTCACTGCCTGTGAGAAACGCAGCCTAAAAAGAACGCTGACAGCCTTGAAGTGGAACAGACAGATGGAGACATGCTTGCCACAGTCCCACAAAACCCTCATTAAAAGCCGACAGGTCTGATGACTGCACAGAAAGGGGAAGAGTTAGGTGTTAAAAGGAGGCAGTGTGCTCTGTAATGTGTGACTGCATCGGTGGCTTCTAGCAGGGTTTCACCTTTTCCAAGTGGAAAGGCACAGGGTGATGAAGAGCCCTCCGCGGCGGAGATCTCTCCACTTGCAACCCTGCGCAGAAATTCAAAGGGAAAAAGCAGGGACTTCATTTATTCAGCAAACATGCTGAGTAACAGCAAAACTCCCAGCCAAAGTCCTGCTCTTCCCACAGGGCTCGGCTGGCTCAGGAGAGCCCAGCAGGACTCGGTACAAAACGTTTTGCTGCAGGACAGATGACAAGCAGCAGCTCTCTGTTCAGACTTGTCACCTGGCTCTGGTGGGGGGGGGAAAGCTGTGTGTCAGACATCCACAGTTACTTCTTCCCTTGGAACACCGAGCTTTTATGGTAAGTAAACAGATTTTAGATGGGTCCTTCCACATCTGTGGACCGGAAGCTGAGCGGAGAAAGAATTCTTTGAGTCATGAACAATGCCTGGAAGCCTAAAAAAAATAAAAAATCCAAAACCAAACAAATAAAAAAAATAAAATTCCAGAGCCCTCCCTACTCTGAAGACAAAGTATTCTCCCTAAAAGCATAAGCAGGAACATTGTGTCTCCTGTAAAACACCATTTATGGTTTCATTATGTATCTGTATCAGACACTTTCCCATTAATCTTAAAATTGATGATGCTGCCAGATGGACAGTCCTAAGTTTAGGAACCACCCCTGTTCCTCTTGGCTGCTGGTGTATGGTAATACAATAGAAAAGCCTGGAAAGAGCAGCGTACAGCCCACTGGTTTACAAGAAAGAGTGTGGGGAAGAGGTAGCAGTGTGAACGCCTGTGTGGTCCAGCTGCCAGGCCATGCCTGGCACATCCAGCAGCGGGACTGGGCTGCCACAGGGGATCATTCATCAAAGCCCATCGAGACAACAGTGGCTGGGTCAAAACTGCACACCCAGTCCTATTCACCAGGGAGCAGTGGAAGGCCTCAGGAACCATTTTTCTTCTCTGCCTGGGAAGAAACCACACCCTCCCATTCTCCCGGGCTATATGGTCCATGTCTTGTGGCTTTTGGCCCAAGTAGAATTAAGCATTCAGCATGGTATAGCAGGACAAAAAGCTATCCCTGGATACAGCTAAGGATCAACAAGATGCCATCCTGTAAGGGGAAGGCTGCAGTACTTGGCCAGTGGTGTGGAGCAGATCAGGAGGTCTCATGGTGAAGAGACGGTAAAAGGATCACAAATTGATCTGGACATCGTTTGCATACCAAGAAAGGAGTCCAAAAAGCCCTAACTCCTCTCCTTAAATCAGGCAATGCTCTTGACAAGTTTATAATGAAGTTTTATTCATCAGGGTTCTACTGATAATGATATTCTGTTTATTTCTCTCAGGAGGGGACTGAGTACTTTTAATCAAGAAAACTATGATGACACCCCAGTGGCAACCAACTAAAACCCAATTTCACTAATTCCTGGATGTGAGCCAATGAGAGACACCAAACTTGTTGTCCTCCCTTCCTTCCTGGCTAAATTCCATTGGATTAACAGCAATCCCTGTAAAATGATGACCCATTTCACCTGCAGGAATTAAAAGAGGTTTGATCTGCACCAGTTTCTTTGACCCATATATCCTAAATTTGGGCAATTCTTCCTTGTTAACTAATGGCCTTGTGTGGGAGTGAGGACGATACAACATGGGCATGTTCAGTCTCCATGTAATTGCCCTTCACCTTCCCAGTAATTTACTTAGTAAGTGACGTAAGGGCATACGGGAAGCCAGGCAGGTGAGGAGAATGTCATAGCAATCTAATTGCTGACTGCCTTTACAATGGTCATTAAAGAATTCTGTGGGGGCTGCGACCGCTACGTCCAGCGCATAGCACACCTAGATTTTGACACAAGAAACAGATTTTTACTCCCACAGAAAACAGGGTTCAGGGTCACAGGTCAGCACAGCAGTGCCCAAGGCAGCTCTGCCATGCAAGGAAGGTTACGCAAAGGTGAGGGAATGGCACACACGGATAACAGTGCGGTATCCAGGTGCGGGCTCATGGGGATGCTGCCGACAGAGGGAAGCCTGTCCTGAATCACTGCTCTCAGTTATTCTCATTGATAACGCTTTCCTTGCGGACACGAGAGCACCTCCTGTCATTTTACAGCCAAAATGAAGTCAGGAACTTTTGCACAGACCCTAAATCACAAGCGCTTTGAAATCTCCAAGTATAGGAACAACATTTTGCATTCTGCTAGGTCTTCCTCCTCAGGGCACCGGCTGTGCGGGCCCACACACAGAGCCGCAGCTCCACACGCGCTGTCTGCTCTGCTCCTTCCCCTCATGGATATTCTTTCACACTCTTCCTCTTGCTGCCGTGCTTCTTGGTTCCTAGCAAACAGAGGGCAAAGTAAGAGGTCAGCTCTGCCTTTTTGTAACTGCGGTGATTTTCTTTTTCTTTTTTAATGTTGTGGTCACGCTTCTGTGGTTTTTTCGGATGTATCAAAACACTTGCTTTCCCTTTCCTTTTTTTGTTACAAGTGTAACAAACCAAACAGTGTCCGGGGACTGACCTTTTAGCATTTATATATTTCTCCCTATATTATTATACAACAATTATTATGAAACGTAATAATCAGTATTTATTTAACATTATAGCAATTATTCTATATTTACTTTATTAACACGTTATTATATTATACTATACAGCCTTTTAAAACTTCAAGCAAAACTTCTTTTCTTCTTCTTTTCAATTTTTTTAGCCGCCCATCACTTATCAGTGATCGCATCCGCGCTTATCTTCCTGCCCTCAGTGGCACGAGCAGGAAAAGAATTAAACAGAGACCGCCCCCCCTCCCGCAAAAAGTCTCGGAAAAGCGCAAATCCCACCCGAAATCCCCGCTCAGGACGCGTGACGTCACAGCGCCCCTCACGCCAGGCCCCGCCCCCGCGGCCCGCAGAGGGAGCCCCGCCCCCGGGCGCGCGCCGGGCCGGGGCCGTGTGAAGCGCACCTTTTGCACGAGTCCCGCTCGCCGCGGGCGGGGCCTGCGGGGGCGGGGCGGGAGGGGAAAGCCGGCGGCGTGAGCCAATGGGGATCCGTCGTTCCCCGGCGCGTCACGCGTGGCCCCGCCCACTCCCCGTTTCAGGCGCGGGCGGGCGGAACGGGGAGGCCGCGGCCCGCTGGGCGTTACCGGGCAGGGGCGGGGCCCCGCTGTCGCGAGGGCGCGCGGGCCAATGGCGAGCGGAGCCGGGCGCGGGGGCGGGAGGGCACGGCCGGGCGGGCGGGGCGCGCCGGCCAATGGGGCTCGGGCGGGGGCGTGGCCGAGGCGGCGCTCGGGTTCCGTGTGAAAAGAGTGAGGGGGCTCGGGTGCAAAGTTTGCTCGCCCGGCGCCTGCGGAGGGAGCGGCGGCGGCGGCGGCGCGGGGGGAGCGGAGCGGAGCGGCCGCCCGAGCGCTCGGGGCTCCGACCGCCCGCCGCGCTCCTCGCGCCCCCGCCGGGGCAGCCGCGATGTGCGGGGGGATGGCGGCGCACGGTCCGGGCGGGCCGCGGTGCTGGCAGAACCGGCGGGCGCGGCTGCTGTGCATGCTGGCGCTCACCTTCCTGTTCTTCGTGGTGGAGGTGGCGGTGAGCCGCGTCACGTCGTCGCTGGCCATGCTCTCCGACTCCTTCCACATGCTCTCCGACGTGATGGCCTTGGTCGTGGCGCTGGTGGCCGTGCGCTTCGCCCAGCGCACCCGCGCCACCAAGAAGAACACGTTCGGCTGGGTGCGGGCCGAGGTGATGGGCGCCCTCGTCAACGCCGTGTTCCTCACCGCCCTCTGCTTCACCATCCTGCTGGAGGCCATCGAGCGCTTCACGGAGCCCCACGAGATCCAGCAGCCGCTGGTGGTCATCGCCGTGGGGGTGGCGGGGCTCATCATCAACCTGCTGGGGCTCTGCCTCTTCAACCACCACGGCGTCGGGGGCCACGGGCACGCCCACGGGCACGGGCACTCGCACGGCGGCCGGCAGCAGCACCCCCGCGGCGGCCCCAAGCCCGAGCAGCCGCCCGGCGACGCGGAGGCTGCGCTGAACCGCGACGAGACCAGCACCTTGGTGGAGAACTCCAGCAGCTCCAACGGAGTCAGCCAGGAGAAGCTGGGTAAGCCCCGCGGGGGAGCGCCGCTGCCCCATCCACGCGTGGAAAAGCGGGAGGGTCCTTTCCCCGAGCAGGGCGGTGGCCGTCCTGGTCCCACCTGGTGCGGGCTCTGTCAGGACCCCGTGAGGACCATCTGTCCCCACTCCTGGGAAAGAGGCGAGAAACTTTCTTAGCAGCTCTTGGGGCACATGGCTGGTGCATCTCTTCCTCACGCCTTCCCTTCGGATGCTCTAAGCTCTGTCTTGCAGACAGGTCAGAGTGTAAAAGAGTCTTAGGATAAAGCAGTTTGCCCTGGGAAAAAAGTTGGTTCTGCAAGGGAAGGCACACGACAAGCGTTTCTTGCCTAGTGAGACGAGCTGTCACAAGACGCTCTCTTAATGCCATCCGAACTGGCTACACATCAAATGGAGCCCGGCTTAGTGCCTCGGTCCCAACAGCTGGATTGCTCCTTTGGGTCAGCTCTCAGCTACTTGGGAAGCTACTCTCCATCTATACCAAACATACAGAAGTGTATTCCACTGCAATAACGTTGTGCTTCTTCATAACATCGGTATTAATAGGAAGAAGTATTGGAAATTGCCAGTCAGAACTGTGGCAGCCGGAATGTGTAGCACGCTGGTGTCAGGGCACATGTGTGGTGTCTTGGAATAATTTTTGTTTAGCTTTCTAAAGTGTGCGCCTTCCCACTGGCCTACACACAGGCATACGTTTAAAATCTTCCCTTTCCAATTGTGGTTAAACAGTTTCACGGGTAGGAATTTCTAGGATTATTTTTGGTGGATCCAGAAGCCTGGATAGTTGATTTTGAAGCTGCTCGGTCAAAGCCAAGTATTGCGTGCTAGCGAGTGAAAGGTGTGTGTGATTGCCACTTCTCTGTTCCTAGGGCATCCTTGTCACCAGCAGGAATGGACTTCAGGCTTTGGAACCAATTTCTCTCCGTCAGTTTCAGGGTGACATCAGCAGACCATTGTTGTAGCTTAAAGGGAGCTTTAATTGATCGGAGTGAACTTTGCTACAGTTTCAGGTTTTCTGTGATGGGAGGTTCCAGTGCACATTTGAGAAACTTAGTTTCTATTTCTCTGACTTCATGTTGGCTTTGGAAAGACAGGCTTTTCAAGAGGATAGGAAAGTTCTTCTAAATACGCTACATCATTTTCCTGACCACATGATAAGCTCTTAATGTTGGTTTAGCTCCAACAAAGGTACCCTAATAATTAGATTCAAACAATGTAAAATTCTCTTAACCCTTAGTCTCAAACATATCTTGGCTTGGGAATTATTCTTTAATGGTGAAAAGTTGTGCTTTTAGCCAAGTTTTGGACTAGTTAGAGAAAAAAAGTTATAGCATGGATTAAAATGCATGTTGTTGTGGGCTAACTTCTCTGTAATGTCTCATGGATGTGCTTCTGGCAGTAACAAATAATTTGTTGTGGGTGTTTAGGTGGTAATAGGACATAATTTTGGTCACAGTGAAACTTTGAAATAAGTTTATATTTCCTTCATTCCCCTGTCATGATTATGTAATGGATGGACCTACTCATAGTTTGCCTATGAAAAAGTTGCAGGTAGAGGTGGTTGGAGGCTTGTGAGAAGATATAAAATGTAGAGATGACAGCAAAGGTGGTACTGTGCCTTCACTGGAAATCACAGAATGGGGTAGTCCTGATTTCCTAAGGTGGAAGTGAAAAGTAGGCATAGCCTTAGGGGCTAGACCTGCACAGGCATTTCTATGGATACACTTTATGCAAAATAATCAGGTTTTTGTTACATTTCAATGAACGTATTTCAAATGGACATGTTTTAACCATTTGCCGTTAAAAAAAGTTCAAGAGCTTTCTGGAACTATGTGTCCCGTTACCCACTCGTACAGATAGCTGTACTGACTTTTCAGATCTCCATTATTCCAAGTACTTGGTACAGAGTAGAGTGTTCCTCTTTCCTTGCTCTCATCGTGGACCTTGAGGTCTGAACTCTGTAACCCGAGATATTTCCCTCTAATGTATTTACTTCTCTGGAAAGTTACAGGTCCCATGTTCCATAACTCCTAGAGGTAGTGTGGAAAATGTAGCTGGGGCTTCAGGGCAGAAGCGTACTGGATGAGGTAATGAGCTGGGGCTTGGAACTCAGCCTTGGTAGGAGCCCACTCCCTCTTCAGAGAGGAGAGGACTTGAGGGCACTCTGCAATTGCAGAATCGCTGCCACAAGGGCAGAACAGCAGAAGCTGCACGTCTTGTTAACGTGTTAATGTTTACAAAGCTCTGAACTCCATAACCTCAGAAACAGTAAGAGCTCCTTGTTTCAGTTTGTCGGGCCAGGGCCCAGTGCCTCTTGCTTTTCTTTACCACTAGAAGTAGCCAAAGAAGAACTTCTGAAGAAAAGCAGGAGGTTAATCATGTACAGTTCTCTCCAATTTGAACATTGCAAAATTGTTTTCTTTCAGAAAGGATTCTTCTTTGTAATGATGTGTGTGTTTATTCCCATGTAGCCGGCGAGCTGTGTTGGAGTGATAAATATTGCAAACAGTTGTAACAAAGGAGGGCACTAAAATGTTAATTTATGAACTGTCCATGACATATGACTTTGGACATCAGAACCTGTATGTCACTCAAAAGCTATGTGTCACTTGCATAAAAAATAGAATTTTACTATTTATTTATTTATGTATTCTGAAAATAAATAACAGTAGTTCATATCCTTGGAGTTTCAATGATAATTTACACTGCTCTATAGTCAATTCTGCTGGTAAATTCTGTGTTTTAGACGTAAAATTTCAGCTGATTGTATCTCATGGTCCTGCTAGCTCCATGCACCATCTTGGAAGAACTTTCTTTTCCTTGAATTCCAAAGCCTCTTGAAAAGGCATCGGTAAACCTGAAAAGAATCTACTACCCAGCTGTATCATACACCTTTTGAGCTTCCAGCTTCAAATTTTAATAGGAAATAGCAATGCAATCATATGGTTAAAGATGGATTTTAGCAATGTGATCAGTCTATCAGTGTTTCAAAAGAAGGAACAAATGTACCTAACTAAGCTACTTAAACCAGCTTTTTTACATATTGTCTGTAGCTCTGCATTTTGTTTAGGAAAAAAGCAGTGAATAGGCAAATGGTTATGCAGCTGGAAAGGTGAAAGTAGTTTTTCAGTGCAGTAATTAAAATGTGGTCATCTTCATTCTTTGCTACTCTACGTCTTTAATCTCCGTGTAGAAACAGTTGCCTTCTAGATTATTTAGATCACTCATTGGGAAAACTGAATTTTCCTCAGCCAGAGAAGATGTTGCTAAGTGTGTGGGTTGAGTTGCTTTTTGGTTTCATACTCAGTGTGCCCTGCTTACCGTTGGGTATGATTTTATAAGGAATTACATTACCATGTTGTATTATATCTCATGCCTAATTGTTTTATTGTTTTCTTGCAGGCGATATGAAAGATGACATGAGTGACGTACAAGTGAATGGGAATGCTGGCCATTATCCTCTGGATGAAGAGGAAGTTGAAGAAGACTCTAGTGCACAACTTAACATGCGTGGAGTATTTCTGCATGTTTTTGGAGATGCCTTAGGTTCAGTAATTGTGGTAGTGAATGCCTTGCTCTTTTATGGCTTGTGGAATCCATGCCCTGAAGACGGGCCTTGCTTTAATCCATGTGTCAATAATCATTGCATGGAAAATGCTACTTTATCCCGAGTACTTGGCAGAGCTAACAAGTCAGAGCCAGAGAGCATTACGGTGGCTGGTCCTTGCTGGTTGCTATATTTAGATCCTGTCCTCTGTCTGATTATGGTCTGTATACTCCTTTACACAACTTACCCGTTACTTAGGGAGTCAGCCCTCATCCTGCTACAGACTGTTCCCAAACAAATAGACGTCCATTCTTTGAACTCAAAGTTACGTACCCTAGAAGGAGTCGAAGCAATCCATGAATTACACATTTGGCAGCTAGCAGGGAGTAGGATCATTGGCACTGCTCACATCAAGTGCCCTGACCCTTCCACGTACATGATGGTGGCCAAGCGCATCAAAGAGATCTTTCACGACGAAGGGATTCATGCAACTACCATTCAGCCAGAGTTTGCCAGCGTTGGCTCTGAGTCAGGGAGAGGGAAATGCGAGTTTCCTTGCAGGACTCAGTGTGCTTTGAAGCAGTGTTGTGGAGCAGGAGAAGATAGTACTGCAAAGAAGACAGAAAAATCCTCGTCGCTTAGTATTTCTTGTTCAGAAGTTGTCATTGAATTTCCGAAAACGAGGAGGACTAAGTCAGAGAGCATCCCTTCAGTGAAGCTGGAGGCCTCGAACACCGATCAAAATGAGCAGTTTGAGTCATCTCTGTAACTCCCTGAAGGGTGCTGTCTGAGTTGTGGAGACTTTGTCAACAGCTGTGTTGCAAGAGGAAGAGACAGACGTTTGAGATGCGATTTTGCCAAATAGTGTAATTGCTGAAGTCCTTGTTCTTGTCATATTGCTAAATATAGAATGCTTGTTTTAAAGAATATAATGTCACTGTCATGATACAATGCGTTTGTGTTGACTTTGTTTGACTGAGACAGACAGAAAGTGCATCCATGCTGTAACACTTCAGAAAACCAGTTTCAACATTTCAGCAGAGACACTTTTTGCTGTGCTTCAAATTAAGATACTTTTTTCCAATGAAAAGGTATTTGAGGGATAAGCATGTAGGAACTCAACTTGTGTTACAGATTTCTTGGACCTACTTTTTCCTTTAATATTTGATTTGTAGATATCTTAATATATTGTTTATTTAGAAGCCCTAAGAAAACCAAAGTTCATAGAACATTTTTAAAGATATAACTACTAAAAACTGGAAACCACTTTACAGTTTCACATATTTTTCTTAAAGCTATGTAATAATAAAAATTGTGAAGGCTTTTTTTTAGTGAATTTATCGCACAGCATATTTTAAAGGCAACATCATGTGATTGTCAGAAATTGTCCCCTCTTCTTCTGGTAAGGTAGCTAGGTAATTGAAAACAACAGATGTGAAAGGGTTTTTTTCCTGTCAGAATGGCAGTTCAAGCTACTGTATACTGCTCTGTGATCCAGACAGGAGACTGGTTGATAAAGTAACACAGACTTCTATGTTTTATGGATTTTCTGCTGTTTTCCCTTACTTCCAAGTTGTGTCTGGTCATGAAAGTCTTTGAGATTTAAGGAACCCTTGACTCAACAGTGCTATGAATAAATATTTAGCTGATGCTGAGTTTACTAATATAAAATAATTAGTTCTGTCAATAAGTGCTCTCTTGGTAAAGGTCTGTCAAGCACTGACAGTATAACTCCTGCTTTCAAGCACAGACTGCAGCTCCCCAAACATAATGGTGCATTTTGCTTCCAGCTGAGTGTGTCTGTAAAACACTTGCAGTGACTTCAGTCCTGGTCTCCCACCATGTCCTCAGGAGTCCTCCACTGACTTTTAAGGAAGTGGTGCAGGTATCACTGTATTTCACACTTCAAGATGCTTATGTATCACATAATTTCACTTACTCAGTATCTGAATCTATGGTTTAAAATCTTGACTCAGTTAATTGACAACTGGCTCTAAAGAAGCTGTTACAGTGTGCCACCAACTTCCACCTTAGGAAAGGAGAGACTGCTCTGTGGACTCTGAATTTGGCAGAGATGAGAGTTGAAAGATAAAACATACAAGAAATCTAATCTAAAACCCTGGCCCTTTTGATCCACTCTCATGTTATGTATGGGAACTAATGTCTTGTGATTGCTCCTGTGTGAAAAACTGGAAAACAACTCAGATCTTCCATTCTTTGCTCTATGACTCTGAACAAGATAAACACTTTGCCTCAGATTCCCTGTCTTCAAATGGGGATAATACCTACCTCACAGGGTTGTTGTGAGGCTTAATTATTGTGTGAAGAGCTCTGAGATCTGTTACTGGAAGGCACTGGAAAGAGGATAAGATACTAGATTACCTGGCATTTACTACTTCTACAAATGTATTGCAATACCTAGGCACAACCAGAGGGAACTGAGGATAGTTTTGGCCTTATGAATTCTTTGATGCTGTGGTTTTCAGGTTTTTAACAGTATTTAAATACAGATTTTTTTTAAAAAGAATGTTTTGTTAGTGAAGGGAATGTAGCTTTGCCTCCAGATACAGAACACCTCCCTAGTTTGCATTTTTAATTTGTCTTGCATCATAATTGCTCCTAAATAGTCCAAAAAAATAGTCCTGCTGCTCATCGGACCAGGACTGGCCGAGTCGTGTCAGTGGTCTTACCCAAGCTCTCAGCAGAGCATTGCAGTCAACTCTCGATTATCCATGGGTGGATTAGCAGTGCTGTGCTTTACCTGGGCAGTCTGCAGAGCCAACACCAGCCCCCGTCTCGCGCCACGCTCTGGCCAAGCGCTGTGTGCCAAAGCACGGGAAAGCTGGAGGTGCTGGCTCTGCTTCCAGGGAGCCCCTTCACAGGCTGCATTGCTGGGCTGCAGCACAGCACTGCCTGGGGTTTTACCTCTTGGCTGCTCAGATGCATCTGCAGGAAGCTGTGGGCTGTGGGTGGGTGGGCTCGGCTTTGTGCTGGCTTGGGATGTTGGTGCTTCGCAGCCACCAGCATTGCTCACCTTTTTCTGTGTTTATGCTTGTTGTATAGTCTCATAAACTAACTTAAATGTGTTAATATAGTATTTATATATGTTTTTGTTTTTTCTGAAGTATCTTAGCTCTTTTTTCTGTTACCTGTATATGATCTAGAGTTGACTGTTAAATGAGATCTTGTATGAGACTACATTTGCTGAGTATGCTACCACTGCTACTATACTACAGAGTATTAACCAAGTAAATTTTGAAATGAACAAAGTACTATTTTTTTAAATGTGTATCTTTGCTTTCTATGGTAAACTTTCACTAATTATTTTCATTGCTGGTTTAAAATTTGTCTCAATCGTTAGTATGAATTTTTGACGTTCTGCCGTATATCACTAACACACCATGGAACTACCGTTCTTTAGTATATTTTAAAAAATACCAACAAATTTGAACATGGTAGCACTGGGAAGTCTGATTAACTTCTTTCCTGTTGCTCTTATAAAAAGAGGGCAACTGTTACCATCACTGGTTAATAGTCTCGGTAAATGCATCTGAATAGAGGGAGTTGTAGTCACTAATTCCATTTTAAACTATTTAATCTCTCTTTTTTTTTGTGTGCCAGAAGTCATATTTTTCTATTTCTGTGTCCATTGCAGGCAATGGCTAACTAAAAAGACAAAAAGCTCTCCCCCTCGTTATTTTAAGTATCAGGACAGGATGCAGAGGTGACAGTGATGATGGTGATGATGATGGGGGCAGGAGGGGGAGTTGTGTGGCCTCTGTCATGTGCCCTGTTGCACGTGCAGCACCGGCTGGTGTTACCAGGGCCCTTTAGTCTCCTTAGCCCTTGATGATAAACTCCCTGAAAGCATAGAGTGAGGTCAGCGTGGTGGCTGTGCAGTAGCAGGAACACAATTTCTCTGTTCTGGCTGTAGGAGACCCGATTGTAGCCCACTAGCTTGTGAAATAGCTCGTGTTTTTTTTAAACTTGATCTGTCTGGGGTTATACAGACTTGATTTGTTCTGAAGATCACAGTTTAAGAATACTGAGAGTATTCAAAAGCATTGCACAGTCTCTTTTTTTAATTTTTTTTCCACAAAGCATGAAACTAGTGAATCTCATGTAAGTGAACACTGCAGTGGTGGGGAGCTAATTGTATTGTGTATCACATTCCTGAATTTTTAAAATAAAAACAATTATGGAACACTGATTTTAAGGAAAAATAAGTTTATATTTCAGTGTCTAGATTGCTTAGGCTTCTGATTAAATGTGTCAGAGATGTACCAAACATCACTGGATGAAATATTTTACTACGTCTCATTCAGGAACATGCTATTTTAGAATCACTTCCTAGATTATATCTGCACCTAAGGTGAGGTGCAGAACTAATTCAGACACTCAGTGGGCCAGCCACATCAGTCTTTCTTTTTAGCAGAGTAAATTATGTGGAACTCCTAATAATTGTAGCTCATTTGCTTTCAACACCCAGCGTGGGCTTTGTTAATATCTGCAGTTGCCACATCGCAGTGTGCGGTATGGACATACACAGAGTTATGTAAGAGAACCAGCCCCAGCTTGTGACTCCCCAAAAGTCATG
The DNA here is from genome assembly GCF_014805655.1 of Passer montanus. Classification (NCBI taxonomy): domain Eukaryota; kingdom Metazoa; phylum Chordata; class Aves; order Passeriformes; family Passeridae; genus Passer; species Passer montanus. The sequence continues at coordinate 12,109,990 of NW_024358722.1, read as the reverse complement.
GCAAGGGCTCAGTCCTGAAAATTTCTGTATTCTTAAATAGTTTCATCAGGCTGACGAGTACTTACTTGCACACCAGGTATTGCTTGTGGGAGTGAGTCCAAAGCTTCTGCCAGTGTAGTCTAGCTTTTAAAGAAAAAAGTACCTAGATTTTATGGATGTATTAAAATCAGGACTGCTATGGTGTTTCTAAATTTGCTATAGAAATACTGTTAGTTTGGTGTAATTCCAGAATTTATTCCTTTTCCCTATTCTCTAAAAAGAAAGGGAAAAAAAGCCCACTGAGTGTCCTAAGACTTGTTAGGAAGTTTAGCTAAACTGACATTGTTAGCTTCTGAAATCGGGCCATCTGAATTTATTAAACACTGCCTGGTGGAGTTTGGGGAGGAGGGATAAAGATTCTTGCCATTCTCCTTCCCCTGCCCCCTGCTTTGACTGCACTTTCTAATCTCTTCAGCTATGGAGAGACCGGGAGGGATGGAGGGGGTGAATTTTGTAACTAGATGTTCCAAGTTCCACGTGGAGGGAATGGGAAATACTGCTAACTATATTTAAAAGCATATAAATATGCTCTGACTATTTTAGCTCCCTAGCATAGCATCAGTTACACCCTTTTTAGGTATGCATTAAGTGGTTCAGGTCCACAGTATCTTTGGCTTTTCCTTTCTCTGCTAGGCAGAAAGAGGTGGATGCTCCATTTGCCTGAGTTAAAGCCAGAGTTGACAATTTTCCAAATCAAACGTAGCTTTGCTGATAACAGAAGGTCTGATTATTCCTTGTGACCTTTGCTTTGTGTGGTTAGCTGCCTGTCAGGTACAGCACCATGTTTTAGCAGGCTCACATTTATATTTTTTGCACTCACTGTGTTGTCTAACTAGTTGAAAAGCAAAACCACAAAGCTGAAAAATATCTTTCATCTCTATGTCTCCATAAAGCACATGGGATTAATTTGGCTTCTTTTTTTTTTCATGTCCTGGATCCTGTTTCTGAAAAATGTTGAAATATAATTGGCATAGCTTGTTCATTGATGATATTTCTTTTTGCCTTCTTTTAAAATAAACACTTTTTTTTTGTTTTGTTTTGTTTTGTTTTTAAGTATTAAAGTGCTGAGAAAAATAAATGGAGCTCTTGACTATCAAATACATTTAGTTGGGATTTCTTTCTCAGATCAGCTCCCAGGAAGGAATCTAACTAGTAGAAATACGGATTTACTATCTCCCAGAACATCAAAAAAAGATGAAAAGAGCACAAATAGAGGAGGTGGAGGTTAGTAAATGGGTTTTAAAGTCCTGGCTTCCAACTGTCTGGGTTCCAGGTGCAATTAAAAGAATAGTTGCTCAGTTCTAGTATTGTGAAGAGTTAATTATGCAAAAGGCATTTTTTTAGCTCAAATGAAAAAGCTTTTGAAAATAATAATAAAAAAATTCTTGACCTGTTAATTTGCCATGATTAAATTCTGACATACAGGTCAATAAGACAGGCTTCCTGGTAGGACTCTATACTGCTCTTCCAATGTCTTTGGAAGAAATCTGCTTTAGAGCAGAAGATGCTTTGGTGCTTTTCAGCTTAATTTGTTTCAATTCAGAAAAACTACAGTTTGCATAGTTTTTTGGGAGAAAAGGACTGACTGCAGATGCCAGCACTAGTACTGAGGAGGGCAGGATGGTGACCAATGCCTGCTTTGAGCTGTTAATAAGCTTGCAGTGATGAGTTCATTTTGGAGCCCTTTAGCAGCTCCTTTTTCTGCTTCAAGAGGGAAAAGTGATTCCACATTGTTAGTTATGTGTGCAAGAGGGTATGTGCTGTAACTACTGCATGTGAGCTTGAGTTTTGCCATTTTCCAAAGCTGCTTCTACCTCTCCATGGAATGATGTGATTTGAACTTACTATGAACATCCTTTGAGACATGCTGGTCTCATGCTAATTTAAAATTCCCACATGCTGGTGGGAATTTTAAATTAGCAGGAAGGGAAGCTTCTGTAGTTTACTTTTGCTACACATACCTTCCTCCATGTCATTCCTAGACCTCCTACTGCAGATAGTTGCTTGCCACAAGGACCACCAGGTCCAGCTCCCATAACAACTCCTTGCTGCTTTTCCACTGGAAGAACTAGTGCCACAGGAGAAGGGTGGGATGGGAGTGTGTGACTCCAGGCAGATAAGCACTTTCAGCACACACCTTCTCAGGCTGATCTGTGCTAGCATCCAGTCCTAGTATGAAAGCCTTGCCACTGACACTTTGGCTAGTATTGATATATATTTGTGCTTTGGTTTATCCTTTTTTTCCCCTTTTTTTGACAATCGACACAAACCTTAAAGTATTGCTGAGACCAAGTGGCAATCCCCACCCCCCATCACCCAAGCTCTGTTTCTAGTTACAGCATTGGTTGGCTTCCCAGCATTTTCCTCCTGCACCAGCTCCTGCAGCTAAGAATAGCCCTGGTGATGCTGTGGAACAGGATGTGCAACCTGCTGGGCTTCCTGCATTTGTGCTCGTGTTGCTGGCCTGGGCTGAAGCCTGTCCTCATCTTCCCCGGGACTCACTGGGTGAATTTGTTAGCTTTAATTTCTTGGATTAGGTTTGCTCTGGGTTGGCCCACGTGTTCCAGTTGCCTGTATTCTGTGCTATAGGCAACTGCATTTTGCAGTATAGGCAAGACCTCAGCCGAGGGAGATACTCACTTGCTGCCAGTCTTCTGTGCTTCAGAGTGTGTCTGCTGAGTGTAAGTGGATGCTGCTGGCCTGCTGCAGACCTGGATTCAAGCTTCACTGCTTGGTTTGATGTTACCGTGCGATTCCTGCAGCTGAGGGTGCAGAGTACAGCACAGGGAGTCTGCAGGTAACTGGGTCACTGCTGCTTACCTGAGCTAGGTGCCCATACCCTAGTTCAGGAGTGAACAACACTCCCACAGATAAATGCTGCACATATTGCTATACCCTCAAGATTTTTTCATTAGGCAGCACTGGCTGGAGACTCTGTCCATTGTTTTATCCTGTGCTGCCATGGGCTCTCCCCCAGTCAGCTGCAGACAAGCATATTTTTCCTTGAGAAAGGGATGATGTGAATTAGCAAAATTCGGGTGATGATTTTCAATTGTATTTTTGTGGGCATGTGGGAAGGTTCTGACCCAAATGGATGGGGCTGATTCTGCATGCTTCCAGCTGAGCGTTAAGAAGAGTTGGGCTTAAGTACTAGGTAAAATCTAGGCTCAAGTAATTCATCCTAAATAACCATACTGGCAGATGTCTTAGGTTTCTGTGTCATGATAGTTTGAAGTGATTTTCTCTTCGCATTGCTGTTCAAAAAGAAAAAAAGGAAAGAAAATGTTTAATTATCACAAGAATTATTGCTCAGCCTTGGTAGGTGTGTTTCCAGTTTGTTGAAAACCTCCCTGCATGCAGCAGCAGCACAGTAGAGACACTGACAAGTTAGCCGGCAAGTTATTGCTAAAAAGGAGGTGTTTGGTACATATGTTTGAGCTTGGAAGTGGAATGACACTTGGCACTATAATGTCCCAGTTATCTTTTTCTGAAGGAGTAGGAAAACTGCAGAACTAAATAATGAGTCAAGCTGCGTGGGCAGAGCTCCTGTGTCAGAGCTGTGCTGATGTCACAGCCGCAGCGTGACATCACAGGCTGTATATGAAAAGCCAGAGCATCACCCAAGCTCTATGTGTTATTGAAAGCCTCAGTAGCATTTATTGAAAACTTACATGGGGTTTTCTATCCCTTTTCACATTCCCTTAATGCTGAGAAGTTTAGCCACACAGAGTGTGTAGCTCAACTGCCTTGCAACACTGTGTGCTGCTCTGAAAAAAAGGTGTCATTGAACCCAGAGTTTGAACTCTACTGCACTTGCTGTGCCCTTCCTAAAAGTATCTACAAAAACAAGGTGATGTCAAAACAATGTTTCTCTACTGAAACCAGGGGAGATACTCAAGCTACTCAAGCAGTAGCTTTCTGTGATGCTCTTATTTGCTGTCCTCTGCCCAGAGAGTAATCTGAGTTACTATTACTGCATATGCATGCAATAATTAGTGTGGCATGGAAAAACACAGGGCATACACTGGAGTTCTTTAGATTTATTCTTTAATAATAGAAAATGTGATCTATGAGATTTTTGACAAAACTTCTTTCATCTCTGATAGTATCAAAAAGGCAGGTCACCTCTCCCATAGTGGTCTCTCTGGTTAGTAGGGAGCAAATGAAATTATGGTGTGAATGGAGAAAGATGAGCCTGGAGTGTGTGTAGGTTTTGATTTTGGAGTGGTTATATTTTTCCCCTCCTGCAGCTGCTGTAATGAGGGTAACGGTTTTATTTGGTTTTCCTCTATAGCTCTGCAGTGCTTAACAGCTTGTTACCGAGGGACCTACTCCTGGAGTGCATGGAAATCCAAGTTAGTGAAAGACATGGAAAAACATGTTTAAACAGATCACAGCTGAAGCTGAGACCTTAATCTTTCTGAGACAGAAGGTAGCCAGCACAGGCTCAGCTGTTCCATCAGGAAAGGTTAGTGTGAAGTACCAAGCTTAGCTCGCTGCTAGAGAAATGGTGCAGAAAATCAGGTAACAGCAGTTTAGTTTCACACCCGAGCATATGAGGAGTAGCCTCTCTCTGCAAGAGACTGCAGCTTGGCAAAAATAATGTCTTTGCATGGGGTTTGTTGCCGGCAGTGGCTAAAATCCTGAAAGTGCAGTATTTCTCCAAATGACTTAAGGTAAAGTCAGATATGGAGGGTTCTTATGCAACATGAGAGTTCCCCTTTCGAAACAGTGGTTTGCAGAGAAAAAGCCATTGGTCTGGGCTAGGACAAAAATTAAACAAGATAAACAAGGATGGACTGCTGCCATCTTCCCCTTCCCCTTTATCTCTAAACCTTAACCTTAAACTGCAAATTTGAGGTTAATGCAGTGCAGTGTGTCTGCAACTGCTGAAACCAGCTGTGTTTTAATAGATCTGACTTATTTTGATGATGATGAAGGTTTTAAAGTTCCTCTAGGTAACAGAAATATTTCTATGCTTTAAAGTTCAAATGCAAGTATTTTTTAATATTATTAAGAATATTTTCAAATTAAATAATTCTCCTGATAAAACATTTAATGAATTATTTACTTATTCTATGTCTATGTTTTTAATCACAGAACATAGAAATAAACTTCATTTCCAAAAACCTATCCCATTTTTACTAACATATTATTTTTCTTTAATATCAGCTAAAAAGAGATGAAGTGTCAGTTCATAAAAAGTGGAGCTAACCACACAATTTTGGTAGCAGGTCACTCGCCACTAACAAGTACTTCAGCACTCTGCAGAGCTCTGAGTGGCTGTAGAATGTGCTGTGGAAACAGGGACCACAGCAATAAATTGGGATGGAAAAAGATTTGCTTGAACTTCACAAAGAAGAAGTTACTTTAGCGATACATAAGAAAATGTATCTGGTCCTGAGTTGCATTTTGGCCTGTACTATACATGGCATTCTGAAAAACTAATCTTTCAAGATACTGGTGATGTGATGGTGACTTTATTCCATAAATCCTGTCCTATGCACTGATTTTTCCAGCTAGTTAAAGTAAGGCAGGGGAGGAGTGGAAAGCATGATAGATGCAATGCTGGACTGTACATCATTCAGCTACTCCTGCCAGTACATGTGATCCTTCTTTTAAATAATGTGAGAGTTTGCTGGGGGTTTTACCCAACTATGACCCTCCTACTTTTCAAACAACTTGGTTCTGACAGGAGCTTTGTTCTGACAGATTCTTTTTGAAGGGAGATGTCTTAACCCAATTGGCTTCAGGGCATCTTCCTGTGATAATGCCTTCAGGTGCCACATGCTGGCTGGCTGAGCCAGTGACACTGTGTTTTCCTGTGCTCAGTAGGAGTGCAAGACTGAACCAAGGTGGGCTGGATGGAGGATATCAAAGACCTGGAAATGTGGAAGCATGTGCTGAAGATAAGGCTAGATTAATTCTCAACACTTTGAGCCTTTGTTAAAAAGTTGGGCTCTTGGATTTTGGTCGGTTTTTTTTTTTTTTTTACTTTCTGTATCTGTGACTAACCCCAAACAAAGCCACTCATATACAGAGGATATATAGAGGAGGAAAACTTAATATTCACTGAAATTTCACTGATGTGCTTTTTGGTAAGTCCAAGATGTTTACTAAGTAAATTGAATAGGACGGTAATAATTGTTACAGGACCTCTTAGAGCATGTTTTACATCTCAGTTTTCATCTCTGATAAGTAGATTATGAATATAACAGCCTGCCTTTTATTGGGAACTCTGACAGGTGAAAAGTGCTCTCTGTTCATAGCACATGCAGGGCTCTGACCTCTGTCATGCTTTTCATCCCTCAAACTCTGCTAAATAGTGCTTAAAGAAATACAAAGTACTCACTGAGACTTGCAAATGTGACCACAGTAGAAGCTGTGGTTCTCTGAGGAGTCTCATTTATCTCCATATGGATTTCAGTTTCCCCCAAAAGCTAAAATTTCAGTTTAAGGATGGCCTCAGAAATAGAGATGGGGGGTGGCTTGTAGAAATCTCAAGAAGCATCCAGCAGGACTACAGCTGTGCTAAGGAAGGTAGCCATCCTCTCTTGGGCTGGACTGCAAACTGACCCAACCTGAGGGATGGAAAACCAGCAGAGAGGCCTGGATTGCTCCTGGCTGATCCTGGCTGTGCTGCACCAATTTTAGGGCCACAGCACATGGGAGAAGTGAGAGCATGACTGCCACGAGCTGGGACATGCAGGCCAGGTAATCTGTGCTCTGAGCAGCTCCTGTCACACAACACACATCTACCTATAAATGAATGCACAGCATTGCCCAGCCCTCAATGTTTGAGCCTATAGGAAAGGCCTCCACATCCAGAGCATGTGTGGCATAGGTGTAAAGGGAGCTATGGGCTGGTGGAAAGGGCACCACCAGTGGTGTAACAACTCTGACACTGGGCTGCCGCTCCAGTTGTTCTGGCATTCACACTTTACTGAGTTTAGAATTGATGAATGAGTCTTGGAACTCAATTTGTGCAGAAATAACTGCTTAAACCTGGTTATTTCTTGCTTCCTTGTGTGCATGGCTTTTCTAGGCTGTCTGCTTTTTCCACAGTAACTTCCAAGCCCTGCTCGGGCAGGGGTTGTCGCCTCCCAGCACAGCACTGATCACAGAGGTAGATATCCTCCAGGCAGGGCTGCTGGATGCTTTCTAACCTGGCAATGAGGGAAAACACCCACCACGAGAGAGTTTGCCGTGCTTCACTATAATTAATAGGTACTAAAGTCTCCAGGACTTCGGAATCACATGGACTCTGACTTTTCATGCAATGCTGTATAGTGTTTAGGTAAAAGGTTAAAACTATACATAATCTAAAACAAATCTATACCATAACACGGAGGCAGAAAGACAATTCAGAATTAGTAGTACTGCCTCCTCCTTTAATAGGAGTCAAGGTGAGACAGAGAGTTTATAAATATTTTCATTTTTAGTTTCTTTCCTTTCAATGACTTCTTGTTAGAAGGCTGGAAACAGACTTCTGTTAACTTTTGGTTATTAAAAACTAAAAAGCAGTCTTAGAAAGAAATCGGGGTCTGACAACCCAGCAGGGTAATGGGAAACTTAATAAATATCCTGTTGTTATAACATCTGTCATTTTAGCATTAACAAGCTCATGACTTTAGCTGTTGTATGATCACAGCTCCACTCTGCAGATTAAGGGAAAGGCTGCTAGACCTCTAAAGTAAAAGATTTCTGCCCAGCAGAGTGCTTTAACCTCTTGTATCCTGAAGCAATTTAGCTAAAGCAGCTTGAAAGTGATATAGAGACAGACTCCCGTGCAGGTCAATTTGGAGGGATACAGAAGCAGTTGGACTCAAGGATTTTCCTAATTTTGTTCTCTTTGATGTCCAGAAGAACCAGAAAAAACCCACCCTAACCAAGCCCAAAAGAATGTGGTGGGTTTTTGTGGTTTTTTTTCCTTAATTTTATTTTCTTAAAAGTTGTAGAAAGGAGATTATTTGGTCACACTGTGATTTTCTTAAAGGTTATAGAGAGGAGATTTAAGAGACTGTCTTATTAAATGAATAAACATCACTGCAGCATAGCTATGGTAGATGCCCATTGCTTGTAAGACAGTATATATATGTCAACCACAAACACAGAGTGGTATTTTGGTTCATTTAAAACAGGCCTATGTAAGAACCAGAGCAACTGCACAAATACTGAACTCCATACAGCGTCTCTCACCACCTGTTTCTGAGATTTCTTTAGCCTGTTGACTCATGTTTTTCTTTTCTGGAAGCTAAAGAAAATGCCTGCCATGCTGAAAATGCTCCTAGTTTGGTTTTAATCTCAGATTAAATTCATCCAGAACAGTTCCATGGTGATAATGTTTCTGACTTCTTTATTTTTTGCTTTTATGTGTCAGGTGGTGAAATGAGAGCCCTCCACGATCTGCAGGCAGCCAGTGCTTCCCGGGTACACAGCTTCTCACACAGGCAGAAGCAGAGGGGCTGAAAGAAAGAAGTTGTCTTGGTGCTCATGAGGAGTCTGTAGCGTGCCGGGTGTGAGCAAGAGCTGTGGAGTTCAGTAGAGAGTAAATCCATCTTGCCCCAGAGTGCTCAGTTGTCCTTCCTTATTGTCCTCTCTCAGGGCAAGGAAGCACTACATCCAGGTCACAGCCACCTCCAGGACTGCTGTCAGTCTGCAGAAGTATCTCAAAAGTATCGTGCATCTCATTGTCTCACAGGACCCAAGGATAAACCACCATGTTCTCATGCTGTTTAAATGCTTCTAAAAAGCCCAGAGGCATCAGTAGCACTCCCAAGCCCCTGTGTACTTTAGACAAGTGAGCTTGCATAGAATTTAGGATCCTTAAAGCATGTTTGTTTGCTTTAGACTGTCTTGAAAATGCTACTATTCTGTTTGGGGAAAAAACTTTATGTCTCCAGCAGAGATGCAGTCTTGTGTGGCATGACAGGGAAGCCCAGACATGATCTGGGGCACTGGGGCTCCCAAAGCCCTTGCTCAGGTCTTTTGCAAGTAGATGGTTTACCTTGTGTACTTTCAATTTCTATTCCTTTTAGTGATGCTAAGGCAAGAAGAGAAATCCATACCCTCCCCCCAAATTTTGAAAATACCAGCAGAAACATTTCAGTAGCTGGTGATGATTTCACTGTAGAGACAGACTTGAGGGATGATGGCTTTTTGTTTCGTAAAATGCTTTAACTTCCTAAAATAGTTATTTTTAAAAACCTGATTCCAAACCACTTTCCTTTCTGAAACACTTTTGTAAGTGAAATTACACGTTCAAGTTCTCTCAGTGGTTTTAGTAGAACAAAACACTTGAACCCCAGTAGCTTTTGCTAAAGGCTTTCAGAGCTACTAACATCTAGAAAGTCTGTTTTTGCATGGGGCTAATTAGAGCCCATAAAAGAATAAGAGAAATTAAACCAAACAATGCAGTTCAACTGCAGTGCTAAGATCTTGCAATTAAACTGTGCTGTTGGTTTGTGCATATTAGCACATGAATTACTCTTTAAGTGATAAATGTTGAACCAAATAATTATCTAAAGCTTTTGGGAAGGAATAATCAATAAGGTGAGGCTGAGAAAAGACGGTGCTTAAAAAAAATAAATAAACAGGATGTCTTGATGAGAACACAACAAATTGTCCCTTGTGAATGAACTGACAGGTTAGTCCACATTTCTTATTTTTGAAATACGGGTGGCACCTTATGTTATTTTTTTCCCTTTAAAACCAGGCAAAAAATTAGAATAATCCAACCTTGAGGAACGCGTACTCCTATCTCCAGAGGTGGGTGGCAAAGACCCCCGGAGGCGCTAATGTGTGTCCTTCTCACTCCAGCAAAGAGGCTGCTGGGGGGAGCCGGCTCCTGCTCTGCCCTGGATGCCGCACGGCCTTGCTGACATTTCAGTCTCTCACTCTGTCGGTGCCCGGGCTTTTGGGAGCGGCTGCACCACTGCAACCCTCACGCTTGGCCTCAGTCTTTGTGCGCGGCCGTAGTCTCCTTGCCCGGCTGCAATCCTCGTGCCCAGCTGGGCTGGGATGGCCACGGATGGGTGCCAGGGGACAGATTACGGAGGTGCAGGGGGACAGCCCCGCGCTTATCTCACCAAGCGGCCCGGCGCCACCCTGCCTCTCCCCGGGGCCTGAGGGAGGCAGCGCGGCCATCTCTGCGCTGGGGCCCGAGCGGGCTCTGGCCAGCAGCGGTGTGGCGGCTCGCCAGCCCTCACGGCAATTCTCTGCGCCCTGCAGCACTACACAGTCGCCCGGGAGGTTTTATCCCAGCCCCCATGCCAGGGAATGGCCAGGCCACTGCCCGCAGGATCAGCCGCACTTTCTGCTGCCCTGTGTGGAGCTGCCCCACAGCTGCCCCAGAAGGCGCCGGTGCCGCTGTGCCTGAGCCCAGCCACCGAGGAGGCCAGCGCGAGGGGTTTTGTGGCAAATGGAGCGACAGCGAGGCTTGCCACAGGGCCACTGCGGCACCCCAGTGAGGAGAGCGACTGCCCTCAGGCTATTAAAATGCAATTTGCTGAAAGGAAACCGCTCCGGCCACATGCACCCAACTGCAGCGTCCGAGCAGCGCTGGAATCGCCGCCACCACAAGAAAGCCGGCAGCCCCCATTAGCAGGGAAATCCATCTTTTACAGGAGCCACAATGGACCATTAGCTTTTAACCAGGTTTTAGGGGTGGGGAACAGCCTTCCTGTTGGACGAACCCTAAGAAGGAAATAAGTGGCTCCAAACATGCAGGGGCTGTGGGGAGTTGAGAGCCGCGCTGGCTCTGTGCTGCGCCGCTGGAGCTCGCTGCACAATGCAGCAGCTCCTGCGCGTGGATGAGCCGGTGGCGGAGCTGCAGGGAGCTGCTCTTATTTATTTGTTCCTACGGCACAGGCAGAGACAAGGGCCCTGTTTTATGTTCCCCTGCAGGAAGGTGATAAAGTGCCCGGGAGCTGCTGGAATCCATTCTCCAATAAATTCAAAGGGAAAGGCCATTTTTTGTGCCCTGGAAGCTTGTGAGGGCTGAGGGATGCTGGAAGGCAGTAAAAAACTGAGGCAGTGCATCGCACACTAGTGTGGAAGGAAGCCACCGGAGCAATTTTTCTGGTTTGTTTTGTTGCTTGTTCTTTTTCCCCCCCTCAATGATTTTTACTCTGCCTGTGGCTAAGCAATCAATATCTCTTTGCCGACAATAAATATTCCAGGCTTTTAAATGATGATGTATTCCAGGGTGAAACAAATTAGGTGCGTTATTGCTGCCCTCTTGTACTGAAACTAATTCTGTGGGTCCAAATGGAAATTCAGAGAGAGATTCTTGAACCAGGCTTGGCAGTGGCAGCAGATCTGAACAGGTCTGGCTTCAGCTGTCAGCTCTGTTGCTGATGTCTCTTCTTTCAGAAGAGCGAGCAGAAATTCAGGAGAGCTGTGTGAGTAGCTCCGCAGGCTGAATCCATCAGGCAGATGCATGCAGCTGAGCATGAGCCTGCCTGGAGCACTGCAGCGCCCTTGTTTCCCTCGGCAGGAGGCTGCAGAGCTGGATTGGTGTGTCAAGCACAGCCCAGGCTGAACAGCACCAGCCCAGATGCTGACCCTGGGGTGCCACACCAACAGGGACATCAGCTCTGAGCTCTTGGTGCAGTGGCTGGTCAAGGAGTGTTTCCCAAGGACCAGCTACTAAAAGCAATTCTTCCCTTTTGATACCCACACAGGGAGCCAGGTGGGAATCTGTTTGGAGCCCTGAAAAGTCTGTCAAGGCTGTGACAGCAGCCAATCCTACTCGCATTTGTCTGAGGGAGAGCAAATCAACTTAATTAAATACCAAGGAAGTAATCTGATTTGCTTCTGGAGTTTGATGATTTCTGCAAATAAATTGTTACAGACTATACTATTCTATTTGGTTTCCTATACTGTTTTGCTGGGGTGGTGGAGGGACTGTGTAGCCACTCCTGCTGTTTCTCCCATGGCATCAGTGCTGCTTGAGCCCTCTAGCAGAGAAACTTTATAGGACAGTTCAGGAATCATCTGACTCCATTTCCCACCTACTACTATAAGAGGTCTTGCTCTGAAGGAATAAGATGACTGTAGAAGGTGGAGGGCAAAGACACGGAGCATTTTTGCTAGTAGACAATATTGCATAATAAAACACAGCCAGCCAGAGCAGGTGGACACCTCATGTCAGTGACCATCATCCTCACTCCCTTATCCCCCATAACTGTCACCCTCAGGTCCTAGCTCCCTGTTTATTAGGGGGAGGGGGATCCATGTAAAAGGATTTCTCTATTCTCTCCTTTTTTCTTCAGGGGAAGGGTGCTGCTGTTTTAATAGTGGCAATAGTTCTCATGCATTAATCCTCATCAGCTTGTATGTGCATAGAGGCAAAGCATGATGGGCTTGACATTTGCCATCAAGAAAATGAAATCCTCCCAGTTTCAGGTCACCCTGCCCTGGTTTTCTACCAAATCTTTTCAAATCAACAGCCATTTCATCTCCATAAGCTAATAATAATGCTTGCAAAGCCTGTGAATCAGCAAAAGGCTCTCCACAGCTGCAACTGTCAGCAAAACAGGAGCTAAGACTGTGGAGGGGTGGATGTTGAAGAAGTTTGAGCCCTGGCCCATGGTAAGTCTTAGGCAGCATTTGCTGAGCCAGACCCATCTCAGGGCTCTGCCTCTGTCCTAGCCACCTCACCCATGCTTGTGGTGGTCATTTGTGAGAGAAGTGAGCAGCATAAGACCAGGCTGCACAAATAACTACCAAAGTCTTTACTTATCCTTTCTCTCCAAGGAGAGTCCTCTGGATGCCAGAAGAAGCCAGCTTTGTGTCTTCTACTACAACAGGAACCAGCTCTGAAAAAAAATCTGCATTGGTGTCTGGCAGAAATATCTGGAGCATTGGAGCTTGGCCTGCTGCTTCTCATTGAAATGAGCAGAAATTTTGTCACTTGCTTCTCTGGCCCAAGTCTGTTCCTGTGGCTGGTTAAGGAAAAGCAGGTTCTGCTGCAAGGGTATTTGCAGTGGGAGTTGCCAGATAGTGGGCAGGCTGTCTGCTGGGAGACCCTTTGACCTCAGTCCCCTTGTAGTCCTGATGTTCTTTTTTTTCCCCCTTATGTTTTGCCCAAGGGAACCTGCAGGTTTGCTGCTGATCAGCAGGCAGTGCATGCAGCTGGAGGCCCAGGGCTGAGGATGAACTGAACAGATAAGCTATCTGTGAGCACAAATGCATGTCTAGCCCTGTACATCTTGGAGGAAAAAGAAGAATTTCTGAAAAAGACAACCCTCCAAGAGAGAGGCTGGGCAGTGCATGCCTTGTTTCTCACTCTCTTTCCATCAGCACCCACTTTTGAACATGGGATGTTTCAGACACTGTGCAAATAGAAGAAAGATCCTGCCTAGCAGCTAATCCCTGAGACCTTTTAATGACCAGGCCTCTTGTGGCTTTCTTCTTGTGACTCCTGGGTCTGGGTACCCTGACATTCCTCCACGTCGCATAAGATTTGAAGCACATACTCCACAAGCCAGCTGCTAGTCAAGAAACACTGGTTTGGACAATTTTTCAATCCTCCAGCATAATTTGGAGCATAACTCTCATAGGCTGTAGTGAAACTCCCAGGCAGGCGAGGTGGCTGAGCCAGCAGAGGTGTTGCAAGGTGCTGCTGAGTGCCACTGCTACAGCAAATGCTGTGAGCAGCCGGTGACTCAGGTCTCTGCTGTATTTCCTAATGAAAGTCTGAAGGATCTGGTGTTTTTATTAATCACTACAGCTCAGCTCTCCATTGTTAGTATCTTCCCATGGTTTTGTGTATCTTGGCATGGTTAGATAACCAAATAATTTTTTGAGTGCTCACATGAGAAAAAAACACTGGTAGCAGACACCCAGGAGGCAGCACCACGGGCTGGGTTAAAACTCCAGGGCTGTTCTTTGTTTGCTTGTGGCAAAAAGCTCAGCACCACTGCACCATCACCGTATAGTGCTCCCTATTTCAGGATGAGCCTGACATGGATGAAAAATCAGAGCTGGAATGGCTGAGCAAACAGGTGTGCAGCTGAGGAGAGTTTGTTTCCACCACGCTCTGTGGAATTTCTGTGAGTCCAGCAGCTCACTGGATGCATTAATAAGTGTGCTGCAGTGTTTCTGCTAATTTAACACATTGCACTCAGCACCTCCCTGAGAGTCTGTATGGAATGAGCCTCATCTACTGCAGCCAAGGGGAGCTGCATCCTCATGCTTGCTGCATTGCTGCTTTGGTGGTACCTTTTGTGTCTGAGAGGCTTAGAAACACCTGGAATTTAACACTATGACCCTGGCACATGTGCTACTCTGTGAGCACAGTCTTGATGGCTCCCTCTTTGGCCTGCGAGATTTTAGGTCAGATATGTTGCTCTACCAACAAGCCAGTGCACCTGCCTCAAGGTCTAACTTGCTGCACTGCCTACTGCTTTTATTTGCACAAGTTTTCAAAAGTGTCAGAGTGGCCAGACCTGATGGATTACCTGCCTGAAGTAGGTGGATGATCAGCTGGAGTGTTTGCTTGAGCATATAGATTCCTACTTGTGTTGTGATATTTTAATTGCTGAGTTCAGTCTGCAGACTGAATTGGTGAACTCTCTTTGTAATTCCGTGTTCCTGAAGTGAAACCCCTTTGTCTGTACACTTCCCTCTTTCCTATATAAAGGAAAATAGGATTTTATGTTTGAGTAAATAGAACATAAAGCGCTATCCAGAAGGTCAGTTTAATGTGAGATTGCTTTATGGTGATTGGCAAGAAAACACTTCTGTTTGTTTTTCTTAGGTTTTGATGATATTCTCTTACTGTGAGAAACGATCACTGCCAAGAAGAGATGAAGACATGGCTTAGCTATGAAGGGGAAGTACAAAAGGCTGACAGAGCAGGAAAAATACACTGCAAAAAATTCACAGAGGGGACTGATTCTCGTGAGCTGTGTGACTGCTGGGGCACCCAAAGACTTGTGGTTTCCTTGAAAGGCACCCACTCAGATTTCATTTCCCTGCAGTGCACACTCATGACCCCATGGTATTTCTGGCAAGTGCCAGTCACATGTCTGCCAGCAGCTGCATGTGTGAAACACAATGATTAGATGTGCTGCTGGTCTGGGGAGCCTGAAGTTTTCCTGAGGCAGAAGCCTGAAGATATTGAGGTAATGGTCAGGAAGCATCATCCCATAAAACCATCTTAAACAGGTCTGGACACAGAGCTGGCATTTCTCTCCTCTCCCAAAGTCTCCAGATGAAATTGCAGGTGCTGATGGAGTAGCCAGCATTGCCTGGCACATGGTGCAGAGGGGGAATGGGAAGGGGATGTGGTGCTGCCACCATGGAGGTAACGGCAGCAGAGCAGGTATCTCCTCTCCTCCTGCTGCTGCCAGAGAGGCGGGTAATTACCATATCCATTTTAGAAGTGAAGAAACTAACGCAGAGTGCATAGGCGGAAGGGAGAGTTTTAGGAATATGTGGGTGTCTGAGATGCAAATGCTTTGGGAAACACCACGTTGCTCCTGATTTGCATTTGTAGGCAGCTAAATCCTTGTACTGATCTGACCCAGAGGGCTGTGTGAGGGTGCAGGGAACAGGGTGAGCTCCCCACGCTTCCTTGCTGGGGATCCCTCAATCTTTTGGTGCCTGGGCCAGTCACTCCCCTTCTTTGGATCTGCTCCAAGGGTAAGTGTTCCTTGGTTCCCTCAAATGGCAGCAGTGATGGAATGGCTTGGGATGGGATGATGTTTCCTCTTCACTCTGCAAGGGCAGCCCACATTGGCAACCCTTTTGATTCTCTCAGCTTCTCATCCATGCTAACTTTTCTCTTTCAAGCAGAAGTCTATTTCAAAATTCAGTGGATTTATTTTGCCTCAGGACCTGCTTGGAACTGCTGCAGAACTGATTTTACCTGCTTGGATATTGCCCCTACCCAGGCTGAATGCTGCTTATCACCTGCCAGGTGCTGTTGATGTTCCTGGGCAGGAGGCAGAGTTGATGCCCGCTGCTTGCCTCTCCCAGTCCCTGCAGGACTTTGGACACTCCTTTTTATGATGATGATGTAAGTGTTGAAAACTATCACCTGAGTTGAACTACAAAAGGATGAGGGAGTTTACTTCAGTGGAAAAACAGATTATAATTATCTGTAGCAGACTCAGCAACTGTGTATGCAATCATTTCCTCCTGAAGACCTTGGTACACCTGAGAAGAGAAACTTTCTAGTTTCCCTGCAAATAAGAGTGTCATGATGATTTATCATTAATGAACCACCCTATCCCTAACCTTAATTTTCCAGTTTTCAGTAGTGTTGTGGTGCACTAGTTCATTTCGCTGTTCTTTTGCACTGGGTGATTTGGAATTTGCACAGAATAGTTTTATATTGCACTGTATAGCTTATGTTATATCACATGGTTTGTTATTCCTTTCCCCCATCTCATCGTCTTTCCCTCACCCACCCCAGTACATGGTGGTCTCTTCCTGGGTGAAGAGACCCTCCCCTCGCCACTCCTCCCTGGTATCCCATTGGCTGTAGACATCTTCCTCTGTCCCCATCCCCGGGGTTTAAAAGTTCCCTGCCACCAGGAAACGCCCTCTTTTTCCCAGGGGTTTGTCCCCCTGGTGTGTCTCTTGGAATAAAGGAGAATGCTCCACATGTGGAGAAGAGCACTTCTCAATCTTTTACCTTCATCTATGAAATATCGTGTGGGCAAGGGTCCATAGCTAGCTGGAGTGGACCCCAACAGCCCGGCAGAAAACTTGGTATTTCAGAGTATAAATCTGGCATTATTTTCTCTAGAGAAACAGCCAGAGTCTACGTCATATTTTTTGGGGAACTTTGAGGGTCAACATTGTTAAACATCAGGAGCACTTTTTCAGCTGCAGCCAGAAGATTTTTTTTTCTTACCCAAATTGGTGGGTTTCCTAACTTTGTCATTGCTCTGAATCCACCATCAGGCACCTGTTCCTGTTGGAGCACAGTCCCCACATTTTCCCAGAGGGCACCTAGGCAAGCAGTAGTGCCTTTTTGATGTGTTTTTTCCATAGGAGCAAAGAAACAAAGGTCTTCACTCCCAATGCTGGGACTTAGATCATCTTCGTGTGTCAGGAAATGCAAAATACTGGGTTTTTTTTCAAGAGTCTCAACCATAACAGTGATAAAAATATTTTAATTGACTTCTTTGCACTGTGTGACCTCAGTACAGCATTTGAATGAGAGTATCCTTTCACCCATGGCTACTTGCATCAGTCCAAAATGCAATTCTTTTTCTGCAAGTAATATTAAGATGATTTAAAACCAAACCAAGATGAAACAAAACCAGAAAGAAAACGTGAAAAAATAATTACATTTTCCTTTTTGAGAAAAAAACCCCCTGTATAAAACAAGTGCAAAATGCAATTCTTTTTCTGCAAGTAATATTAAGATGATTTAAAACCAAACCAAGATGAAACAAAACCAGAAAGAAAACGTGAAAAAAGAATTACATTTTCCTTTTTGAGAAAAAAAAAACCCTGTATAAAACAAGTAAGTGAGCAAGTGATGGAATAGCACAGCCTCTGTGTGGGGCAGTCCTCTGCCATGGGTGTGTAAGTACTGTGCAGAAGACACCAGAGCAGTCAGCACTGCTGTGAACCCTGGATGGCACAAGCTTCTATATGGAAGCCTCAAACCAGCACAGAGTGGAAAATAAAAGGACCCCCTGGTGAAACTGGAAGTCATCAAAGAGGCTGATCGTCAGCTGGGCAGCAGGATCAATGGAGGAGCTCTTGAGAAATGTGTGCTGCAACCTCTAATATTTCATCTCTTATTGGGTTTGAGCCAGTGTCTTTCATGGCACAGTTAATGTTGAGAAGCAAGCTGGTTTCAGCAATAATGTGTTTTGTTCCACTGACCTCGTTTTTGTTGAATGTCTTGTCTTGGATGTTTTGCTATTGCTAATGTATGTTGCTACAATGCCAAGAAGATGCCAATTAGAAAACCAATGCGGTCTTTTCACACCACTTTCCCCAGCTCTTTGCCTAGGATTCTCCAACCTTTAAAATCAAATTACAAGTATGCCTAAATACCTACTCCCTGGGGTGCTGGCTCTTTTGAAGACTACCTGTCCTGCAGGAACCAGTGTTTGTGCTATGTGGGTTTAGTGTCACTGTGGGAGTGTCCAGGAGAGCTGGCATTCACCTCTTCATTTACTGTGGCTGAAATACAGAAGCGGCTGGGCAGGATGAACTGTGCCTGGGAACAAATGAGTGAGCCTTGGATCAGAGTGGCCTTCACATGTCTCAGGTCTTCAGCAGTGGGTTAGAGGCCGTGGAGGGGCTGGAGATGGCACAGTTGGGAATGGAAGCCCTGGCCATGGAGAAGGGGTGCTTCAAGTGCATGTCCCTTCCTGGATGTTTTTTTACCCCTCTGATATTTAGTTATATTGCTCTTCTGCATTTCACATCCATAATTTCTTCTTGCCTTTTTCTTTTTTGCTTTTAGTCTTCTTTGGAGCCTGTCTGCACGGACAGAGGGGCAGAGCTAGCATCTTCCCTCTTCCTTGCCTAGAGCATGGATTGCACCATACTTTTCCTTCACTTCCTGAGAGAACTTACTGCCAAGCAAAAGTGGGTGAAAACCCACACCCCGAGAGCAGTTATTTATAGCTGAGTATCGAACTGTCATAAATTTACTTGCTTTCAGGGCTGTCATTCAGTTCATGACAGAGCAATGAACACATTCCTTGTGGGAGCTCAGCACCAAAAGAAGCTGAGAGCCCTTTCTCAGGAGGACAAGCTCAAGCTGAAACACCCAAGCTGCAGTCAGTGTCAGAACACTGCTCCAGGAAGGATCATGCCTCATCAGCGGGTGTTGGCTTTCTAAGGCACCTCAAGTACCTTGCCAGAGTAATTAGTAGTGATCTGAATCAGACATCACTATGTACATGTCTGTCTACAATGGTGACATGTTTCCTCATACATCTGCAGTCAACAGCATTTTTGAGGTGGATACACTCCCTAGCCTGCAGTAATCCCTTGCCTTGTGCTTGTTGTCACTCTGCACAGGAGTGTTTGTCCCAGATAGATCCTTGTGTTGTCTCCATGTTGCTCTGGGATCCCCGGCTAGCTGGGAGCATCACTGAGAAATGAAGGACGAAGCTGGAGGGAAATGTGTTTAGCTGGGACAAGTCAGGCATTGCATCTACCAAAGAAAAGAGCAGATTTTGATCCCACTGTGTTGATGTTTGTTTTGAAGGAAAAAAATGCCCGTCTATTTGTTGCAACACACTCATTTCACTCTCAGCTCCAGTAGCTAGGTAAACACTTCCCAGTAGTTTGCCATAAGAAAAAACTGGAAAGTCAGGTAAATAGTGTTGTTCTTTCACCAAAAACATTAATAACATGCAGCATGGACCCTGCCTTTTCTGTGACTACTCCATAAAATGCTGTGGCATAGGTGCAGCAACAGTTGACCAGGTGCAGACACCACCTCTTGCTCTGAGTGGCCAGGCTAAGGTCAATTTTTATTTTATTAATTTGGTTTTTAATTATTTGCTTTCATAAAAAGCTTGTAATACGTGATGGAAAGAGGGGGGGAAATTCACTACTGCACTTTTGTACATGCTTCCTGCAGGAAGGGGCAACAAGGGGTGTGGGTGTCCTTTGTGCCTTTGCAGTGCCAACCAAGGACAGTCCACATGACTCCTGAGGATGTATGTAAGAAAGGCAGAGCCCTACCAGGCTGGCAGGAGACAAAGGGTGGGAGCTGTCCTTTCCTAGAAGGGAGCTGTGGAGACTCAGGCCCTGTGGAGCCAGCAGCTGGGGCAGGATGAGGGGTGTGGGTGAGAAGAAGGGAGATGCAGACCAGTGGTACCTGTTTGTGCTATTTCACTGTGACTGCTCGTGCAACTCTTGAGACCCACCTTTGTGTTTCATTTTTTAATCATCTCCCAAGACCTCAACTAAACTCTCTGTTGCTTGTTCCCAGCATGGACTGTGTTTGCCTGCAGTGCTGGTAGACCAGATTTATTCACGTACCTCCTGTCTTGTGTTTCATTTGCTTTGACAACTCCCTAACTCCTGGTCATGGTGGATCATCACTGTGTGCCCAGCCAGCTGCATGAGTACCAGGACAGTGATAACCCACCTTGTCTCTTGAGGGTGGCTCAGATTACAGCCAAAGAAAAAATATTGTCTGCTCCGTTGGTCTCCAGGCCCAACACTTGTATGTGACATGTTACCTCCCACATGACTCATGACCACAAAAATTATAAAAAACTAATGGGTAAACTGGCCTACAAGGTATTACTTGTTTGCTGTTATTGTCCAGGGCTGCTGACTGCTGCTGAAGGATTTCTACTGTGTAATTATAGCCCAGCTTTAGCAGCTCTGCCAGTCTGAACGGTGCTGCTGAGTGGTGTATGTGCTTATTGCTTCCATGAACGTGACTCCAGAAGATAATTACATGCACAGGAAGAAGACAGGATAGAAACCTGATGGGAGGATAAAGAGAACCTGCTTTGTGCCATCATAGGATTACATGCAAGAGTGTAGTATTGTCTGAAGGGAGAACAGTAAAGATACCATCGGCTACTCCTGTTACTACACCCCAGAATTCATCAAGGGCTGAAGACAAAGAACCAGTTAATTATTCATGACATATGCATAAAAGGGGAAGGCAGAAACACACAGAGGGCTGTTTCATCATTTTTCAGCCTAGCAAGGCTTACTGGTTCATATTAACCAGCTCTTCTTCTTTTAAATCTAATTTTGAAATTGGCCAACACACTCTTCCCCTCTGGCATTGGTCAGGCCAGTGGTAAACTCAGATTTCTGCTCTTCTTGCTGAATTGGTACCTGTGAAGCTGGGGTTTCTTTTGCCTGCTTGCTCCAGCTTGTCTCAGGCCTTAATTGTGAGGTCTCTGGGGGAGGGCTTGTGCTGTATAACGGGCCAGTGTTCTTCAAATGGCTCTGCTTTTCCCCTTGGAAGAAGCTGATTCATCCACACGGAAACATTTTGCACAATGGTCTTCACTTCACTTAAATTTCCAGTTAAAAGAGTGACTCATTTTGATATGGCCAAAAGTCTTTTCTCTTGTCTCATGTTGCAGTGTGGTGCACCAGACCTGCCTGGCAAGCTGGGGGCTGTCCTTCCCCAGAGGAAGTGTGGGATTGTGCCTGGGCATGGGTGGTGGCACAATCTGGTGTTGTATCTGACACTGCATGAAACCCCTCTACCAAGGCTGGGAGCTGATGGGAACAGTGCTGAGCTTCAGGCCAGTCTCCTGCTCTTCTCAGAGGTGTCCACCTCAACCATGGGCTTCTCCTGAGAGATGTCATGTGTCCCTCAGGTGCCCTTTCCATAATGTGAGCAGTGTCCATAGGCCAGTGTAACATGTGCCTGCATGTTTTCCTCTGCTCAGGAACAGCTCTCGCTTTGCCTTACAGCATTTTGCAGTAAGACTGACGTAACTCCATCCTAGTGAAGGAGTGTCTGACTGTGAATTCCTTTCTCTGTCACTTACTTTTCTGCTGCTGACTGTACCTCTTTTTTAGACCCATTTCCCAAGAGCACTTCCATTGCTGCATAACAGTGAGTTTTTAATGAGCACGTTGTTGTTGGGATTCACAGAGCAGGCTTTGTGCTGCTTCTGAAGAAAGTACATTTAGTAGAGATTATTTTTCTGGAATGGTTTAATGGAGAGGAAACTGAATGTGTCCCCATAGTGGTTTTCTTTCAGGATGAAACTGCCAGAAGGGAAGGAGCCAAAGCCAGCCTGGCCCCTGCACCTGTGAGTGCTTCAGGAGGAGCTGGTCAGAGAGGCTGACCTCTTCACCAGGAGAGACAGTGGCTTGCAAATGATGCTCCCCTATCCTGGTTCCAAAGAGGTCAGCTTTGCTCTTCTCCCTGAGCACCCAAGAAGGCTGTTAGTATGTCACCATTGGTTTTCTCCTTGTGCAACGTGCCTGGCTTTTTAAGCAGTTCCAGCTACAGCCTCATGGATTGGAGGAACTGAACATGGTGACAGACTGAGAGCATGGGGTGGCAAACCACATTATAAACTCAGCAGTAGTCATCAAAGTCTGCCAGTTTTCAGAAAGGAACCAACTCATCCCCATCTATATGTATCTACGGAGTAATCAGCTAGGGGAGAAAAAGTGAATTTTGAGTATGATGGACACCACAGCATAGAACTGGGCCAGGGATTCTTCCTTCCCAAGTCAGCCTGAGCAGAAATTATTGGGAAGTGGACATTGCTGCAGGTGCGATGGCTTTTTGTTCTCATTTCTAGTGTGCATGTTGGACACATCAATTAGGAGTCCAAGCAAGAAGAATCAGAGGGGAAGGAGTAAGAGACACAACATCCTCCTCATCCTTGGCATCCTCTTTGTCTGAGGTCCGAAAAAATGGCTAAAACCTCCTGCATATCAGATGAGTGGTTAATTGACAAAATTGGAACAGGAGTCTTTAAGGGACCCAAAAGTCAGAAACATGTCACCTCCTATTTCAGGAAGTCATGAGTTGAGCAGCTGGACTTAAGTGAACTTTCCCTCAGCAGGGGATTTTGGCAGGAAAGTGTACTATTTAAAATTTGGTGAGTTACCAGTAGTTTGCTTCAAAAGGATCTATCCTGCTCTTAATTAATATCCTTAGATCTAAGACTTTTATTTTGTTTAGGTGAACAAATGTTGTGAAATGCCTTTGTGAAACAAATCTAATCAAGTCGGTATTCCCCAGCTGGAGCCTGGAAACCTGCCCAGAGTGCAGGGCAGAGGAGAGCGATGTGACAGGCAAGGTGTGATGACAACCTGCCACAGGAGAGCTGAAAAAGGAGGAGCAGTGAACTGTCCTTAGCAGACAGTGATATTTCCATGCTTTTCTTCTATAAAACACTTGAACTCCAGGACACAGTGGGTGTGTGAGTTTACTCCAGTGAGCCTGAGGCACTTTCATTTATGCAACTGTTTGCTCAGCAGATGAGAGGCCCAGTTCTCTCTGATCTCTGTGATATTCAGAGAACAGACTCTTCTGTAGCATTTTCCAGATCCAGATGGGCATCTGCCTGGTGCCAGGTGTGGATGTGTTTTCCATTTTTCCAAGCCATGTTTTGAGGGGGCTTGAAAATGAATATCTGAGGTCCCTGAAGACACTGAATAAATTGCTAACATTCAGGGGGCAGGGTGAGCAGAAAGAAGAGACATGTTCCCGAGTTTTCATTCTGGGGATGAGTCACCTCCAGGGCTGGGGTAACACATGCCCATGGGTCCTGGGCAACACATGCCAAGGGGTCTTGGACACAGAGATACACAGCCCTGTCAGCCTCAGCACAGCAGCATCTGGAAGGAAGACTGCTCTCCAGGGTCTCAGTGCATTCCCAAGCTTTCCCCAAGTCATCTGCCACATCACAGATTTGGCAGTGACAATTCTGGTTGTCTTTCCAAAGCCAAAGACTTGCCCTTTAACCAGGTCACTTTGGAGAAAACCAGGGACATGATCTCTGCAGAAGTTTGTGTCTGTGGTACAGCTCCACAGCAGCATCATGTGCCAGCAGCATCTGCAAGCACCGGTGTGCTCCTCAGAGACATTGGCAGTCCTGGTGTGTGGCTCCCACGGGGCAGGCTGGCCACACAGGGAGCCGCAGCTGCAAATTGGCATCTCAGAATGTGCTGATGTCTCTGCTGTACTGATCTGCACAGCTGGAGCGACCAGCTTGACTTGACATATGCTAATCCAAGGGGCAGCAAGGAGTCTTCTTGTCCTGCCATGGCTCCTCATGGGAGTCTGTGGTGCTGGCAGCACAGCGTTGTCCGGCACCAGCACTTACCACATGCTTATTAATGGGAGAAATGTACCCAGCTGGGCATCGTGGGGCTGGCAGCCTTCAGGGAATGCTGTGGTTCACAAAGTGGAATGAGAGGACAGCATCAGCTCAACTCTCCTTCACAGCAGACAAACAAGCAGGTGTGTCCCCTGGCTGAGCATCGTGCCCACACGCTGTGCTGAGTGCAAGGGTCTCAGGTCCTTCAGGGAAGGCAGGGAGCCAGAGCCCTGCAGCACAGGAGCCTGGAGGATTACCACAGCCCTTCAGTATCGAATCCAAAGATCCCGACGTGACCCAGAGCAGAATGTAGGACAGCCTTGCATCAGGCCCAAAGTACACACCTGCCTTTGAAAAACAATCAGCAAGTTGGATTACAGCACAGCGTAGCAGCCTGAGCGGGGAGACAAACAACGTGCCCGGTACTTATTATCGGGACTGTAATTATGCCTGGAGGTCCCATGCTGCCTGCACCCCCGCGCGGGAAGGGTTCTACCAGACATGATAAAAGATCATCCCTGGCCTGAAGAAATCAGAATCTCATTTAAAACATCCCGGGAGGGCGAGCCAAATGGGGATGGTGTAAGGGACTAAGGTTGGGAAAAAGCGGGGTGAGTTTGATTACAGATAAGGCTGCTGCTTCCTGGAGGGCGTCGCGGAGCCGGCAGGGTTTGCGGACACCTCTGCCGCGCCGCCAGTGGGAACGGGCATGCGGGGCGTGGAGGCAAGGCACGACAGCGTTGTAGGCTTTGAGTCGAGGAGGAGGGAGGTGGGCTGCAGCTATATATATACATTTATATATGTATGTGCGTGTGTGTGTATATCCAGAAGGAGAGAGAGGAGAAAGCTCATCCCCCAGTGGAGGATGGCGGCACGCAGAGCCCTGTGCCAAAAGCCGAGACCACGGCCCCCTCCCGGAGCAGACGCTGCCCCCGCCGTGTCCCCGCCGTGCCGGGGCCGGTGCCGGGTGCCGCCGCGCGGTGTCACTGCCGGCCCGGCG